>NW_024044831.1:4233095-4969669 GCF_015852505.1 Tachyglossus aculeatus | reverse complement strand
CTCTTTTATGCTCTCCGGTAGTCTCCTATCTGCAATTTAGTTTAGTTTCTGTCTATTCAAATAATAATAATACTTGCCACATTTCTTCTGTGATGTCCCCTCCCTGCTGAAGATCACCTGCTATGAAGACCACTCCGCCATCAACATGGTTGTGACCTTGGCGCTAGCTATATGTGCCGTAGGCTTCATTTCCATTGTTGCCTCGTACGTGCACAACTTCTGGGTCATTCTGAGGATGCCAGCCACAGAAGGCCGGGCCAGAGCCTTCTCCACCTGCCTGCCCCATCTTGTCGTCGTCACCGTCTTCCTCTCCACAGGCATGATTTGTTATCTCATGCTGCCCTCACACTTTTCCTCCGTGTTCGACCTGCTGATGTCCGTGTTCTACGCCGTCACGCCCCTGGCCCTGAACCCCCTCATCTACAGCCTGAGGAACTGGGACTTGAAAGCTGTTCTGTGGATAGTCTTTAAAAGGAGGTTCCCTCCGACTCCTCTATAGGTCGAAATGTCTGTTTCCTTGGGCTGATATTCAATCCATCAGTCAATCAATCATATTTACTATTGGAGCGAAGCGTGCTCTCTGGATTGTAGTAGGAGAGTAGTGAGGTTGTAGCGGGTTGTAGTGAGGTAGGAGGAGGCAGGCTACTGAGTGCTTTAAAGCCAGTGGTGAGGAGTCTTCGTCTCATGAGGAGGTGCATGGACAAACCCCGGAGTTTCTCAAGGAGTGGGGAAACATGGACTGAATGTTTTTATAGAAAAATCCGGGCAGCAGAGTGAAGTATGGACTGGAGTGGGGTGAGACAGGAGGCATGGGAGGTCAGCAAGGAGGCTGTTAAAGTAATCAAGGCTGGGATAGAATAAGGGATTGGATTAATGTGGTAGCAGTTCAGATGGAGAGGAAAGGACAGATTTTAGTGATGTCGTGAAGCTGGAACCGACAGGATTTAGTGATGGATTGAATTTGTGGGTTGAATGAGAGAGAGAAGTCGAGAATAATGCAAGGTTCTGGGCTTGTGAGACAGGAAGAATGGTGGGTCATCTACTGTGATGGAAAATCAAGGGGAGGGACAAGGTTTGGAGGGGAAGATAAAGAAAAGATTTGGTAGGGGGCCTTTCCTGTCCACAAAGATCTTACAGTCTAGAGGGGATTAATCATTGCCACTGGGAGCCATGGAATGAGTTCTAATGCTAACCCTGCCCCTGACCAGCTGTGTTACTTTGGGTGACTAACTTAACCTCTCCGGGCCTTTCTTTAACATGAGGATTTGATACGTGCTTTCTCCTTCTCTTATATTCTGAGCCTCTTACGGCCAGAAACTTTGCCTCAGCTGATCATTTTTTTTTCTACTCAGCACTTGTTATACCCTTTTGCATGTAAACAGTTAATAAAGACTATAATGATGCTGTTGATAATTAGGTTTATAATAATTATGATTATGATCAGGAGTCCATGAATTTATACTTCCTGGATTAGATTCATCTACCCCCTCCAGAGTCTTGCAACAGAATATTTAGAGGGACCCTGTAATATCTTTTTTAGGGTATCTTCCAGGTGTGTTATTAATAATAATAATTATTATTGCATTTGTTAAGCACTTTCTTTGTACCAGGCACTGTAATAAGCACTGGGGTGGATACAAGCAAAGCGGGTTGGACACAGTCCCCTGTCCCATGTGCGGCTCACAGTCCTCAATCCCCATTTTACAAATGAGGTAACTGAGGGCCAGGGAAGTGAAGGAAATTGCCCAAGTCAACAACAGCAGACTGGTGGCAGAGCCGGAACTATGATCCAGATGGACGGACCACAATGATTCCCTGCATTGATCTGGTTTTTCCTGAAGTACTGGGGGTAGGAAGGATAGCCTGTGGAAACCCTATCTAAGATCCAATACATTTCAGCCTCCCAACTGCCCCAGTTCTGGGTGATTTTACCTAGTGTGCTGACCAAACATTCAATAGGTGGTCTTCTAGACTGCTAGTTTGTAGCGGGCAGGGAACGTGCTGGCTGATTTTGTTGTATTGTATTCTCCCCAAGTTGTTACTAGAGTGTACTGCTCATAATAAGTAATCAATGGATAATTTTGACATATGATGATGATGATAATAATAATAATAATTTAGGATCAGTTTATACGTATTTACTGAGTGCTTACGGTACTCAGCACCTGAGAGAGTATAGTATAACAATATAACAGACACATTCTCTTCCTACAATGTATACAGTAAGCGCTCAATAAATACAATTGAATGAATGAATGAACAAAATCGCCCCTGCCCTTCCCTCAGTCCCTCCCCCTTGCGGTCCCCTCTTCAACACTCCCAACTTTCCCAGCATTATTTCTAAAGGAGATCTCCCGCCTCCTCTCAAATGCCACCCCCTCGACCTCCATATCTATCACCGGTTGCCGGGGATAGGTTCGTTTGGGACCCGCCATGCCGCCAAGTGGGGCTGGGAAGGGGATGAATAAAGAGAGCAAATAAGGGCGACGTAGAAAGGAGTGGAAGAAAAGATAAGGAAGACCTATTCAGGGAAGGCCCCTTGGAGGAGATGTCCTTCAGTAAAGCTTTGAAGAGGTGGATAATAAGGTGCACTCTTAGGGTAGTTTCGACCGTTGGAAGAAGCGGAGTAAAAGATCGATACAGATCCCATCCAGTTGCTCGGATCCATCAGTTCTTAGCCAACCATCTATCCATTCATCATCCAGTAGTCCATAACTGCAATTACTGAGCACATGTTCTATGCCAAGTGCAGTAGCCAGCTTTTTGGAGACTTCGTGACCTGCCCCATCCAGAAGACCAAGGGGAGATCGAGATCAGGGCCCCTCAGACCCACGCTGCCCCAGTGAGAGTGACTTTGGTGGAATGGGTTGTGCAGGGACAGGGAGGGACAAGGAGGCGGATGGAAGAGTCGGAACCAAGCTGGGGAGATACTCACACTAGTGATCTATGTTGGGGTTCATACCAGGGGCCACGACCCCCAACCGCTCAGGGGACTTGCAGGAGGAGGGCGTTGTCCAGTGTCCCCAACCTTCACAATCCCCCTCCATCATGATTGGCTTTTATCCATCCCAGTAATTATTACAGTGCCTGGCACATAGTAAGTGCTTAACAAATACTATTATTATTATTATCCACTACCCAACGGTAGCTACCAGGCAGCCGCCTGCCAGTTTCTGGTACTGTGGCGCAGTCCAGGAAGTTGGATGAGCTTACAGTTTACCCAGGTGCTCTGACAGTGCTCTCCATATAGTAAACGCTCAATAAAAGATGGAATGAATAACTCCTAGGGCCCATGCTCTTTCCATTGGATCATACTACTTCACTTCACAAGTCACAGCACTGATAACACGGATCACTCTCAGAAAGGAAAAGTAGCAAGTCAGTTATATAAACTTAATTCAGAAGAAGGACATCTATACTAAGGAATGCAACACAAGGAGGAAACTTTACCACATCACGTGAGACTGAAAGACTTTGGAGAGTTTCAGTGTTCTGGGAAGGAAAAAAAAATTATTAACTATGAAGATTAAATAACTTACCCAAGGAGAAGCAGCATGGACAAGTGGGTAGAGTTCAGGCCTGGGAGTTAGAAGGACCTGTGTGACAGAAGAACCTGTGTTCACCCCTCACATCCAATCCGTCACCAAAACCTGCCGGTCTCACCTCCACAACATTGCCAAGATCCGCCTTTTCCTCTCCATCCAAACCGCTATCCTGCTCGCTACCCTGCTCCTATCACGTCTGGATTATTGCATCAGCCTCCTCTCCGATCTCCCATCCTCCTGTCTTTCCCCACTTCAATCCATACTTCACGCCGCTGCCCGGATCTTTTTTGTGCAGAAACGCTCTGGGCATGTTACTACCTCCTCATAAAAATCTTCAGTGGCTACCAATCAACCTACGCACCAGCAAAAAACTCCTCACCCTCGCCTTCAAGGCTTCTCCATCTCCTCGCCCCAACTACCTCACCTCCCTCTCTCCTTCTTAGCCCAGCCCGCACCCTCCGCTCCTCTGCCGCTTATCTCCTCACCGTGCCCTCGTTTTCACCTGTCCCGCCGTCAACCCCAGGGCCCGCGTCATTCCCCTGGCCTGGAATTGCCCTCCCTCCGCACTACCCGCCAAGCTAGCACTCTTCCTCCCTTCAAAGACCTACTGAGAGCTCACCCTCCTCCAGGAGGCCTTCCCAGACTGAGCTCCCTCCTTCCTCTTCCTCTCCTCCCCCTCCCCATCCCCCCGCCTTACCCCCCTCCCCTCCCCCACAGCACCTGTATATATGTATATATTTGTACGTATTTATTACTCTATTTATTTATTTATTTATTTATTTATTTATATTTTAATTTGTACATATTTATTCTATTTATTTTATTTTGTTATTGTGTTTTGTTTTGTTCTCTGTATCCCCCTTCTAGACTGTGAGCCCGCTTTTGGGGTAGGGGACCATCTCTATATGTTGCCAACTTGTACTTCCCAAGCGCTTAGTACAGTGCTCTGCATACAGTAAGCGCTCAATAAATACGATTTAATCATCAACAATCGCATTTATTGAGCGCTTACTATGTGCAGAGCACTGTACTAAGCGCTTGGGAAGTACAACTTGGCAACATAGAGAGACAGTCCCTATCCAACAGTGGGCTCACAGTCTAAAAAGGGGAGACAGAGAACAAAACCAAACGTACTAACAAAATAAAATAAATAGAATAGATACGTACAAATAAAATAAATAAATAAATAAATAAATAAATAGAGTAATAAATATGTACAAACATATATACATATATACAGGTGCTGTGGGGAAGGGAAGGAGGTAAGATGGGGGGGATGGAGAGGGGGGGGCGAGGGGGAGAGGAAGGAAGGGGCTCAGTCTGAGAAGGCCTCCTGGAGGAGGTGAGCTCTCAGCAGTGCCTTGAAGGGAGGAAGAGAGCTAGCTTGGCGGATGGGCAGAGGGAGGGCATTCCAGGCCCGGGGGAGGACGTGGGCCGGGGGTCGATGGCGGGACAGGCGAGAGCGAGGCACGGTGAGGAGATTAGCGGTGGAGGAGTGGAGGGTGCGGGGTGGGCTGTAGAAGGAGAGAAGGGAGGTGAGGTAGGAGGGGGCGAGGTGATGGAGATCCTTGAAGCCCAGGGTGAGGAGTTTCTGCCTGATGCGCAGATTGATTGGTAGCCACTGGAGATTTTTGAGGAGGGGAGTAACATGCCCAGAGCTTTTCTGGACAAAGATAATCCGGGCAGCAGCATGAAGTATGGCTGCTTCATTAATGAATGAATGACTGATAATGCCGGCTCTGCCACTTGTCTACTGTGAGACCTTGGGCAAGGCACTTCACGTCTCTGTGGTGTCAGTTCCCTCTTTTGTAAAATGTGGATGAAGACTGGCCCTTTGTGGGATATAAACCGTGTCGAACCTGTTAGCTTGTGTCGACCCCAGCGCAATGCCCTCTGAGGCAGGATTATCCATCACACACTGATGTTACCGAGACTTCCCTCCAGACCCTGAGAAAGCCTCCTTTCAGCCAGAAAAGACATCTGTTCCTATACACCCCTTTGTAGGTATCTTAGTGAGGTGAGTAATGGCAATATCAACGGAAGGAGACAGTTTTTTTCTAGAGACAAAGGTGGAAAGTTCATGTTCCGGTTCCTCAGGCTGTAGATTAGGGGGGTTCAGGGCAGGGGTTACCACTGCGTAGAACACGGACAGCAGAATTGTCCAGAGTCCAGGGTGGCTTCTGATGGGCGTTGACGGCTGTCGAAATGACAAACGATAATGACGACGAGGGCGAAGCAAGCAGGTGGAGAAAGCTTTGGCCCAGCCCTCGGCGGCCGGCAATCCTCTGCCCGCCCGGAAGATACGCGTATACAAGATGACGATAGGAGACGAGAACAGACGATGGCTAACGCTACCCGACGGTCCCGCTCACGTCAAAGGCGATGTGGTCCTCAGAGCAGGTGATCTTCAGCAGTGAGGGGATGTCACAAAAGAACTGCTGGACGACGTTGTACATGCAGAATTACAGGAAGAAAGTTGAAGCTGAAAATAGGACCACTAATAGGACCTTCAATGAGCCAGGATGCGGCGGGCCATATTCCCCAAGGCCCCTTGGTCCATGATGACCTCGTAGTATAGGGGGGCGGCAGATGGCGGTGTAGCCGTAGGAGGACATCGTTGTGGGGAACAAATACTCTGAAGTTCCAAACAAGATCACCAATAAGAGCTGAGCCAAATAGCCCAAGAAGTAGATGGAGTTATTAGTCAACGACATGGTGACAAATTTGGGGACAGTGACGGAGATGAGGCAGAGGTCGAAGACGGACAGGTTCCTGAGGAAGAGGTACATGGGGGTGTGGAAGCCCACATGCACACATATATATGTATATAGTACATGCACATATATAGAAACATGCACATACAATCTCACACTAGCTTCTAGCACAGGGAACCTGATTACAGCAGCTCCTGTAAAGTGGTGAAAATGAATTTCTTCATCGTAGTTATTGAGCACTTACTATGTGCAGAGCACTGTACTAAGTTGATTGAGTGACTGATAACAGTAATAACGGTGTTAATCGAGCCCCTAGTGGACAGGAAAGGGAAGGATATAGCAGCCCTAGAAGGCACCCTGAAGTACACATATTCATACTTCATGCTGCTGCCCGGATTGTCTTTGTCCAGAAACGCTCTGGACATGTTACTCCCCTCCTCAAAAATCTCCAATGGCTACCAATCAATCTGCGCATCAGGCAGAAACTCCTCACCCTGGGCTTCAAGGATCTCCATCACCTCGGCCCCTCCTACCTCACCTCCCTTCTCTCCTTCTACAGCCCACCCCGCACCCTCCGATCCTCTGCCGCTAATCTCCTCACCGTACCTCGTTCTCGCCTGCCTCGCCATCGACCCCCGGCCCACGTCATCCCCCGGGCCTGGAATGCCCTCCCTCTGCCCATCCGCCAAGCTAGCTCTCTTCCTCCCTTCAAGGCCCTACTGAGAGCTCACCTCCTCCAGAAGGCCTTCCAAGACTGAGCCCCTTCCTTCCTCTCCCCCTCGTCCCCCTCTCCACCCCCCATCTTACCTCCTTCCCTTCCCCACAGCACCTGTATATATGTATATATGTTTGTACGTATTTGTTACTCTATTTATTAATTCATTTATTTTACCTGTACATATCTATTCTATTTATTTTATTTTGTTAGTATGTTTGGTTTTGTTCTCTGTCTCCCCCTTTTAGACTGTGAGCCCACTGTTGGGTAGGGACTGTCTCTATATGTTGCCAACTTGTTCTTCCCAAGCGCTTAGTACAGTGCTCCTGCACACAGTAAGCGCTCAATAAATACGATTGATGATGATGATGATGATGATGATGTGTAATCACAAAACTAAAGCTGGTGCTGTATAATTCACTTTGTCAGGCACTACACACATGCGCACAAGCCATTTCTCCCTGCCACACAGCACACTGGGTCCATAAAGACTCCTAATGAAGAATGGAAGTTTGAAAATTCTCAGATGGCTTCCAAGCCAAGACACGTTCCAGCAGAAACAAGGAAAATGGCCAAATTGAGTCTATCAACAAGCTCTTACCCTCAGAACCTTTATGGTATTAATGGTCTTAATTCCCATTTTACATATAAATGAACCACAAAGAAGTGAAGTGACTTGCCCAGTGTCACACACAAGATGAGTAGCAGACCTCCCTGTTCCCAGCAGGATCTTTCCCTCCCGCGCCGGCCGCCACGAGGGCCCCGAGATCTTCCTTTCTTAGGAGCCCGCTGTCGGGCTCCAATGACCTGCACCCGGGGTCATGGTCGTCTCCCTCGCGGACATCTGTATTCCCCCCGTCGCAGGCCCTGCAGCCTGTCAGAAGATCGTGTATCTCCCAGGTGACCCTGGACTGGGACCCCTCCCCTCCCTCACCCCTCGAAGCGACCGCTAGTCCGTCCTGTTAGTCAACCAGGGCCAAGGGGACATTGTGTTCCCATGGGACATTGTGTTCCCCTGCTTTCTCCCCGCAAAAGCTACGTCTTGGGAGAGCCGCCTCTCCTCCTTTGGGGAGCCTACACTCCCTCCTTCCATGTGTTAGGACCAGATGTGACTGATTCCCCCGGCCCCTCCCAGGGTAACAATTTCTTTGTTCTCAGTGGCCTACTTTTAGCAACTACCTGCATTCGCATCTACTCAGGCCCACCCATGTTATTTGGTTATTTACTCCTCTCTTAAGGGGTTTACTCTCCCAAGTTCCCTGTTACAGTTTCACCCTTCTCCAGGAACTTATATTTACAATACTCCCTATCTCCACCACCTCAGAGACAGATTCGGCCAAGAGCCCTTGGACTCTCCATACCATTAGCCTTTTTGATTTGATTGGCCCATGACAATTCGCCTTCTACTCTGTGCATTCAATCCTCTTATATTCATTGTTTCTATTGCATGCTAATTATTAACTGCTCTACGCGCTGTCGTTTTACCTCGCTCGGCCTCAGACCATGACCCTATCAATTCCCCCTGCTCACATCTGCCTTTTCCAGTCCTCACCTTACCCTTACCCTCTCCCCACCCAGCATATTTCCCTCCCTTTCATCATCATCATCATCATCAATCCTATTTATTGAGCGCTTACTGTGTGCAGAGCACTGTACTAAGCGCTTTGGGAAGTACAAATTTGGCAACATATAGAGACAGTTCCTACCCAACAGGTGGGCTCACAGTCTAAAAGGGGGAGACATAGAACAAAACCAAACATACTAACAAAATAAAATAAATAGAATAGATATGTACAAATAAAATAAATAAATAAATAAATAGAGTAATAAATATGTACAAACATGTATACATATATACAGGTTCTCCCTTTGCTCTGCCCACACCCCAGCCCCTCGCCCCCTCCTTAGAACATATCTGTCACAGCGCCAATCCTCATTCCCCTCCCCTTGCCCAGTTCACTGCCAAACCCCTCCCTTCCAACCCCTTCCCTCCCCTCCTCTTCCACACCCCCGTCCCATGCCAGGTCTCCTGTTTTATTGTCACCTCTCATCCTCCTCTCCTCGCCCAGGCCCCGACCACCTCATTCCCATCCAAACCGTCCCCACTCCCTGCACCCTTCCCCTCCCTTCCCTCTCTCCACAGGTGCTGCCAGGTGTGGCCTTTGCAACCTCCGCTCCAATATAGGTAAGCTCCCTTCATCCTTGATCTGTTCCTTTCCCGATCTCTTCTCCTCCTCACCCTCACTGAGACCTGGCTCTCCCTGAATGACCGGTCTCTTCTGCTGCTCTCCCCAGCAGAGGCTTCTTCTTCTCCCACTCCCCCAGATTCACGGGGAAAGGAGAAGGTGTCGGCTTCCTTCTCGTACCCCAATGCCGCTTTCGCAATACCCTTCCTCCCCCTTACCTTTCCTTCTCCTCCTTTGAAGCCCATGCTATTCGCCTCTGCCACCACCTCCAGGTTCTTGTAGTCGTCATCTACCGCCCCCCAGTTCCCCATCTCCAGCTTCTTTAACCATTTGTTACCCCTTTATCACCTTCCTTCTCTCTTTTTCCATGGCCACTCTGTTCCTCGGAGACTTCAACATCCATATGGATGTACCCGATGACACCTCTGCCACCTGCCTTCTATTACTCCTTGACTCAACCAACTTCCTGCTCCACCCTACCTCGCCCACTCACCAACTTGGACACACCATCAACCTCATTATCTCTTACCGTTGCAGTATCTCCACCCTCACCAACTCTAAAATCCCTCTCTCTGGCCATAACCTTCTCACCTGCCTTCCGTCTCACACTCCACCCCTTGTAAACCTGTATTACCCTTCCAAAGACAACTCTACTCTCTCGACCCCATCCATCTCTCTCAGCGCATTACACCCCACCTTGCCTCCCTATCCTCTCCACCCACTCTTGATTACAAGATCACTGCTCTCAACCCCACCCTCTCTACTCAACTCAACTCGCTTACCCCTCTTTCCCTTCGTCGCTCTCTCATCACTAACCAACACCCCAGGATCACTGTCAATGTCCGCCTCCTTTTCTCTTATGCTCGAATTACTGAACGCTTCTAGCGAAAGTCTAAACACTAAGCCAAACTTATTCACATTAAATTAACCCTTCCTGCCTTACCTTTGCCCTCTCCTCTACCAGGCAAAACAATTTTTCTTCCTTTATGACACCCATGACTATCACCTCCGTCAGTTGTTCCGGACATTTAACCCCTTCCTCAGGCCCCCTATTCCTCCTCCACCATCCCTCACCCCAACAATGTGGCCACCTAATTCATTAGGAAAATTAACCACATCAGGACTGAGCTCCCCACAGTCACCTTCTGCATCCCCCGCTCTCAACGATCTCCTCTACCTTCCCATCCTTCTCTGAAATATCTTCAGAGGAAATCTCCTCACTCCTCTCAGGTGCCACCCCCTCCACCTATGCTTCGGACTCCATTCCTTCTCATCTTATGAAATCTCTCGCCCCATCCCTCCTCCCCTCCTTAATTTCCATCTTCAACCGCTCACTCTCCAGCAGCCTCTTCCCCTCTAACTTCAAACGTGCCCAGGTTTCCCCTATCCTAAAAAAAAATTTCTGGAACCCACTGCCCCTTCCTGTTATCGCCCTATCTCCCTCCTAGCCTTCCTTTCCAAACTTTTAGAACGAGTCGCCTACACAAGCTGCCTCCTTCATTCATTCATTCAATCGTATTTATTGAGCGCTTACTGTGTGCAGAGCACTGTACTAAGCGCTTGGGAAGTACAGGGCTGCAACAGTATAGAGACGGTCCTACCCAACAGCGGGCTCACAGTCTAGAAGGGGGAGACAGACAACAAAGAAAAAATATTAACAGAATAAAATGAATAGAATAAATATGTACAAATAAATAAATAAATAAATGGAGTAATAAATACGTACAAACATATATACATACATACAGGTGCTGTGGGGAGGGGAAGGAGGTAAAGCGGGGGGATGGGGAGGGGGAAGAGGGGCAGAGGAAGGAGGGGTCTCAGCCTGGGAAGGCCTCCTGGAGGAGGTGAGCTCTCAGTAGGGCCTTAAAGGGAGGAAGACAGCTAGCTTGGCGGATGGGCAGAGGGAGGGCATTCCAGGCCCGGGGGGGTGACGTGGGCCAGGGGTCGATGGCGGGACAGGCGAGAACGAGGTACGGTGAGGAAATTAGTGGCAGAGGAGCGGAGGGTGCGGGGTGGGCTGTAGAAGGAGCAAAGGGAGGTGAGGTAGGAGGGGGCGAGGTGATGGAGAGCCTTGAACCCAAGGGTGAGGAGTTTCTTCCTGATGCGCAGATTGATTGGTAGCCACTGGAGATTTTTGAGGAGGGGAGTAACATGCCCAGAGCGTTTCTGACAAGGACAATCCGGGCGAAGCAGCATGAAGTATGGAATGAAGTGGGGAGAGGACACGAGGATGGAAGATCAGAGAGAAGGGTGATGCAGTAGTCCAGACGGGAGTAGGATGAGAGCTTGAACGAGCAGGGTAGCGGTTTGGATGGAGAGGAAAGAGCGGGATCTTGGCAACGTTGCAGAGCTGAGACCGGCAGGTGTTTTGGTGACGGCTTGGATGTGAGGGGTGAATGCGAGTGCAGAGGTCGAGGATGACACCAAGGGTTTGCGGGCCTTGTGAGATGGGAAGGGATGGTAGTGCCGTCGACAGAGAGGGGAAAGTCAGGGAGAGGCAGGGTTTGGGAGTGGAAGACAAGGAGTTCAGTCCTTCGACATGGATTGAGCTTTAGGTGGCGGGAAGACATCCAGATGGAGATGTCCTGAAGACAGGAGGAGATGCGAGCCTGGAGGGAGGGGGAGAGATCAGGGGCAGAGATGTAGATCTGGGTGTCATCAGCGTAGAGGTGATAGTTGAAGCTGTGACAGCGAATGAGGTCACTAAGGGAGTGCATGTAGATTGAGAACAGAAGGGGACCAAGCACTGAACCTTGGGGGACCCCCACAGTAAGGGGATGGGAGGGGGAGGACGAGCCTGCAAAAGAAATTGAGAATAAACGACCGGATAGATAAGAGGAGAACCAGGAGAGGATGGAGTCTGTGAAGCCAAGGTCAGATAGCGTGTTGAGGAGAAGTCCTTTAGACTGTGAGCCCACTGTTGGGTAGGGACTGTCTCTATGTGTTGCCAATTTGTACTTCCCAAGCGCTTAGTACAGTGCTCTGCACATAGTAAGCGCTCAATAAATACGATTGATTGATTGATTGATTGAGAAGGGGGTTGTCCACAGTGTCGAAGGCAGCTGAGAGGTCGAGGACGATTAGGACAGAGTATGACCCGTTGGATTTGGCAAGCAGGAGGTCATTGGTGACCTTTGAGAGGGCGGTTTCCTTGGAATGTAGGGGACTTCCGGAAGCCATACTGGAGGGGGTCGAGGAGAGACTTGGTGTTGAGGAATTCGAGGCAGCGCGTGTAGACAACCCGTTCAAGGAATTTGGAAAGGAATGATAGGAGGGATATGGGGCGATAACTAGAAGGTGAGGTGGGGTCAAGAGAGGGTTTTTTTAGGATGGGAGAGACCATGGGCATGTTTGAAGGCAGAGGGGAAGGATCCAGTGGAGAGTGAGCGTTGAAGATGGAAGTTAAGGAGAGGAGAAGGGATGGAGCGAGAAATTTCATGAGATGAGAGGGTAATGGGGTCAGAAGCACAGGTGGCCGGAGTAGCACTTGAGAGGAGGGAGGAGAGCTCCTCTGAGGATAGTGCTGCGAATGGATGGGATAGTAGCCGAGTGTTGAGAGCCGGGGGGCTTGTGAGAAGGGGGGGAAGTGACTTTGGGGGATGATCGGACCTGATGGATTTAATTTTGTTAATGAAGTAGGAGGCCAGATCGTTGGGGGTGAGGGAAGGTAGGAGGGGGAGGAAACCGGGGGCCTGAGAAGGGAGTTGAATGTACGGAAGAGGCTGGCTGGGGGTGATGGGGCATTGGTGTCAATAAGGGAGGAGAAAATAGTTTGTCTGGCAGAGGAGAGGGCTGAGGTAAGGCAGGAAAGGATAAACTTGAAGTGAACGAGGTTGGCATGGTGTTTATGACTTTCGCCAGCAGCGTTCGGCAGCTCGAGCATAAGAGCGAAGGAGGCGGACAGTGGCAGTGATCCAGGGCTTTGGGTTAGTGGTACGAGAGCTGCGGAAGGGAAAGGTGGAGCGAGTGAGTCTAGCTGAGTAGAAAAGGGTAGTGTTGAGAGCAGTAATCTATCATCAAGACTGGGTACAGAGGAGAGGGTGGCGAGGTGGGGTTATGAGGCTCTCAGAAAGATGGAAGGGGTCAATAGAGCGGAGATCTCTGTGAGGGGAGTACGGGAAGGGAAGGGGGACGTCACAGAAGAACCTGCTGTACGATGTGTGGACCCACAGAACCTCATGGAGTAAAGGTCGAACTGAATACAAGCCCCTAAAACAGGCACCTGTGTATGTCAGGAGGTGGCCGCCATCTTTCCCACGTGACACTGTTGGCCATGTATGAGCTCCATAGCGCAAGGAGCGGGGGTGGGGGTGGGGGGCGGGTTGGATGGCAGCGTAAGCGGGTTGTAAGACATGGCCCTGAGGACGAACAGCTCTCAAACAGTAAACAAAACCCACAAAAAGACCTTGGGCCAACACAGCCCAGGAGGGGCGATGGATCTATGATCGGTCAGGGAGATGGCGACCGACTTGGGGGATGATAACAGAGATTAGCAAAGGTCGAGGACAGACAGGTGCCTGAGGGAAGAAGGTACAGTGGGGGTTTTGAGGTGCCAGTCGAGTGCATTGATGGCAAAGATCATGAGATTCCCTGGCAGGGCCACCAGGTAAACCAGGAGGTAATAGCACGTGCATGGAACAGAAGCAGCTCCCAGGTCTCCGGAGGAAACCCAGCAGGGCGAATACTGTCACCGTGGAGACATTGACATTTTAGGAATGCAGCATTGACTTTCTGCATGTAATGAGGGAGAACTCAAAGTTGGAGTCCATTGATGGGTTGAGTGAAGGACAGGGACACTTGCTGGTGATTCTCTATGCAGGAGGAACAGTTATTTGGATACAAAATGATCTTTGAGTTCACCGGTGGAGACATTCGCAATTTCTGAGGAATGATGTCGACTCGCTGGACAGTACGAGGGAAGACTACAATGTAGAGACATGGATGTTGGGCGGTGAAGGAATAGGGACTAATTCAATCAATTCTATATATTGAGTACATATAGAGGAACACGGTATTAGTACATTTGATCACTTCACCCAAGGCGCTTCCATTCTATTGGAAGCACCAAGTTCGAACCATGTAGAAGCAGGGTGCACTATTGGGAAGAACACAGGCCTGGGAGTCAGAGGACCTGGGTTCTTATCCCAACTTTACCACTTATAGGCTGCTTAGCCATGAGAAAGTGACAATTTCTCTATGTCTCAGTTTTCCCAATAGTAAAATGAGGATTTGATACCTGTTTTCCCTCCTACTTGGTCTGTGAATCCCTTGGGGGACACGGACTGCGTTCTACCAGATTGTCCTGAATCTCCCCTACCACTTAGTACTTTGCTTGTGGGCACATAATAAGCACTTAATAAATATCTAGAGAATTAGTTTATGTTTCAGGAGACCGAAAACTGTAATGAATAGCAGATAGTAGAGGTCAGGGAACATAAATATATGTCCATGACTGTTGTGAAATTTTTTCGGTGGTTTTAGAGTCAAACAAGAAGTGCCTTTACATATAAATCCGTCCATTTAGTGGAGTGCCTGGTAGATAGAAGGACCTGGATTTTAATCCTGTCACCTCCCTTTGTCTGCTGGTGTTGACCATGGGCCAGACAATTACCTTCTGTGCACCTCCAGTTACCTGCATCTGTAAATTGGGAATTACAATTGTGAGCAGCCTATGAGGCATGACTATGTTCAAGCTGATTAGCTTTTATCCACCCCAGTGCTTGGTACAGTACCTGACACATAGTAAGCACTTAACGGATACCATAAAAAGCCAACAACATAAAAATCCCGTATATTTCCAAACTGATTCCAGTTGCTCACATATCTGCATTCACAATTGGACTCACACAAGACACAAGGCATACCTCATCATTTCACCTAGTCCTTTCCTAAAGCATCGTTCAGCTTACATCTCGCCTCTCCTAGACCTCCCCTCAGGACATGTTGTGTCTTTTCACAAGCAACAAAAACTCACTATCGCTTGAAGGCTCTCCGCCTACGACTGCACTTCACCCCCTTGTCATTGTTCAACACATCTTCTCAGCTTTCAAAGCAACTTTCTAGTTGTTGCTTACGATCGACTGTCCCGTTTCCATCGTAGCCTGGAACTCCCTCTCTTATTCAGTGAAAATCAGAGACAGCACAGTTTCTTTCTGAAATCTGAGCACTGCTAAGAATCCCCGCCTCATCCATCCAGCTAACCCTGATTCATTTCCCCAGCACTCTAATCCACCTCATCTAGCTCAAGTGCAAATCAACTCATTTCCATCGCATTGTGGAAAAACCAATAGGTCCAGAGTTCTCTTCCTAACTGTGAGCTCCTTGAGGGCAGCATACACATCTACCATCTCTAGTTCTATTGTAATCTCCCAAACATAGCTTAGTGGGCGTCAGAGGACCTGGGTTCTAATTCTGCCTCTGTCCGTTTGGTGCTGTAAGACCTTATACAGTTCACTTCACTTCTCTGGGCCTGAGTTTCCTCATCTGTAAAATGGCACGCAATAATTGCATATTCATCTTGTCCTTTTTTCCTTCTAGAAGGGACCGGGAATGTGTCTGTTATCTTGTTTTAGGTGGATAGAACATGGGCCTGGGAGTCAGAAGGAGTCAGAAGGACCTGGGTTCTAATTCCGGCTCTACCTCATGTCTGCTGTGTAACCATGGACAAGTCATTTACCTTCTCTGAGCATCAGTTACCTCACCTGTAAAATGGGGGTTAAGACTGTGAGCCCCATGTGGAAAAAGGACTCCAACCTACTTACCTTGTATCTACCCCAGCTCTTAGGACAGTGCTTGGGACATAGTAAGAGCTTAGCAAGTACCACTATTATGATTATTACTCTCTAAGTGCTTAGTGCACACAATAAGCACTCAATGAATATGATTCAAGATTAATTGACAGATAGTAAATTTAGACCGTGTCAACCTAGCCCACTAGAGCTGGAAAGCCCATGAGGGCAGGAATTACAACCTTGCCAAGCTATTTGTCGTTCTCCCAACATTTGGGGAGAAATTGTTGATAGTGTCAGTGGCTGTCCAAAGCTAGTCACACTCTCTCAGCCCTGGCTTTCGTTAACCCTCTAAAAAGGATTCTGGGACCCACTAAAGGCCAAAGTGACTGTCTACAGTGCTGACACTGTGCTGTAACTCCGTAGCCTGGTAGGTAGTTGGCATGCTAGCGATGTTTGAGGAGGAAGGAGCAGAGGTGTATGACGCTTGGGAGTTACTGAACTGGAAAACATCTCCCATCCTACTAGCACCCCTGACCCCACTGCGGGCCATAGCGCCTGGCACGAACCCCAACTTTAGACTTCGTATCTGGCTCCATCTCGGTCCATCCTCATCCTCGTCCATTCTGCCCCTCCATCCCAGTCACCCCCAGCCACTCTCACCGGGGCAGCGTGGGGGTCTGAGGGGTCGCTGGCTTCTACAGGTCAGGGTTGGTCCCCTCTTTCCCCTTAGACTCCCGGATTCGGTCAACCAGAAAGGAACAGAGAGAAACTTTCGGTCCATCCCCGATCTCCCTCAGACCTGAGAAGCTCTTTAGCTGGGGCCTCATCCCTCCAGATAAAGTAGGGGCTGTTCCTAGGGGGATCCCAGGATGATGGCCCAGGGCCATGACGAGGGACATCGTGGCCTGGACAAGGCAAGCAACCTCTGTTCACGTGGTTCCTTAGGCTCCTGGGAGACAAGGGTCCGGTCCCTTGCAGCATCAGCGATGGTCGGCCCTTGGGGTTCCCGTGGAAACAGAAGCATCTGCATCCCAGCTTCCCAACGGTTCCTGTTTTCTACGACAGTATTTAGCCACGGTGAGTGGTTCACTTTTTCTAATTCACAACTGAGACACTCAATCTGTCTGTCAATCAGCCAACTGTAACTTTTTCTTATGGCCTTTGTGAAACGCTTACTATATATCAGGCACTATATTAAGTGCTGGAGTAATTACAAGCTGATCAGATTGGGCAGAGTCCATGTCCCCCCGTGGGGCTCACATCTCAATCCGCATTTTACAGCTGAGGGAACTGAGGCACAGAGAAGTTAAGCCACGCTGCCCCAGGTCACACGGCAGACACATGGGTGGAACCGAGATCACAACCCATATCCATTTGAATCCCAGGACCGCACTCTACCCACTAGGCAACGCTGCTTCTTATGACTTGTTCTGATTATAAATTATTTGAAGCTATGTTCATAGTGAGTATATAAACTGTGTACTCTTCAGAGCGTCCATCTCTTTCTCATCTTTCCCTTATCTCCTTCCTCCTCTATGAAACTTATTCTCTATCTCCGCATTAGATCATGTATCTCCTGGAGAGCATGGAATAATGCAATTATATCACATTTTCAACTCTCATTGAGAGCTTTTCTACAGTATTTTGCACCCAGGAGTGTGGTCAATAAATACCACTGATAATATTAAAAGCAATAGCTTATGGTCGTTGTTAAGCGCTTGTCTAAGTGTCAAGCCCTGTTCTAAGTGCTGGAGTAGTATACAAGGTAGTCAGGTTGGACACAGTCTCTGTTCGCACATGGGGCTCATAGTCTCAATCCCCGTTTTAGAGATGAGGTAACTGAGGCACAGGAGAAGTGCAGTGACGTGCCCAAGTCACATGGCAGGCAAGGAGCAGAACCTGGGTTAGAACCCATGACCTCTGTTTCCCAAGTTCGTTCTCTGGTTGGATGGATAGATTACATGCTTGGGGAGGGATGGATGGATGGAAGGAGGAAAGATGGATTAATGAGAAGGATGGACTTGATAAGACAGTTGGAGCTGCAGTTTATCCTTTCTTCCCTAGTCCCCATACCTCTTTCCTATTTTCCAACTTTCATACCACAGCCCTCCTAGGAGTCATGCTAAAGAGAGTATCATTATATTTTCATATAGTCATTTAATACTAAAGCTCGGCACACAGTACACGCTCAATTAAATACGATTGAAATGAATGAATGAATAATGATATTGTTATTGTATTTACTAAGACGGGTGTGTGTGCCTAAATTGTTACACTTGCTGCAGGTAGAAACAAAAGAATCAGTTCAGACTCAATTCTGTTCCACAGGGACTCAGAGTGCAAGTGGAAGAGAGATTCTAGAGAATTGACGGTCACTGGCCTAGGTCACAAACCAGGGTCAGTTAGCAGAGCTGGCATCAGAACTCAAGTCTCAATCAATCAATCAATTCATATTTTATTGAGCATTTACTCTGGGCCCAGCACTGTACTAAGCACTTGGAAAGTTCAGTATAACAGAGTGGGCAGTGCACTGGTCCTGCGCCACAATGAATTTACAGTAACTATAGCAATTCCCATTCGTTAGGCCATGATAATATTTAAAGAACAATATTATGGTATTTGTTTGATTACTTGCTATGTGCCAAGCAATGTTCTAAGTACAGGAGTAGATACAAAGGTAATTGGATTTGTCACACAGCGGGGTTCACAGTCTTAATACGCATTTTTATGAATGAGGGTAACTGAGGCCCGGAGAAGTTAGAGTGGCTCATCAAGGTCACACAGAAAACAGTGTAAGAGCAGGGGACTGGAACCACCCAAAATTGGATTTACTGTAGTTAAGCACTTGGGAGGAGTTCAGGTTAACAGTGTTGTCAAAACACATTCCCTAGCACAATGAGCTTACAGCCTACAGGGACTTCCCCTTCCTTTAGGCCATGATGCTTCCCCAAAACTGAATTGTCAGTCATACTTCTTAATCTTAACCACCTCCCTCCAAGACTTTTACAATTCTTCAATGCCCAGCGTTTTCTGTGAACTCTGTAGGACAACTAAGAATCTGGCTAGGTCCAAGGGCAATTCCTTGGTTAAGAGGTGGTGTGAGATTATTTGCACAAGTAAGGAGGCATTTTCTCCCAAAGTAGAGGCTGGGTGAGTGACACTTTCTGGTTCCTACCCATGGCTGCATTCATGTTCCGGTTCCTCAGGATGTAGTTGAGGAGGTTCAGGTAGGGGGGCACCACCATATAGAACACGGAAACCATCTGGTCCACGATAAAGGAGGAGTCTGAGGGCGGCTTGACATAGACAAATATACTATTACAGAGGAAAACAGTGACGACGCCGAGGTGAGGCAGGCAGGCGGAGAAGACTTTGACCCGGCCCTCGGCAGCCGACATCCTCAACACGGCCCAGCATGTGTGTGCGCCCAAGATGACGATGGAAGATGAAGCAGACGACACCTAAGGCTGCCCCCAAATCACAGTCGCGTCACTAGCGTTGTGCATCTCGGAGCTGGTGATCTCCCGCAGAGTGGGGAGGTCACATGAAGAACTGGGGGACGGAGTGGATGGACCCGCAGAAGGACAGGGAGAAGCGTTCCCAGCTGAAACACATTGCTGCATACAGGCCCCCGCCTAGCCAGGGAGGCGGCGGGCATACCGCACAGGCCCCTCGAGGCCAGGACGATGTCGTACCTCAGGGGGAGGCAGATGGCAGCGTAGCGGTCGTTAGGACATCACCGTGTGGACGGACAGCTCAGCGGCTGGCAAAACAGACCACGGAGAAGACCTGAAGGCACAAGCTCCCTAGGGGAGATTGATCCTCGTTGGTCAGGGAGATATGATGGAGTTGGGAACGATGATGGAGGACGTAGCGGAGTTCGATGAGGGACAGGTTCCTGAGGAATAATAGAGTGGGAGTGGTGGAGTTGCCGGATGAGGGTGGTGACGGGCGATGATAAGGATGAGATTCCCCATGAGGAGCTGCCGCGGTAGACCAGGAGGAACAGCGTAGGCCTGGACCAGTAGCTGCTCCCGGACGGCTCTAGAGAATCCCAGGAGCAGGAATTCTGTATTCATGGTGACATTGGTCGTTTCTCCTCGGAATTGACGTTGAACTGGCCTAAGGGACATTTAGAAAATATAGGTTAATGAATAATATTTCAAAGAAAGTTTCACAGGAAACGAGAAACGTTTGGGTTGAGGGAATCTCGGGGGTCTTTCATGGTACCGTTTCATCACGCACTATGTGCCAGATCACTGTACTAAGCACTGAAGGTAGATAGACGTTAATCAGGTTGTTCATCTCCTCCAATCAACCTGCCTTGGTTAAGGGACGGGGCACTGAAAACATTCCTGACTCCTAGAAGTCTATTCCATTTTCGAGAGCATCTGCCAGGATTGTGGGTCATATAATTCTACATAATTGGGACAAGCACTACAGCTAGTGTAACGAGGCATGGTCCTTGGGAGTCTCGGGGACCTTGGTCTTAATCCCAGCCCCACCACCTCCCTGCTGGGAGACCTCGGGCAAGTCACGTAACTTTTCTGTTACTCCGTTTCCTCATCTGTAAAATGGGATTCAAGACGGTGAGACCCATGAGGGACAGGGAAAATTCCTGTTATACCCTGGACTTATATTGAAATGTCTCTTCCCTGTCCCTCACCTTTCCCCTGCTCCTCTCCAGAGACTCCCTCCTGTCCTGGGCTGGTAAGCACCGACTTCTGATAAGAGCGAGGCTCACTCCATTCCATCGGTCCTGGACACTGGTGGCGGTGACAGGAAGGTCTAGGTAAGTGGAGGGAGTTGTCAGGATCCTCCCACCCCCTTTCGGCTCTCCGGATGGCTGCGCCATCCCCTCAGACGACGGCCGGGTTTTTTCCTGGGGGTCCCGGGGTTCCGATGAGACAGCTGACTTCCGGGAATCTCGGAAGGCCTGGATCGTGGGCCCTCTGTGGTCCCGGCCCCCACAACGTAAATAACTGCCCTAGTACCACGTGGTTCCCACTCTGGGACTCCTTCCTAGAACAACCTCAACGGATCATCATTCTCTTTCTATGAGATAATCATAGTTTTCCTTTTTCAACTCTGGGGATTGGAGATATACCGTGGTAGGGGGAATAGGGCACCCTAGCCCATTTGGTATTCATGGTTGAATCCAATATTCGGATTGACTGGGGCAAAGAAAAGAAAAAAGTGACCCCAAGAACTCATTCCAGTTTGGACTATGAATGGCTCTGTGTACACAAGCACCTAACCGACAATTTTTTAAAGTGTAAGCGTCTTGTGTGCAAAGACTGTTTCTTGGCCTTCCTTTGTACTTCAATTTGATTGACTGGTTGAATGAATACATAAATATTGACGGATATTATACAATAAATGATAATAGTAGCAATAGTAATAGAAGGAGGAGAAATCATACTGGTGTTTATTGAAATGGCAACTGAGAGCATTAGGTTGTTGGAAAAATTCAACCTGTACCCCTGCTCCTGGGTTTCTGGGGCAGATATGAGGACCAAAATTAAGGTCTAAAAACACCCTTCTGCAGCTACCTCTTCAATTTTATTTAATGGTATTTATTAAGCACTTACTTTGTAACTAGGAACTGTATTAACCACTGGGGTAGATACAAGATAATAAGGTTGGACATAATGGGACCCACAGTATTAATCCCCAATTACAGATGAGGGAACTGAGGCCCAGAGTAATGAAGTGACTTCCCCAGATCACACAGCAGACAAGTGGCAGAGCCAAGGTTAGAACCCAGGTCTTTCTGACTCCCAGGCTAGTGCTCTACCCTCTGCTGGTGGTGAATAAAGGGGGGTGAATCCACGTGCAGAGATCCAATCCAGGCATGGGAAACTAGATTTAAGTACCAGTAAAGAGCAGCTGGATAAAAACCCTTGTGCCAAACTAGTCAAGGCCATTGATATCAGGAAGTGTGCAGTCAGGAAAAGTCTCAAATAACAAATATCTAAGATCTTTTTCAGGCTGCTCAGTTCCGTCTAAAGTCGATCAAGTCAAACAATAGAGTCAAGTCCGTCTAGGGTCAGAGCGAGAACTGAAACTTTCTATCTCTAGGAAAAGACTCCCAACCAGGACCCTCCCCATCGCCATCTTCACGTCTCGGTTCCTCAGGCTGTAAATGAGGGGTATCAGGGTTGGGGGCACAACGGTGTGTGAACACGGGACACCAGCAGGTCCAGGAGGAAGGACGGAGTTGGAGGTCGGTTTTAAAGTGGGCGAAGGCGGCCGTGGAGATAAAAACGATGACGAAGAAGAGGTGGGGCAGGCAGGTGGGAGAAGGCTTTTGACCCGGCCCTCGGTGGCCGGCATCCTCAGCATGGCCTGGAAGATGAGTGCATAAGATACCATGATGGAGACGAAGCAGAAAACACTGAAACGCGCACCAGTGGCTACAACCACCTTGAGGGCTGCATACGTTTTAGAGCAAGAGAGTCTTATGACAGACGGGACGTCGCAGAAAAACTCTGCGATCACATGGGACCAGCAGAATGAATGAATCAATCAATCAATCGTATTTATTGAGCGCTTACTATGTGCAGAGCACTGTACTAAGCGCTTGGGAAGTACAAATTGGCAACACATAGAGACAGTCCCTACCAAACAGTGGGCTCACAGTCTAAAAGGGGGAGACAGAGAACAAAACCCAACATACCAACAAAATAAAACAAATAGGATAGAAATGTACAAGTAAAATAAATAAATAAATAGAGTAATAAATATGTACAACCACAAATATGTGCTGTGGGGAAGGGAAGGAGGTAAGATGGGGGGATGGAGAGGGGGACGAGGGGGAGAGGAAGGAAGGGGCCCAGTCTGGGAAGGCCTCCCGGAGGAGGTGAGCTCTCAGCAGGGCCTTGAAGGAAGGAAGAGAGCTAGCTTGGCGGAGGGGCAGAGGGAGGGCATTCCAGGCCCGGGGGATGACGTGGGCCGGGGGTTGATGGCGGAACAGGCGAGAACGAGGTACGGTGAGGAGATTAGCGGTGGAGGAGTGGAGGGTGCGGTCTGGGCTGTAGAAGGAGAGAAGGGAGGTGAGGTAGGAGGGGGCGAGGTGATGGACAGCCTTGAAGCCCAGGGTGAGGAGTTTCTGCCTGATGCGCAGATTGATTGGTAGCCACTTGGAGATTTTTGAGGAGGGGAGTAATATGCCCAGAGCGTTTCTGGACAAAGATAATCCGGGCAGCAGCATGAAGTATGGATTGAAGTGGAGAGAGACACGAGGATGGGAGATCAGAGAGAAGGCTGGTGCAGTAGTCCAGACGGGGATAGGATGAGAGCTTGAATGAGCAGGGTAGCAGGTTTGGATGGAGAGGAAAGGGCGGATCTTGGCAATGTTGCGGAGCTGAGACCGGCAGGTTTTGGTGACGGCTTGGATGTGAGGGGTGAATGAGAGAGCGGAGTCGAGGATGACACCAAGGTTGCGGGCTTGTGAGACGGGAAGGATGGTAGTGCCGTCAACAGAGATGGGAAAGTCAGGGAGAGGACAAGGTTTGGGAGGGAAGACAAGGAATTCAGTCTTCGACATGTTCAGCTTTAGGTGGCGGGCAGACATCCAGATGGAGATGTCCTGAAGGCAGGAGGAGATGCGAGCCTGGAGGGAGGGGGAGAGAGCAGGGGCAGAGATGTAGATCTGGGTGTCATCAGCGTAGAGATGATAGTTGAAGCCGTGGGAGCGAATGAGGTCACCAAGGGAGTGAGTGTAGATTGAGAACAGAAGGAGACCAAGCACTGAACCTTGGGGAACCCCCGCAGTAAGAGGATGGGAGGGGAAGGAGGAGCCTGCAAAAGAGACTGAGAAAGAACGACCGGAGAGATAAGAGGAGAACCAGGAGAGGACGGAGTCTGTGAAGCCAAGGTCAGATAGCGTGTTGAGGAGAAGGGGGTGGTCCACAGTGTTAAAGGCAGCTGAGAGGTCGAGGAGGATTAGAACAGAGTATGAGCCGCTGGATTTGGCAAGCAGGAGGTCATTGGTGACCTTTGAGAGGGCGGGTTCCGTGGAATGAAGGGGACAGAAGCCAGACTGGAGGGGGTCGTGGAAAGAGTTGTTGTTGAGGAATTCTAGGCAGCGCGTGTAGACAACTCGTTCAAGGAGTTTGGAAAGGAATGGTAGGAGGGACATGGGACGATAACTAGAAGGTGAGGTGGGGTCAAGAGAGGGTTTTTTAGGATGGGAGACACATGGGCATGTTTGAAGGCAGAGGGGAAGGAACCAGTGGAGAGTGAGTGGTTGAAGATGGAAGTTAAGGAGGGGAGAAGGGATGGAGCGAGAGATTTCATGAGATGAGAGGGAATGGGGCCAGAAGCACAGGTGGCCGGAGTAGCACTTGAGAGGAGGGAGGGGAGCTCCTCTGAGGATACTGCTGGGAAGGATGGGAGAGTAGCAGAGAGTGTTGAGAGCCGGGGGGTTGGAGAAAGGGGGGAAGAGATTTTGGGGAGGTCGGACCTGATGGATTTAATTTTGTTAATGAAGTAGGAGGCCAGATCGTTGTGGGTGAGGGAAGGAGGTGGGGGAGGAACCGGGGCCCTGAGAAGGGAGTTGAATGTACGGAAGAGCTGGCGGGGGTGATGGGCATGGGTGTCAATAAGGGAGGAGAAATAGTTTTGTCTGGCAGAGGAGAGGGCTGAGGTAAGGCAGGAAAGGATAAACTTGAAGTGAACGAGGTTGGCATGGTGTTTAGACTTTCGCCAGCAGCGTTCGGCAGCTCGAGCATAAGAGCGAAGGAGGCGGACAGTGGCAGTGATCCAGGGCTGTGGGTTAGTGGTGCGAGAGCGGCGAAGGGAAAGGGGAGCGAGTGAGTCTAGCTGAGTAGAAAGGGTAGTGTTGAGAGCAGTAATCTGATCATCAAGACTGGGTAGAGAGGAGAGGGAGGCGAGGTGGGGTGTGAGGCGCTCCGAAAGATGGGTGGGGTACAGAGAGCGGAGATCTCTGTGAGGGAGTAATACGGATTTACAGGGGAAAGGAATGTGAGTGAGGAGGCAGGTGAGAAGATTATGATCAGAGAGAGGGATTACAGAGTTGGTGAGGGTGGACACAGTGCTGCGGTAGGAGATGATGAGGTCGAGGGTATGACCAAGTAGGTGAGTGGGTGAGGTGGGGTGGAGGAAGAGGTTGGCAGCGTCAAGGAGAGATAGAAGGCATGCGGCAGAGGAGTCCTTAGGGATATCCATGTGGATACTGAAGTCTCCGAGGATCAGAGTGGGCATGGAGAAGGAGAGAAGGAAGGTGAGAAGGGTCAAAGTCGTTATAAGAAGTTTGAAGTGGGGCCGGGAGGGCGGTTGATGGCGGCTACAAGAATCTGGAGGGGGTGGTAGAGGCGAATACTGTGGGCTTCAAAGGAAGGGAAGGAAAGGGATAGGGACAGGAGGGATAGTGCGAAAGCGACATTGGGAGGCGAGAAGGAAACCGACACCTCCTCCTTTTCCGGTGGTGAGTCTGGGGGGAGTGGGAGAAGAAGAGGCCTGCACTGCAGAGAGCAGCAGAAGAGAACGTGTCGTCCGGCGACAGCCATGTTTCAGTTAGGGCGAGGAGGAGTAGAGAACTGGAAAGGAAAAGGCCCAGGATGAAATGGGATCTACTTAAAACGGAGCGGGGGGTTCCAGAGGCCACACTTGGCAGCAGCTTGTAGACGGTGGGAAGGGAGGGGGAAGGGGTGCAAGGGGTGGGGAGGGTTGGATTGGGATGAGTTTGGGCGGGGGCCTGGGCGGGGAGAGTGGGGAAGGGGGGTGGCGATGGGAAAGGGAGAACTGGGATGGGGGTGGGGGCGGGGAGAAGGGGAGGGAGGGGGCCGGGAGAGGGAGGACGGGAGGACCTGCGCTGGGTACAGAGGAATCTGGGAGAATGTCGCAGCTGAACCAAAGACTCCGAACATTTCCCTATAAGCCAGGATCCGACCTCCGTATCAAGGGCAGGGTCCTAGGGGTTCATGATGACCTCGTAGTACAGAGCACTACAGATGGCCACGTATCTGTTGTGGGACAATGACCGTGAGCATGGAGAACTCTGTGCTGTCAAACAGAATCACGAAGAAGACCTGGAAAAAACATTACAAGAATGAGATTTCTCTACGGTCAGTCAGGGTGCTGAGGATGACTTTGGGGACGGTAACGGAGATATAGCAGAGATCGAGGACAGGCAGGTTCCTGAGGAAAAATGCATGGGGGTATGGAGGCGCCGGTCAAGGGCGATGATGGTGACGATGAGGAGATTTCCCATCACAGCGGCCAGGTAGACCAGGAGGAACAACGCGGCGCGGACCAGCTGCAGCTCCCGGACCTCCGAGATACCCAGCAGAAGGAATTCGCTTGATCATTTCCCAAGGATTGCTGAGACCACCTACAAAACCAATAAGGAGGAAGCTATTTCAGAACCTCAACAATGACAGTCAAATCAATCCATCAATTGTATTTATTGAGCACTTACGTCGTGCAGAGCACTATACTAAGCGATTGGGAAAGTGTAATTTAGCAGAATTGGCAGACATATTTGCTACCCACGAGGAGCTTACAGGCTTAGGGCGGAGACATAAATACGTTTCAAGTATGTAGATAAGTGTTGTGGGGATGAGGGTGGGGAAAATAAAGGATGCAAAATCCAAGTAGCAAGGGCTAGGCAGAAGGGAGAGGAAGTTAGGGAAATTGAGGGCTTAGTCGGGGAGAAGAACTCTAGGAGGGGGAAGAGGACTTTATAAGTCTATTAAAATTGGGGAGAGTAAAGGTCTGTCAGAGGTAAACAGCGGCGGCCTAGTGGAAAGAGCAAGAGCTATAGAGTCAGAAGGACCCGTGTTCCAGTCCTTTCTATGCCACTTCGCCTGCTGTTTGACCTTGTGCAAAATCACTTCACTTCTCTGTCGGCCTCAGTTCCCTAGTCTGTAAATTGGGAATTAAGCTCATCAGCCCCATGTGGGAGCAGGATCTGTGTCCAACCTGATAACCATGTATCTACCCCAGGCGCTTAGAACAGAGCTATTAAATACAATCATTGTTATTATTAATATTATTGTTATTATTATTTTATGAAAAGTGGGAGCGGAGTTCCAGACCATTTGAAGGTGATAGGCTAGGGGTCAGTAGGCGGGATAGATGAGACCAAATTACAGAGGCAGGTTGGTTTTAGACGAGCTAAATGTGTGGACTGTGTGACCATAAGAACCTGCCCCTCTTAACTTTCAGCTTTCAAGGCAGAAGGAAACCAAAATCAATCAATTGATCTAATACCTTGATCACTTGTGCAGAGCGCTGTGCTGACCGCAAACCAAATGATATTATCTCTCTCCAGATGTAAGCCTCCTGTTTCATGGCAAATCTTGGGTAGGAGACTCTTTTATTTCCCATGTGAGCTTAACTCTCATCTAGTTGTCAGTCACTGCCCTCTCAACGACAATGTTCAAATGTAGCCACCATTATTCTCTTCCTCAGAACTGAGCACCAGTAATCTTCAGATGGTAGGTGCTTAGTAAACACGACTGAGTGGCAGACATTACCAGCTCCAACCATGTTTTTCCCATTCCTCAAATAACTTTCAGTGGTTGTCCATCCTACCTCTTGTGTCAAATGGCATGGATCATAGAGAAAGCAGCATGGCTCAGTGGGATAGAGCAGGAACATTGGAGTCAGAGGTCATGTGGTTTCAAATCCCGGCTCCACCAATTTGTCAGCTGTGTAAGTTTGGGGCAAGTCACTTAGCTTCTCTGTGCCTCAGTTAACCTCAACGGTAAAATGGGGATTAAAGCTGTGAGCCCCCCTGTGGGGGGCAATCCTGATCACCTTGTTACCTCCATCGAGCTTATGAAACAGTACTTTGCACATAGTAGGCGCTTAATAAATGCCATTATTATTATTATTATTATTATTATTATTAATATCATTAAACAGAAACTCCTCACCATCATCTTTAAAGCTCTCAATTCACCTCGCTCCCTCCTATCTCACTCCTAGCTACTCTCCTACCACAATTCAGTCCGCACACTTCGCCTCCTCTAATGCCAACCTATTCAGTGTTACCTCCGTCTCGTTCAGTCCCTCTAACCACCTCTCATCCACGTCCTGTCTATTGCCTGGAATGTCCACCCTCTTCCATATCCGAAAGACGTTCACTATTCCCAAGCTTCACAGCTTTATTAAAATCACATCTTGTCCAAGAGGCCTTCCCCCACCAAATCCTGATTCCTCTTCTCCCACTCCCTTCCGTGTCGCCCTTACGTGAATTCCTCCCCTTTATCAGGCCGGCTCTCTCTATTCCACAGCGGGTCCGGTGCCGCTGGGAACCTTGTGTGACTTTGGGGTGGGGTAAGTATGCCCTGCCCCACGTGACTGCTCCAGTGGGGACCCCTGTGACCCGTCACACTAACGTGTGTCGCACAGTGAGAACTTCCAGAATAACTGCGGGAGATGACAAGGAGATGTCCATCTTGTTTTTGTCAGAGTACCCACTGGCTTCATCCGCTTGCCATGGCTGTTGTGTGGCCATTTTAAAATGGTTTGGAATGTACCAGTCCTCCCTCCTCTAGACCCTTACTTTAAACTTCCCACTCCTGATTCCACTCGCTAACCTCCCTGCCCTCTTCTAAGATTACGGTCCCCCTCTGGTCAACTGCCACCCCCACTCACTTCTCCCCGCCCCTCCGACCCACAGCTCCATCCATTGTACTCCACCAGCCCCTCTGCCGCTCCTGTAAACCATTTATTGTAATTATTATCATTATCATTATTATTATTATTGTTCTTGTTAAGCGTTTACTATGTGCCCAAGCACTGTTTTAAACTATAGGATAGAGACAAGTGAAATTTGGTTGGACACAGTCCCCCCTACTCCCACTAAGGGTTCACACTCTCCATCCCCATTTTTACAGATAAGTTAACTGAGGCACAAAGGAAGTGAAGTGACTTGTCCAAGGTCACCACACCATTAAGTTATTCATTGCCGTGAGAATTTGAGTTGGTTAAAAGACATCCAAGTGCAGGGTAAATACAGACTTCAGCTCTCTTCAGGGTTTTTTACACCTGAATATCAAGGTCAAGGCTCGAGTCAGATATTAGCTGTAGGGGAGACCGTGTTTAGTGGCAGGAGCTTGGGCTTGGGAGTCAGAAACGTGGGGTCCTAATTCCGGCTCTGCCACTGGTCTGCTGTACGGCCTTGGGCACAGCACTTACCTTCTCCTTGTGCCCGTTAACCTGTTCTGTAAAATGGGGAGATTAAGACTGTGAGCCCCACTTGGGACAATCTGATTATCTTGCATCCACCCCCAGAACTTGGAACAGTAAAGTGCTTAACAAATACGATTATTCTTTTTATTATTATTACTATGATACTATTTCATAGACTTCCTTCCCTGACTTCACAACCCTCATTGTCATGAACAATCTCTCAGGCTACCTTATCATTAAGGTACTCAATTCTCACCCTCACTGTATATCTTCAACTCTCCAACATTGATGCACTGCTACATGTAAGGCACATCTCCTCCCAAGAGACCTTCCACGGCTAAAAACCCTCACCTTCCTTTTCTACCACCAGTTTTCTGCGTCACCCCTGATTTGCTCATCCTTTTTCACGCCCCCAGTCCCAGAACACATATGTACCTATCTGTAATACATTTATTGATATTAATGTATGTCCCCCTGTATAGACTGCAATTTCACTTTGGAGGAGGGGAATGTGTCTGTTATATTATACTCTTCCAAGTGCTTAATATAGTACACAGACACAGTAAGTGTTCATTAAGTACAGTTCATTAATTCATCAATTCATTCAATCATATTTATTGAGCACCTACGGTGTGCTAGAGCACCCACCTAAGCTGCTTCCTCCACAATTGATCCTTCCTCTAGGGGTGAGAAGACGAAAAAATGACCAAGCCAAAAGGGCACTCTGAAAGTTGGGGGTAATAATAATAATAGCATTAGTTAAGAGCTTACTATGTGCCGTGGACTGTAATAATGCTGGGGTATTGGAGATATTGGAGGTTGGAACACCAATCTTGTCCCAGTTACAGTTTAAAAAAGAGGGAATAGTATTTAATCCCCCATTTTACTGATGGAGGTAACTGAAGCCCCGAGAAGTTAAGTGACTTGGCCAAGGTCACACAGTGGACACTTGGCAGAGCCGGGATTAGAAACCCAGGTCCTCTGATTCCCAGGCCCGTGCTCTTTCCACTAGGAAACGCTGCTTCTCTAGATGGATGAGCCTTGCTCAGAGTCAATCCAAGGAGCGAGAAACGAAAGGATCAAGTCATCATTAGAGAACTTTTCTTACCCTGGGTGAAATGACTCCCCACCTAGGCCCCTCACCCAGGGCGGCCTCAACGTCCTGTTCCTCAGGCTGTAGATTAGGGGGTTCAGGGCCGGAGGCACCACCGTGTTAGAACACGGACACTAGCAGGTCCAGAGCTGAGGAGGAGTCTGAGGGTGGATGTAGGTAGAGAAGGAATCCGTGGTAAGAAACCACGGTCGTGACGGCAATGGGAGGCAGGCAGGTGGAGAAGGCTTTGTCCCGGCCATCGGAGGTCGGCATCCTCAGCACGGCCCCGGAAGATGCGCATGTACGAGACGACGATGGAGACAAAGCAGGAGACGCCCAAAAGGGCCCCGGTGACTACAATCACATCGATGACGAGGTGTGTTTCGGAGCATGAGAGTCGGACCACGGAAGCGATATCACAGAACTGTGGGATCAGAAAGGGCCCACAGAAGGGTAGGGAGAATGTCCCAGAAAATGTTGTCACTGAATATATTCCCCCGCCAAGCCATGAGGCGGCCACCATCTTCCCACAGGCCCCTTGGTCCATGATGACCTCGTAGCGCAGGGGGAGGCAGACGGCGGCGTAGGGGTCGTAGGACATCGCCGTGAGGAGAAACGCCTCTGAACCACCAAACAAATACCGAGAAGACCTGGGTGGCACAACCCAGGAAGGAAATGGATCTATGGTCGGTCAGGGAGCTGTGGATGGATTTGGGGACGCTGACAGAGATGTAGCAGAGGTCGAGGACGGACAGGTTCCTGAGAAAGAAGTACATGGGGATGTGGAGGCGCCGGTCGAGGGCGGTGGCGGTGATAATGAGGAGATTCCCCGTCAGGGTCGCCAGGTAGACCAGAAAGAACAGTGCGGCGTGGACCAGCTGCAGCATCCCGGACCTCTGAGAATCCCAGGAGCAGGAATTCCGTCACACTTGGTGACATTGACATTTTCTGGAAATTTCCGAGACCATCTACATGAAAAAAGGAGCAGTTTAGAATCTGGTTGGGGGTGGAAAGCAAATAAAAATAGTAATAGATACACAGATGAAGGAAAAGTGCTTTACACAAAGCTCTCAATAAAGACAATTGTGTGAATGAGTGAATTCAAGCAACTCCTAAAAATATTTATTGGAGTGCTTTCTGTGTTGCTGATCATTGTACAGAATATAAAACAACATTCCCTTCCCACATGGAAATGCAGCATAGCGTAGAGGAAAGAGCATGGTCTTGGGAGTCATAGGACTTGGGTGCTATTCCCAGCTCCCACCACAATTCTGCTGTTTGACCTCAGGGTCAAGTCACTTCACTTCTCTGTGCCTCAGTTAACTCATCTCTAAAACTTGTGTCTGTAGCCTTGTATCTATGCCGAGCGCTTAATACAGTGCCTGGCACATAGAACGTACTTAGCAAAAACCATTTTAAAAAACCTCTCCCTCATCACACAACCCAATCAGGTTTACAGCCTTAGTACAGTGCTTTGCCACACAGTAAGGGCTCCAATTAATACGATCGAATGAATGAAAGAGGTTCCCTCTCTCAGGATCTTCGGAACCCAGAATTGCTTCAGAACCATGAGAATTGGTGACAGAGGCAGGGGTAGAGAAAGGCTGAGATCTGAAAATTAAACATAAACCCTACACGAAGGAATCAGACCAGAGGGGAATCAGAAGGGAATCATAACAGATGACCAGCTGAAAATGGGGAGGTCCCAGGTAAAGGGGTCACCTCCAGGTTCTTGTTTTATATTCCTGTGTTAGAGATATTTTCTGGATTAGAGAAGCAGCACGGCCTAGTGGTATAGCACAGACCTGGGATTCAAAACAACCTGGGTATCTAATCCCAGCTCTGCCACTTGTCCGCTGTGTGATCTTGGCAAGTGACTTCAATTCTCTGTTCCTTATTTCCCTCATATATAAAATAGGGATTGAGACTATGAGCCCCACATGGGACAGAGACTGTGTCCAACCCTATTTTATTGTATCCATCCCAGGTCTTAGTACAGTGCCTGGCACATTGTAAGTACTTACAAATACCATTATTATTAGTAGTATTGTTATTTATTATTATCCAGGAAACCCCATCCAGTATGGGGTCCGAACTGACATAATTGCCCCAAACTCACCTAGATCCAATCTGTCTTCCACCATCCAAGGCAGGAACAAGAAAAATGTCAGATACAAGTAGAATTCCCTTTCACCCTTCGTTTTGAAGATTGTGATCCCTGGTCTGTGACGGGGATTTGCCCAATCTTTTTCTTTCAGAACTTTTTGTACAGTGCTCTGCACCTCGTAGTGGCTCAATAAACGTGAATTTGTAGCAGAAATAACCAGCTCTGTCAAGGGATATGGAGACTGCTCTTTCTTCGAACATTTTTCACTGATCAAACCCCATCCATCCCTGCCACCCACCCAGAAGATCGGGTGGATGGAGAGAGATGGAGACACCGGTGGTAGAAAAATGTGTTATGCGTGGAGATGTGAGGAGATGGAGGAGCGTCCCTCTCGTTCTCTGTCACTGCCGGCCCCCCCTGTTAACCACTTGCCACCCGTGTTCTCCCCGGTCCAGACTCACCCGTCAGTCTGGGGCGAGAGGGGTGTGGATCTCTGCTGCCTTTCAACCACAGCTGTCTCCTCAGATCCCGGACATCGGCCACAGGAGGGTCTCCGGGAGATGTCAAGTGTCCTGGATCCTCTTTCCTCCCGCTCGGAACGTGACGGGCTCTTGGTGAGGCCGGGCCTTTCTGGAAAAACTCCCCACCACTCCTGAGGGATTCCCCCCCCAGGGGGCGGGTCATACTTTGGGCTGAGGGAGCCACTCATTATGTCCTGCTACGGGCTGGCTTCCCTAGAGGCCGGGATCTCTGGAGCCTGGCCCCATCGCAGGGTAACAGCCCTGCCCCACGCGACCGCCCCATGGGGAACCTGTGACCCATCACACTAACATGCATCTCAAATGGAGAGAACTCCAGTCAGCCTCACTACGATCAGTATTTTCTGTCTCCAAACCTGCTTCCTAGTCTGCTCTGGGGGTTGACTCTTGGTCTCAGGCTATTTGTTACCCCATGGCCTATTCCGGAATATGTCCAGTCTCCAGATCCCAGATTATCTCTCCCTATGACACCACCTCCTTCCCATTGCCTTCTCACCAACATTCCCCAGGTATAAAATCCCATCTCCTCCAAGAGTTCTTCCCAGATTAAGTCCTTCTTTCCCTTACTCGTTCTCCCACTGCATCATCTGTGAACTTGGATCTGTCCCCTTTTCAGCACTTGATTTCTTTTACCCCACCCTCAGCCCAGAGCACTTATGTTCATCTCCATAATTTATTCATTCATTCAATCATATTTATTGAGCACTTACTGTGAGCAGAGCACTGGACTAAGCGCTTGGAAAGTACAATTCCGGCAACAGATAAAGACAATCCCTACCCAACAACGGGCTCACAGTCTAGAAGGGGGGAGATAGACAACAAAGCAAAACAAGTAGATGGGCATCACAATCATCAAAATAAATCAACAGAATTATAGATATATACATCATCATTAGTAAAATAAATAGTATAATAAATATGTACATATATACACAAGTGCTGTGGGGGTGGGGAGGGGGATATAGAGGAGGGGAGGGAATTGGTGACAATGGGGAGGGAGCTGGATCAGAGGAAAAGGGGGGCTCAGTCTGGGAAGGTCTTCTGGAGGAGGTGAGCTGTCAGTAGGGCTTTGAATAGGAGAAAAGAGCTAGTTTGGCAGATGTGAGGAGGGAGGGCATTCCAAGTCAGAGGTGTGATTATGGGCCAAGGGTCGATGGCGGGACAAGTGAGAACGTGGCACAGTGAGGAGGTTAGTGGCAGAGAAGTGGAGTGTGTGGACTGGGCTGTAATTTATTTTAATGTCTGTCTACCCCTCGACGTCATAAGCACCTTGCCGAGCAAGGAACAGTCTACCCACTGGTATATTTGTTAGACCAGAGCCTAGGAGTCAGAAGGTCATGAGTTCTAATCCCAGCTCTGCCACGCGTCTGCTGTGTGACCTTGGGCAAGTCACTTGACTTCTCTGTGCCTCAGTTAGCGCCTATGTGAAATGGGGTTTTGAGGATGTAAGCCAACCGATCTGTTTGTCTCCATCCCAGCGCTTAGGACGGTGCTTGGCACACAGTAAGCACTTAACAATACCATAATTATCATTATTGCTCTCTCATGCCAGTGGTAATGGTCCTCTGTACATAGTATTCATTCATTCATTCATTCATTCAATCTTATTTATTGAGCGCTTACGTGTGCAGAGCACTATACTAAAGCGCTTGGGAAGTAGCAAGTTGGCAACATATAGAGACGGTCCCTACCCAACAGCGTGCTCGCAGTCTAGAATCAACTTAATATATACAAAACGACTGGTTAATTAGGAGACTGAGGTTCTAAATTCCAGCCCTTCAGCTGAACCAAGCCTTGATTTCCGTATCTCGAGATTGGGGACAAAATATCTGCTTTTCCTCACTCCTACACACTAAGCCCCGGTTGGATGAGGGAGTGTGAGCAATCTGATTCTCCTTTATCTACCATAGACTGTAACACGGTGAGTATTTATTGAGTAGTTATTCTGTGCAGAGCACTGTATTAAGCGGTTGGGAGATGCAGCACAATGCAAGAGAATTAGCATATATGTTCCCTGTCCGTAAGGAGCTGACAGTCTGGAATGGTAGGTATTGGGATAGATAGATATTAATATAGATATAGAGATAGGTATAGATAGAGAAAGAGATAGATATCTATCTTATCTCTACTCCTACTATATCTTATACTAAGAGGCAGCGTGGCCTAATAGCAACAGGACTTGGGAGTCAGAGGACGTGGGGTTCTAATACTGGCCTCTGCCACTTCTCTGCTGTTTGAACCTGGGCAAGTCAGTTAACTTCTCCGTGCCTCAGTTTACCTCATCTGTTAAATGGGAATTCAGACTCGTGAGCCGCATGTAGGACCAAGGACTGTGTCCAATCTGATTAGCTTTCATCTTTCCCAGCACTTAGATCAGTGCCTAGCACATAGTAAGCTATTTAGCGAATACCATAAAAATGGAAGACATAATACGTTGTCACGAAGGAGGTTAACAGTTTACTGGAAGAGATCATCCTAGTAGCCTAGTGGAAATAGTCACAGTCTTGAGAGCTCTGACACCTGTCTGCTGTGGGACCTTGGGCAAGTTATTTCACTTCTCTGTGCCCTCAGTTTCTTCAACAGTTAAAAATTGGGATTCAGTACTTAGACTGTGAGTCACATGTGGAAACAGAGACTATGTCTGACATGACGAACTTGTATCTACCCCAGCACTTAAAAGAGTGCTCGACACATAGTAAGCGCTTAACAAATGTCATAAAGAACGGAGGGAGCAGGATAATAAATAAATACGATTGATTTGATTGATAAAGAAGAAGCATATAGCAGGAAGTTGTAAAATGGATCAGGAGGAAATTAATAAATAATTGCAGTGCAAGTATACACAAACAGATACATAGATAGACAGTAGATCCGTATGTGCTCAGGGTAGGAATGGAGCTCGAATCTCCAGTGGCTACCAATCAACCTACGTATCAGGCAGAAACTCCGCACCCTAGGCTTCAAGGCCCTCTATTACCTCGCCCCCTCCTACCGCACCTCCCTTCTGTCCTTCTACAAACCAGCCTGCACCCTCCGCTCCTCTGCCGCTAATCTCCTCCAGTGCCTCATTCTCGCCTGTTCCGCCGTCGACCCCCGGCCCACGTCATCCCCCTGGCCTGGAATGCCCTCCTTCTGCACATCCGCCAAGTTAGCTCTCTTCCCGCCTTCAAGGCCCTACTGAGAGCTCACCTCCTCCAGGAAGACTTCCTAGACTGAGCCCCCTCCTTCCTCTCCCCCTCCTCCCCCTCCGCCTTACCTCCTTCCTTTCCCCACAACACCTGTATATGTACATATATGTTTGTTCGTATTTATTACTCTATTTATTCTACTTGTACATATCTATTCTATTTATTTTATTTTGTTAATATGTTTTGTTTTGTTCCCTGTCTCCCCCTTCTAGACTGTGAGCCCACTGTTGGGTAGGGACCGTCTCCATATGTTGCCAACTTGTACTTCCCAAGTGCTTAGTACAGTGCTCTGCACACAGTAAGCGCTCAATGAATGCGACTGATTGATTGATTGATAACGGGTAAGAGTGGTATTACATTGACTAGATTGTGGGGTGAGGCAAAGTAATCAGGAAAACGTCTCAGAGGAGGTGGGATTTTAGGGTGGTTGTGAAGGTAAGGGAAATGGAAGGGAAGGAGTTCCGGGTTAGGGAAGCATTTACTCTTCCATGTGTGTAATTAAGTGCTCTGAATTTAGTAACATTCAATAAATACTATTTATTGATTGAATGATCGATAACCACCAGACCTCTGCTCTCCCCATCTTCAAAAGCCTTTTGAAATCTCATCCCAACCCACGCTGAGAAGCACCGTGGCTTCAGGGAAAAAGCACGGTCCTGGGAGTCAAAGTACATGGGTTCTAATCCCAGCTCTGCCACTTGTCTGATGTGTAACCATGGACAAGCCACTTAACCTCTCTGTGCCGAAGTTACCTCATCCCTGAAATGGAGATTAAGACTGTGAGCCTCATGTAGGACAACGTAATGACCTTGTATCTACCCCAATGTTTAGAACAGTGCTTGGCACATAGTAAGCGCTTAACAAATACCGTAATCATCGTTATCATTATCACCCAGAACGTTTCCCCATTCATTTCTCTTCGTTCCAGATTACACGAACTAACTCCCTTTGCTTTTCTATAGATTTCTTAAGGTTTTATTCATTCAATCATATTTATTGACCGCTTACTGTGTGCAGAGCACTCTACTAAGAGCTTATTATCAGGGAACATGTCTGCTATTTCTGTCATATTGTACTCCCTACCCAAGCCCTTAGTACATTGCTCTGCAATGATAAGCACTCAATAAATATCACTGATGGTGTTTTTTACACGCCTTATTACTTAAGCACTTACTTTTCCTTCTTCATTCTGTCTATAGCTTTAGTGTCTGCTTCCCCCTGCTAGATTGAGGAGATGTTTTATGTCTTGGTATTCTATCGTACTCTCTTAAAGATCTTATAGTAGGACTATGCACACCTTAGGAGCTCAATAAACAATGCAGACTGAATGATTGATTAAATTGCCTCTTTAGCACTTTTGCACCACCCCTGTGTTTATGCATGTATTTGTAGGCCCAGCTAGGAGGAGGTTAAATCCTTCCAGAGGCCAGTGAGGAATTTTTTTAAGTTATTGGTTATGTGCTTATTTTGTGCCAGCCACTGAGCTATATGCTTAGTTTGATACAAGCTCATATCAGACTAAGCCCCGCTTTTTCTCTGCTCCCATCCTCTCCCCATTACCCCAACTGGCTCCCTTTGCTTTAACCCCCTCCCCACACACACTTGTGCATATTTGTACATACTTATAATTCGATTTATTCATATTGATGCGATTGATGCCTGTTTACCTGTTCTGATGCCTGTCTCCCCGCTTCTAGACTGTGAGCCCGTTGTGGGTAGATATTGTCTCTATTTGTTGCTGAGTTGTACTTTCCAAGAGCTTAATACATTGCTCTGCCCATAGTAAGTTCTCAATAAATATGATTGATTGAATGAATGAAGGAATAATCAGATTGGGTAGAGCCCTTGTCCACATGGGGCTCACAGTGTAAGTAAGAAGGTTATAGGATTTAATTCCCATTTTACAGATAAAGAGACTGGTGCATAGAAGTAAAGTGGCTTGTCCAAAGTCACCTAGCTAACATGTGGCTAGATTCTGGGGTATATTCAAGATAATCACTTTGGACACAGTCCCTGTCCTACATGGGACTCTCAGCCTCCAAGAGGGGTCGTGCGAAGAGTGACCTATGTGTGAATTTACCCCTTTCCTCTGCCTGAGCAACCCACAGTAAGGACACAGAACTGCTACACTACAAGGGTGTGGAATGGGAACAGTCCGAATCAGATAGATATCCTGGGACTACAGGTAGGGCTAACATGGTTCGAAGGGGCTTCGTATATAAGAGGCATTGCTTCTATTATTAGTTGTAGGCGTTTAGAACGAGGTCCTGCAGAACCCGCCATGCCTGTTAGGACTCGGACTTCTTTCCTTCGCTTATTAGCTGCGCTTAAAGCTATGTTGAGAACACCAATAAAGAGGCCAGAACTGATCACTCCTGGCTAGACGTCTGGTCTTTGGTTCGTCATCGCCCAAACTATATAGAAACTCCGGACCCGCCCTCCCCAGCTAACAAGGGGGGCATTTCTCCACATTTGTTCATAGTCAGCTGGATTGGCTGGCGACGCCCCCAAATCACAAACATGGGTAAAAAGGAGGCGAGACACCCGGGATTTCAGATCCCTGGGGTAGAACTCGGGGGTGTGGAGGGGGTGTAGCTGAAGTGCTGTGATATGACTGCCCCCGCCGCCCCCGGGGAATGGGCATAGAGGATGCTCCACGAGCCCTGGACATGCATAAGATTTCGAAATCAGAGTATAGGGGTGTGGACGGGTGTAACTGGAAGTGCTTGATATAGCTGCCTCCTAACCCTCGGAATGAGGTGCAATAGTGGAGACCCCGAAGGCGCATAGAGTATTCTCTACGAACCGTGGACACGATGTCGAAATCAGAGAGAGAGCTGTTGTGAACCTAAGGCGGCTGTTGCTGGCGGTATGCCCAACATGAAATGAATATGCTGCCTGGGAAAAATGAAAGTATAGATCCGCAAAGCCGAAAGGGTGGCTGCGAGAACCAGGAGTTGAAAGAGCTGTACGCCTGGACTCCTACAAAATGGCAAATAAGATCGCCGATAGAAGCAGTCGAGAAGGGGTTCATCTTGTACTGCAGGCTAGCAAATCTGAAGGGGCGACCGGTAGGCCGCCCCAGGTTTACGGGAATTTATAATGGGGCAAAAAACTGGGCCCGGACGCCTGGCACCCAGACGCGAAGAATGGGCTGAGAGGGAAATGATAAACATCATAGAAGAAGGACATCGAGGGAAGGGTACGACCTCTCATCATCAGGGAAAATAAACTATCCTGAGCCCTGAAGGGGTAGGGATAACCCCGAACCCCGTAGACCACATCACTGTACGGGATTATACCCTGGAAGAAAAATGATGGACTGTCCACAAGCAATACAGGCTAGCAGCCTTGGGAAATGCTGCTATCCTGGATTGCCCGATGCTGGGGACCAGGGGGGGTGACGGGATTAAACTAGCGTGGAGTAGCAGCTACCTTCCAAACCAGTTAGTGGCTGCAGGTGGGGTCGGACCAACAGGGGTAATCACTCCCTGATGGATTGGGGAGTGGCTGACACCTGGGCCAACCCGAAGGAGCTACCCGCTGACCAAATAGTGGGTGGATGTAGAAGGGGCATATGGGTTATTAAGAAGGTTGGGATTGAGTCAGAGAAATATATGCCGCGGGAGATTATAGCCCCGAAGCAGCACCCCTGAATTCCAAGATGCGCAGTAAACTCCCCCGGCCGACGCACCCCTTCACCCCCCTCCCCACACATACAAGGGAGTGTTGCTGTCCCTGGCTGAGGAAAATATGGGCAAGCTTGTGTCCCGAGGTGACCCTTGGGTACCGGCCATCTCAAGGTCAAAAACTATCTCATGACCACCTGAGCCAGCAGGCGGAACTCGGAAGTGAGGTTGGGATACCGCCCCCACGACCAAATCTGCTAGATTGACAGCCCAAGCTGGGAATACAGAAGATGTCCCTCTCCCCCGTGCCAATCAAATTAGCTGTGGAGGAGGGGGAGGGCAGAGATTGGATAGATTGAGGCCAGAAGCTGGAATGGCCTAGGGGCACAGGCAATAAATATCTGTCACCTCTGACATTCGGGGTCAGAACATCGGGACACGCAGCAGCAGGAGCAGCCACTCCAGCAGCAGCCCACGTGTCTCTCCCTGCCCAGAAGGCCAGATGCCCGCTCTAAAATCTCCATTTTTCAGGGTTGTCAATGCAAGTCTCTGCTTGCTGTCTCTGCTATAGCCTAGCTAATGGGCAAAAAAAGCAGTTGTATGTTATTCGGTATGATACACATGTACAGATCTGAATGTCTACTTTGTCTTTGCGATTGTTTCCTTTTAAGGGACTGGAAAGGTTTAGTCATCATATCCCAAGAATTTGGAAAGCAACAGAAGATATAATTGGAAAATTTGTTTAAAAATTGTTAGTAGTTTTTAATAATGAGTTAAGAATAATTGTTTAATGTTATTAGGGGAAAAAGCTATCATTTCAAAACTTTATCAATCGTATCTGGCTATATGATGCCTCCTGGGTACTTTTGCTCCACAATTCTATAGGTCAGGATTGCATGACTTCCCAGACAGGCCCAGCAAAGGATATCATCACTGAACTGCCCTCCCAGAGAAGCTGTCTTCAGTCTTAGCCATGGTGTGACATCATCAGGAAGTGGAACCTATTTCCTACCAGGTGACCTGTTCCTGTTTCAACATGACCAGTGCTTCTCACCCCCTCATTCCAGTGACTCTGAACAATTGGACACGATGATCTCTGGAAGTGTACCATGCAGCTAATGAGGAGTCCATACCACCAGAGGAGTTTTGTACTGGTTCTATGGACTCTTTAGACTTGAGGAGGGAAGCTCACTATTCCAGGGTTTGCTGCTACTTTTGCTCCTGGCGGTGGGCTTAGTGGGAGGATCGTGGTTACTAAGTTGCTGTTGCTGGCCCTTTTCACACAGGTGCGACAAACACACAGTCGCCCGCAGCTCTTCCCTCTCTGCGCTATCTTAAGACCATTGTGCTAATAAGGGAAGGGGTTGTTATCTGTCCCAGTGTTACACTGCTCTGTCTGTGGGTAGCGGCCACTTCAACCATCCTTGGCCCCTTTCCTCAGTGCAGTGCCTCAAAACCATGGTGGGCCACCGACCACCTTCCAAGCCTCCATACCTCCTACTCGCACGCCTTGAGGGAGGGGTGCCGCCTTCTGTTGCCCCTGGCCTTGGGTATAGGAATCGTCCCTCTGCTCCAACCCCATGGATCTGCTTTTCTGGTTCCCCGTAGCACGCCATGGGAAGTTATTCAGCCCATGCGGTCAGGGGAGGGACAGCGCCCGGAAGGCACGGCTTCCAGTGAAACCCCACCACCTATGCGACCTGGAGAGGATGCAGGAAGATGTGGGGTCAGGTGGGCACGGATGGCGAGGGCCAAGGGATGGTATGTCCCGAGGGTGACCCTTGGGTACCGGCCATCTCAAGGTCAAAAGCTATCTCGTGACCACCTGAGCCAGCCTGCGAGAACTCGGGAAGTCGGGAAGTGAGGGTGGGATACCGCCCCCACCGACCAAATCTGCTAGATTGACAGCCCAAACTGGGGAATACAGAAGGTTGTCCCTCGCCCCCCGTGCCAATCAAATTAGGTTATGGAGGAGGGGGGGGCAGGGCAGGAGGATTGGATAGACTGAGGCCGGAAGCTGGAATGGCCCTAGGGGCACAGGCAATAAATACCTGTCACCTCTGACCTTCGGGGTCAGAACACCCAGGGACACGCAGCAGCAGGAGCAGCCGCTGCAGCAGCAGCAGCCACGTGTCCTCTCCCTGCCCATAAGGCCAGATGCCCTCTCTACAACCAGAACCAACCACACTGAGCCCAAGGGCCGTGGGATGGGGTGAGTGTCTCGTGGGTGGGACCCAGGTACCCCGCAGCTGATGGGAATTATGAGTGGATTCCTCCCATGTAGGGAGAGCACACTGTGAGAGCTAGCCGCCCACCCACGTGCGCGGGTAATGTAATGAATTCTTCCCCATGTGGGGAAGGTAAGTGGATTCTTCCCGAGTGGGAAGTGCACATCGGTGAGAGTTAGCCAACTCACCCACGCGTGATTAACGGATGATAGTGTTCCTCCAGTGTAGGGAAGATCTAATATTGCTAATTGATATATTCCTCCCGAAAGGGAAGCCTCAATCCATTGCGCCCTAAAAAATTACATAAATTAAATTCACCTCGCGGAAATAAAATTTTTATATAAAACTTAGGCTTTCTGTCCCCGGGCCTACTCTCTCGTGCTCGCCGATCACTGAACGAACCCGTCCCCTGACGACGGGTGACAGCTTGTTATAGATCTTATTACTGGCTTTGGAGAATCTGGTGCGGCTGATTTTTAAAGTCTAGCAAGATTCGAGGGGTGTGCTCCGACAAAACTCATCGCTCCGGAAGGAGCAATACAGAAGGTATCCCGATCCCAAATGTGGAGAGATTTAATAGCGGCCGGAACCAAACGAGAGAAGATAGATAAGTAACCAAACACCGTGCTGTTTCACTCCATGGAAAAAATCACCTATCAGAGTTATACCACAGGGGAAAGCAAACCCACAGCTGAAGCACCCGAAATTGTCAATGGGCGCAAAAAAAGAAGGCCCTTTCACTCTGCCCCGGGTGGTGCCCTTATGCACCACTACACATGGACAGAGAGAATGGAGAGAGAACAGCCGTAAGGAGGGTGACCAATGTCCCTGCCTTCGGGACAGGTCAGCTCGGAGGGGATCGGAGGCCATACGTTACCCAGATCATTTCCTGGGGTCCCGGGAATATTCAGTCCACCCTCGCCTTGGTAAACACCGGTGCAGAAGTCACCCCTGTACACAGGGACCCCAGCAAATTCACGATCCCCCGGATGTGGATCGCAGGGTTTGGGGGGCACAGCACCTCCGCCGTGAGAACTACCCTCTGATTGGGTGTGGGGCGGATGGCCCCTGCCACCTATTAGGTACTCAGCACAACGGTGCCCAAATGTATATTGGGGGTGGTGACATTTGAGGACCCTCTCAATCCCCTCGGTACCAATTTGCTAGAACCGGCCTGTGGAGAAGGGGGAGGGAGCTCTGCCAACTGGCACTGACGGGTCAGCCGAGTACGTGGGCTGCTGTTGCAGTCACCCCCCCTCCACCTTGTACACAATCGTCTGGGAAGAAGGGAAGAAGAAGTGGAACTCAAGGCCGTATGGATGCTCGTATCCACGCACCCTGATGTAGATTCCTTAGCAACAGACTCGTGGGCCATATACAGCAGCCTAGCCCCATGGCTGGGGTGTGGGAAGCCAAGGGCTGGATGGTAGGACGGGGCAAGGTATGGGAAAAGAGATCTGGCATGACATCGCTCGAATATTAAGAGCCCGGGAGACCCTCTCACCGTGTACCATGTGCCAGCTCACCAGGGGCCCCGGGAACGTAGAGGCAGACGCGTTCGCACAAGTACGGGAGGCACGGCCCACCAACGCCCTCCAGAGTGTATATAAGGCACTAGCTCAAAGCGGGGTAGATGCCACGTACCAAACCCTCCGGGGACCGGGGTGGAAAGAAACGCACAGGGAGGTACGTGAATTCTTGCAAGATTGTAAACATTGTATACAAATGAATTCTCGGCCCTGTGACCAACATAGGGCCCCTGCCCCTAAGCCAGGGAAACAGATACGCGTTCACTGCGGTGGATACTCGTACGGGAGTGGCATTCGTCTACCCGGTGGCAGCAGCCATACAGGTTGCTACTACACGAGGGGCTTCAGGTGATCGAAGCTGGATATGGCTTGCCGGCCTAAACAGATTCGAATCAGAGGACACACTTTACATGTGCACGTGTCCCTTCTGATTCCCAGGCCTGTGCTCTATCCACCAGTGACCCCCCATCACCATACAGCCTCTCCTCCCTCAACATCCCCATCCCAACCACCGCCAGGCTCGGAGGCTACATCACTTCGGCTGTTCGTGGTTCCTGTATGTCAAAAACGTTTTCAGTGGGGAATAGTGATTATCAGGGATGAGAGAGCGTAACTGATTCTCGGAAAAACTCCGGTGCCCATCATCAATTTTTCTGAACGGAAGTTCTCCATACGAATTAATGCGTATACCGTGGCAGGAGAGTTTGCGTATACCAAAGAAGCTTAGAGCCATGCCATTGAAAGATACTCTCGCTAGGGTTACCCATAACAGAAATGTCTAAGTAGTAGCATCACACAAAAGTTCATTTACCTGTGCTAAGCAGCAGCGGGCATGGGAAAGAGTCAAAGGCAGATGAACAAATGATCAAAATGTGGATCAAAGACAATAGCAGAGACTCCAATTTTCACTGCATGGAAGGGGTGAAAAGGCCTTCCCAAACTGAGCCCCCTCCTTCCTCTCTCCCTCTTCCCCCTCCTTTTTTCCCTCCCCCCCCGCCATATCTCCTTCTCCTTCCCACAGCACCTGTATATATGTTTGTACATAGTTATTACTGTATTTATTTTACTTGTACATATTTACTATTCTGTTTATTTATTTTATTTTGTTAATACGTTTTGTTTTGTTGTCTCTCCCCCCTTATAGACTGTGAGCCCGCTGTTGGGTAGGGACCGTCTCTATATGTTGCAAAGTTGTACTTCCCAAGTGCTGAGTAGAATGCTCTGCACACAGTAAGTGCTCAATAAATATGATTGAATGAATGAATGAAGGAGGCAGTGGTAAACCACTTCTTTATGTTTACCAAGAAGCGTGACTCAGGGGAAAGAGAATGGATTTGGGAGTCAGAGGGTCATGGGTTTTCTAATCCCCGATCCGCCATATGTCTGCCATGTGAACTTGGGCAAATCTCTTAACTTCTCTGAGCCTCAGTTGCCTCATCTGCAAAAATGGGGATTAAGACTGTGAGCCCCACGTGAGACCCACCTGATCACCTGGTATCCGCCCTCAGGAGTATAGAACAGTGCTTGGCACATCTGTAAAGCGCATAAACAAATGCTATTATTATTGTCAATCAATCAATCAATCGTATTTATTTGAGCGCTTACTGTGTGCAGAGCACTGTATCAAGCGCTTAGGGAAGTACAAGGTTGGCAACATATATGAGACGGTCCCCTACCAACAGTGGGCTCACAGTCTAGAAGGGGGAGACAGAAAACAAAACCAAACATATTAACAAAAATAAAATAAATAAAATAGGTATGTACAGGTAAAATAAAATAGAGTAATAAATATGTACAACATATATACAGCTGCTGTGGGGAAGGGAAGGAGGTAAGATGCGGGGGATGGAGAGGGGGGCAAGGGGGAGAGGAGGAAGGAGGGGGCTCAGTCTGGGAAGGCCTCCTGGAGGAGGTGAGCCTCTCAGTAGGGCCTTGAAGGGAGGAAGAGAGCTAGCTTGGTGGATGGTCAGAGGGAGGGCATTCCAGGCCAGGGAGATGACGTGGGCCGGGGGTCGAGGCGGGAGAGGAGAGAGAACGAGGCACGGAGAGGAGATTAGCGGGCAGAGGAGCAGAAGGTGCGTATCTGGGCTGTAGAAGGAGAGATAGGGGAGGTGAGGTAGGAGGGGGCGTAGGTGGTGTAGATCCCTTGAAGCCGAGGGGTGAGGGGGTTTCTGCCCTGATGCACAGATTGGTTTCCACTGGAGATTTTTTTGGGGAGGGGAGTAACATGCCCAGAGCATTTCTGGACAAAGACAATTACAGGGCAGCGAAGTGAAGTATGGATTGAAGTGGGGAGGAGACACAAGGATGGGAGATCGGAGAGGAGGGCTGGATATCATTATTATCAGTAGTTATTATGGATTGCATATTACCAGAATGACTACTTGTATTCTATCTACAAAGCCTTCTTGGCAAACATTGTGGCAGTGGTTTATCATTGCCTTCTTTCATGCAGTAAATCTGAGTCTCCAACCCTCGACTCTCTCCCATGACGTTGCTTCCTTGCACAGGTGAGTTTTGACATTGTAGCAGATTGCCTGCCACTCGCTAACAAATGCTCCCAGCTGAGCAATGGAATGTGTAGGGCCCTCTCCTTGACTCTCCCCTCTCATAGCCGAGACAGGTAGAGTACTGGAAACCTCTCCAGGTACGATCACTGAGAGGGGGCTGAGGATATTAGTTTGAGTATAAAATCACCTTCTAGACTGTAAGCTCGTCGTAGGCAGGGAATATGTACCTTACCAAACTCCATCATATTCGATTTTCCTTAGCATTTAGGACAGTGTTCTGCACATAGGAAATGCTCAATAAATACGTTGATTGAGCTACAAAATTTCATAACATCCAAGTTCATCTCTATGCTCTTTGGGGGTCTCCTATCTTCAATTAATTTTAGGTTTCTCTCTCGCCAAATAATAATAATGCTTGTGTCTCGTGATAAGTCCTAGTTATACATCAACCACAGTAGTATGTAGAGGAGGAGATGCACAGTAATCAGGTAGGACACAGTGTTTACCCCGTACTGGGATCACATTCCCAGTAGCGAGGATGAATTGAGGCCTTGAATTTCCGTTTTTTAGATGAAGAATCTGGTGCTCATAGACGTTAGGTCCAAGGTCACACAAGAGGCAAGTTGTAGAGCCAGAATTAGAAACCAGGTACTCCGACTCCAAAAACTGTGCCCTTTACACTTCACTATGCTACTCCAACAAGACTGTGAGTTTGGAATTCCTTAACAGCAGGGATCATTTGTACTAATACTACTGAACTCTGTAGGTGCTTGGAACGTACACACGATTAATTTACTCCTGTGGGAATTAATGTTGATTCCTTTATCGACGCCATCAAAGCCTGCAAATTGGAGTCTTCTCTCTTCCTGTGCAAGAAGTTGTCATCGCTCCCCCCAAAATGTCCAGCATCTCTACGGTGAGGAAATCCCTCTTGCTGGCATTTTCGGAGGTTCGGGAGTTGCAACTGTCCCATGCTGCGCTGTTCCTCCTGGTCCACCTGGCGACCCTGATGGGGAATCTCCGCACTGTTGCCGTCACTGTCCTCGACCGGAGCCTCCACACTCCCATATACGTCTTCCTCAGGAACCTGTCCCTTATTGACCTCTGCCTCATCTCTGTCACTATCCCCAAATCCGTCACCATCTCCTTGACTAACTGCCGATCCATCTCCCTCTTAAGCTGTGCCACGTAGCTCTTCCTGGTGGTCCTGTTTACTGCCTAGGAGTTTTTCGTCCACATGGCGTCGTCCTACAACCGCTAGGGCACTATCTGCCTCCCCCTAAGCTACGAGGCCGTCATGAAACCAGGAGCATGTGGGAAGATGGCGGTTGCCTCCTGGCTCAGTGTTCTTCGGGGTCTTGATTTCAGCTTCGATCTTCTTGTCTTTCTGAGGGTCCAACATTGTCCAGCAGTTCTTCTGTGACATCCCCGCCCTGCTGAAAATCACCTTCTCTGAAGACCACTCAGCTATCGACGTGAGCCTGTCAATTTGGACTAACCATAGGTGTCGTAGGCTCAATTTCCTTCATCGCCTCATACGGGGCACATCTTCTGGGTCCTTCTGAGGATGTCTGCCGCCAAGGGCCGGGCCAAAGCTTTCTCCACCTACCTGCCCCATCTCGTCCTCGACACCATCTTCCTCTCCACAGGTGTGTTTGGCTATCTCAAGTCGCCCTCACATTCTTCCTTGGTGTTCGAACTGCTGCTACCGTATTCTACATTGTTATGCCCCCGGCCCTGAACCCCCTCATCTACAGCCTGTGGAACCGGGACTTGAAAGCTGCTCTGTGGACAGTCTTAAGAAGGAGATTCCCTCAGACCCCTCTATAGACCGAAATGTCCGTTTCCTTGCGCTGATATTCAATCCATCAGTCAATTAATCATATTTATTACCGGAGCGAAGCATTCTGTCTAGGTTGTAGTAGGAGGGTAGCCAGGTGTGGTACGAGGGGACAAGCTATTGAGTACTTTAAAGCCAGTGGTGAGGAGTTTCCGTTTGATGCGGAGGTGCATGTGCAAACAAACCCTGGAGGTTCTCGAGGAGTGGGGAAACATGGACTGAAAGTTTTTATAGCAAAATGATCCAGGCAGCAGATTGAATTATAGACTGGAGTGGGGAGAAACAAGAGACATAGGAGGTCAGCAAGAAGACTGATAGAGCAAACAAGGTGGGCTAGAATAAGGGATTGGATTAACATGGTAGCAGTTCGGATGGAGAGAAAAGGTCAGATCTTATCCATGCTGTGAAAGTGGAAATGACAGGATTTAGTGATGTATTGAATTTGTAGGTTGAATGAGAGAAAGGAGTTGAGGATAATGCCAAGGTTATGGGCTTGTGAGACGGGAAGAATGGTGGGTCACCTATGGTGATGAGACAATCAAGAGGAGGACAGAGATTGGAGGGGAAGATAAAGATAAGATTTGGTAGGCACGTTTCCTGCCCACAAGGAGCTTACAGTTTAGAGGGGATTAATCATGCCACTGGGAGCCATGACACTTGAGTTCTATGTCAAACCCTTCCATTGACCAGCTGTGTGACCTTGGCGTCCAACTTGAAACTCTCTGGATCTCTCTGTAACATGAGGATTTGATACATGCTTTCTCTTTCTCTTAATATTCTGAGCCTCTTACGGCCAGGGACTTTGTCTGAGCTTTATACATTTTGTTTCTACTCAGCATTTGGTTTCAGCCTCTGCATGTAAACTTCAGTAACGAACTAAAATGATAATGTTCGATAATTATGATTATGATAATTAATTATGATTTTGATCAGGAGTCCATGAATTTATACGTCCTGGATTAGATCCAGCTACCCCCTGCAGAGTCGTCAACAGTATATTTACGAGGGATCTTGTAATTGCTTTCTAAGGTATCTTCCCGGAGGGTTAATCATCATCATCATCATCATCATAATTATTATGGTATTTGTTAAGCATTCTCTTTGTGCTAGGCACTGTACTAAGCACTGGGGTGGATACAGGAAAATTGGGTTGGACACAGTCTCCTGTCCCACGTGGGGCTCGCAGTCTCAATCCCCATTTTGCAGATGATGTAATTGAGGGCCGGAGAAGTGAAGAGACTTACCCATGATCATACAGCAGATTGGTGGCAAAGCCGGGATTAGAATCGGGATGGATGGACCACAATGATTTCCTGCATTGCTTTGATTTTTCCTAAAGTATTGGGGGTAAGAGGGATAGCCTGTGGAATCCCGATCTAATATACAAGACATTTCGCCTCCCAACTGTCCCAGGTCTGGGTGATTTTATCCAGAGTGTTGACCAAATATTTAATTAGGTAGACTTCTAGACTTCTAGTTTGTTATGGACAGAGAACATGGTGGCTGATTTTGTTATATTGAACTCTCCCAAAATTTTAATAGAGTGCTCTGCACATAGTAAAAGTGCTCAATACATACTTTTGACTGAGGTGATTGATGATTAATAAAAATAATTTAGGAGTCATTCAATCACATTTATTAAGTGGCATACGGTATGCAGAGCACTGTACTAAGCACTTGGGAGAAGTACAGTCTAACATATAACCAAGCAAACATTCTCTGCCCACAGTGAGCTTACAGTCTGGAGTAGGAGACAGGCGTTAGCATGAATAAATATATTATGGTTATGCACCATAATTAATTATGGGTGTGAAGAGAGATGAAATAAAGACACCCAGGTAGGGCGACGTAGAAGGAAGTGGAAGAAAAAGAAAAGAGACTTAGCGAAGGCCTCTCGGAGGAGATGTCCTTAGGTAAAGCTTTCTAAGAGGTGGAAATAAGACGCATCTCTTGGGGGAGGTAAGACCCATTGGGAAGAAGGGAGGCAAAGATGGATACAGATCCCATCCAACTGATCCGATCAATCTCCTTTCATCCAACCACCTATCCAACATCCATTCATTCATCCATCCAATAGTCCATCAATGCAACTGATTGAGCACATCTTGTGTGCCAATGTGTGGTAAGCCAGCTTTTTGGAGACTTCGTGACCTGCCCCCTCCCAGAAGACCAAGGGGAGAGATGGAGGTCAGGGCCACTAAGACCCCACGCTACCCCAGTGAGAGTGACATTGGTGAAGGGTGGGGGGTGCCCGGACAGGGAAGGACAAGGAGGTGGACGGTAATAGTAGGAGCCAGAATGGGGAGATGTTCACCACTTGGGACCTTTTGTTGGGGTTCAGACCACTGTCACATCCCCCAGACCAGGAAGGGGGCTTGCATGGAGGGAGGTATGTTCCACTTCAGTGATCCCAAACATCACAAACCCCTCCATCATGATTGGCTTGTATCCACCCCATTGCTTATTACAGTACCTGGCACATACTAAGAGCTTAACAAATATTATTTATTATTTTTATATTATTATTTTTGTTATCCCCCCACCTGCCCCCCCAAACCCATGGCTACCAGGCAGCCGTCTGCGGGTGTTGGCCACTGTGGGCACAGTCTGGCAGTTTGGATGAGCCTTACAGTCTACCCTGGCGCTCTGACAATGCTCTGCACATAGTAAGCGCTTAATAAATACGATTGACTGATTGAATGAATGAATAAAACGATTGAATGAATAGAATTTATGAATGAACTCAGGCCTCATGCTCTTTCCACTACATCACACCACGTCACTTCACAAGTCATAGCACTGATAACACGGTCCACTCTCAGGAAAAGTCAGACAGATAAACTTTATTTAGAGGAAGACATTGATACTAAGGAACGCAACACAAGAAAGGGAATTTTTTCCACATCACGTGAGACTGATAAATTTTGTAGACCTTCAGTGGCCTGGGACGAAAAAATTAGTTTTGTTAATTATGAAGGTTTAATGACTTGCCCAAGAGACGCAGCATCTGCAAGTCGTTAGAACTCAGGGCCTGGACAGTCAGAAGGACCTGGGTTAATAATATCAGATTCTGACCGCTTGTCTACTGTGGGACTTTGGGCAAGTGTTTTCACTTCTCTGTGATTTCAGTCCCCTCTTTTGTAAAATGAGGATGAAGATTGAGCTCCTTGTGGGATGTAAACTGGGTCAAACCCTTCAGCTTGTATTGACCACAGAGCAGTGCCTTCTGTGATGAAATTGTGCAACACACACTGATCTTATCGGACATGCCTCCGGACCCTGAGAAAGCCTCCTTTCAGCCAGAAAAGACAATTGTTCATATGCACCCCTCTGCAGGGTGTCTTAGTGATTTGAGTGATGGGAATATCAACACAAGGAGACAGTTATTTCCAGAGAAAAGGGTGGGAAAAGCTCCCCCTTATGACTCTCCCGATGCGGCCTTCATGTCCCTGTTCCTCAGGCTCTAGATGAGGCGGTTCATTGCAGGGGGTACCACTGCGTAGAACACAGCCAGCAGCAGGTCCAGCATTGAGGAGGAGTCTGAGGGTGGCTTCAGATGGGAGGTGATGGATGTCAAAATGACAATGATAACAATGGCGAGGTAAGGCAGGCAGGTGGAGAAGGCTTTGGCCCGGCTCTCGTAGGCTGACATCCTCAGCATGGCCCGGAAGATGCGCACGTACATGATGATGATAGAGACGAAGCATATGACGGCTAACGCTACCCCGAGGGTCCTGCTCACATTGTTGACGATATGGTCCTCGGAGCAGGTGATCTTCAGCAGGGAGGGGACATCAAAGAAGAACTGCTTTCGACCCGCAGAATGACAGGGAGAAAGTCAAAGTTGAAAATAGAACACCGAACAGCCCTCCGCTGACCCAGGAGGCGGCTGCTGTCTTCTGACAGGCCCCTTGGTCCATGATGCCCTCGTAATACAGGGGGCGACAGATGGCGGCGTAGCAATCATAGGACATCGCCGTGAGGACAAAATACCCCGAACCGCCAAACAAGATCCCGAGTAAGAGCTGAGCCACACTGCCCAAGAAGAAGATGGAGCTGTTATTAGTCAATGATATGATGACGGATTTGGGGACAGTGACAGAGATGAGGCAGAGGGCAAGGACGGACAGGTGCCTGTGTAAGAAATGCATGGGGATGTGGAGGTGCCAGTCGAGGGCGGTGACGTCGATGATGAGGAAATTCCCAGACAGTGCCGCCAGGTAGACCAGGAGGAACAGCGTGGCCTGGATTAGCTGCAACTACCAGATTTCTGAAAAACCAAGCAGAAGAAATTCACTCACCGTGGAGACATTGGGCATTTTTGGGAGACAGCACTGACGTTCTTCATGTGATGAGGGAAAATGTAAATTTAGAGTCAATTGAGGATGTTTGCGTTAACCGTGGAGATACTGACCATTTCTGGGAAATTATGTTGACTCCCTGCAAAGGAAAAGAGAGGGTAGACTTCAATTTAGAGACATTGATGTTGTTGGTGAAGAAATAGAACTAAGCCAATCAATTATATTTACTGAGTACCTACAGAGGACACGATATTGGTACATATGATCACTGACCTCAAGGAGCTTACATTTTATTGAAAACACCAAATTTCAAACTGTGTAGGAGTAGAATTCTATTGAGATGAACACAGGCCTGGGTGTCAGAGGACCTGGGTTCTAATCCCTGCTCTACCACTTGTCGGCTGCATAGCAATGTGAAAGTAACTTAATTTCTCTACGACTCAGGTTTCTCAACATTAAAATGAGGATTCGATACCTGTTTTCCGTTTTACCTAGTCTGTGAATCCGTTTTCTGACACGGACTATGTTCTACCAGGTTGTCTTTAATCTCCCCTAGCATTTCATATTTTCTTGGAACGTAGCAAGCACTTAATAAGTCTTGAGTACTATTTATGTTTCAGGAGACTGAACCTAAAATGAATAGCAGATAGGAGAGTCAGAAAACATGAAGATATGTACATGACTGTTATGAAACTTTTTGGATGGTTTTATAGTCAAACAAGAAGTGCCTTTATACATAAATTCATCCATTTAGTGGCGGGAGAATGAGCCTGGTAGACAGAAGGACCAGGCTTCTAATTCTGTCTCCAAATCTTGTCTGTTGGGTGACCTGGGGCCAGTCACTTACCTTCTCTGTGCCTTGGTTACCTCATTTGAAAAATGCAGATTAGAACTGTGAGCACTTTACGGGACATGGACAACGTCCAAGCCGATTACCCTGTATCCACCTCAGTGCTTAGTATAGTACGTGGCACATAAACACTTGATGATACCATAAAACAAGCAAACCAACAACAAAAAAGTATCCTCCAAACTGAATCCATTTGCTCACATATCTGCATTCACACTTGTACACACACAAACACAAGCATATCTCATTATTCATCTAGTTGTTTCCTAAAGCATCGCTCACCCACATATCTACTCTCCTCAAACTCCTCTCATGACAAGTTGTATCTTTACACAGGCAACAAAAACTCACAATCGGCTTGAAGGCTTTCTGCCTTAAGACTGCACATAACGCCTTTTCATCATTCTCCTCATCTACTCAGCTATCAAAGCAACTTTCTAGTTGTTACTCGCGATCGACTCTCTTGTTTGCAACTTAGCCTGGAACTCCCTCTCTTATCAACTCAAAATCAGAGAAAGCACAGTTCTTCCTGAATTCTGAGCACTCCTAGAATCCTGCCCTCCTCCAACCAGCTACCCCGAATCACTTCCCAGCCTTCTAAACCCACTTCACCTTACTCAAGTGTGAATCGACTAATTTCCGTCCTCATTTAGTGTACAAAGCAAGGGTCTAGGAGTTCTCTTCTTAACTGTGAGCTCCTTAGGGGCAGCGTACACACCTACCAGCTGTGTTCTACTGTACTCTCCCAATCATAGCTTAATGGGAGTCAAAAAACTTGAGTTCTCATCCTGCCTCTGTCCCTTTGCTGCTGTGGAACCTTGGGCAAGTCGCTTCACTTGTCTAGGCCTAAGGTTCCTCATCTGCAAAATGGCACGCAATAATTGTATATTCATCTTTCCATTCTTTCTTTCCTTCAAGAAGGGGCAGAGAATGTGTCCGTTATAGTATTATCCAGAGGATAGAGCATGGGCCAGGGGTCAGAAAGAGTCAGAAGGACCTATTTCTAACTCCAGCTCTGCCTCACGTCTGTTGTGTGACCATGGGCAAGTCATTTATCTTCTCTGAGCCTCAGTTACCTCATCTATAAAATGGGAGTTAAGACTGTGAGCCTCATGTGGAACGAGGACTGTATCCAACCTGCTAAACTTCTATCTACCCAGCGCTTAGGACAGTGCTTGGGACATAGTAAGAGCTTAACAAGTACTGCTATTACTAAGTACTTAGTGCACACAGTAAGTACTCAATAAATATGATTCAAGATTAATTGATTGATAGAAAATTAGACTGGGTCAACCTACCCCAGTAGGCTGTTAAGCCCATGAGGGCAGAGATTCCAACCTTTCCCACTATTTGTCTTCTCCCAACATTTGGGAAGAACTCTCACTGTTAGGAATTGCTGATAATGCCAGTGGCTGTCTAAAGCTCGTCACATTCTCTCAGCCTTACCTGTCATTTACCCTTTGCAAATGATTCTCGACCCCTTAAAGGCCAAAGTTACTGTCACACGTGCTGACACTGTGCTTCAGCAACGTAGTTCAACGGGTAGTTTACTATGATAGCAAAGCTTGAGAGAGGAAGGTGGCAGTGGCATTGTGATGGTTTGGGGTCACTGTAACTGGAAATCACCTCCCCTCTGCTAGCTACCCCCTGCCCCCGGTAGGGGGCCCACAGCTCTGGTCGAAACTCTAGTTTAGCACCCTAGACAGGCTCCATCTCTTCCATCTTTATCCTCGTCCCCATCCCCCACACTTGACCCTCCATCACACTTATCTCCAGTCACTGTCAAGGGGGCAACGAGGGGCAAGGGGTCGCTAACCTCTGCAGGATTAGGCTGGTCTCCTCTTTCCCCTTAGACTCCTGGGTTCTATAAGCCAGGAAGGAACAGAGAGGGGCCCTCGGTTTCTCTCTGGCAGCCCTCAGACTCTAAGAACGTTTCCAGACTCCCCCGGTCCCTGTAGATAAAGCAGGAGCTACTCCGAGGGGGATCCCTGGAGGATGGGTCGGGGCCCTGTCGAGGACCTCATGGCCTGGACAAGCAAAACACCCACTGGTCACACGGTTCCTGAGGCTTATAGGAGACGAGGACCCGGTCCCTGCAGCATAAGCTATGGTGCCGGCTCTCGGGGTTCCCGTGGAAACAGCAGCATCTGCATCCCAGCTTCCCAAAAGTTCCTGTTTTCACAGATAGTCTTTAGCCACTGGGAATGGTTGTATCGTTGTCTAATTCACAACCTGAGACACACACTCTGTCAGTCAATCAGCCAACTGTAACTTTGTCTTATGGCCTTTGTGAAGGGCCTACTATAGATCAGGCACTATACTAAGTGCTGGAGTAGGTACAAGCTAATCAGATTGGACAGAGTCCATGTCCCCCTTGGGGATCACATCTCAATCCCCATTTTACAGATGAAGGAACTGAGGCACGGGGAAGCTAAGCCACTCTGCCCAAGGTCACACAGCAGAAGAGTTTGGAAAAGAGATCAGAGCCCATGTCCATTTGAATCCCTGCCCCGAGCTCTACCCATTATGTAACGCTGCTTCTTCTGACTTTTCCTGATTGCAAATCCGTTGAAGCTCTGTTCGTACTGACTATCGAAACAGCACTCGTGAGTCAAGCGTTCATCCACTTTCTCATCTTTCCCTTCTCTCCTTCCTCCTCTACATAATTTATTCTGTATCTGTGTCTATTTCCCCCATTAGATCATAATCTTCTGGAGAGCAGGAACATTGTAATTTTATCTCTTTTCAACTCTCCTGAGAGCTTACTACAGTGCTTTGCACACAGGATGTGGTCAAGAAATACCATTGATAATGATAATGCTACTAATCGTGTTCTTTGTTAAGTACCTACTATGTGCCAAGCACTGTTCTGAGTGATGGAGTAGAAACAAGGTAATCATGTTGGACACAGTCCCTGCCAGACATGGGGCTCACAGTTCTCAATCCTTATTTTACAGATGAGGTAACTGAGGCACAGAGAAGTGAATAGAAGTGCCCAACGTCACATGGCAGGCATGTAACGGAACCGAGATCAGAACCTACTACGTCTGACTCCTAAGATCGTGCTCTGGATGGATGGATGGATGGTTGGATAGTTGAATGGTTAGAAGGATGGATGGATGGAAGGAAAGATGGATTGATCAGAGAGGATGGATTTGACAAGACATATTGTGCTGCATACACCCTTTCTTCCCTTCCCCCAAACCTCTTCCCATTTCGCACTTTTCATTACCACCCCCAGAGTTATGCTAAAGAATGTATCATTATATTTTCATAGTCATTAGTAATGATGATATCATTATCGTATTTATTATTATTATTATTATTATTATTATTATTATTATATATTTGTGTGCCTGAATTGTTCCACTTGCCGGACAAGAAATAAAAGAATCAGTTCAGACACAATTCCTATTCCACAGGAGCACAGTGTAAGAGAAAGAGAGATCCTAGAGATGTTAGGTCACTGCTTCTAGGTAACACTGCAGGCCAGTGGCCGAGCTCGCATCAGTACCCGTCTCAATCAATCGGTCAATCAATCTGGGCCCAGCACTGTACTAAGCACTTGTAAAAGTTCAATATAACACAGTTGGTAGACACGCTTCCTGCCCACAATGAGCTAACAGTCCAGAGCAATTACCATTCCTTTAGGCCATACTAAAATTTAAAATATATATATGTTATTTGCTAAACACTTGCTCTGTGCCAAGCACTGTTCTAAGCACTGGGGCAAATACAAGGTAATCAGGTTGTCCCACGTGAGGTTCACAGTCTTAACCCCCATTTTACATATGAGGTCACTGAGGCATGGAGAAGTGAAGTGACTCGCCCAGGGTCACACAAAAGACAAGTGGCAGAGCAGGGATTAGAACCGCCCCAAACTGGATTTACTGTACTAAGCACTAGGGAGAGTTCAGTTGTAACAGAGTTGTTAAAAACAATCCCTGCCCACAGTGAGCTTAGAGTCTACAGGGACTCCCCTTCCTTCAGGCCATGATGCCTCCCCAAATCCGGATTGTCAGTCCTACTTCAGTTTTAGCCGCCTCCTTCCCAGACTTTGACAATTCATCATCGTCCACCGTTTTCTGTGAACCCTGTAAGACAGCTAAGTATATGGCTGGGTCCAAGGACAATTGCTTGGTTAAGTGGTGGTGTGAGATTATTTGCACAAGGAGGGAGACATTTTGTCCCAGAGCAGAGTCTGGGTGAGTGACCCTTTTAGGATTTTGCCCATGACGGCATTCATATCCCGGTTCCTTAGGCTGTAGATGAGGGGGTTCAGGGAAAGAGGCATCACCGTGTAGAACACGGACACCAGCATGTCCACAACCAAGGAGGAGTCTGAGGGCGGCTTGATGTAGATGAATAAACCCGCAGAGACGGAAACAGTGAAGACGACAAGGTTGGGCAAGTCAGGTGGATAAGGCTTTGGTCCGGCCCTCGGTGGCCGGCATCCTCAGCACCACCCGGAAGATGCTCAGGTACTAGTTGGCGATGGAAATGAAGCAGGCGACCCCTAAGGCTGCCCCAAAAGTCACGGTTGTGTCGGTGACAATGTGCTTCTTGGATCAGGTGATCATCAGCAGAGAGGAGACGTCACAGAAGAACTGGGGAACGAAGTATGGCCCGCAGAAGGACAGGGAAAACGCCCCAGTTGAATACACTGCTGCATACAGGCCCCCGCCGAGCCAGGATGTGGCGGCCATCTTCCCACAGGCCCCGGGGGCCATGACGACCTCGTAGTTCAGTGGGAGGCAGATGGCGGCGGAGCGGTCCTAGGACATAGCCGTGAGGATGAACAGCTCTGAGCCGGCAAAGCAGACCATGGAGAATACCTGGACATTACAGCCCACTAGGGAGATGGATCTCTTGTTGGTTAGGGAGTTGTGGGTGGAGTTCGGATCGGTAACAGAGATGTGGCAGAGGTCCAGGACGGACAGGTACCTGAGAAAGAAGTACATGGGGGTGTGGAGGCGCCTGTCGAGGGCGGTGACGGCGATGATGACGAGATTCCCCGTCAGAGCCACCAGGTAGACCAGGTAGAACAGCGCGGCGGGGACCAAATGCAGCTCCCGGATTTCCGAGAAATCCAGCAGGAGGAATTCCCTCACCGTGGAGTTGCTGGTCATTGGTAGGCGTTGATGACTCCCTCACGGGATAAAGATCTTTATGAGGTGAAGAAATCAACAGGAGTTTTGCCAGTGAGTCTATGGGAGCACAGCATATGGTACATCGGAAAAGAGTTATCAATTACAAACTGACCTAGAAACTTGGTAAAAGACTTCCACATAACTAAGAGGGAATTCCAAGGGAGGATTGACACCATAATTCTCCAAGTGGGGACAACGAGATGACAAAGATATAAGACAGGAAAGCAGACCCAGTAATAGAAGCAGTAATAGCAGCAAAAGCCCTAGTAGAATTTGTAGTATCAATCAATCAAACAAGAAATTGTATTTTGGAGGATTTACTGTGTGCAGAGCACTGTACTAATTATTTGGGAGAATACAATGTAACAGAGTTGGTAGATATGTTTCCTCCCCACAACAATCTTACAGTCTAAAGGGGGATAAAGAAGTTAATACGAAATGAATTACAGACATGTACAGAGGCTGTAAGCTCGTTGTGGGTAGGGAATGTGTCTATTATATTGTTATATTGTACTCTCCCAAGCACTTAGTACAGTGCTCTACACACAGAGCTCTGCTCTGAGCTCAATGAATATTAATTCATTCAATCGTATTTATTGAGTGCTTACTGTGTACAGAGAATTGTACTAAGCTGATTGACCGATGAATAATAGTGATAACGGCGTTTAACGAACCCCCAGGGGACACAAAAGGCAAGGATATATCAACCCTAGAAGACACCCTGAAGTACACAAATTTATTCTTACCCACAAAATTACAGCTAAACATACATGTATTCAAGCACATAATGCCCTCACATGTATTCCTGTTCACTCACTGACCGGGGTTCTCCCACAGACGGACAGCTGCACAGAGTCAATCGTATTTATCGAGTGCTCACTGTGTACAGAGCACTGTTCTAATCACTTGGGAGAGTACAATACAAACTAGGTGGTAGACGCATACACCCATAAACGTATCTAGTCACTCCTTCAGTTCTTTCCTGACCCCCACAGCTGTTCCCTAGGGAGAGATGGAGAACATTCCCCACTGTTCTCTACCCAGATGACCCCCTTCCCTAAAGTCTGGGATTTGCTCCCTGATTCTCTTAGCCTGCCCTGACACACGCGCAGACAGCCGCAAACACACAGAAACCTGCAGGTCCAGGGAATTCAATTTAGGATGTCTCTTTTCGAGGAAAATGAACTGCAGGGTGAAATCCTTCTAAACAGGGAGGGGTCTGGCTTGGGACCCCAATTAGATACGTCACCTCGGACTTGGCAGAGGGCTGGGAGAAATGATGGCTTCTGTCCCCTCCACTCCACCGAAACCGCTCTCTCAAAGGTCACTAATGACCTCTTTTCTGCCAGGTCCAATGGCTCCTACTCTTTCCTAATCCTCCTCGACCTCTCAGCTGCCTTTGACACGGTCTACCATTCCGTTCTCCTAAACCAATTACCCAACCTTGGCTTCATGGACTCCGTCCTCTCCTGGTTCTCCTCTTATCCCTCCGGTCGTTTATTCCCGGTCTCCTTTACGGGTTCCTCCTGACCCTCCCACACCCTAACTGTAGGGGTTCCTTAAGGGTCAGTTCTTGGTACCCTTCTGTTCTCCATCTATACTCACTCCGTTGGTGAACTCATTCACTCCCACGGCTTCAAGTAGCCTCTCTATGCAGATGACACCAAAATCTACATCTCCTCCCCTGTTCTCTCTCCCTCCCTCCAGACTCGTATTTTCTCCTACCTTCAGGACATTTCCACCTGGATGTCTGTCCGCCAGCTAAACAGCATGTCCAAGACTGAGCTCCTTGTCTCCCCCCCATCCGCCCCAAAACCCTGTCTTCTCCCTGACTTTCCCATCACTGTGGACGACACTACCATCCTTCCCATCTCACAAGACCGCAACCTTGGTGCCATCCTTGACTCCGCTCTCTAATTCACCCCACACATCCAATCCGTCAGTAAAACCTGCTTTCTCACCTTCACAACATCGTCAGGATCCGCTCTTTCCTCTCGATTCAAACCGTCACCTTGTTAGTACAATTTGTCATCCTATCCAGATTGGCTTACTGCAACAGCCTCCTTTCTGATCTCCCATATTCCTGTCTCTCCCCGCTTCAGTCTATACTTCACTCTACTGCCCGGATTACCTTTCTACAATAAGGCTCTGGGCATGTCACTTCCCTCCTCAAAAATCACCAGGGGCTGCCTATCAACCTTCTCATGAAGCAAAAACTCCTCACTATTGACTTCAAAGCTCGCCATCGTCTTCGGCCCTCCTACCTCACCTCCCTTCTCTCCTTCTACAGCCGAGCCCTCACACTTGGCTCCTCTGGTGCCGCTAACCTCCTCACTGTGCCTCGTTCTCCCCTGTCCCGGCATCAAACCCAAGCCTACATCCTACCTCTAGCCTGCAATGCCCTCCCTCCTCACATCCACCAAACTAGCTCTCTTCCCCTCTTCAAAGCTCTATTGAGAGCTGACCTCCTCTGGGAGGTCTTCCCTGACTGAGCCCCCCATTTCCTCTGCTCCTCCTCCACTCCCCATAGCCCCTACTCACTTCCTCTGCTCTACTCCCCTCCCCTCTCCACAGCACTTATGTATCTATGTGCAAGTTTATTACTCTATTCATTTTATTAATGATGTGTATATATCCATAATTCTGTTTATAATAATAACAATAATGGTATTTGTTATGCGCTTACTATGTACCAAGCACTGTTCTAAGCGCTGAATAATTATGGCATTTGTTAAGTGCTTACTATGTACACTGTTCTAAGCTCTGTGGTAGATACAAGGTAATCAGGTTGTCCCACGTGGGGTTTACAGTCTTAATCCCCATTTTACAGATGAGGTAACTGAGGCATAGAGAAGTTAAGTGACTTGCCCAAGTCACACAGCAGACAAGTGACAGGATTAGAACTCACGTCCTCTTGACTCCCAAGTCCTTGATCTTTCCACTAAACCAAGGTGCTTCTATTTTGATGGTATCGATGCTTGTCTACTTGTTTTTTTATTGTCTGTCTTTTATTGAGGGGAGTACAGTGTAAAAGAGTTGGTTGGACACATTCCCTACCCACAAGGGGCTTATATAGAGTCCAGAGGGGTAGACAGACATTGGTATAAACATACAAATTATATCTATGCATATAAATGCTGTGGGGCTGAGGGAGGGGCAAATAAAGGATGCAAATCTAAGTGCATTATATCCACAGATTTATTAGATGATAGTACATTATATTGTATTCTATTATATACTAAATTAAAATTCATGAATTACATCCAGAATTGATTTATTTATGTTTATGTCTGTCTCCTCCTCTAGTCTATAAGCATAATGTGGCAGAAAACACGGCTTCCAACTCTTTTATACTGTAGAACAGTACTTGGCACATAGTAAGCACTTAACAAATACGATAATTATTATTATCATTACTCTATTATTATATTGTTATAGAATTATTATATTATTATTATTACTCTCCCAAAAGCTTAACAGAAACCATAATTATTATTACTCTATTATTATTATAATTGTTATAATATGATTGTATTATTATTATACTTCTTGTTAGTAGTAGTATTATTACTCTCCAAAACGCTTAGTAGAGTGCTCTGCACATATTAAAAGCTCAATAAATCAATAGTATGATCAATGATAGGTGGTAGGTGCAGTTTGCTGGACTCACCTTTCATTCATTCAGTCATAGTATTTATTGAGCGCTTACTGTGTGCAGAGCACTGGACTAAGCACTTGGGAAGTACAAGTCGGCAACATATAGAGACAGTCCCTACCCAACAACGGGCTCACAGTCTAGAAAACACACAACAAAAGAAAACAAGTAGACAAGTATCAAAACCGTCTTACCTCACCCCCAGCCCCACATCATTTAGGTGCACATTCCTATTCCCTGCCATTTTCATTATCGGTAATGTTATGGGAGTAACCGCGGGCGCGGCTGTGCACACGGCCATGGGAACAACTCTGGGAACTTGACCCGGTGTACCTGGAGCTGGAATTTTCCCCACTTTACCCAGGTATGGGGTTTATCTGGATATGGATATCTCCGGTATGATGCCAAGCGCCTTCCCCTGTGAGTCGTGGAACGTGGGTGCACGGGGAGGCTGAAGCAAGCTCACCGCCTCCAGTTCCTGAGGGGTTGTGAAGATGGCTGTAGGCGTTTCTGCACAAAGATTATCCGGGCAGCAGCGTGAAGTATAGACTGAACTGGGGAGAGACAGGAGGAAGGAGGAAGGGAGATCAGAGAGTAGGCTGATGCAGTAACCCAGTCGGGATAGGATAAGAGAGTGAACCAGCAAGGTACTGGTTTGGATGGAGAGGAAAGAGAGGAACTTGGCAATGTTGTGGAGGTGAGACCAGCAGGTTTTGGTGACAGATTGGACGTATGGGGTGAACGATAGAGAGGAGTCGAAGATAACACCAATGTTGCGAGTTTGTGAGACAGGAAGGATAGTAGTGGTGTCTACATTGAAGGGAAAATCCGGGAAAGGGAAGGCATGATGATGATGATGGTATTTGTTAAGCGCTTACTATGTGCAAAGCACTATTCTAAGCGCTGAGTAATTATATAGTAATGATGATAATGATATCGTAACATATAGGAGCAGCGTGCTTAGTGGTTAGAGCCCGGGCTTGGTAGTCAGAGGTCCTAGGTTCTTATCCTGGCTCCATCACTTGCCAGCTGTGTGACTTTGGGCAAGTCATTTAACTTCTCTTTGTCTCAGTTCCCTTAGCTATAAAATGCGAATGAAGACTGTGAATCTCACGTAGGGCAACCTGATGACCTTGTGTCTACCCCAACGCTTAGAATAGTGTTTGACACATAATAGGCGCTTAACAAATACTATCATCATCATAAAAAACCTCTCCGCTCTCAGTCCCTGCTTCAGACCAGAACATTTCTCCCCAGCCTAGTCATCCCGTGTCCTGTAAACAGTACCCTGACTGTGGTCTAATAGAAAGAGCAAAATCCTGGCTTGCTTGCTGTGTGATCTTGGGTACGCCAATTCGCTTCTCTCAATTTCCTCAGCTTATTTTTAAAATCACGAAAATCAAGTTCACCTTCCTCACGGGTCTTCTTAGAATCAGGTCTGTAATGAAATGAGAGAGTTTTTCTCGCTCCCTCTAGACGGTCAGCTCGTTGTTGACCGGGAATGTGTCTACAGAACAGTGCTTGGCTGTTCTAACATTAGTTAGTGTACACTTAACAAATGCCATCATTATTATTATTATTATTACAAACTCTGTTATATTACATTCTTCCTGTAGCTTCATTAAGTGTTCTTCACACAAGCGCTCAATAAATTCCACTGATTGATTGATTAATGTCTGCCTCCCCGTGTACATTGTAAGCTCACTGCGTCAGGGATCATGTCCACCAACTCTATTATATTGGACTCTTCCAATCGCTCGTTCTGTGCTCTGCACATAGTGAGCGCTGGATACCACCATTGATTCTTTGACTAACGTCTGCCTCTAATTCTAAACTGTAAGATCGTTCATTTCTTCATTCAGTCGTATTTATTGAGCGCTTACTGTGTGCAGAGCACTGTACTAAGCAATTGGAACGTACAATTCGGCAACAGATAGAGACAATCCCTACCCAGCAACGGGCTCACAGTCTAGAAAGGGGAGATAGACAACAAAACGAAGCAAGTAGACAGGCAAAAACAATACAAGTAGACAGGCAGTGGGCAACGAACATGTCTACCCACTCTGTACTAGTGTACTCTCCCAAGTGCTTAGTTCAGTGCTCTTCACCCAGTAAGCACCCATTGATTGATGGATTTTCTCCTTTGCTCTCATAATTACCCGGGTCTCAGCCACCGCACTCAAGATCTCCAGAAAGTACTCTAGATCTTTGATAGTCTTCCCATCTGAGCCCAGAACTGGTGGCCAATATTTTCAGAACAACGTGCTGCAGAAATAGAGGAGCCGGTTTTATGAACTCCTGAAAAACGTGCCACTCTCATCGTGTCCCATCCCCTGGGGATCTCGCCTGTTCACAGAAGGTAGGATTCCCAGTGGACCGTTACGTTCAGACTCTAGAAGCGTAAAAATTGCAAAACTGAAGGGAGAGATTGGTCCACCTAGATTTATCCGCCTAGATTTGCAGTAATTATTAACATTATAATCATTGCTGTTGTATTTGTTAAGCACTCACTAGATTATTATGATATTCGTTTAGCACTCTGCTATTATTACGGCATATATTAAGCACTCACTATATTAGTATTATGGCATTTGTTAAGCACTTACTATATTCTTATGGTATTTGTTAAGCACTCACTACCTTATGGTATTTGTTAAACACTCACTAGATTAATATTATTATGGGATTTGTTAAGTACTCACTATATTATTATTTCAGTATTTGTTAAGCACTCACTATATCATTATGGTATTTATTAAGAACTCACTATATTATTATTACAGCACTTGCTAAGCGCTTACTATATTATCATTATGATTTGTTAGGCACTCACTATTTCTTTACTACGGCATTTGTTAAGCACGTACTATATTATTGTTATGGCATTTATTAAGCATTCAATATATCATTATTGCGGCATTTGTTAAGTATTTGCTATATTATTATTATGGTATTTGTTATGCACGCACTATATCATTATTATGGCATATGATAAGCACTTACTACATTATTATTATTGTGGCATTTGGTAAGCATTCAATATATTATTATTATGGCATAAGTTAAGCATTTATTATATTCTTATGGCATTTGTTAAGCACTTACTATGCTATTATGATGGTATTTGTTAAGATCTTACTATGTGCCAAGCACTGGTCTAAGCACTAGGAAAAATACAAGATAATGAGGTTGTCCCACGTGGAGATCCCAGTCTTAATCCCCATTTTATAGATGAGGTAACTGAGGCACAGATAAGTAAAGTGACTTGCCCAAAGTCACACAGCTAAGAAGTGGCAGAACCGGGATTAAAACCCACGATCTCTGACTCCCAAGCCCGAGCTATTTCCACGAAGCCACGATTGGACTTTATCCATTGCAGTCCTTGCTCAACAGATGCCCCAAGTAGTATTCAAATCTGGTGAATCGAACATATTATTATTATTATGGCATTTACAGTCTAACAGAAAATGGGCAACCTCAAACTGGTTGTGTGTCATCAATCAATCGATCAATCAATGGCATTTATTGAGCGCTATCAATTAATCTTATTTATTGAGCCCTTTCTACGTGCAGAGCACTGTACTAAGCACTAGGGAGGGTATAGTACATCAGAGTTCATTGACATGTTCTTTTGTCCACAAGGAGTTTATAGTCTAGAAGGGGAAGAAGTCATTGATTAATCCAGCCATCAATCAATGGCATGTACTGAGCGCTGACCATGTACAGAGAACAGTACCAAGAACTTGGGAGAGTAAAATATGTTTCACCATGAATTTGCCCACCAGAAGAAAGTAGGAATAGTAGTAAAAGTATTTACAAAGAGCTTACTGTGGGATGATTTGACATATGTGTAATAGTTAAAAACCGTCTTCTCCTACACAGTTAGGACATCTTATCTCTGGGAAGGAAATGGCCAAGGGCACGGTGGTGACGGATTTCCTCCTGGTCTAACTGGCGGCGCTGACGGGGAATCTCCTCTGTCGTCGACACTGCCTTCGACCGGCGCCTCCACACCCCCATGTACTTCTTCCTCAGGAACCGGTCCGTTCTCGACCTCTGCTACATCTCCGTCACCGTCTCTAAATCCATCCACAACTCCCTGACCGACTGCAGATAAATCTCTGTCCCGGGTTGCATTTCTAAAGTCTTCTTAGTATTCACCCTTGCGGGTGTCGAAGTAGCCCTGCTCATGGCGTTGTCCTACGACCGCTATGCCTCCATCTGCTTCTCCCTGCGCTACGAGGTCATCATGGACCGAGGGGCCTGTGGGAAGATGGCCGCCGCCTCCTGGCTGGGTGGTACCGTGAGCGCCACCACGCTCGCGGCCACCACATTCTCCGTCGGCTTCGGCGGGTCCAACGTGTCCCGCCATTTCTTCTGTGAAGCTCCCCAAGCGATGGAACTTTCAGGCCCCAGTGGTAGCCTCCAGGAGATTGGAGTCACTGTCTTCTTCGCCATTCTGAGCATCTCATGCATGGTCTCCATCATCGTATCATACGTGCACATCTTCCGGGCCGTGCTGAGGATGCCGGCCGCCGAGGGCCGGGCCAAAGCCTTCTAGACCTTCCTGCCCCACCAAGCCATGGTGATTTTATTCATCTCCACGGGAGTTGTCACCCATCTCCATCCTCCCTCAGACTCCTCCTCCACGCTGGACCTGCTGGTGTCCGTGTTCTACACGGTGGTGCCCCCCCGCCCTGAACTCCCTTATCTTTAACGTGAGGAACCGGGACATGAAGGTCGCCCTGAGAAGGGAGTTAGAGGATGGCTCTGAGAAACAGGGAAACATGAAGTTCATCCTGGTGACGGGTACGTTTGGGGGAACAATCCTATAGGAAACACGTCACCTTCTTAAGAATAATAATATTGTTGGTATTTGTTAAGCGCTTACAATGTACCAAGCATGTTCTATGTACTGGCGTAGATACAAGGCCATCAGGTTGTCCCACGCATGGATCACAGACTTAGTCCCCATTTTACACATGAGGGAACCGAGGTCCAGAGAAGTTAAGTGACTTGCCCAAAGTCACACAGATAATAAGTGGCGGAGACGGGATTAGAGTCCACGACCTCTAACTCCCAAGCCCTGGCTCTCTCCACTAAGCCACCCTGCTTCTCTTCTCTTCTTCTAGGGAAGGCTCAGGCAATAAATCACTCAGTTCAACTATCACAATTTTTAATGGTAGTTGTTGAGCACTTACTATGTGCCAGACACTGAACTAAACTCCGGGGTAGATGCAAACTCATCAGGTTGTACACAGTCCCTGTCCCACATGGTATTCACTCCCAGTTCTCTAGTGGAACTCTAAAACAAATTCCATTTAATGGTATTAATGCTATTTAGTGAGCACTTACTGTGCAGAGCACTGTACTAAGCACTTGGGACAATACAACCCTGTTGGTAGAAACGTTCCCCGTCCACATCGAGCGCACAAACTATGTAAGCAGGAGCCCCTAAATTAAACCACCCAGACCTGTAATTCTAGAGCAAAGCAAACACGCCTGAGTAGCAATGTGAAAGATGGAAAGCACACAGGGATGGTGTCAGGAGGCCCTGCGTTCTAATCCCGGCTCCACCACCTGCCCGCTGTGTGACCTTGGGCACGTCACATCACTTCCCCGGGCCTCAGTTAACTCATATGAAAAATGGAGATTAAGACTGTGAGCCTAACTTGGGACAGCGGCTTCATTCAACCTGATCAGTTTGCATCGACCCCAGCCCTTTGTACAGTGTCTGGCCCATAGTACGTGCTTAGTAACAACAACAACAAGAAGCAGGAGAAAGAATCAGTAGCAGTCAAGGCTGTGTCTGTAAACAGACTGGCCTTTATCTCAGCAGAAACTAAAGTCATAAATGGGAATGAGAGACTCTAAATTTTTCACAATGCACCCAGAACCTGCAGCCATAAGAATTGGGAGCTGGCATGAGCAGTAGGGGAACAATTCAGAAATATGGAGGACAAGCAAGAATATGCAGATGAATAATAATAATTTAATAATTTTGGTACTTGTTAAGCACTTACTATGTGCCAAGCACTGGGTAGATACAAGGTAATCGGGTTGTCCCACAGGCAGCTCACAGTCTTAATCCCAATTATCCAGATGAGGTAACTGAGGCACAGAGAAGTTAAGTGAGTGTCCAAAGTCACACAGCAGACAAGTGGCAGATCCGGGATTCGAACACATGACCTCTGATTACCAAGACCGTGCTCTTTCCACTGAGCCACGCTGCTTCTCTAATTTATATACATATGTGTGTAATTCTATTTATATTGATCCCTGTTTACTTGTTTTGATATCTGTCTTCCCCCTTCTAGACTATAAGCTCTGTGTGGGCAGGGATTGTCTCTTTCTATTGCTGAATTGTATTTTCTAAGCGCTTAGTACAGTGCTGTGCACACAGTGCGCGCTCAATAATCACTATTGAATGAATGGATGAATGAAGGATGAAGATCAAGGAGAAGACCCTTGTCACGCTGTTCACGATGTTATTCATTCATTCACTCAATCATAGATAATAATAAATCATAATAAGGGTATTTATTAAGCGCTTACTATTTGTCAAACGCTGACCTAAGTGCTGGGGTAGATACAAAGTTATCAAGTTGTCCCATGTGGGGTCCGCAGTCTTAATCCCCATTTTACAGATGAGGTTACTGAGGCACAGAAAAGTTAAGTGACTTGCCCAAAGTGACACAGCTTAAGTGACCCCGCTGACCCCGCTGCTCCCGGAAGGATCCTCTCCTCAGAGCGTCAGTGAGGCCCGCCATAGACGCCAGGGACTCCGTTCCCGAGAGGCCCGCCCGCCATCACACCGCGTGGCCCCCGCTACTCCCGGAAGTCTCCTCTTCTCCGAGCGCCGCCATAGACGTCCCCTGCTTCCATCCCACCCACCCCCACTTAAGTGACCTTCCTTATAGTGCCCCCCAACCCCACTTCCCGGTCCGGTCCTGACTGACTCTCCCCCCCGACCCCGGGGAAAATGCCCTTGTTATCACCAAGTTACATTAACGACAACCTCATTCGCACCTACTCAGGCTTCCTGTCCCGCCATCGACCCCCGGCCCACGTTCTCCCCCGGGCCTGGAATGCCCTCCCTTTGCCCATCCGCCAAGCTTGCTCTCTTCCTCCCTTCAAGGCCCTACTGAGAGCTCATCTCCTCCAGGAGATCTTCCCTGACTGAGCTCCTTTCTTCCTCTCCCCCTCGTCCCCTTCTCCATCCCCTGCATCTTACCTCCTTCCCTTCCCCACAGCACCTGTATATATGTATATATGCTTGTACATATTTATTACTCTATTTATTTATTTATTTTACTTGTACCTATCTATTCTATTTATTTTGTTTTGTTAGTATGCTTGGTTTTGTTCTCTGTCTCCCCCTTCTAGACTGTGAGCCCACTGTTGGGTAGGGACTGTCTCTATATGTTTCCAGCTTGTACTTCCCAAGCGCTTAGTACAGGGCTCTGCACACAGTAAGCGTTCAATAAATACAATTGATTGATTGATTGATTGATTAAGTGGCAGAACCTGGATTATTGAATTTGAGAATGCTTTGAAATGTTCGGAAGCTGATAGTTAAGGCATCTCTTTCCCCAAGGCTCTCTCCCAGGAGTCTCTGCACTGGTCGCCTCTGTGCCCGACTACATGTTACATCTGGAGGGCGGGAGAATTCCAGGGGGGCCCTCACCATCTGTGCCAACATATCTCTCTCTTCGGAGATCCCGTGCTCCGGAAATATTGATTCTCCCAAGCCCGAAATGTGAAGAGCACCTGGAGAGACATTCCGGTTCTTATCTTCTGATTGCCTTTCTCAGTACCCCAAGATCCTACAGAAAGGGCAGTAGGACCCTGGAAAGACGAAAAGATGTAGAACAGAGGCGACGGTAGGAATTAAACTTCCTTGGACGTCGGTCTGATCCCTGACCGTCTTTCCACCGGCCACCCGCTCCTGAAGAGATTTGGAAAAAGGGGTTGGGGGACAATCCTTTTTCTGCCTCTCAGCTGCTCAGCTCTTTCCATCTCAGCTTCCTTCTCACCTCCTCACTCACGAGACTGAAGATTTAATCTCCAACACTGAGTCCTAATCGTTTCTCCAAACCAGAGTGAGAAACTTTGCCTTTTCTTTGCACCAGGACTGGTGATTAGGGATGAAACAGAGACCCCACACACACACACTCGGACAATCTGTATCCCCTACGGTATTTAGGAAAATGGAATTTGGGTATATGGGCTACTAATCCAGATTATTTATTGAGCTCTGTGCAGAGCAGGGGAAAGTGCAATACAGGGCAGTATACCTACTCTTGAGGATCTTAAGGTCTAGTCTGCCCTGTGTGGGTTATTCCCGGCCCTGCCTCAAAACTACAGAATCCCAGATGCTGAAGAAATCAGGGACAAAGCCTAGGCCATCACTAGCCCACATTTGCGAGCCCTGACCCAGCCAGAGTTCGCCCACGTCTAAATGTGAGTCCAGGAGTGGCCTGGGAGAGAGTCAAGGGAACAAAGAATGTGAGCTGAGCTTCCCATCGACCTCGGGGAGCTGAGGGGTGGAGGGCGCTAAGGAAGAGCTGAGGGGTGAGAGGTAACGTGGGCTAGCAGATAGAGCCGAGGCCTTGCAGTCAGAAGGACCTGGGTTCTAATCCTGCCTCAGCCACTTCTCTGCCGTCTGCTATGTAACGCTAGGGTAAATCGCTCCACTTCTCTATGCCTCTGTTTCCCCATCTGCAAAATGGGGATTCAATACATGTTCTCCCTCCTACTTGCACTGTGCGCCTCCTGTGGGACCTGATTATCTTTTGTCTACCCCAGCGTTTAGTACAGTGCTTGGCATATAGCAAGCACTTAACAAGTGCTGTCTACCTGTTTTGTTTTGTTGGCTGTGTCCCCCTTCTAGACTGTGAGCTCGTTGTTGGGTAGGGATTGTCTCCAACTGCGGCCGAATTGTACTTTCGCAAGCGCTTAGTACAGTGCTCTGCACGCAGTAAGCTCTCGATAAATGCGATTGATTGAATGAATGGGAGAACGAGCTAGAGCTAATCCATCAATGGTTTTTATGGAGCACTTACTATGAAGAAAGCATTGTATTAAGTGCTTGGGAGAGTCCAATATAGCAGACTGGATAGACATTGGTCCCCAGAAAAAGTGGTAGGGAACAGAGGAGGGTGAGAAGGAGAGACAGAGAGGAAAAGCGCTAGAAAAATAGACAGAAAATCGAGTTTATCTCTATTTCTGTTGGAACATGTTGGGATGCAGAGTACATATCCTACTTCTCCCTTTTCAGTGTTACACCACCAGAAATTCCTAGTAGCAATCTACCTTCAATCCCTCCTGCTTCAGGGACAGCTACTGACTCTTATCCTGGCTCAGGAGGAGGCAGAATGAAAACCCTTCCCTTTCTGAGCTGAGAAGACCCTTGGAAGATTCTCCACTCCAGGGTAGGTATTCAAAGAGCTTCATGTTTCTTTGAGAGATCGAATTTCCTCCGCTGTTTCCGCCCCTCTCCACATCCTGCCACCTTTCTCTGGAGCCAGGGTGTCCAGTAGTGGACCCAGGACAACAGTGGGGCTCCGTGGAAAGAGCCCGGACTTGGGAGTCAAAGGTCATGGGCTCTAATCTTGGCTACGCCACTTGCCAGCTGTGTAACTTTGGGCAAGTCACTTAACTTCTCTGTGCCTCAGTTACTTCATGTATAAAACGGGATGAAGACTGTGAGCCCCACGTGGGACAACCTGATTACCTTGTATCTACACCAGTGCTTAGAATGGAGCTTGGCATATATAAGTGCTAAACAAATATTATTATTATTATCATTATTATTATTATTATTATTATTATTATTATTATTATTATTATTATTACCTTGGAATTGGAGCTCCTTGGAGGCGAAGGACCCAACCTATTTCACTCCTAGACCTCGGTACAGTGTTTTGTACATAGTAAGAGTGAACCAAATGTCATTCGTACTACATCAGAATGTCACTGAACCTGCACAGAGGGCTACATCAATGCTAACAGTGCCCAGCACTTAGAACAGCGTTTTGCATATAGTAAGCACTTAATAAATGCCATTATTATTATTACTGCTGGATGACCTTGGGCAAGTCACTTAACTTCTCTGTGCCTCAGTTACTTCATATATAAAACGGGGATGAAGACTGTGAGCCCCACGTGGGACAACCTGATTACCTTGCATCTACCCCAGCGCATAGAACAGTGCTTGGCACATAATAGGCTCTTAACAAATACCATTGTTATTATTGTTATTATTATTACTACTACTACTGACTTGCTTTTCCTCTGGTTCTCTTTCTCACTTGCTCTCTCCTGTTTTTCTCTCTCACTCCATATGCCTTTCTCCTTCTCTCTCTTTTCCTCCTGCTGGCTCCCATTTATTCTCTCGTCCTCTTGATATTTTTATCTCTATCACTCTTTCCCTCTCGTTTTTCTCTCCCTCTCATTCTTTCTTGTATTTTTTCTCCCTCTCGCTCTCTTTCTTCAACTCTCAATTTTTCTTTCCCTCTCCCTCTCTATTCTTTGCTCTCACCATCTCTTGTTTTTCTCTCTCTTGCTCTCTCACACTGTTTTCTCCCTCTCACTCTGTCCCATTTTTCTCTCCCTCTCACTCTTTCCCCTTTATCTCACTTTTTCTCTCCCTTATGCTCTCTCACTCCCTCTTGCTTTTCTCCCTCCACCCTCTCTCATACTTTTTCTCCCTCTCACTTGCTTTCCCTCACTCCCTCTTACTTGCTTTTTCTCTCCTTTATGCTTTCCTCTTCATTTTCTCTCTCTTATTTTTCTTTTCTTCTCATTCTTGCACCTTTTTCTCCCACTCCCTCGGTTTTCCCCATCTCACATTTTCTCTCCCTTGGACTCTCTTTCCCTCTCTCTCTCTCTTACATTGTCTCTTCCCCTCTTTCCCTCACTCCCTCTCTCTCATTTTCCCCTCCTTTTCCTCTTTCCCACTCCCTTTTTCCGTCCTCCTCTCTGCCTCCCTGCCTCCTTCACTCTCTTATTTTTTCTCTCTTCCTTCCTCTCTTCCCCTCTCCCTCTTTCTCCCATCCTTTCTCCCTCCCTGCCTCCCTCGATCTTCCTACAAGGACCGGGATGATGCCGAATAACACTTCTGGGGAAGACTTGTCTTGGTGGGTTTCTCTACTCAGACCAAGTTAGAGAAGATCCTCTTCATGGGTGTCTTGATCTTCTACCTCCTAACCTTGGTGGACAATACCGCCATCATCTTCCTGACCCGCCTGGATCTCAGTCTGCATACACCCATGTACTTCTTCCTGTCTTACCTGCCTGCCTCGTGGACCTCTGCGTCACTACCAGCATCGTCCCCTACTTCTTTGGAACCACCGGTGGCCCTCCAAGATGATCACCGAGGTCGGCTATGTGGTCCAGCTTTACATCTCCCTGGTTCTGTAGTCGACAGAGTGCGTTGTTATGGTCGTCGAGGTCTTGTACCATCTCGTTGCCGTCTGCTGACCCCTTCAGTAAACCACTGTCATGCACCCTCAGCTCTTCCAGGCGCTGGAGGGATTATCCTGGTTGAGCGGGGTGGGGGACACCAAGAATCACGTCACCGTCATCTTCTGTCTGTCCCGCTGTGAACACCAGCGACTTCCCCACTTCATCTGCGAGATGCCCGCCCTGCTCAACCTGGCCTGTGTGGACGTCCGGGGTAATGAGATCCAGCTCTTCGTGGGCACTCTTGTTCTAAATCTCCTGCCCTTGAGCATGATCACAGTCTCCTATGGGACCATCGCCCGGGCCCTGCTGAGGATCAAGTCGCCCCAGGTCTGGAGGAAGGCCCTGGGCACCTAAGGGTCCCACCTCCTGGTGGTAACTATCTTCTACCGGTCCATCATAGTGGTCTACATCTGACCCAACAGCTCCTTCTCTGGGACTTTGGACAAGTTCCTGACCCTCTTTTACACCGTGGTCACCCCCACCCTCAACCCACTCATCTACACCCTGAGGAACAAGGACGTGAAGGGGGCGGTGAGGAGGATTCTGGGAAAAGTCCAGATTGCAGAAAAGGGCTAACATCTTGAATCAAATTGGTCTAGAGTTCTTGAGAAGGGCGGGAAAGGTAGCAGCTGAAACAGACAACTCTCCACTGTAGGAAAACAGATATCTGGACAGGAATCAGCCAGAGAGAATAACTGTGGTATCCGTTAAGCACTTACCACGTGCCTAGCACTGAACTAAGTGCTGGGTTAGGAACAAGATAAGGAGGTCCCACATAGGGCTTACAGTCTAGGTAGGAGGAATAACAGGTATCGAGGAACTGAGGCACGGAGAGGTTAAGTGAATTGCCTAAGGTCACACTGCCCATAAGTGGCAGAGTCAGGATTAGAACACAGGTCCTCTGAAACCCAGGCCCATGTTCTCTCCAGTAGGCCAGGTTGCTTCTCTAAAATACCCCCGGGGGCACACATCCAAGGAATCCTAAGCTTCGTATCCTGAATTACACTCAAAGACGTATGTATCCATTGATGAGACACTCTATGCAACAGGATGTGTGTTAATCAACTTTTCCACCTTCACTATGAATAAAGCCTGCCTCCCCGTTTAGACTGCAGGTTCCTTGTGGACAGGAAACGTGTCTATTATATTATATTCTCCCAAGCGCTTAGTACAGTGCTTTGCACACAGTAATCATTCAATAAATACCAGTGATGGATAGATTAATGCCTGTCTCCCCCTTTGGATTGTAAGGCCGGTATGGGCAGGGAATATGTCTACCAACTCTGTTTTAATGTGCTCTCCCAAGCACGTAGTACAGTGCTCTTCACAAAATAAGTGCTCAATAAATATGATTAATATAAATACCCTTAAAACTCTACTATTTCCCATTTCCACAGTCTATTAATCTATTTTTATGCCTGTCTTGCCCTGAAGATTCTTAGCTTGTGGTGGAAACGTGTCTACCATCTTTGTTGTATTGTACTTTCCCTATTGCTTAGTACAGTGCTCTGCGCACAATAAATGCTCACTAAATATCATTGATCATTGATTGATTCCAGTAGGCAAGCCTGGATGAGGTTATTATATGTCATCATTCGGTAAAATGATGCTTAGCTGTAAAATGATCAGTAAATGATCGGTAAAATGATCAGTGCTTCAACAGTGCTTGGTACATAGTAAGCGCTTAACAAATGCCATCATTATTATCATTATTCAAATGTAGCTATCGAGGTGAATATCCTGGAAATACCTGCTAGGGTGTGAGACTGTATGAAATGTCAGAAATGGTAGGAAAGAGAATAGTAGCAATTCTGTTCCATTGGACTTTCCAATGGAAAGTTCCATTGCTCTGCGCACAGTAAGCGCTCAATAAATGCCATTGATTTATTGATTGATAGTGTTGCCTAGTGGCCATGAGATTCAAGAGACCCTTATTTAAGTCTCTGGTCTACTGTGTGACCTTAGCCAAGTCATTTTCCCTAATTGGGCCACATTTTCCTCATCTTAAAAATGGCGTTAAGATAGATTTTGTGAACCCCGTGTGAGCAGGGACTATATCTAATCTCATAACCTTATATCTACCCCAAAGTTTACCACATAGTAAGCGCCAGATTTTTTTTCATGGTATTTGTTGAACCCTTACTATGTGTCAAGCACTGTCCTAAGCGCTGGTAAATAGTACCATATTACTATTCTTATTAATGATGATAAAAATAATAATATTGTTCATAGGACGCGACCTGTTCCATTATTTTATGTGCCTTATTACCAGGTGATTTGATTATTAGACTAATTTTTCAATGACTGGATTATAGCGATTCATTTGCACTTAATGTGTTCTCAATCCTGAAAATTGAAAACAATTGAAATTTGGTGTCTCAGCCGTAACCCAATGCGTTCTTTTCTAATAAATCTGTGAGTGGCTAGAAATTGTTTCCTAATAGATGGACACCAAGACTCTTGTGTCAATGGGGATTTGATAGCATTGCCTTTCGTGAGGTTTTACCATGATAAGCAGCATGGACTAGTAGTAAGAAGGCCCAGGCTAGAAGACCAGAGGGACCTGGGTTCTCATCCAGCTCCGTCAGTTGTCCTGCTGTGTGACCTTGGGCAAGGTCACTTCACTTCCTTGGTACTTCATTTCTCCTGCTCTCCCTCCTATGTAGACTGTGAGCCCCATGTGGGATAGAGCTTGTGCCCAACCTAATTGACTCGTATCTATCCAATCTCTAAGAATAGTGTTTGACTCGTATCTATCCAATCTCTAAGAATAGTGTTTGACATATAGTAAGCACCTAATAAATAATGTTTAAAAAATCCCTGCCTCAGTCCCCCAAGAACGTGTGACCCATTTGCAAGAGGTGGAATGTGGGAGGTCAGCAAAATGTTAATGATTATGGGTCATAATAATAATGATGGTATTTATTTAGTGCTTACTATGTGCCAAATACTGTACTAAGCGCTGGGGTGGATGCAAGTAAATCGAATTAGACTCAGTCCCTGTCCCATGTGGGACTCACAGTCTTAGTCCCCACTTTACAGATGAGGTAGCAGAGGCACAGAGAAATGAATTTACTTGTCCAAGTTCACACAGCAGACAGGTAGCAGAGTGAGAATTAGAACCCAGGGCCTTCTGACTCCCAGGCATGTGCTCTATCCACTGAACCATGCTGCTTCTGGGTCATGAAGATCGGTAAGCAAAAGACTGGGACAACAAGTGTTTTTGATTTCAGGGAAGATAATAAAAGTGTTTGTTAAGCACTTACTCTGAGCCAAGCACTGCGTTAAGCATTGGTGTAGATACACGGTATTCAGGTCAAACACCGTCCCTCTCCCCATACAGGGAGTTCACAGTCTAAGGGGGAAGGAGGAGAGGCACTGAATCCCTGTTCTACAAGTGAGGAAACCGAGGCACAGAGAAGTTAAGTGACTTCCCCAAGACCCCCCAGCAGACAAGTGGTGGAGCCAGAATCAGGACCCAGGTCTGGCAGGGACGGTGTCAGTTTGTTGTTACATTGGACTCTCCCTAGCATTTAGTACAGTGGACACAGTGAACACTCAATAAATCCGACTGACTGATTCAGACTACCAGGGCTATTCGGACTCCCAGACTGAACCCCCTTTTTCCTTTCCTCCTCCCCATCCCCCCCACCTCCGGCGCCCTACCTCCTTCCCCTCCCCACAACACTTGTATATATTTGTATAGATGCATTACTCTATATTTTAGCTGTACATATTAACTATTCTATTTATTTTGTTAATGATGTGCATATAGCTATAATTCTACTTATTCTGAGGATTTCAACACCTGCTTACATGTTTTGTTTAGTTATCTGTCTCCCCCTTCTAGACTGTGAGCCCGTTGTCGGGTAGGGACCGTCTCTATATGTTGCCGACTTGTACTTCCCAAGCTTACCCTGCACCCAGTACCCTGCACACAGTAAGCGCTCAATAAATACGATTGAATGGATAAATATATTATTTCCACTAGGTTCTTGTTTGTGGGAAGGAAACATGTCTGTCAATTCTTTCATATTGTACTCTTCCAAGTGCTTAATTGAGTGAAGTAAGAACTCAATAAATGCAATTAACAGATGGATTTCTGCTTTTCCAGGCCATGAACAAATCTGCTCCCTTCCTGATTCCCTCTGAACCCTGCGGACATGCAAGACTGTGCTTCTTCCCACAGAATCGGAATTTCCACCTCTCGTCGAGACTCACAAAGCCGCCGGAAAACAGAGACGACATCTCAGTGCCTGTTCCCTGCTCAATAATGCCCTGATGGTTTAGAGTGCAAAAGGCACTTTTAATGTGCAATAGATTTTTTAGTGATATCTGTAAGAGCTTGCTATGTGCCAGGCAGTGTACTAAGTTCTGCGATAAATAACAGACGGTACGGTTCGACACTGTCCTTGTCCCATGTAGGGCTAACCATTTTAATTCGTATTTTACAGGTGACGTATCCGAGGCATGGAGAGGTGAAGTGACTTGCCCAAGGTTCATCAAGGCTCCCTGGAAATCTGCTGAAGTGAGGATACCGTTGTTGGGCAGGGTTTTTCTCTATTTGTTGTCCAATTGTACTTTCCAAGCACTTAGTACAGTGCTCTGTACACAGTAAGTGCTCAATAAATACGACCGAATAAACGAATTTCATGAGAAGCAGCGTGGTTTAGCGGAAAGAGCCCGGGCTTGGGAGTCAGAGGACGTGAGTTCTATTTCCGACTCCTCGACCTGTCTGCTGTGTGATCTTGGGCAAGCCACGTAACTTCTCTGTGCCTCAGTGATCTCATCTGTAAAATGGGGATTAAGACAATGAACCCCATGTGGGACAACCTGATTACCTTGTACCCACCCGAGCGCTTAGAACAGTGCTTGGCACACAGTAAGCACTTAACAAATACAGTAATTATTAATTATTATTTTTTTTTGGCAGGGCATCTTCCATCGACAGCACGCCTTCTCCCAAGGAGCTGACATTCTAAAGGAAAATTCCCCGGGGCGGCTTCTGCCCTAAAACGTTTTCCATGGCGGCCTTCACGTCCTGGTTCCTCAGGCTGTAGATGAAGGTTTTGAGGCTGGGGGGCACCACAAAGTAGAACACGGACACTAGCAGGTCCATCGCCGAGGGGGAATCGGATATAGGCTTCAGGTAGGCAGAGGAGCCAAAAGTGAAGAAAAGGGTGACGATAGAGAGGTGGGGCAGGTAGGTGGCTTTGGCCCGGCCCTGTGAGGCCAGCATCCTCAGCACGACCCGGAAGATGCGCGCATACGAGACCACGATGAGCACGAAGCAGAAAAACGGTAAGATGACTGTCGTGGCTAAACTCAGGGCTTTTCCACCTTGGCTAGAGGAAAGGTAAAATTCGCCTCTTTCTTTCTACTCTGCTGTATGACCTGGGACAAGTCTCTCAACTTCTCTGGGCCTCAGTTACCTCATCTTTAAAGTGGGCATAAAGACTGTGACCCCCACGTGGAACAGGCTGATTACCTTAAAATATTAAAATATTAAAGTTTAATAATAATAATAATAATAATTGTTAAGCGCTTACTATTTACTGAGCACTGTTTTAAGCGCTGGGGTAGATACAAGGTAATCAGGTTGTACCACATGGGGCTCACAGTCTTCATCCCCACTTTACAAATGAGGTGACATACCCTCCCTACTGAAGATCTCCTGCTCCTAGGAGTACATAGCCTTCAATGTGGGCGTCACTGGTGGGATAGCTGTAGGTGTCGTCTGCCTCATTCTCATCATCCTCTCGTACGTGCGTATCTTCCGGGCCGTGCTGAGGATGCCTGCCTCCAAGGGCCGGGCCAAAGCCTTCTTCACGTGCCCCACCTTGTTGACATCACTCTCTTTGTCATGACTTGTTTCTGCGCTTACCTGAGGGTTCCGTCAAGTTCCCCTCCACACTGGACTTGCTGTTGTCCGTGTTCTACACAGTGGTGCCCCCACCCTGAACCCCCTCATCTACAGCCTGAGGAAACCGGGACATGAAGGCCACCCTGGGGAGAGTCATGAAGGGGAGATTCCTCCTCCCTCCTCTAAGGGAAAAAATGTCTGTTTCCTTTTGCTGATCATCATCATCATCAATCGTATTTATTGAGCGCTTACTATGTGCAGAGCACTGTACTAAGCGCTTAGGAAGTACAAATTGGCAACACATAGAGACAGTCCCTACCAAACAGTGGGCTCACAGTCTAAAAGGGGGAGACAGAGAACAAAACCAAACATACCAACAAAATAAAATAAATAGGATAGATATGTACAAGTAAAATAAATAAATAAATAAATAGAGTAATAAATATGTACAACCATATATACATATATACAGGTGCTGTGGGGAAGGGAAGGAGGTAGGATGGGGGACGGAGAGGGGGAAGAGGGGGAGAGGAAGGAAAGGGCTCAGTCTGGGAAGGCCTCCTAGAGGAGGTGAGCTCTCAGCAGGGCCTTGAAGGAAGGAAGAGAGCTAGCTTGGCGGATGGGCAGAGGGAGGGCATTTCAGGCCCGGGGGATGACGTGGGCTGGGGGTCGATGGCGGGACAGGCGAGAACGAGGTACGGTGAGGAGATTAGCGGCAGAGGAGTGGAGGGTGCGGGCTGGGCAGTAGAAGGAGAGAAGGGAGGTGAGGTAGGAGGGGGCGAGGTGATGGACAGCCTTGAAGCCCAGGGTGAGGAGTTTCTGCCTGATGCGCAGATTGATTGGTAGCCATTGGAGGTTTTTGAGGAGGGGAGTAATATGCCCAGAGCGTTTCTGGACAAAGATAATCCGGGCAGCAGCATGAAGTATGGATTGAAGTGGAGAGAGACACGAGGATGGGAGATCAGAGAGAAGGCTGATGCAGTAGTCCAGACGGGATAGGATGAGAGCTTGAACGAGCAGGGTAGCAGTTTGGATGGAGAGGAAAGGGCGGATCTTGGCAATGTTGCGGAGCTGAGACCGGCAGGTTTTGGTGACGGCTTGGATGTGAGGGGTGAATGAGAGAGCGGAGTCGAGGATGACACCAAGGTTGCGGGCTTGTGAGACGGGAAGGATGGTAGTGCCGTCAACAGAGATGGGAAAGTCAGGGAGAGGACAAGGTTTGGGAGGGAAGACAAGGAGTTCAGTCTTCGACATGTTGAGCTTTAGGTGGCGGGCAGACATCCAGATGGAGATGTCCTGAAGGCAGGAGGAGATGCGATCCTGGAGGGAGGGGGAGAGAGCAGGGGCAGAGATGTAGATCTGGGTGTCATCAGCGTAGAGATGATAGTTGAAGCCGTGGGAGCGAATGAGGTCACCAAGGGAGTGAGTGTAGATTGAGAACAGAAGGGGACCAAGCACTGAACCTTGGGGAACCCCCACAGTAAGAGGATGGGAGGGGGAGGAGGAGCCTGCAAAAGAGACTGAGAAAGAACGACCGGAGAGATAAGAGGAGAACCAGGGGAGGACGGAGTCTGTGAAGCCGAGGTCAGATAGATTGTTGAGGAGAAGGGGGTGGTCCACAGTGTCAAAGGCAGCTGAGAGGTCGAGGAGGATTAGGACAGAGTATGAGCCACTGGATTTGGCAAGCAGGAGGTCATTGGTGACCTTTGAGAGGGCAGTTTCCGTGGAGTGAAGGGGACGGAAGCCAGACTGGAGGGGGTCGAGGAGAGAGTTGTTGTTGAGGAATTCTAGGCATCGCGTGTAGACAACTCGTTCTAGGAGTTTGGAAAGGAATGGTAGGAGGGACATGGGACGATAACTAGAAGGTGAGGTGGGGTCAAGAGAGGGTTTTTTTAGATGGGAGAGACATGGGCATGTTTGAGGGCAGAGGGGACGGAACCAGTGGAGAGTGGAGATTACCCCATTCCTCATCAAGACAGCAGAGTAGAACCCGGGCCTGGGACTCAGAAGGTCGTTTGTTCTAATCCCAGCCTCTACTTGGTGTTTATCCTGTACAGACAACCACGAGCGGCTCTGCCACCTTCGTGGCCCCTAAATGCTCCCCCGGGGCGATGCCCAAGGTCAGGGCTGCCAAGAGGGTGGTAGCCCTGGTTGCCCTCTTTGGCTTCTTTTATGTGCGACCGTCCGTCATGTTGAGTGTTATATTCAATGTGAAAGAAAAATCGCCTCTGCTATTGAACTGGCAAGTGGTGTTAGAGTTCACCTTTCTGGTAGTCTGCCTGTTTTTGATTATTCAGAGCGACCGGATAATAAGTGCAATCTGGAAAAAGGAAACACCTGGTTCCAACATACATTTTCCATAGATTCTCAGGGAAGTTGCCTGGTCTTCACTCCAATTAAGCCCCGCTCAGGTAAAGGGACCGGCTATCTTGATCCCAGAAATCCAGATGAAGCAGTGCGGCCTATCGGAGAGAGTACGGAAGGGCCTGGGTTCTAATCCCGCCTCCACCATTCATCTGCTGTGTGATCTTGGGCAAGTGATTTCACTTCTGTAGGCCTCAGTTTCCTCATCTGTAAAATGGGGATTGTGATGTGAGCCTTACGGGTGACATGGACTCGGTCCAATATGATTAGCCTGTACTTCCCAAGCACTTAATGAAGTGTTCTGTACACAGTAAGCACTCAATAAATATGATTGAATGAATGAATGAATTAGCTTTTATCTACTCCAGCACTTAATATCGTGCCTGATATATAATAAGCCCACCCCAAAGGCCAGAAGAAAAAGTTACAGTGGGCTGATTGACTGACAGATTGAGTGCCTCAGGTTGTGAATTAGACAAAGGTGAAACCGTTCACAGTGGCTAAAGATGGTCATTGAAAACAGGAACCGTTGGGACGCTGGGATGCAGGTGTCGCTATTCCCATGGGAACCCGGGACCCGGCACCACCGCTGATGCTGCAGGCACCGGGCCCTAGTCTCCCAGGAAAATCGGGAATCACGTGACTATAGAGTGCTTGGCTCATTCAGATCACAAGTTTCCCTCAGCAAGGCCCCGAGCCATCCTCCAGTCATTACCCTCGAAGTAGCTCCTGCGTTATCTACAGCAACGAGGACCCGTCTGGAAAGCTTCTCGGGGTCTGAGACAGAGCAGAGAGGGATCGAGGGCTTCTCTCCGTTCCTTTCTGGCTGACCAAACCCATGAGTCTGAGAGGAAAGAGGGGACCAGCCCAGCCCTGCAGAGGTCAGTGACTCCTAGCCCCATGCTGCTCCAGTGAGTGACCTGGGGTGAGTGGGATGGAGGGCCGGGGGGGGACGAGGATAAGGATGGAAGAGATAGAGCCAGTCTGGGGCCAAATTTGGGGTTCGGACCAGGGCCGCGGCGCCACCTGGGCACGGGTGCTAGCAGGAGGGGAGGTGTTTTCCAGTTCAGTAACCCCCTACCATCACACACCTCTCCTCCTTCCTCCTCAAACCTTGCTACCATGCCAACTACCCGCCGGGCTACAGTGCTCCGGCACAGCGTCATCACGGTGGACAGTCACGTTGGCCTTCAATGGATCCCAGAATCCCTTGCAGAGGGTCAATGACAGGCAGGGCTGAGAGAGTGTTACCAGCTTGGGACAGCCACTGGCACTATCAGCAGTTCTTCCCTGTCAGAGTTCTTCCCAAATGTTGGGAGAAGACAAATAGTGGGAAAGTTTGGAATCCATACCCTCATGGGCTTTCCAGACTACTGGGCTAGGTTCACACATTCTAATTTATTATCAATCAATTAATCTTAAAATATATTGATTGAGGGCTTACTGTGTGCGCTAAGCACTTGGAGCGCAATAATAATAATAGTAGTACTTGCTAAGCTCTTACTCTGTCGCAAGCACTGTCCTAGGCGCTGGGGTAAATACATGTTAAGAAGGTAGGATACAGTCCTTGTTCCACATGGGGCTCAGAGTCTTAACCCCCATTTTACAGATGAAGTAACTGAGGCTCAGAGAAGTTGAATGACTTGCTCAGGGTCACACAGAGATGTGAGCCGGAGTCGGAATTAGAAGCCAGGTCGTTCTGACTCCTTCTGAGTCTCAGGTCCGTGCTAATCTACTGTAGAACAGCATAACAGACACATTCGCTGCCCCTGGTAGAAGGAAAGAAAGAATGGAAAGATTAATATGCAATTACTAGGTGACACTTAACATCTGAGAAAACAGGCCCAGTGAAGTGAAGCGACTTGTCCAGGGTCCCACAGCAGAAAAAGGACAGAAGCAGGATTAGAACCCATGTCCTCTGACTCCCACTAAGCTATGCTTGAGAGAGTACAATAGAACAGAGCTTGGAGATGTGTATGCTCCCCTCAAGGAGCTCACAGCCAAGAATAGAACTCCTGGGCCCATGCTTTTTCCACTACATGAGGATGGAAATGAATTGATTCGCACTTGGGTTAGGTGCCGTGGGTGTAGAGTGCTGGGAAATGAATCGGGGAAGCTGGTAGGAGGAGCGGAGGGGATTTTAGCAGTGCTCAGAATTTTAGCGGTGCTCAGGCTAGGATGGAAATGAGAGCCGATAGTGAATAACAACGAGAAAGTTGCTTTGAGAGCTGAGAAGACATGTTGAACGATGGAAAGGGGGTGAAGTGCAGTCATAGGGTGGAAAGGCTTCATGCCGATTGTGATTTTTTGTTCCTTGTGAAAAGACACAACTTGTCACGAGAATAGGCTGAGGAGAGGAAAGATGTAGGCTGAGGAATGTTTTTGGAAAGGACTAGATGAATGATGAGGTATGCTTATGTTCGTGTGAGTTCAAGTGTGAATGCAGATATTGAGCAAATGGAATCAGTTTGATGTATACGTGGGTTTTATTTTTGCTGTTTGTTTTATGGTATCGTTAAGTGCTTGTAACATGCCAGGTACTGTACTAAGCACTGGGGTGGATACACGCTAATAAGGTTGGACACAGTCCTGCCCCACATAGTGCTTTTAGTCATAATCCCCAATTTACAGATGAAATAGCTGAGGCACAGAGAAGGTAAGTGACTGTCCCCAGGTCATACAGCACACAAGGGGCAGAAACAGGATTAGAATCCAGGTCCTTCTGTCTACCAGACCCATTCTCTCTCCACTAAATGGATGAGTTTATGTGTAAAGGCACTTCTTGTTTGACTGTAGAATCATCAAAAAATTTCACAACAGTCATGAACATACCTTTATTTTCCCTGACCTATGCTATTCATTTCAGTTTCGATCTCCTCAACCAAAAATAATTTTCTTGATATTAAGTACTTACTATATGCCACGCAAAGTAGTAAGGGCTCGGGGAGATTCAGGGCAACCTGGTATACACAAGTCCGTGTCCCCCGAGGGATTCACAGACTTAATAGGAGGGAAACGGGTATCAAATCCTCATTTTACTATTGATAAAACCGAGGTGTTGACATATTAAGTCACTTTCCCATGACTTCGCAGGAGAGAGCTGGTAGAGGTGGGATTAGAACCCAGGTCCTCTAACTCCCAGGCCTGTGCTCTTCCCAATAGCACCCTGCTTCTACAAATTTCAAAGCTTGGTGTTTCCAATAGAATGGAAGCTCCCTGGGGGCAGTGATTATATTTACTAATACCGTGTCCGCTGTAGGTACTCAATAAGTAGAATTGATTGATTTAGTCCTATTTCTTCACCCCGAACATTAAGGTCTCTAAATTGAAGTCTTCCCTCCCTCTTCCTATGCAGGGAGTCAACATCATTCCCCAGAATTGTTCAGGGTCTCCGCGGTGAACTCAGAGATCATTTTGAATTCAATAACTGTCTCCTCTCCATAGATTATCACCAGCAAGTGTCCTGTCAATTCCTTCATTCATCCCATCAACTGACTCTATCTTTGGCTCTTCCCTCATCCATTGTCAATGTTGTCTCCCAAAAATGCCCAACGTCTCCACTGTGACGGGATTCCTCCTGCTGGGATTCTCGGAGGTCCGGGAGCTGCAGCTGTTCCACATCGCGCTGTTCCTTCTGATCTATCTGACGGCCCTGACGGGGAATCCCCCCCTCATCGCCATCACTGCCCTTGACTGGCGCCTCCACACCCCCATGTACTTCATGTTACCTCAGGAACCTGCCCCATGTACTTCTTCCTCAGGAACCTGCTCGTCCTCGACCTCTGCCTCATCACCATGATCGTCCACAACTCCATCCTCAACTCCTTGACCAACTTCAACTCCATCTCCGTCTTGAGCTGTGCCACTCAGGTCTTCTTGGTGGTCCTCTTTGCCGGTTCAGAGTTTCTGCTTCTCATGGCGATGTTCTACGACTGCTAAGCCGTCATCTGCTTCCCCTGCGCGATGAGCTCATCATGACGAACATGGCCTATGGAAAGATGGCGGCCGCCTCCTGGCTCACTGGATGATTTTTGGGGTCTTGTATTCAGCTTCGACTTTTCCCGTGTGATTCTGTGGGTCCAACATCATCCAGTAGTTCTTCTGTGACTTACCCCCACCCCGACCTCTGAAGATCTCCTGCTCCGAGGAGCACAACACCATCGAGGTGATGGTCATCGGTGGCATAGCTTTAGGTGTCGTCTTTTTCATTCTCATCATCCTCCGGGCCGTGCGCATCTTCCGGGCCGTGCTGAGGATGCCGGTTTCCGAGGGCCGGGACAAAATCTTCTTCACCTGCCTGTCCCACCTTGTTGCCATCACTCTTTGTCATGACTTGTTTCTATGCTTATCTGAGGGCTCCGTCAGTTTCCCCCTCCACGCTGGACCTGCTGATGTCCGTGTTCTACACAGTGGTGCCCCCAACCCTGAACCCCCTCATCTACAGCCTGAGGAACTGGGACATGAAGGCCTCCCTGGGGAGAGTCCTAAAGAGGAGATTCCTCCTCCCTCCTATAAGGGACAAAATGTCTGTTTCCTTTTGCTGACTACCCCATTCCTTATCAGGATTCTGACCTTGGGGGTATCCATACAAAGAGCTTCCCAAAGAGGAAGCCCAGCGTCTGTGGATTTGTCAATGGATTTGTCAATTTGTGGATTTGTCCATTTATCAGCGTCTGTGGACAGAAGCTGATAAGACTTGTGTGACTGTGCGCCTGGCGTGGGAAGGGATTGATTCTCTTTATTCTGAATTGTACTTTCTAAGCGCTTAGTACAGTACTCTGCACATGGTAAGCACTCAATAAATGTGACCGAATGAATGAATAAATGACTGACAAGTGATTGTTTGGGCGGCATCATGGTATAGTGAAATGAGAATGTGGCTGGGAGTCATGAGATTAGAAATGTCTACCCGGTTCTGCCAAAGGCCTGCTGTATCACCTTCGTCCACCTACGGAACGCTCTCTGGGTCTCGCTGAAAAATTGGGATTCAATATATGCTCTCTCTTTCTCTGAGCCCCTGTGGGTCAGGAAACGTGTCTTATATGATTGGTTAGTTTCTCCTTCAACACTTGGTAGTCTTTTGCAAGTAAATCCTTCATAAATTCAGTAATGATAATGCTGATACTACTAGTGATAATAACAGTAATTCTATTAATTTTAAGATCACTCTTGGTGGTTATGAAAATCAGAAAATCAGAGGGTGACAAGGGAGAAGGGGTGCAATCATGGAAATCTTTTCTCACATTTGACTGCCTGTTTACTTGTTTTGATGCCTGTCTCCCCCCCACCCCACACATACCTTCTAGACTGGGAGCCCGTTGTGGGTAGGCATTATCTTTATTTGTTGCTGAATTGTAGTTTCCAAGCACTTAGGCCAGTGCCTGCACACTGTAAGCACTCAGTAAATGCGATGGAATTAGTGAATAAATGAATTTGACTGATCACATCCTTGCCTCGAATCCATTCGTTCATCCATCCATCCATCCGTCTGACCATCCATCCATCTGTCTGTTAGTTTACCAATCTGTCCTTCCATTCATCCATCCATCCATTCATCGATCCATCCACCCATACATCCATCCACAATCATAGTGGTATTTTTAAGCGCTTACAATGTGCCAGGCATTGTACTACATGCTGGGCGGATACAAGCTAATCTGGTTTTACATAGTCCCTATCCCACATGGTGCTCGTGGTCTCAATTCCCATTTTACAGATAACTGAGGCACGGAGAAGTGAAGTGCCTTACCTAAGGTCATACAACAGATAATCCACCCATCCATCCATCCATCTATCCATCCATCTACCCACCCACCCTTCCATCCATCCATCCAGCCAACAACCCATCCAGGCATCCATCTATCAATTCATCCATCCATCAATCAGTGATATTTGTTGAATGTATCCTGGTTGTAAAGTACTACAGAAGCCGCGATGCTCAGTGGAAAGTGTATGGGCTTTGGAGTCAGAGGTCGTGGGTTCAAATCTTGACTCCACCATATTTCAGCTGTGCGACTTTGGGCAAGTCACTTTACTTCTATGTGCCGCAGTGACCTCATCTGTAAAATAGGGACTAAGGCTGTGAGCCCCCCGTGGGACAACTTGATCGTCTTGTAACCTCCCCAGCGTTTAGAACAGTCCTTTGCACATAGTAAGCACTTAATAAATGTCATCATTATTATTATTACTGTAGTGAACCCTTCAGAGAGATCAAAATAAATTAAACACCATCCCTGCTGTCCAAGAGCTTAAAGTCTGACAGGGGAGATAGACACAGAAGTAGTTAACAAGAGGAGAAAGAAGAGAGTGGAAAGAGTGGTAAATAGATGACTATGTGCTTCAAGAGTATATTTTATAAAAGCTACTGTGTACAGAAATATAACTGTGGGTGTGAGTGCAAAAATGGCGAAGTGGTCTAAGATGCTGATTGGTAGTTCTGACAATATGACTTAGGGAGAAGAAAAGTGAACCATGCGAGGCATCTTGGAAGTGGCAGGATGACAGAAAAGCTTTGAAGATGTGGAAAGCTGTGCTCTGATGAAGTGGAAGCGGGGAGAGAAGCAGCGTGGCTTAGTTGAAAGAGTACGGGCTTGGGAGTCAGAGGTCATGGGTTCAAATACCGTCATGGGTTCAAATCCTGACTCTGCCAATTGTCAGTTCTGTGACTTTGGGCAAGTCACTTAACTTCTCTGTGCCTCAGTTATTTCATCTGCAAAATGGGGATTAAGACTGTGAGCCCCCCGTGGGGCAACCTGATCACCTTGTAACTTCCCCAGAGCTTAGAACAGTGCTTTGCACATACTAAGCGCTCAATAAATGCCATTATTCGTATTATTATTATTAAACGGGATTGACAGATTATTTCCCCATTTTCTTTCACTGAGATATTTTGAAAGGCAGGGCCATTCAAAGTAAATGCAGTGACCTCCTCAAACCAGTTTGGTACAGTGTCTCAGCTCTGAGATAGAAGAGGACAAACCCTAAAGTACAACCCATTCCTTCTGAAACCAGGGATTTTCCCATCGTATTCACCCACACAGTATCCTCAGTCCCTCCCAAGATGATAATAATAATAACAATAATAGCAATTGCATTTGTTAAGTGCTTACTATGTGTCAAGCACTGTTCTAAGGGCTGTGGTAGATAGAACTTAATCAGGTTGTCCCACCTGGTGTTCATAGTCTTAATCCCAATTTTCGAGATGAGGTAATTTAAGGCCCGGAGAAGTTAAGTGGCTTACCCAAGTACACACAGCAGACAAGTGGCGGAGCTGAGATTACAGCCCACGTCCTCTGACTCCCACGCTGACCTGCTGAGTGTGACTGGGGGTGGAGAGGAACAGGGAGGGACCATCAGGTTAATCGATGGGAGTGTGAGGGTCACTCTGGGAAGACGTTCATACCCAGTGTCCTGGGTGGAGTTGGAGCCGGGACTGCACACACAAGCAGAGAAAAAACATTTGCCCCTGCCATAGCCCCCTGACCCCTCCATCCACCGCCCAGACCCCGGCTACCATGGCTGCTGGCCTAAGGCGTTATGGCATGGCGTCAGCCCCGGACCGTGGTGACTCCAACCATCACCTCAACCCTCCGGGCAGGGACAAGAGGGTATGATTGAGACTGAACTAGTCAGATGCTCCAGCACCAATACCTCCTCGCAGGACTTCCACCCCAAATCGTGGGCGGATGCAAGAGAGAAGCATTGCAGCCTAGCTGATAGAGCGTGGGCTGGGAGTCAGATGCCTGGGTTTCAATTATGCACCCCCTCTTTTTCATTTTTTAATGGTATTTGTTATGGGCTTACTAAGGGTCAAACATTGTTGTAAGCACTGGGCAACATAATCAGGTTGGACACAGTTCCTGTATCTCATGGGGCTCACAATCTGAGCAGGATGGAGAACAGGAGAACTGAGGCACAGAGAAGATAAGTGATTTGCCCAAGGTCACACAGCAAGCAATTGGCACTGCTGGAATTAGAACCCGTCCCGTGATCTTTCCACTGGGCCAGGCTACTTCTCTTCTGGGTGATTTGGGGCAGGTCACTTTGTTTTTTTGTGCCTCGGTTCCCTCATCTGTAGGATGGGGACTGAGACTGATAGCCCTGTGTGGGACTGGGACTGCGACCCACCTAATGTTCTTGTATTCACACCAGATCTTAGTACAGTGCCTGGAACATAATGTGAGCTTACGAGATACCATAAAAAGAGAGGTAAAAGGCCTGCTCCCTGTCCTCAAAGACTTCCCAATCTAATAGGCTAGATATGCAAAATGCCATTTACAACTGGGAGGAGAAAAAAATGGAACAGTGGATATGTGGATGAGAAGCAGCCTGGTTTAGTGGAAAGAGCCCGGGTTTGGAAGTCAGAGGTCGTGGTTTCTAATCCCGGCTCTGCCACGTGTCAGCTGTGTGTCTTCGGGCAAGTCATTTAACTTCTCTGTGCCTCCGTTACCTCATCTTAAAATGGGGATTAAGAGTGTGAGCCCCATGTGGGACAATCTGATTACCTTCTATCCCCCCCAACGCTTAGAACAGTGCTTGGCACATAGTAAGCGCTTAAGAAATACTATTATTATTAGTGGTTGATAATCATATTTTTGCTTGTTTAATATGTGCAGAGCACTAAACTGAGTGCTGAGAAGAGCACCCTAAAAAGTGTTGGAAGACATGTTCCCTGCCCACAGAGAGCTCATCCTCTAGGGGGGAAGCAGACAGTAATCAGTCAACCGATCGGAGACATTTATTGAGTGCTTACTATGTGCAGAGCACTGTACTAAATTCTTGGAGGAATACAATATAAAAGAGTTGGTAGACATGTTTCCTCAGGGAGTTTACAGTCTAGAGTAATGAACCTTACCTTCAACATCAATATCCTGAGGGTCTGCGGATGCATTAAATCTGGAAATGTTCACTGACAGATGGTGGGAAGAGGTGAATTAGCTAAATCCTCTTTGAGAAGCTGCAATTCCAGAGGGTTTTCGAGGATGGGATATCTTCGGGCTGAGGAATTGAAAAGGGTGCATTTCCAGGAAAACGGAAGGGTGGGAGATAGAGGTGGGAGGAGGAAGCATTGAAAGCGAGTCACAGTAAGAAGGCTCTTTTTGGAGGGTTGGTTGAAGAAAGCGGATAATGAGAAGAGTTAGAACACTCTGAAATCAACATTCACTGAAATCAACCGAACTACAATCCGTTATTCCTCTAGACTGTACGCTCGTTGTGGGCAGGGACTGTGTCTGTTTATTATTCTATTATACTCTCTCCCAGCATTTCGTACAGTGCTCTGCACACAGTAAGCGCTTAATAAATATTTCTGAACGAATTCATTTTCCACTTTACAGGACCTGCTGCAATCCGGTTACCTGTGCTAGTAGCTGTGTGTGTGTGTGTGTGTGTGTGTGTGTGTGTGTGTGTCTGTGTGTGTGCGTGTGTGTAGGCGTGCACACCCACAAAGTATTGGGTAGTGGAAGCAGTGAACAAGTTCAGGCAGTGGGGAGGGTTGAAGACGAAGATAAAATAACATCTCCCTCCAGACTATAAACTCGATGTGGGTAGGGAACGTGTCTACCAACTCTGTTGGGGTGGCTGAAGGGGGGAAATCTGAGGAATTCCCTTTAAATCTACCAAAATAAAGTGAAAACTATTATTATTAAGGATGGGGAGGGGAGCGTTTTACACAGGCCCAGACTGACACAATTAAGCACCCCGAGACAGGGAAGCACAGGGAAGCAGCATAGCCCAGTTGATAGATCATGGACCTGGGAGCCAGAGGAACTGGGTTCAAAGTCTGCCTCCACCGTTTGTCTGTGACCTTGGCTAAGTCATTTCACTTCTTGCCTCAACTACCTCATCTGTAAAATGGTGATTAAGACTGGAAGTCCTATGCGGAGCAGAGACTGTGTCCAACCTGACTAGTTTCTGGGTACTTCAGTGCTTAGAAGGTCCCTGAAAAACAGTAAACACTTACCACGTACCATTATGAAAAAAATGATCAGGGAAGGTTCGATAAATTAATAGAGTTTCAGGAAGGAGTTTGGAAGATGGGAAGCCCTGTGGTCTGGTGGATATGAAGGGAGATGGAATTCCAAGCAGAGAAATGGTGGTGAGGTAGGGATCTGGGTCAGGGGAGTTGGGAACGAGGCACAGTGAGATGGTGAGTTTGGGAGGAATGGAGAATGCAGTTAGGAATTCAGTAGGGGAAAATAATGCACATCAATCAGTGAATCATATTTATTGAGCGCTTACTATTCATTCATTCAATCGTATTTATTGAGCGCTTACTCTGGGCAGAGCACTGTACTAAGCGTTTGGGAAGTACAAGTTGGCAACATATAGAGACGGTCCCTACCCAACAGCGGGCTCACAGTCTAGAAGGGGGAGACAGACAACAACACAAAACATATTAACAAAATAGAATAAATATGTACAAGTAAAATAAATAGAGTAATAAATATGCACAAACATATATACATATATACAGGTGCTGTGAGGAGGGGAAGGAGGTAAGGCAGGGGATGGGGAGGGGGAAGAGGGGGAGAGGAAGGAAGTGGCTCAGTCTACTATATGCAGACTTTAGTAGTAAGAGCTAGGGAGAGTACGATATAACAATATAACAGAGTTATAGTCTTGGTTAGTAGCCCTGACCAAGATGAGCTTATAGGCTAGAGGAGAATGTCTAAGTTGGATTGCTGCAGATTTCAGATGGTCCAAAGCCCTGGCATGGGATGAAGCTTCAATACTCAGAGTTTAACTGGAATACTATCATTAATCACAGAAAGGGAATGATGATTAGTCATAGGACGGAGTCCCAGGGCGGGAGCCACACGGGAATGAGCAGGTATTTAGGTTGTGGGAGCCGGGACCACCGGGAGCCCACGATCCAGGCCTTCCGAGATCCGCGGACAGTCAGGCGTCTCAGGGGAACCCTGGGCCCGCCATCCCACGTGGAATCTCCCAGAAAATAATCTAACCGTCTTCTGAGGGGAAGGCACAGCCAGTCGGAGCGTCGAGACAGGGAGGAAGGATCCTGACAGATCTCATCCCTCGCCCAGACCTTCCTATCACCGCCACCCGCGTCCAGGACCGACGAGATGGAGTGAGCCTCTCTCTCAGAAGAGGTCGGCGCTCCCCAGCCCAGGACAGGCCCGGTGAATCCAGAGATGAGCAGAGGAAAGGTGAGGGAAATTTCATTAGGGAAGTGAGATGACCAGGGTCAGAGTCACAATTTCTCTAAATTAAAATCAGTATCGTTTAGTGGATAGAACACGGTTCCGGGAGTCAAGAGGACTCGGGTTCTTATCCCGCCTCTGCCACGTGACAGCTGTGTGACTTTGGGCAAGTCACTTCACTTCTTTGTGCCTCAGTTACCTCATCCGTAAAATGGGGATTAAGACTGTGAGCCCCATGTGGGACAGTGACTGTGTCCAGCCCGATTTGTTTGTATTTTCTCCCCAGTGCTTAGTACCGTACCCGGCACAAAGGCCTTAACAAATACCATAAAAAACTCTGAGAGTAAGAGCTTGCTGATAGACTCAATTTTGTTTTGGCTGGAAAGTGTCTTGGCTAGGAAGACGTCTGAGAATTTGCCAACTTCCAGTCTACACTACAAATGTGTTTGGATACAGTGTGCTGTGTTGCAGGAAGAAATGGCTTCTGTGTAAAGGGTCTGACAAAGTGAATTGTTCAGCACCAGCCTAACTTAAAAAATCGTTTTTTGATTATAAAACCCCTGCATTCTAGATTTTCATAACCCAAATCAATCAATGGAACATTTTGAGCGCTTACCATTTGCAGAACACTGGACACAATCCCTGCTGACGTTTCAGAATAAAGCAAACATCATCGACGTGGAAATCTTCCGTTTTTGTCCTGAATTAAGACAGCAGGCAGGTTGAGATGACGAGGCGAGATTCCCCTTCTTGACTGCAAGTTGGTTGTGCACAGGAAACCTGTCTACCAACTCTGTTGTAGTGGACTCTCCCAAGTGCTTATGGTACAGTTCTCTGCACATTGATTGATTGATTAAATACCATTGATTGATTAATGGAGAGATTGAGGTTCATTCTGGGCAAAGACATTATCTTGCCATGAGAATTTCTCCCTGAATGTTTTTAATCCCTGTCTAAAATCAGGTCCTATCAAGATGCCCAAGGGCATCTTGCAGGACATGCCCAACATCTCCACGATGAGAGAATTCCTGCTTCTGGGTTTTTCGGAGATCCGGGAGCTGCAGCTCGTCCTCGCCGCGCTGTTCCGCCTGGTCTACCTGGAGGCCCTGACGGGGAATCATCTCATCGTTGCCATCACTGTCCTCAACCGGCGCCTCCACACCCGCATATACTTCTTCCTCAGGAACCTGCCCGTCCTCGACCTCTGCTACATCTCCGTCACAGTCCCCAAATCCATCTACAACTCCCTAATCGACCGTAGGTACATCTCTTTCTTGAGCTGTGCCACACAGGTCTTTTCGGTGGTTTACTTTACAGGGTCAGAAGATTTTGTCCTCACATAGATACCCTACGACCGCTACGCGGCCATCTGCCTTCCCCTGCGCTACGAGGTCGTCATGAACAGAGTGGCCTTTGGGAAGATAGTAGCCGCCTCGTGGCTTAGTGGGGGCCTGCTTGGAGTCTTGCTTTCAGCTTCGACCTTTTCCCTGTCCTTCTGCGGGTCCAACGTCGTACAGCAGTTCTTCTGTGTCATCCCCTCCCTGCTGAAGATCACCGGCTCCGAGGACAACGTCGCCATCGGCGTGAGCATCACCGTCAGTTTAGCGTTAGGCTTCGTCTGCTTCATTCTAATCATCGTTTCGTACACACGCATCTTCCGGTCCGTGCTGAGGGTGCCGGCTGCCGAGGGCAGGGCCAAAGCTTTCCCCACCTGCCTGCCCCACCTCGGCGTCGTCACTCTCTTTGTCATGACTTGTTTCTGTGTTTACTTGAAGCCACCCTCAGATTCCCCTTCAGTACTGGACCTGCTGGTGTCCTTGTTCTACACCGTGGTGCCCCCCGCCCTGAACCCCCTCATCTACAGCCTGAGGAACAGGGAAGTGAAGGCCGCCCTAGGGAGGGGGCTAGGCACCGAATGGCTTCTATCTTGGGGACGTGAAGTCACCATTCTTTGCCTGCTGGAGTTAACATGACCACAGTGAATGGTCCCAGCATCTTTCAGAGACCGGTTCCTTGAGTGTATCACTGGCAGACCACCCTAGGGGAAGGGAAAACCATCTATAGCACTTATTTAGATCATGCTCCTCGTTTCCACGGATAGATTGGGTCAGACTGGATTCTTCTTCTGCCTCCTGAGCTAAAGGCCACTCACTCGCTCCCTTTTCCCTTCGCCGCTCTCGTACCACTAACCCACAGCCCTGGATCACTGTCACTGTCCGCCTCCTTCGCTCTTATGATCGAGCTGCCGAACGCTGCTGGCGAAAGTCTAAACACCATGCCAACCTCGTTCACTTCAGGTTTATCTTTTCCTGTCAAATCTGCCAGACAAAACTATTTCTCCTCCCTTATTGACACCCATGCCCATCATCCCCGCCAGATCTTCCGTACATTCAACTCCCTTCTCAGGCCCCCGATTCCTCCCCCTCCTCCTTTCCTCACCCGCAACGATCTGACCTCCTACTTCATTAACAAAATTAAATCCATCAGGTCCGACCACCCCGAAATCACTCCCCACCCCTTCTCCAATCTGACCTTGGCTTCACAGACTCCGTCCTCTCCTGGTTCTTCTCTTATCTCTCCGGTCGTTCATTCTCAGTCTCTTTTGCAGGCTCCTCCTCCCCCTCCCATCCCCTTACTGTGGGGGCTTCCCAAGGTTCAGTGCTTGGTCCCCTTCTGTTCTCGATCTGAACTGACTCCCTTGGTGACCTCATTCGCTCCCACGGCTTCAACTATCATCTCTACGCTGATGACACCCAGATCTACATCTCTGCCCCTGCTCTCTTCCCCTCTCTCCAGGCTCTCATCTCCTCCTGCCTTCAGGACATCTCCATCTGGATGTCTGCCTGCCACCTCAAACTCAAGATGTCCAAGACTGAACTCCTTGTCTTCCCTCCCAAACCCTGCCCTCTCCCTGACTTTCCCATCTCTGTTGACGGCACTACCATCCTTCCCGTCTCACAAGCCCGCAACCTTGGTGTCATCCTCGACTCCGCTCTCTCATTCACCCCTCACAACCAAGCCGTCACCAAAACATGCCAGTCTCAGCTCCGCAACATTGCCAAGATCCGCCCTTTCCTCTCCATCCAAGCCGCTACCCTGCTCGTTCAAGCTCTCATCCTATCTCGTCTGGACTACCACATCAGCCTTCTCTCTGATCTCCCATCCTCGTGTCTCTCCCCACTTCAATCCATACTTCATGCTGCTGCCCGAATTGTCTTTGTCCAGAAACACTCTGGGCATGTTACTCCCTTCCTCAAAAATCTCCAGTGGCTACCAATCAATCTGCGCATCAGGCAGAAACTCCTCACCCTGGGCTTCAAGGCTCTCCACCACCTCCCCCCCTCCTTCCTCACCTCCCTTATCTCCTTCTACATCCCACCCCGCACCCTCAGCTCCTCTGCCGCTAATCTCCTCACCGTGCCTCGTTCTCGCCTGTCCCGCTATCGACCCCCGGCCCACTTCATCCCCCTGGCCTGGAATGCCCTCCCTCCCAACATTCGCCAAGCTAGCTCTCTTCCTCCCTTCAAGGCCCTACTGAGAGCTCACCTCCTCCAGGAGGCCTTCACAGACTGAGCCTCTTCCTTCCTCTCCCCCTCGTCCTCCTCTCCATCCCACTCATCTTACCTCCTTCCCTTCCCCACAGCACCTATATATATGTATATATGTTTGGACATATTTATTACTCTATGTATTCATTTATTTATTTATCTTACTTGTACATATCTATTCTATTTATTTTATTTTGTTAGTATGTTTGGTTTTGTTCTCTGTCTCCCCTTTCTAGACTGTGAGCCCGCTGTTGGGTAGGGACTGTCTCTTTGTGTTGCCGACTTGTACTTCCCAAGCGCTTAGTACAGTCCTCTGCACACAGTAAGCGCTCAATAAATACGATTGATTGATTGATTGATTGATTGTTCGAAGGAGGGCACAAGTCTTAACGGAAGCTGACACTCAGCTTTGTCAGTCGGAACTGATTTTCCCCGAGAAATAATGTCATCGGTGGGGGATTATCTCCTGAATTGACTCATCTCCGTGCTGTGGAACCCGACCTGAAACTTCTAAACATCACAATCCCGAATTACCAAGTTGCAGAATGTACCTGTCTCCTGTTTTTGCATTTCTTTAGAGTGTTTCATGTCTCTGTGTGTGTGTGTATGTGTGTGTGTGTGTGTGTGTGTGTGTGTGTGTGTGTGACTGTATGTGTGTGCACAGTATGGGTCAAACAGAAGTAATTTTTCCCCAGAGTAATTAATTAATTTTTATTTTGTTTTTGTCTTTTTACTGGCGCTCAGAGTGATCAACAAATCAATCCATGCTTTTTTGTGTTGTTTTTTTCTAACTGGTATTTGTAAAGCCCTTACTATGTGACAGGCACATCACTAAACACTTGGGTAGATGCAAGGTAATCAGGTTGGACACAGTCCCTGTCCCTCCAGCGGTTCATGGTTGTAGTCACCATTTTCCAGATGAGGTAACTGAGGAACAGAGAAGTGAAGTGACTTGCCAAGATCACACAGCAGACAGGTGGCAGAGCTGCGATTAGAACCTATGAATTTATTACTCCCAGGCCCGAGCTCTAGACACTAAACCATCCAGGCACCACACCTTCTGAAGCAGAGTTCCGCCAGCATCACTCACTGTTCAGGACTAACTCTCAAACTACATGAAAAGATCAGCGAAGCAGCATGGCCTGGTGGAAAGAGCAGGGGTCCAGAAGTCAGAGGACTTGGGTTCTAATCTTAACTCTTCCAATTCCCTGCTGTGTGACCTTGGGCAAGTCACTTCATTTTTCCATTCCTCAGTTTTCTCATCTGTAAACTGGGGACTCAACGATAGTAATAATAATTATAGTATTTTTTAAGCTCTTATTATGTACCAAACACTGTTCTAAGCGCCTCCTGTTCGCCCCCACCCCATTTATACTGTGAGCCCCGTATGGAACCTGATGAAGCAGCGTGGCTCAATGGAAAGAGCACGGGCTTGGGAGTCAGAGGTCATGGGTTCAAATGCCCTCTCTGCCAATTTTCAGCTATGTGATTTTGGGCAAGTCACTTAACTTCTCTGTGTCTCAGTTACCTCATCTGTAATATGGGGATGAAGACTGTGAGCCCCACGTGGGACAATCTGATCACCTAGCATCCTCCCTTCTCTATTTTTGCACTCAAACCCACTATTATAGTTTTGTACATAGTGGCTTTTATAAAATTTACTCTTGAATCACATAGTCATCTATTTACCATTCTTTCCATTATCTTCTCCATCCTATCATTAATGAATTCTGTGTCTATCTCCCCTGTTAGATTTTAAGTTCTTGGAAAGCGGGGAAAGTGTTTAATTTATTTTGCTCTCTCTTAAGGGTTCACTACAGTAATTTACACCAAGGATGTATTCAACAAATGTCATTGATTGATGGATGGATGAAGTGATAGATGGATGCATGGATGGGTAGATGGATGGACGGATGGATGGATGGACAGGGAGACGGGTGAGCAGACAGAAAGATGGATGGATGGTGGTCAGACGGATGGCTGGATGAACGAATGGATTTGAGGCAATGATTTGATCAGTAAAATTCATTCATTTATTGATTCCATAGCATTCATTGAGCACTTACAGTGTGCAGAGCACTGGATTAATCTCTTGGAAAGTACAGTTCAGCAACAGAGATAATCCCTGCCCACGACGGGCTCCCAGTCTAGAAGAGGGGAGTCAGGCATCAAAACAAGTAAAGAGGCAGTCAAATGTGGGGAAACGTTTCCACGATTGCGTCCTTTCTTCCTTCTCACACTCTGTTTTTCTGATTTTCATAACCGCCGAGTGATCTTAAAATTCATAGAATTACTGTTATTATCACTAACAATATCAACATTATCATTATTGAATTTATGAATAATTTATTTTCAAAAGACTGCCAATACTGGAGTAGAAACAAACTAATCAGATCGGACACATTTCCAGACCCACGGGGGCTCAGATTTTAAGAGAAAGAGAAGACACATATTGAACCCCCGATTTTACAGAGAGGTCCAAAGAGGTTATGTAGCTGGACCAAGGTGATCATCAGGCCGGTGGCAGAACCGGGCAAACATTTCTAATCTCATGACTCCCAGCCACATGCTCATTCCACTAAGCCATGATGCCGCCCAAACAATCACTTGTAATTCATTCATTCATTCCATCATATTCATTGGGTGCTTACCGTGTGCAGAGCACCATACTAAGCGTTTGAAAAGTACTATTCAGAATAAAATGGGACAATCCCTCCCCACACCGGACTTACAGTCACACACATCTTATCAGCCTCTGCCCCAGACACTGACAAATCCTCAAACGCTGGACTTTCTCTTTTTACAGCTCTTTATATGGCTACCCTCACCGTCAGAATTCCGATGAGGAATAGGATAGTCAGCAAAAGGAAACAGACATTTTGTTCCTTAGAGAAGGGAGGAGGAATCTCTCCTTTATCACTCTCCCCAGGGCGGCCTTGATGTCCCTGTTCCTCAGGCTGTAGAATGAGGGGGTTCAGGGTGAGGGGCACCACTTTATGGAACACGGGCAACAGCAGGTCCAGGGTCGAAGAGGAGTATGACACGGGCTTAACATGGTCAACCGCTCCAGCAGAGAGAAAGATGGTGACAATGGCGAGGTGAGGCAGACAGGTGGAGAAGGCTTTGTCCCGGTTGTCGTCGGCCGGCATCCACAGTATGGCCCGGAAGTTGTTCACGTAGGAGGTGATGATGAAAACGAAGCAGATGACACCAAAAACGACCCCACCAGTGATGCTCACATCCATGGCCATGTGATCCTCAGAGCAAGAGATCTTCAGCAGGGACGGGACGTCACAGACGAAGTGCTGGACGATGTTGGACCCACAGAACCTCAGGGGCAAAGTCGAACCTGAATACAAGACCCCAAACAGCTCCCCGCTGAGCCAGGAGGCGGCCTCCATCATTCCACAGGCCGTGTTGGTCATGATGAGCTCATAGCGCAGGGGGAACTGCAACTGGCGTAGCAGTTGTAGGACCTCTTCGCGAGGAGGAACACCTCTGAACCACCAAACAGAACCGCCAAAAAGACCTGGGCGACCAGGCCCAGGAGGGAGATGGCTCTATGATCGGCCAGGGAGATGACGATAGACTTGGGGACGGTGACAGAGATGTAGAAGAGGTCGAGGGTGGACAGGGTCCTGAGGAAGAAGTACATGGGGGTGTGGAGGTGCTGGTCGAGGGCGGTGACGGCGACGATGAGGGGATTCCTCGTCAGGACTGCCAGGTAGACCAGTAAGAACAGCGCAGTGTAGACTAACTACAGCTCCCGGACCTCCGGGAATCCCAGGAGTAGGAATTCCCTCACCGTGGAGACTTTGGGGATTTTGGGGAGGCAGCATTGACTTTCTGAATGTGATGAGGGGAGAGCCAAAGGTAGAGTCCATTGATCTGATGAGTGAAGGAATTGACAGCACACTTGCTGGTGATTCTGTACGGAGAGGAGACAGTTTTGAATTCAAAATGATCTCTGAGTTCAGTACGGAGACACTGAACAATTCTGGGGAATGATGTCGACTCCCTGCACAGGAAGTGGGAAGACTTCAATTCAGAGACATTGATGTTGGGGATGAAGGAATAGGACTAAGTCACTCAGTTCTATTTATTGAGAACCCACAGAGGACATGGCAGTAATACCTATAATCACTGTCCGCAGGGAGCTTCCATTCTATTGGAAGCACCAAGCTTCGAACTGTGTAGAAGCAGGGTGCTAATGGGAAGAACACAGGCCTGGGAGTCAGAGGATCCCACCTCTACCAGTTCTCTGCTGCAAAGCCACGGAAAAGTGACTTAATTTCTATCTGCCTCAGTTTTCTCTGTAGTAAAAAAAGGATTCGATACCTGTTTTCTCTCCAAATGTATCTATGAATCCCTTGTGAGACACGGACTGTGTTATACCAGAAGGTCCTGAATCTCCCCCAGCACTTAATACTTTGCTTGGAACTTAGTAACCACTTAATAAATATCAAGATTATTATTTTTGATTGAGGATACTGAAGCTGAAATGAATAGCGTATAGGAGAGGTCAGAGACCATAAAGATATGAACATGACTGTAGTGAAATTTTTTCGGTGGTTTTAGAGTCAAACAAGAAGGGCCTTTAGACATAAATTCATCCATTTAGTGGAGAGAGAATGAGCCTGTTAGACAGAAGGACCTGGATTATAATCCTGTTTCCACGCCTTGTCTGCTGTGTGACCCGGGGCCAGTCACTTACCTTCTCTGTGCCTCAGTTATCTCATCTGTAAATTGGGGATTATGACTGAAAGCACCTTGTGGGGCACGGACTGTGTCCAACCTGATGGGTTTGTATCCAACCTAGTGTTTAGTACAATACCTGGCATATAATAAGCACTTAACGATACCGTATAACAAACAACTAAAATAAAACCCACGTATACATCAAACGTATTCCATTTGCTCAATATCTGCATTCACACTTGAATACACACAAACACAAGCATACCTCATCATTCATCTAGTCCTTTCCTAAAGCATCCATCAGTCAACATCTCTTGTGTCTTTTCACAAGGAACAAAAACTCACCATCGCCTTGAAGCCTTTCTGCCCTATAACTGCACTTCACCCCCTTTCCATCGTTCAACACGTTTTGTCAGCTCTCAAAGCAACTTTCAAGTAGTTACTTGCAATTGACTCTCCCATTGCCATCCTAGCCTGGAACCCCCTCTCTTATCGGCTCAAAATCAGAGAGAGCACTGTTCTTTCCGAATTCTGAGCACTGCTAAAATTCCCCCTCTTCCAAACAGCCTCCCTGCTTCATTTCCCAGCCCTCTAATCCCTCTTAAACTAACTCAAGCACGAATCAATTTATTTCGATACTCATCTAGTGGAAAAAGCATGGGCCCAGGAGATCTCTTCTTGACTGCGATCTTCCTGAGGGGAGCATACACATCTACCAATCAATCAATCAATCAATCAATCGTATTTATTGAGCGCTTACTGTGTGCACAGCACTGTACTAAGCGCTTGGGAAGTACAAGTTGGCAACATATAGAGACAGTCCCTACCCAACAGTGGGCTCACAGTCTAAAAGGGGGAGACAGAGAACAAAACCAAACATACTAATAAAATAAAATAAATAGAATAGATATGGACAAGTAAAATAAATGAATAGAGTAATAATTACGTACAAACATATATACATATATACAGGTGCTGTGGGGAAGGGAAGGAGGTAAGATGAGGGGGACGGAGAGGGGGACGAGGGGGAGAGGAAGGAAGAGGCTCAGTCTGTGAAGACCTCCTGGAGGAGGTGAGCTCTCAGTAGGGCCTTGAAGGGAGGGAGAGAGCTGGCTTGGCGAATGTTGGGAGGGAGGGCATTCCAGGCCAGGGGGATGACGTGGGCCGGGGGTCGATGGAGGGACAGGCGAGAAGGAGGCACGGTGAGGAGATTAGCGGCAGAGGAGCGTAGGGTGCGGGGTAGGTTGTAGAAGGAGATAAGGGAGGTTAGGTAGGAGGGGGCGAGGTGATGGAGAGCCTTGAAGCCGAGGGTGAGGAGTTCCTGCCTGATGCACAGATTGATTGGTAGCCAGTGGAGATTTTTGAGGAGGAGAGTAACATGCCCACAGCGTTTCTGGACGAAGACAATCCGGGCAGCAGCATGAAGTATGGACCTTCTCTGTTCTACCATCCTATAAGTATCTACCAGCTTTGTTCTGTTGTACTGTCCCTAGCATAGCTTAGCGGGAGTCAGCTGACTTTGGTTCTAATCCTGCCTCTGTCCCTTTGCTTCTGTGGGGCCTTGTACAAGTCGCTTCACTTCCCTGGGCTTCAGTTTCCTCATCTGTAAAGTGGCACACAATAATTGCATATTCATTTTTCCATTCTTTCTTTCCTTCTAGAAGGGGCAGGAAATGTGCCTGTAATGGTGTTCTAAAGTAAATAGGGCAAGGGCTTGGGAGTCAGAAGGAACTGGGTCCTCATTCCAGCTCTGCCTCATGTCTTCTGTATGACCATGGGCAAATCATTTAACTTCTCTGAGTCTCAGTTACCTCATCCATAAAATGGGGTTTAAGACTTTGGTCCCCATGTGGAACAAGGACTGTATCCAACCTGCTTAACTGTATCTACCCCAGCCTTTAGGACAGTGCTTGGGACCTAGCAAGAACTTAACAAGTACTACTATTATTTGTTAATATCCAAGTGCTTTAGTGCACATAATAAACGCTCAATAAATATGTTTCAAGATTACCCGATAGATAATAAATTATACCGTGTCAACCTAGCCCAGTACGCTGGAAAGTTCTTTAAGGCAGCAATTATTGCCCAAAGTCACACAGCTAACAAGTGGCGAAGCCGGGATTAGAACACAGGACCTCTGAGTCCCAAACCCCAGCACTTTCCACTAATCCACTCCGCTTCTTCATGAGGAGAATAATGAGGCTGGGGTCCCAGGATTACCAGCTGCACCCTGCCAAAGCTGTTTTGCTTGGAATGTCTATCGCTGACCTGATGACATCAGCCAAGTCCAAGGGAGGAAGATAGGAAAAGCAGCGTGGCTCAGTGGAAAGAGCATGGGCTTGGGAATCAGAGATGATGGATTCTAATCATGGGTTCCAATCCCGACTCGACCACATGCCAGCTGTGTGACTTTGGGCAAATCACCTATCTTATTTGGATCACAGTTAGCACATCAAGAAAATGGGGATTAAGACTGTGAGCCCAACCTGATTACCTTGTACCCCCCAGCACTTAGAACAGTGCTTGGCATATACTAAGTGCTTAACAAATGCCATCAGTATTATTATTATTGTTAGAAAAGTGGAAAAGAATCCTCAGTTCTCCCCCAGTTCTTCTCTAAATTTGCTGGCTGGGTCCTCCTCGACCTCCCATCCTATAACCCTGGGAGTCACTCAAGGTTTAGTTTTGGGTCCCCTTCTTCGTTGACTGGTTGAATGATTTCCTCCCAATCTCTCTCTAGCTTTCTCTCTCCCCTCCCAAATCGTCCCCCACAGCACATTCATAATCTGCCCTTCCTTCTCCATCCAAACTGGCTTTATGCTGGTGCAAACATTGACCTTGTCCCCTCTCGGCTGCTGCATCAGCCTCCTCTCCGACCTTCCTGCCACCAGTTTCTCACCTCTCCAGCTCATACCAAGCCCTCTTGTTTAGATCATTTTTTCTAAAACATCACACTGCATATATCTCTCTCCACCCACGTGAAATTCTCACTGGCTGTACATTCCCATCTGCAGGACCTTCTGATCAACGGTTCTTTCTCCACAATTCATCCTCTGCCTATCCCACTACATCCCAACAACCACATATTACTACTCTCAATTTAATCTGCTCACTGTGACTTATTCTTATCTCTATCATTACCTGTTACTTTCCCACACAGTCCCTTTTGCCTGCCCCACCCCTAACCCCAACGACCACATCAGTACTTCCCTGTCACCCTAAGCACTTGGATGCCGACAATCTCCCTCATTGTTCTTATATACGTATCATTATACTGTTTGTTTTCCACTACCTGCATTTTATTTTAGTGTTTAAGTCCACCACTAGATTATAAATTCTTTGAGAGCAGGACTTACGCCTACCAACTTTATCATACTTTCCATGAGCTTAGTATAGTGCTCCGCAGAGAGTAACCACTCAATAAATACTACTGATTGGTTGATTGAGATTCATACTAGGGGTGTTCATTTTTAAGCATCTGAGGGGACTGTCACGTGCAGGTGGTTGCTAGGAAACGAGTGGATCGGGAACGAAATATTCATTCATTCAATCCATCGTATTTATTGAGTACTTATTGCGTACCTTGAATTTCTCCCATGAAGATCTAATAGGGATCTAGGGAGGATCTCTAAATCCTGACCTTGAAAAAGGGCCTTCTCAGCCACAGCAGCATGCATCGGAAAGCCGTCTCTGTTGGAACTCTGTCTTTAGAGCCAGAGGATGGCTGTAAATCTGGACAAATCCGTGGACAATCCCTCTGACAACGACTGGGATCATTGTCACGACATTTTATGCCAGAGAGGGAACTGGGAGAGTGTAACCTTTAGGACCCTCCCAAGGGCAGATTTCACAACTTTATTCCTCAGGTTCTAAATGAGGGGGTTGAGGGTTGGGGTCACCACGGTGTAGAACGTGGACAGCAGCAGATCCAGCATCGAGGGGGCGTCTGAGGGCGGTTTGAGGTAGGCGAAAGATCCGGTAGGGAAAAAAGCAATGACGACGGCGAGACGCGGCAGGCAGGTGGAGAGGGCTTTGGCCCGACTCTCCGTGGCCGGCATCCTCAGCACGGCCCAGAAAATGCGGATGTAAGAGACGACGATGAACACGAAGAAGACGACGGCAACCACTACCCCTATGGTCATACTTACATCCGTGGAGACGTGGTCCTCAGAGCAAGAGATCTTCAGCAGAGCGGGAACGTCACAGAAGAACTGGGGGATGACGTTTTACCCGCGGAAGGACATGGAAAATGTCGAAGCTGAACATAGGACCCCTCCTCCGAGCCAGGAGGCTGCGGTCATCTTCCCACAGGCCCCTCGATCCATGATGACCTCGTAGCACAGGGGGAGGCAGATGGCGGCGTAGCGGTCGTAGGACATCACCGTGAGCATGAAATACTCAGAACCCGCAGACATGATCCGCAGAAAGATCCGAGCAATGCAGCTTAGGAAGGAAATGGAGTTATTATTGGTCAAGGAGTTGTGAATGGACTTCGGGACGATGACGGAGATGAGGCAGAGGTCGAGGATTGACAGATTCCTGAGGAAGAAGTACATGGGGGTGTGGAGGTGCCGGTTGAGGGTGATGACGGTGACGATGTGGAGATTCCCCGTCAGGGTCGCCAGGTAGGCCAGGAGGAGCACGGTAGCGTGGACAAGCTGTAGCTTCCGGACCTCCGAGAATCCCAGGAGCAGGAATTCTGTCTTCATGGTGACACTGGTCATTTTCTGGGAATTGACACTGACTGCCTAAGGATATTTAGAAAAGAGAAGTAGATTCAAATAGGGACGAGAATGATCCAGAGAAAAGTGCACAGAGGAGGAGAAAATCTTTGGGTTAGAGGGAAATATCAGATTTTGGGTTTTTTATAGCATTTGTTAAGTTCTTACTATGTACCAAGCAGGGTATTAAGCGCTAGGGTAGCTAGAAGCTAATCACGCTGTTCATCTCCCCAAGTTCACCTGCCTCTGATCAGGCCAGCACAGAAACCGTTCCTGACTCCTAAATGTCTATTCCAGCTGTAATTCTATTTATTCTGACGGCTTTGACACCTGTTTTACATGTTTGTTTTGTTGTCTGACTCCCCCTTCTAGACTCTGAGCCCGTTGTTGTGTAGCGACCGTCTCTATATGTTGCCGACTTGTACTTCCGAAGCGCTTAGTACAGTGCTCTGTACACAGTAAGTGCTCAATAAATACGACTGAATGAACGAATGAAATGCCTGCAAGGATCGTAATCACATAATCCCACATCATTTGAGAAGCAACACAGCCTAGAGGAAAGAGTTCAGACCTGGGAATCAGAGGACCTGGTTTTTAATCCCCGCTCTGCCATTTACCTGCTGTGTGACGTTGGACAAGTCAATTCACCTTTCTGGGCCTCAGTTCCCTCATTTGCAAAATGAGGATTCAGTACCTGTTTTCCCTCCTATTTAGACTGTGGGGTCCATGAGGGACCTGATTAACCTGTATCTACCCCAGCACTTAGTACAGTGCTTGACACATAGTACGTGCTCAAAAAATGCCATTAATATTATATTATAATTATTATTATGAACTAGTCAAATCTCTTCTTATCCCTTTATTCAATAGCCCCTTTACCTTTCATATCTATTGGCCTCACGTTCTATTCCCCAACATAGTATTTTAATTCATCCCTGGCCAATCTTCTAGCTCTGCCTCACTGTCATTACTCCCATGTCTCTCCCCTCTCTCTGGCTGTTCCCCCATCTTAGAACTCCCACCCCTTCAAATAATAATTTAATTATGTGCTAAGCGCTTACTATGCATGAGTCTCTGTACTAAGCCCTTGGATGGATACAGGCAAATTGGGTTGGTCCCACGCAGGGCTCACCGTCTCAACCTCCATTTTCCAGATGAGGTAACTGAGGCCCAGAGAAGTGAAGTGAATTGCCCAAGGTCACGCAGCAGACAAGAACCTTCTGACTCCAAGAGCAGTGATTTATCCACTCCATCATGCTGCTCCTCTTGACAGACCAAACCCCTCCCACGTTCCAATTCCCGCACAAATGCCCTTCTCCTCCAATTAGCTTTTCCCAGTTAACTCTCAGGCAGACAAACCCATCCACCATCTCTACCCATCTTGGACCGACTGATACTCTTCCTTGGCATGTATATTGTTTTACTCTATTGCATAGCCAACTCTCTAGATTGCTCTGCTGTAAATACTTCTATGTCTATCTTCCCTTTCCTTTATTTATATTAATGTCTGTCTCCCCCTTTTGACTGTAAGCTGGTGAGCAGGTAATATGCTTACCAGCTCTGCTCTATTGTATTCTCCCAAGTGCTTAGAACAGTACTCTGCACCCAGTCAGTGCTCAATAAATGCCATTGATTGATTGATTGATCAAAGTCTCAGCTCTTTGTGGGCAGGAAATGTGTCATTACTGGTCTTATGCTTCCCATGGGCCAACACATAATTATGACTTCTTCCTTAACCCTAAACCAGTCTTAAACCAGAAGACAACCTTACCAAATCAGTGTTAATTATTGAGCATTTACAGTAGTAAGCACTTGGGAGAGTACAATACAACATGATGGGAAGACAACTTCCCTTCCCACAATCAAACTATTAATCAATCAATGGCATTGATTGATTGATTGATTGATTGATTGAGCGCTTACTGTGTGCAGAGCACTGAACTAAGTGGCTGGGAAAATACTATAACAACGGACACGTTCCGTGCTCATATTCAATCAGTAGATTGCATTCATCCATTCATTCATTCAATCGTATTTATTGAGTGCTTACTGTGTGAAGAGCACTGTACTAAGCGCTTAGAGATGGTCCCTACCCAACAGCGGGCTCACAGTCTAGAAGGGGGAGACAGACAACTAAACAAAACATATTAACAAAATAAAATAAATAGAATGAATATGTACAAGTAAAATAAATGTTTAAATAGAGCAATAAATATGTACAAACATATATACATATATACATGTGCTATGGGGAGGGGAAGCAGGTAAGGCGGGGGGGATGGGGAGGGGAGGAGGGGGAGACGAAGGAGGGGGCTCAGTTTGGGAAGGCCTCCTGGGGGAGGTGAGCTCTCAATAGGGCCTTGAAGGGAGGAAGAGAGCTAGCTTGGCGGATGTGAGGAGGGAGGGCATTCCAGGCCAGGGGGATGACGTCCGGGACAGGCGACAATGAGGTACAATGAGAAGGTTAGCGACAGAGGAGTGGAGGGTGCGGGCTGGGCTGTAGAAGAAGAGAAGGGAGGTGGGGTAGGAGGGGGCGAGGTGATGGAGCGCCTTGAAGCCGAGAGTGAGGAGTTTTTGCCTGATGCATAGGTTGACTGGTAGCCACTGGAGATTTTTGGGGAGGGGAGTAACATGTCCAGAGCATTTCTGCAGAAAGACGATCCGGGCAGCAGCGTAAAGTATAGATTGAAGTGGGGAGAGACAGGAGGATGGGCGATCAGAGAGGAGGCTGATGCAGTAATCCAGTCGGGATGGAATGAGAGATTGAAAAGAACAGGGAAGCGGTTTGGATGAAGAGGAAAGGGCGGTTTTGGCGATGTTGCGGAGGTGAGACCGGCAGGTTTTGGTGACAGATTGGATGTGTTTTCTGTGTGTAGAGCATTGTATTAAGCGCTTGGGAGAGGATTATGCAACAGAATTGGTAGGTGTTTTCTCTAAGCACAATGAGCTCTCAGGCTAGATACCAGTTTAACTTTTTTCTGTCCCTCACCCTAGGCTCAAATCTGCCCCTTTTCCTTACTTTACAATTTGCAAATCAGTAAGATACGTAGAGTATTTTATAAGCACTGTAATAAAAGTATATATCAATATATGCTATAGATGATATAATAACAATAACTGTGGTATGTTTTAAGTACGTACTATGTATCAAGCATTATACCAAGTCCTGGGGTTGATACAAGATAATCAAGTCCCTTTTTGGGCCTCCAGTCTCAGTATGATGGAGAATGATGTTGAATCCCCATTTTGGTCCTACTGCATGCCATGCAATGGAGTAGGTACGTTGGACACAGTATCTGTTATGCCTGAGGCTTAGAGTCCAAGAGAAAGGGAGACCAAAAATGATATCCTTGCCTTCTAGGACTTTACAATATATTGGATTGTTGGATCTCTGCCCAGTGATATCTAGTGAGCAGTTACCGGGTATTAGGTACTGTACTAAGCACTTAGTAAATAAGGAACCTGGAGCACAGAGAGATTAAGCAGCTTTCCCGAGGTCACAGAGCAGGTCAGTGACAGAGATGGGGCCTTCTGAGTCTCATAACCTGGCTCTTTCCGCTGACAACTGATTGGTGGCTGAGTTCCTTTCACTCACAAAGATCTCCGCCCCTTCATCTGGCCCTGTTGGGGATAATAACTGGAATGGTTCATCTCTCCTCAGGGAAGTAACGTGAAAGAATGGGAGAAATTCTAACTTTGATCCTCTCATTCTGGGCTTACATTTAAATTTCCCGTCCCTGGCTTTCACCTTTCCCCTGTTCCTCTCCGGAGTCACGGGGCCTGTCCTTGGCTGGGGTTCACAGACCTCTGCTGAGAGGGAGTTTTACTTCATCTCATCGGTTCTGGACGCGGGTGGGGGTGACAGAAACGTCTGGTTGAGGGGTGGGAGCTGTCAGGATCCTCCCTCCCCTTCTCGGCTCTCCAGCTGGATGCTCCATCTCCTCAGACGACGGCCGGGTTATTTCCTGGGGGATTCCCCTTTGGAGGATGGGCTCGGGGCTCCACTGAGATGGTTGACCGTCCGAGAATCTCGGAAGTCCGGGATCGTGGGTTCTCTGTGGTCCCGGCCCCCACAACCTAAATAGCCGCCCAGTCCTACGTGGTTCCCACTCTGGGACTCCTTCCGAGAACAACCTCAACGGACTCATCGTTCTCTTTCCATGATTAATAATAGCTTTATTTTTAAACTCGGGAGACTGGAGAGATATCATAGTAGGGAGAATAGTCACCCTATCCCATTTCGTTAGCCATGGTTGAATCCAATATTCAGATTGGCTTCTCAAAAACAAAAAGAAAAGAACCCCAAGATCTTATTCCAGTTTTGACACTCAATTACTGGAGGTCGCAGGCACCTGTGACATTTTTGAAGAGTACACGTTCTTTCTGTGCAAAGAATGTATCTTGGCCTTCTGTTGCACTTCAATTTGATTGATTTAATTAATACTTAAATATTGAAGTATATTATACAATAAACGACAATAGTAGCAATAGTAAGAGTAGGAGGAGGAATCAGTGGTTTTTATTGGGTGACAGCTGAGAGCATTACGTGGTTGGAAAAATTCAACCTCTTCTGCTTCTAGCTTCTGGGGCAGATTTGAAAATAAAAATTACGTCTAAAGCACCCTTCAACAACTATCTCTTCAATTTTTCTTAATGGTATTTGTTAAGCACTTACTATGTACCAGGAACTGTATTAACCACTATGGTAGATACAAGCTAATCAGGTTGGACACAGTACATTTCCCACATGGGGCCCACAGTATTCATCCCCATATTCAGGTGAGGGAACTGAGGATCAGAGAAGTGAGGTGACTTGCCCAAGGTCAGACAGCAGACAAGTGGCAGAGCCAGAAATAGAACCCATATCTTTCAGACTCCCAGGCCCGAGCTCTTCCCTCTGCTGGTGATGAATAAAGGGGGTGAATCCAAGTACAGCAACCCATGCACAGGCATGGGAATTAGATTTAAATACCAGTTAAGAATAGCTGGATAAAAACTCTTCTACTAAACTAGTCAAAGCCATTGATTATAGGCAGCCATGAAAAGTCTCTAACGACAAATATCTTTGCAAGATCTTTGCAGGCCGCCCAAGTCTGTATAGAGTCAATCCACGTGGAGAGAAATAACGGGTCAGAGCTTGAAGTGAAATTTTCTGTCTCCGGAGAAAAGACTCCCAACAAGGGCCCTCCGCATCGCCATGTTCACGTCCCTGTTCCTCAGGCTGTAGATGAGGGGGTTCAGGACAAGAGGCACCACTTGGTAGAACACGGACACCAGCAGGTCCAGAGCTGAGGAGGAGCCTGAGGTTGGATGTAAGGTACCGAAGGCAGCTGAGGTGAAAAACACGGTTTTGACAGTGAGGTGAAGCAGGCAGGTGGAGAAGGCTTTGGCCCGGCTCTCGGAGGCTGGCATCCTCAGCCTGGCCCAGAAGATGTGCACGTACCACACGAAGATGGAGACGAGGCAGAAGACAGGAGAAAGGGCCCCGGTGACTTCGATCGCATCGATGGCAAGGTGCGTTAAGGAGCAGGAGAGTCAGACCACAGAGGGGACATCACAGAAAAACTGTGGGATCAGGAAGGACCCGCAGAAGGGTAGGGAAGAACGACCCAGAGAATGACATCAATGCAAACAGCCCCCTGCCGAGCCATGAGGTGGCCGCCATCTATCCACAGATCCCTTGTTCCATGAGGACCTCTTAGCGCAGGGCACGTGGAGGCATATAATGGCGTAGTAGTTGTAGAACATCGCCGTGAGGAGCAGCAGCTCGTACCTGGCAAACAGGACCACCAAGAAGACCTGGGTGGCACAGCCCAGGAAGGAAATGGATCTACGGTTGGTCAGGGCGGTATGGATGGATTTGGGAGTAGTGACGGAGATGTAGCAGAGGTCAAGGATGGACAGGTTCCTAAGAAATACATGGGGGTGTGGAGGCGCCTGTTGAGGACGGTGACAGCGATGATGAGGAGATTCCGCGTCAGGGCAGCCAGGTAGACCAGAAGGAACAGCGCCGCATGGACCAACCGCAGCTCCCGGACTTCTGAGAATCCCAGCAGCAGGAATTCCCTCAATTCCATGTGGTTCACCATTTACTAAGGATTGTTGAGAAGACCTACAAAAACAAGGAGGTGGAAGCTATTTCAGAACCTCAACAGATAATGACAGTCAAATCAATCCATTAATTGTATTTATTGAGCAGTTACTTTGTACAGCGCACTATACTAAGCGATTGGGAGAGTGTAATATATCAGAGTTGGCAGACATATTTGCTGCCCACGCGGAGTTTACACGTTAGAAGGGGAGACATACATTGAAATAAATTTCCCATATGTACGTACATGCTGTGGGGAATAGGGTGGGGAGAATAAGGGGTGCAAACCCAAGTGCAAGGGCAAGACAGAAGGAGAGAAAGTAGAGAAAATGAGGGCTTAGTCGGGGAAGGCTTCTTGGAGGAGATGTGATTTTAATAAGTCTCTGAAAGTAGGGAGAGCGATGGCATGTCAGAGTAGACAGCGAGGCCTAGTAGAAAGAGTAAGGATACGAGAGTCAGAAGGATTTGGTTTCCAGTCCTGGCTCTGCCATTTGCCTGCTGTGTGAACTTTTGCAAATCCATTCATTCATTCATTGAATAGAATTTATTGAGTGCTTACTGTGTACAGAGCACTGTACTCAGCGCTTCGAAAGTATAATTCGGTAACAGATAGAAACTATCCCTACACAACAACGGGCACACAGTCTAGAAGGGAGAGACAGACCACAAACCAAACAAGAAGATAGGCGTCAATACCATAAAAATACATAAAGAGAATTTTATATCTACACACATCATTAATAAAATAGAGTAATAAATATGTACAAATATACACAAGTGCTGTGGGGAGGGGAAGGGGGTAGAACAGAGGGAGGGAGTAAGGGAGATGGGGAGGGGAGGAGGAGCAGAGGAAAAGGGGGGCTCAGTTTGGGAAGGTCTCCTGGAAGAGATGAGCTCTCAATAGAGTTGTGAAAAGGGGAAGAGAGAGAGTTTGGCAGATGTGAGGAGGGAGGGCATTCCAGGCCAGAGGTAGGACGTGGGCCGGGGGTGGACGGCAGACAGGTGAGAACGAGGAACCAAGAGGAGGTTAGCGGCGGCAGGGGAGCGGAGGGTGTGGGCTGGGCTGGGGAAGGAGAGAAGGGAGGTGAGGTAGGAGGGGCCGAGGTGATGGAGATCCTTGAAGCCGAGAGTGAGGGGTTTTTGCTTGATTCGTAGGTTGACAGGCAACCACTGGAGATTTTTGAGGAGGGGAGTGACATGCCCAGAGCGTTACTGTACACAGATAATCCGGGCAGTAGAGTGAAGTATAGACTGAAGTGGGGAGAGACAGGAGGTTGGGAGATCAGAGAGGAGGCCGATGCAGTAATCCAGTCGGGATAGGTTGAGGGATTGAACCAGCATGATAGCGGTTTGGATGAAGAGGAAAGGGCGGATCTTGGCTATGTTGTGGAGATGAAGCAGGCAGGTTTTGGTAACGGGTAGGATTTGTGGGGTGAACGAGACAGCGGAATCGAGGATGACACCAAGGTTGCAGGCTTGTGAGACGGGGAGGAAGGTAGTGCCATCTACGGTGACGAGAATGTCAGGGAGAAGGCAGGCTTTGGGAGCGAAGATAAGGAGTACAGTCCTGGACATATTGAGTTTTAGATGACGGGCAGACATACAGATGGAGATGTCCTGAAGGCAGGAGGAGATACGAGCCTGGCGGGAGAGAGCGTGAACAGTGGCAAAGATGAAGATTTGGGTGTCATCAGCGTAGAGATGGTAGATTGAAGCCGTGCGAGCGATTGAGTTCACCGAAGGAGAGAGTGTAGATGGAGAAAAGAAGGGGACGAAGAACTGGCCCTTGGGGCCCCTAGAGTAAGGGAATGGAAGGGGGAGGAGAAGCCCGCGTAGGAGACTGAGAATTAGCGGCCAGAGAGATAAGAGCAGAACCAGGAGAGGACAGATCTGTGAAGCCAAGGTTTGATAATGTGTTGAGGAGAAGACGAATGTCCACAGTGCCAAAGGCAGCTGAGAGGTCTGGGAAGATTAAGATGCTACTTCCCATTCACAGACCGGAATGGAAGATATAGAATACAAGTCCAGGTTGTAAAGAAGGGCTGTGCACAAAGTAAGCACTCGATTGATTGATTGATTGATTTATTGATTGATAATAATCACTTTACCAATCCTACAAGCAAATAACCAATCTCCATGGCCACCATTCCCTGTAGACAGCTGGCATTATGATCCATTCGGGCATCGTGGTCCTGGATCTGAGTTCTCACAACTGGCTGTCCATCTTTCTCTGTGGGAGATTCCTTGGACATCAGTAGCTCCCAGGCGAACGACCCCGAGGGTTGGGGACCCAGAATCCCTCAGGCTGGAAGGGCTTCTGACTTCAGGAAGAAGAAGGTTCTACCGCAATGTTAGAGGCATTTGCCCGCTATCATTCTCCTCTGGGTGGTCTTCAAGTCTAGGTTCCTCAGGCTGTAGATGACGGGTTCAAATTGGGGGGAACCACGGTATAGAACACGGACACCAGCAGGTCCAGGGCTGAGGAGGAGCCAGACACGGACTTGAGGTAGGAGAAGGTTCTATTCACTACGAATAAAGTCAGGACGACGAGGTGGGGCACGCAGGTGGAGAAGGCCTTGGCCCGACCCTTAGCTCCTGGCATCCTCAGCACGGCCCAGAAGATGCGCACATACGAGAAGACGAAAAAAATAAAGGAGATGAAGGCCAAGCTAAATCCTGCGGCCATGCTGACATTGATGACAACGTGCGTTTGGGAACAGGAGATCTTCAGTAAGGAAGGGATGTCTCAGAAGAACTGATGGATCAGGATAGAGCCACAGAAGTTCAGTGCTAATATCCCAACTGTATACATCACCCCGATCAGGCCCCCGCTGAGCCAGGAGGAAGCCGCCATCTTCCCATTGGCCCCTCGGTCCATGATGACCTCATGGCACGGGGGCGGCCGATGGCGGCGTAGCAGTCGCAGGGCATCGCCACGAGGAGAGACAGTCCGAGTCAGCAAACACAATCACCAAAACGACCTAAACCATACAGCCCCTTAGAGAGATGGCTCTGCCATTGATCAGGGAGTTGTGGTTGGACTGGAAGATGGTGACGGAGGTGAGTCAGAGGTCGAGGACGGGCAGGTTCCTGAGAAAGAAGTACATGGGGGTGTGGAGGAGCCGGTCGAGGGCAGTGACAGCGACGATGAGGAGATTCTCTCTCAGGGCTGCCAGGTAGACCGGGAGAAACAGCATGGCGTGGACCAGCTGCAGCTCTCGGACCTCCGAGAATCCCAGGAGGAGGAAATCCATCACCATGGTGGTATTGGTCATTTTCACAGAGAATCTGTGGATTGCCCTTGGAGGCATAGAAAATTGATTCTGTTATTCATAGTCTAAAAACCAGTCTAGTAGACAATCAATCACTTGCATTTATTAAAAACTTACTGTGCGCAGAGCACTACACTATACGTTTGGGAGAGTGCAGAAAGACAAGGTTGGTAGATTCATTCTCTGCCCACAATGAGCTTATAGTCTAGTGGGGGAGACTGACATTAATACCAAAGCAGCGTGGCTCAGTGGAAATATCCCGGGCTTTGGAGTCAGAGGTCATGGGTTCAAATCCCGGCTCCGCCAACTGTTAGCTGTGTGACTTTTGGTAAGTCACTTAACTTCTCTGGGCCTCAGCTACCTCATCTGTAAAATGGGGATGAAGACTGTGAGCCCCCCGTGGGACAATCTGATCACCTTGTATCCTCACCAGCGCTTAGAACAGTGCTTTGCACATAGTAAGCGTTTAATAAATGCCATTATAAAAAACTTAAAAAAATTATGGAAATGTACGTAAGTATTCTGGGGTTGAGGATGGGGTGAATCATCCATCAATATTGAACGTTTCCTCTCTCTCCCTCTCTCCAGGCTCGCATCTCCTCCTGTCTTCAGGACATCTCCATCTGGATGTCTGCCCGCCACTTAAAACGCAACATGTCCAAGACTGAATTCCTTGTCTTCCCTCCCAAACCCTGCCCTCTCCCTGACTTTCCCATCTCTGTTGACGACACTACCATCCTTCCCGTCTCACAGGCCCACAACCTTGGTGTCATCCTCGACTCCGCTCTCTCATTCACCCCTCACATCCAAGCCGTCACCAAAACCTGCCGGTCTCAGCTCCGCAACAATGCCAAGATCCGCCCTTTCCTCTCCATCCAAACCGCTACCCTGCTCGTTGAAGCTCTCATCCTATCCCGTCTGGACTACTGTATCAGCCTTCTCTCTGATCTCCCATCCTCGTGTCTCTCTCCACTTCAATCCATACTTCATGCTGCTGCCCGGATTGTCTTTGTCCAGAAACGCTCTGGGCATGTTACTCCCCTCCTCAAAAATCTCCAGTGGCTACCAATCAATCTGCGCATCAGGCACAAACACCTCACCCTCGGTTTCAAGGCTCTCCATCACTTCGCCCCCTCCTACCTCACCTCCCTTCTCTCCTTCTACAGCCCACCCCGCACCCTCCGCTCCTCTGCCGCTAATCTCCTCACCGTGCCTCGTTCTCGCCTGTCCCGCCATCGACCCCCAGCCCACGTCATCCCCCGGGCCTGGAATGCCCTCCCTCTGCCCATCCGCTAAGCTAGCTCTCTTCCTCCCTTCAAGGCCCTACTGAGAGCTCACCTCCTCCATGAGGTCTTCCCAGACTAATCCCCTTCCTTCCTCTCCCCCTCGTCCCCCTCTCCATCCCCCATCTTACCTCCTTCCCTTCCGCACAGCACCTGTATATATGTATATGTGTTTGTACATATTTATTACTCTATTTATTTTACTTGTACGTATCTATTCTATTTATTTTATTTTGTTAGTATGTTTGGTTTTGTTCTCTATCTCCCCCTTTTAGATTGTGAGCCCACTGTTGGGTAGGGACTGTCTCTATATGTTGCCAACTTGTACTTCCCAAGCGCTTAGTACAGTGCTCTGCACACAGTAAGAGCTCAATAAATACGATTGATTGATTGATTGATTGTACTAAGTGCTTGGGAGAGTACAGTAGAACAGAGTTGGTAGACTAAATCCCTGACAGCAGCGCGTTTTCAGGCTAGTCTAGCCTCTTCTTCATTGTCCTTTGACCTCCTCTTGGGATCCTGTCAGATTGCTCTCAATCAGTTTCAACTCGAGGTTAGCAGCATGTCTTAGTGGCAAGAGCCCAGCCTTGGGAGTCAGAGGTCATGGGTTCTAATCCCAGATCCCCCACTTCTCTGTTGTGTGACCTTGGGCAAGACATTTAACTTCTCTGTGCCTCAATTACCTCATTTGTAAAATAGGGTTTAAGATTGTGAGCCCCGAGTGGGACAGCCTGATTACCTTGTATCTACCCCAGCGCTTAGAATGGTACTTGGCACATAGTAAGCACAGAAGAAATACCGCAATTATTATTAATCCAAGTCTCCCAACTCGGAGCCTTTTTCTTCGGGCGGTCAGTATCTTTACCACAGCGACTGGTTTGCCGCCCACATTCCACGTCAGGCCGCTCATCCCCCTCCTAGCCTTCCCGTTGCATCTTCCCTGCTTTCCTGGCTTTTTATCTGACCCTTCCTTACAACCTGGACTTGTATTCTGTATCTTCCATTCCGGTCTGTGATTGAGAAGCATCATTCTAATCCTCCCTGACCTCTCAGCTGCCTTTGGCACTATGGACATTCCCCTTCTCCTCAACATACTATTATACCTTGGCTTTACAGATTCCGTCCTTTCCTGGTTCTCCTCTTATCAATCTGTCCGCTAATTCTCAGTTTCCTAAGCGGGCTCCTCCTCCCCCTCCCATCCCATTACCGTAGGGTGTTCCTCAGGTGTCCGTTCTTGGTCCCCTTCTGTTCTCCATATAAACCCACTCCTTTGGTGAAATCATTCGCTCCCACGGCTTCAACTATCATCTCTACACTGATGACACTCAAATCTACATCTCCACACCTGTTCTCTCTCCCTCACTCAAGGCTCGTGTCTCCTCTTGCTTTCAGGACATTTCCACCTGTATGTCTGCCTCCCATCTAAAACTCAGCATGTCAAAGACTGAACTCCTTATCTTCCTTCCCAAACGCTGTCCTCTTCTTATCTTCCAGTCACTGGGGATGGCAAAACCATCCTTCCCATCTCACAAGCCCGCAACCCTGGTGTCATCCTTGACTCTGTTCTCTCATTCACCCCACACATCCAATCTGTCACAAAAACCTGCTGGTATCACCTCAACAACATCGCCAAGATCCGCCCTTTCCTGTCAGTCCAAACAACTACCTTTCTGATTCAATATCTCATCCTATCCCGACTGGATTACTGCATCAGCCTCCTTTCCGATCTCCCATCCTCCTGTCTCTCCCGGCTTCAGTCTATATGTCACTCTGCTGTCCGGATTATCTTTGTACAGAAACGTTCTGGGCATGTCACTCCCCTCCTCAAAAATCTCCAGTGGTTATCTGTCAACCTTCGAATCAAGCAAAATCTCCTCACCCTCGGCTTCAAGGCTCCCCAACACCTAGCCCCCTCCTACCTTACCTCCCTTATCTCCTTCAACAGCCCAGCCCGCACTGTCTGCTCCTCTGCCACTAACCTCCTCACAGTGCCTCGTTCTCGCCTTTCCCGCCATCGACCCCCCAGCCCACGTCCTGCCCCTGGATTGGAATGTCCTCTCTACACACATCCACCAAGCTAGCTCTTTTCCTCCCTTCAAAGTCCTACTGAGAGCTCACCTCCTCCAGAAGACCTTCCCAGACTGAGCCCCATCTTTTTCCTCTCCTCCTCCTTCTCCCCACCCCATTGCCTCCCTCCCTCTGTCCTACACCCATCCCCTCCCCAAAGCACTTGTGTATATTTGTGCATATTTATTACTCTATTATATATATATATATATAATATTATATTATATTATATTATATGTATATAATTCTATTTATTTTTATGGCATTGACACCTTTCTACTTGTTCTGTTTTTCTCTGTCTCCCCCTTCTAGACAGTGAGCCCATTGTTGGGTAGGGACTCTCTCTATATGTTGTTGGGTAGGGACTGCCTCTATATGTTGCCGAATTTTACTTTCCAAGCGCTTAGTACAGTGTTCTGCACACAGTAAGGGCTCAATAAATACGATTGAATGAATAAATGAAGTGGAAAGAGCACGGGCAGGGGAGGCAGAGGACCTGCGTTCTAATCCCTACTCCACCACCTACCCTTTATTTGGTGGTATTTGCTAAGCGGTTATCATGTGCCAGGCACTATCCTACGTGCTGGGGTAGATCCAAGCTAATCAAATTGGACACCGTCCATGTTCTGCATGAGGGTCACAGTCTTAATCCTCATGTTACAGATGAGGTAACTGAGGCAGAGAGAAATGAAGTGGCTTGCTCAAGTTCACAAAGCAAATAACTGGTGGAACTGAGATTAGAACCCATGTCCTCTGGCTTCCAGGCCTGTGGTTTTCCCCTAGACCACGCTAATTTTCAGCTGCTTCTCACACATGGACATATTCTCATACTCTGATGTTGACCCTATTTGTAATTCATTTCAATATCTATTTATCACATTAGACTGTAAGCTTCTTGAGAACTGACACTCGGTTGTACTGGACACTCCAAAGGACTTAGTACAGTGCTCTGCACACAGTCACCTGTAAGCTCTATGTGGGCACAGATCCTGTCTATAAACTCAACTGTATCAGTAGAGTGCTCTGCACCCAGTAAGTGCTCTATAACTATGGTGGATGGATTGAGCGATTGAATTTGACTCACTGGGGTGGTCCAGTGTTGGGGATGCTGATTTCCTCCTCCTCATCTCCTCATGCGGGTTTGTGGCCGTGACGGGAAAGAGTCTGGCATAAAACCAGTACTCCGGGGTCTTCGAAGACAGCAGTCATTGTTCTGGGCGGGACGTGGGAAGGGGGTTCCCCCGGAAGGACCAGCCTCGGGCTCTCCCTGAGAGACTTGTTACCTGGAAGACTCAGGAGTCCAGAGGTGACTTTATCCCCAACTTTCAGCAGGGCTCAGTTTGTCCCACTAATATGATCTCCCTCACCCACGAGAATGTCCATGATCACATATTCAATCAATCGTCTTTGTTTGACGCATGCAAAGCACTGTAGTAAGCGCTTGGAGAAATAGTATACAACAATAAACAAAGTCACCACTCACAATGAATTTATAATGTAGAGACATTCTGATAACTAACAAGACTCTGGTAAGCTGACTAGTTATATGACCCTCCTCTGAACTGTCATTCTCTCCACCTTTAGAGATTTATTAAGAGCACCTCTTCTCAGGAGCCCTTCTCTGATTAAGCCCCCATTTCCTCTTCTTCTACTGCTTTCTGCGTTGCCCTTGCACTTGGATGCGCACCTTTTATTCACCCCTCTATCATCCCGCTGCACTTATGTTCATATCTGTAATTTGTTCATTTTTAGTAGTGTCTGCCTCCCCTTTCACACTGTAAACTTATAGTGAGCAGCTAATGTCTGTTTATGGTTATACTGTTCTCTCCCAAGAGCTTAATACAGTGTTCTGCACACAGTAAGTGCTCAATAAATTGATTGATTGACTGGTAATAAGCGCTTTACAAATACTGCAGACAAATAGCCAATCTCCACATCCACCCCGGTCTGTAGACGACTGGAGTGGTAATCAACTCAGGCATGGAGGACCTGATCCTGAGGTCACAGTAAACAGTAACCAGGCCAACCATCTTTCTTTACAGGAGACTCACTCATTACTGGTGACTTACGTGGTTCTGATTTCAAGGGGTGGGGACCCGGCGTTATTCCGGCTAGAAGGGTCCATGGATCTATGGAGAAGGATGTTTTAACCACTATTTTAGAGGCATTTCCCCGCTATCATTCTCTTTAGTGCAGTCTTCATGTGCCGGTTCCTCAGGCTGTAGATGATGGGACTCAGGGCCGGGAGCACCACGGTATAGAGAACAGATACCGGCAGGTCAAGGGCTGAGCGGGAGTCAGACACGGCCTTGAGGTAGGTGAGGGCGCCATTTACTACGAATAAAGTCACGAGCGTAAGGTAAGGCAGGCAGGCAGGTGGAGAAGGCTTTGGCCCGTCCCTCGGCTGCCGGCATCCTCAGCATGGTCCGGAAGATGCATGTGTACGAGATGACGATGGTGAGGAAATAACCGAAGGTGAGGCCGACTGAGACGGTTTTTTTCACACCTTTCTGGAGATTTCCTCTGGGCCCCGAGAGACTGATGAGCTGAGGGATGTCACAGAACTGAGGAACTGCTGAGCCAGCCCGAGTAACAGGGCCAAGCAAAAGGCGCGAACCCTGGCCACCTGGCTCCCCGGCCGATGTCTTTCCCCAGCTTTGCATTTGCTGCCCTTCAGTAAAAACCTTGGTTTCCAGTGACATGAGATTCCTGGGCAGGGAACTCACTGGGCCTCTTCTAGAATTATCCCGGAGGAGACTAAGGACTCTGAAAAGAAAGTTAGAAAGCCAGCAGCCCAGAGGACAATGAGGTTATCGTTCTTAGTTTCCAGTTTCTGTCTTTTGTCTGGATCTGACACACGTGGTATGTATCAGTGCAATAATGGAGCTGCTGTCCGTGGGAATCCGTGGTTTCTCCGGCTGGTGATCTCTCCCCTCTCTCTTCATATCTGACAGACTGAGACTGAGTCTTCTCCTTCCTCTCCCCTCCCCATCCTCCCACCTTGCCTCCTTCCCCTCCCCACAGCACTATATATATATATGTTTGTACGTATTTATTACTCTATTTATTTATTTATTTTATTTGTACATATTTATTCTATTTATTTTATTTTGTTAATATGCTTTGTTTTGTTCTCTGTCTCCCCCTTCTAGACTGTGAGCCCGCTGTTGCGTAGGGACCGTCTGTATATGTTGCCAACTTGGACTTCCCAAGCGCTTAGTACAGTGCTCTGCACATAGTAAGCACTTAATAAATACGATTGAATGAATGAATGAATGAATGAGGTAGGACATTGGACCTTCAGGCGGGGACGGAGAAGGTGGCGATGGTGTGCGTCATGGCGTTCAGTGAGCCAAAGAGACACGAGGGAGCCTCCATCTTCTCACAGGCCCCATCATCCATGATGACCCCATAGAGAAGGGGGAGGCAGTGGGCCGCGTAGGGGTCAAAGGACATCGCCATGAGCAAGGGAGTCTCTTCACAGACTCAGGGTATGAACCCAAACACTTGCTCTACTGTCTGTCAAGGAGTTGTGGATGGACTAGGGGATGGTGACGGAGATGAGGCAGAGGTTGAGGATGGACAAGTTACTGAGGAAGAAATACATGGGGGTGTGGAGATGCCAGTCTAGGGACGTGACATCAACGATGAGGAAATTCCCCATCAGGGCCCTCATGTAGACCAGAAGAAACAGCGCGGCATGGACCAGATGCAGCTGCTGGACCTCTGAGAAACCCAGCAGGAGGAATTCCTAAACGTCCGTGAGATTGGCCATTTCCTTCTGGAAGATAGTTTTATTCAGCCTGGTATGAGACAGTAGTGGGAAATGAGAAGTAAAGTGCAAGTCTTTTCCAAGCAATATCCACGTCTTCGTAGGCATTAACACATTATTTATTCTTCCCTTCTTACCTCAGAATGTAACAATGACCTCTGAGATAATAGAAAATTTCGGACATTACCTACCTGGGCTTGGGAGTCAGAGGTCGTGGGTTCTAATCCCGGCTCTGCCACTTATCAGTTGTGTGACTTTGGGCAAGTCACTTAACGTCTCTGGGGCTCAGTTCCCTCATCTGTAAATTGGTGGTTAAGATTGTGAGTCCCACGTGGGACAACCTGATTTCCTTGTATCTACCTCAGCGCTTAGAACAGCACTTTGCACATAGCACATGATGATGATGATGATGATTACAGCCCACCCTTCCACTCCACTCTAGCATCAACTTATTCAATGTGCCCAGATATCGTCTATCTCACCGCCGATCACTTTTTCAAGTCCTCCCCCTGGCCTGGAACTCCCTCCCTCTCCATATACACCAGCCCATCACTCTCCCCACTTTCAAAACATGAATAAAGTCACATTTCCTCCTAAAGGCCTTTCCCAAATAATACCTCTTGTTCTGATTTTCTCTCCCTCTTCTGTGTCACCTATGCACTTGCATTTGAATCACCTCACCTTCAGCTCTGCAACACTTATATATATAGATGCAATTTATTTTCATGACTGTCTCCGTGCTCTAGACTTGAAACTTCTCGTGAACAGGGAATGTGTCTACCAACTCGGTTGTACTGGACTCTGCCAAGCACTTAGTACAGTGCTCTGCACAAGGCAAGCACTCAATAAATACCATTGATTGCTTTGATTGTGTCTACCAACTCTGTTGTATTGTACTCTCCCAAGCTTAGTAAGCACTCAATAATATCAATAAAAATAATAATTATGGTATTTTTTAAGTGCTTACTATATTCTGAGCACTGTCCTAAGCGCTAGAGTAGATACAAGGTAATCAGGATGTCCCACGGGGGGCTTACAGTTTTAATCCCATTTTACAGATGAGGTAACTGAGGCACTGAGAAATTAAGTGGCTTGCCCATGGTTTCACAGCAGACAAGTGGCGGGACCGGGATTAGAACCCATGTCCTCTGACTCCCAGGCCCATGCTCTTTCTACTAAGACACGCTTGACTGATATGTCTTAGCTGACCACCCTGTCTTTGTGTGTCCACTAGATCACACTTGTTACATAACATGATGTGACATTAGTGTATTATGAGGACACACGAGGAAAAGTTCTGTCCATTTAGTTTTTGTGCATATAACCAGATGTTATAGAGTGGTGTCTCAAACCGGATGGTCTGGCTTCCTTGTACGTGTCCCGGATTTTTAATTTCAATGCTAGTGCTGAAAACCTAGGCTGGTACATTTTCAATGATAAAGGAATACAATTATTCTAGTGTTAGTGGGGACTGAATCTTTGCACTTGCCCACCTGCAGCCTGGGAGAAACTGTCTAGTAAATAAGCACTTAGCATAGCCTAACAACATCAGTCAATGGTATTTGAGTGCTTACTGTGTGCAGAGACCTGTACTAAGCCCTTGAGAGAGTACAATAGAACAAGTTGACATGGTCCCTTCATTAAAGACTCTTACAATCTAGTGGTGGAATTATTATCATTATTTATTATTAAGTGCCGTTGAGGTGGCACTTATGTAGTTTCCAATCAATCACTCATGTTTATTGAGTGTTTACTGTACTGTTTTCAGAGCACTGTACTAAGCAAATTAGGAGAGTATAGTGTAAAAGAGGTGGTAGACACATTCCCTACCCACAAGGATCTTAGTTAGGGTCCAGAGGGGGAGACAGACATTGCTATAAACATACAAATTACATCTATGTACATAAATGCTTTGGGGCTGAGGGAGTGACGAATTAAGTGTATTATATCCACAGATTTATTATATTATAGTACTTTATATTCTATTATATTGTATAATAAATTGCAATTCATGAATTACATCCAGAATATATTTATTTATTTTTGTTTGTCTTTCTCTCTCTCTAGACTGTAAGCACATTGTGGGCAGGAAACAAGTTTACCAGCTCTGTTATATTGTAGAACAGTACTTGGCACATAGTAAGCACTTAGCAAATACCATAATTATCATTATTACTCTCCCAAATGCTTAGTAGAGTGCTCTGCACACATTAAAATCTCAATAATTTAATCCATTGATCAATGATAGGTGGTGGATGCAGTTTGCTGGGCTCACCTGCTTCTGTTGGGTAAATTCTGTAAGGTTCCAGCCTTCATTTGAACAGGTGACTAGTCAAAGAAGGACAACATGTAGTTGTGTCTGGTGGTTTGGGGGTGTCAAGGCACAGAGGGGAAACCTTGAGCTTTATTACCCAGAAGCCTTCAGGGGCAAGGGGGTTGGCACCCAAGGGGTGAGCCCAGAATGCATACCTGTGTGACCCTAGAGGATGCTGTAATGGAAACCGGGGAAGGGAAGGGGTGACATCAGTTCTCAGATCTCCCCCGGGTCCAAACTTCCCAGGCTGTTGGGATGCGTGAGGAGTATAAAACGGTTGTGACAGTAACTGTGCTGTCCTTTTTTATATTAGTCTTTGTTAATTTCTCACTAAATTCCAGGCACTGTACTAAGTGCTGGGGTAGATACAAACTAATCAGGTTGGACAGTGTCCATGTCCCAAATTGGGGTCACATTTTAATTCCCATTTAAAGATGTGGGAACTGATGCTCCGAGAAGAGTAGTGACTTGCCCAGGGTGACTACCTTGGGTAGTCCCAGGAGCCCCACAGACGTGAAGAGAGTTGGTATGGGAGAGGAGGCGAAAATTACCAGCTCTGATTAGCCCCTCTGAACTTTGTACCTTATGGTGTGGGAAACGAGAGGCAGTCTACTGGAACGCGCCCTGCATTGGAATGACTAGCTTGCCTTCTTGCTAGGCACGTTAATTAGCCTCTCTATACCTCAGTTTCTTCAATTGTACTCTCCCAAGCATTTCGTCATTCAGTCAGTCAATCGTATTTATTGAGCGCTTACAGTATGCACAGCCTGGGAGATTTCAATATAATAATAGTTATAATTATGGTATTTGTTATGCACTTCCTATGTTCCAGACATTGTAGTGGATAGAAGCAAATTGGTTTGGACACAGTCTCTTGTCCGACATGGGGCTCATAGTATCAATCCCGATTTTACAGATGAGGTAACTGAGGCATAGAGAAGATGAAGGACTTATCCAAGTTTACACAGTAGACAATTGGCAGAGCTGGGATTACAACCCATGACCTTCCTGCCACCGGGCCTGTGTTCTATCCACTTGGCCATGCTGCTTCTCCTGTGAATAACACACAAATTCACTGCCCATAACAAACTTATAGCCTAGAGGGGGAGACAGGCATTGATGCAAATAAATAAATTCCGTATATGGTCATAAGAGCTGTGGGGCTGAGGGAGAGGTGAATTAAGGGAGCAAATGAAGTCAGGAAAAAAGGGAGAGAGAGAAAAGGAACTGAGGGCTTAGTCAGGGAAGGCCTCTTAGAGCAGAAGGGATTGTAATAAGGCTTTGAAGGTGGGGAGGGTGGTGGTCTGTCGGATATGAAGGGGGAAATTGTACTAGGCCAGAGGCAGGATATGGGCATGGAGGTGGCAGTGAGATAGACAAGATCGAGGCCAAATTGTATTACTTGAAACAGTCAGTCAGTAGTATTTGTTAAGTGCTTACTGTGTGCAGAGCACTATAACTTTATCCTAATCTAGCAGGAGGGTTTTTTTAGTACAGTGCTTGGCACAAAGTAAGCATTCAATACACATGGCAGACGACAAGGGTTCTAATTCCGGCTCTGCAATTTGTCTGCTGTGAGATTTTGGGCAAGCGACTTAACTTCTCCATACCTCATTTACCTCATCTGTCAAATGGGTATTAAAACTGTGAACTTAATTTACCCTAGTGCTTAGAGCAGAGCCTGGCACATAGTAAGCGCTTAACAAATATCAAAAAATGAAAGCACTCAAGAAATACAAATAATTGAATATCTAGGTGTCAAAATCTTCAGATTGCACATATCTCCGTCCTCCAATGGATCTAAACTTAGTAGAGTGCTCTGCATGCAGTAAGCACTCAATAAATACCTCTGATTGTTTGTTGGATAGAGTCAGTGCTGATCTTCAACTTTTGAACAGACTAGAGGCATTCCATTCTATGTGAAAAATTTCCACCTCAGGATCCTCTCTCAGGGCTGCCTTCATGTCCCGGTTCCTCAGGCTGTAGGTGAGGGGGTTCAGGGTGGGGGACATCATGGTGTAGAACACGGACAACAGCAGGTCCAGCGTCGAGGGGGAGTCTGTGGGATACATGAGATGGGCAAAGAAAGCAGTAGAGAGAAACAAGACAAGGACAACGAGGTGAGGCAGGCAGGTGGGTTTTGAAGCCCAGCCCTCAGCGGCCGTCATCCTCACCATGGCCAAGAAGATACGAGCGTAAGAGATAATGATGGAGATGAAACAATCAAGGCACAGAAACACGCTGAGTCCAGAACGGTGATCTCATCACTGTAGAGTCTGGAGCAGGAGAACCAGATGAGGGAAGGGACTGATGCATTCTCTCCTTAGCTCTCCCAATTACCCGGGTCTCAGTCACCGCACTCACGATCGCCAGAAAGTGCTCTAGATATCTCATGGTCTTCCCATTTGAGCCCAGAACTGGTGGCAAATGCTCTCAGAACAACCTGCTGCAGAAACAGAGGGGCCGGTTTTATGAACTCCAGAAAAACGTACGACTCTCATCTTCTCCCACCCCCTGGGGATCCCGCCCGCTCACAGAGGCTAGGATTCCCAGTGGGCCATTTTGTTCAACGTCTTGAAACAGAAAAATCGCAAAATTCATGAGAGAGATTGGTCCACGTAGATTTATCCTCCTAGATTTATAATAAGTATAATTATCATCATTACTGTTGTATTTATTAGGCACTCACTAGATTAATATGGTAATTGTTTAGCACTCACGCTGCTATTATTATGGTATATATTAAGCACTCACAATATTATTGTTGTGGCACTTGTTAAGCACTCACTATATTGTTATGATTATGGCATTCGTTAGGCACTCACTATGTTATTATTATTGTGTTTGTTAAACACTTCCTATATTCTTATTATGGTATTTGTTAAGCACTCACTATATTATTAGGATATTTATTAAACGCTTACTATATTCTTACTATGGTATTTTTTAAGCACTCACTATATTATTATTAGTAAATTTGTTATGTGCTTACTAATTATTATTATTGTATTTCTTAAGCACTCACCATATCATTACTAAAGCATTTGTTAAGCACTTACTACATTATTATTAGGGCATTTATTAAGACGATTGATCTGAGTGGACTTTATCCATTCCAGTGCTTGTATAGGACTAGTAGTACAAGCATTTACAAAGAGCTTGTAGTGTGATGATTTAACACATCTACAATGGTTGAAAACAATCTTCTCCTATACCGTTAAGACATCTTATGTCTGGGAAGGAAATAGCCAATCTCACGGTAGTAATGGGATTCCTCTTCCTGGGCTTCTCAGAGGTCTGGGAGCTGCAGCTGGTCCACACTACGCTGTTCCTCCTCGTCTACTTGGCAGGCTTGATGGGGAATCTGTTTTTTGTCACTGTCAACGTCCTCGACTGGCGCCTCCACACACCCATGTACTTCTTCCTCAGGAACCTGTCCATGCTCAACCTCTACTACATCTCCGTTACAGTCACCCAATCCACCCACAACTCCCTGCATGACCATAGATCCATCTCCGTCCTGGGCTGTGTCACACAGGTCTTCATGGTGGTTATCTTTATAGCTGCAGAATAGTTCGTTCTCAAGGAGATGTCCTATGACCGCTACACCACCAGCAGCATCCCCGTGTGCTACGGGGTCGTCATGAACTCCTGTGGGCCTGCGGGAAGATGTGGGCTGCCTCGTGGCTAAGTGTAGTCTTGTTTTCAGCTTCGATCTTCTCCCTGTCCTTCCATGGGTCCAACTTCGTACAGCAGTTTTTCAGTGACGTCCCCTCCCTGCTGAGGATCACCTGCTCCGAGGACCACCTCGCCGTCGACAAGAGTTTCGCCGCCGGTGTAGCGATTGACGTCGTCTGCTTCATTCTCATCATCGTCTCATACGCGCGCATCTTCCGGGCCATGCTGAGGATGTCGGCCGGCAAGAGTCGGGCTAAAGCCTTATCCTCCCACCTGCCCCACTTCGTCGTCGTCACTATTTCTCTCTCTGCGGGTGTAATTGTCTACATCAAGCCTCCCTAAAACTCCTCCTGGATCGTGGACCTGTTGGTTCTACACCGTGGTGCCGCCCTCCCTGAACACCCTCTTCTACAGCCTGAGGAACCGGGACGTGAAGGCCGCCATGGGCAGGATCCTAAAAGGGTTACTCAGCCAGCCTCCGCTCTGGGACAAAATGTCTCCTTCCATGTGCAAAGAATCTCACACCACCACTTACCCAAGGAATCGTCCTTGAACGTAGCCAGATACTTAAATGACCTACAGGGTTCAAAAAAAATTCTGATGTTGATAAAGTGTCCAAGTCTGGGAGGGAGGTGGCTAAGACTGAAGTAAGACTGACAATCCAGTTATGGGGAGCCATCATGTCCTAAAGGAAGGAGAGTCCCTCTACACTGTAAACTCACTGTGGGCAGGAATATGTGTAACAACTGTGTTACACTGAAGTCTCCCAAGTGCTTAGTACAGTAAATCCAATTTGGGGGCTGTTCTGACACTTGTCTTCTGTGTGACCTTGGGCGAGCCGCTTTACCTTCTCCGTGCCTCAGTTACCTGATCTGTAAAACGGGGATTAAGACTGTGAACCTCACATGGGACAACCCGATTATCTTTTATATACCCCAGTGTTTAGAACAGTACTTGGCACATAGCGAGTGTTAACAAATGCCATATTAAAAAAATTATCATGGCCTACCTAAACGAATGGAAATCGCTCTAGCCTACAAGTTCATTGTGTGCAGGAAAAGTGTCTACCAACTCTGTTTTATTGAACTTTTCCAAGTGCTTAGTACAGTGTTTGGCCGAGAGTAAGTGATCAATGAATATGATTGATTGATTGACTGAGACTTGAGTTCTGTTGCCAGCTCTGCTACTGGCTTGCTTTGTGACTTAACATCCCCAGGATCTCTCTTCCCCTTACACACTGAGCCCCAGTAGGACAGGAATTGTGTCTGAACTGATTATCTTTTTCTACTCCAGCAAGTGGAACAATTTAGGCACACAACCTCTTAATAAATACAGTAAAGATAACATTATTAGTAATGACTATGAATATATACTTATACACTCTTTGGTATGACGCTGGGGATGGGAATGAAAGTTGGAAAATGGGAAGAGGTATGGAAGAAGGGATGAAAGGATGACTGTAGCTACATCTTTCTTGCAAGATCCATCCTCTCTCATCAATCCATGTTTCCTTCCTTTCATCCATCCATCTTTCCAACTATTCATCTATCCATCCATCCAACAATCCATCCATCCAGCGCAGGGGCATGGTAGTCAGAGGTCGTAGGTTCTAATCCCGGTTCCGCTACTTGTCTGCCATTTGACCTTGGGCAAGTCACTTCACTTCTCTGTGCCTCAGTTTCCTCATCTGTAAAATCGGGATTGAGACTGTGAGCCCCATGTAGGGCAGGGTTTGTGTCCAACCTGATACCTTTGTATCTACTCTAGCACTTTGAATAGTGCATGGCACAAAGTAAATGCTTAACAAAGACCATAAGTATTACTATTATAATTTTCAGTGGTATTTCCTGACCACAACCTGGGTGTAAAGCACTGCAGTAAGCTCCAAGGAGAGTTAAAAAGAGATAAAATTGCACCCTTCCTGCTCTCCAGGAAATTATCTCTCCAGGAGATTATGATCTAATGGGGAGAAGACACAGAAGAAATAACGTAAAGGAGGAAGCAGAGACGGGAAAGGTGTGAAAGTGAATGAACGCTTGATTCAAGTGTACAGGTTATATATTTAATGTGAACAGAACTTCAACGGATTTGTAATCAGGACAAGTCAGAAGAATCAATGTTTCCTAGTGGGTAGAGCCTGGGCCTGGGATTCAAATGGACATGGCTTCTGATTCCGGTTCCACCACTTGACTGCTGTGTGACCTTGGGCAGGGTCATATGAATTATCCGTGCCTCAGTTCCCTCGTCTGCAAAATGGGAATTGAGATGTGAGCCCCACAGGGGACATGAACTCTGTCCAATATGATTAGCTTGTATCTGCTCCAGCACTTAGTATCATGCCTGATATATAGTAAACGCTTCAGAAAGGCTATAAGAAAAAGTTATAGTTGGCTGACTGACTGACAGATTGAGGGTCAGAGGTTGTGAATTAGACAAAAGTGAAAGCATTCACAATGGGTAAACACTGTCGTTGAAAACAGGAACAGTTGGGACTCTGAGATGTAGATGCTGTTGTTTCCACAGGAACCCCGGCAGCCGGCACCATCGCTGATGCTGATGGGACCGGGCCCTTGTCTACCAGGAGCTTCAGGAACTACGTGACCAGAGAGTGCTTGTCTTGTCTAGGCCACGAGGTACCTCGGCAGGGCCCCGAGACATCCTCCTGGGATAACCCTCGGAGCAGCTCCTGCTTTATCTACAGGGATGGGGGCCTGGTCCGGAGAGCTACTCGGTGACTGAGGGAGAGCGGAGGGGTCTAGGTCTTCTCTCTGCTCCTTTCTGGTTGACCGAACCCAGGAGTCTGAGGGGAAAGAGGGGACGAGCCCAGCCCTGCAGAAGTCAGCGACCCCCAGTCCCACGCTGCTCCGAGAGAGTGACCGGGGATTGAGTGGGCAACAGGGACAGAGGGGGGACGAAGATGAGGATGGAAGAGATGAAGCCAGTCTAAGGCCTAAGTTGGGGCTCGGACCAGGGCTGTAGCATGCAGCAGGGCAGGGGTGTTAACAGGAGGGGAGGTTTTTTCCAGTTCTGTAACCCCCATCACATACCTCTCATCTGTCCATACCTCTCTCCTCTCCCTGAACCACCTCATCTACAGCCTGAGGAGCTGGGACATGAAAGCTGCCCTGGGGAGAGTCCATAAGGGGAGATTCCTCCTCCCTCCTCTAAGGGACAAAATGTCTGTTACCTTTTGCTGACTATCTCATTCCTCATCAGGATTTTGACCGTGGGGTATCCATATGAAGAGCTGTCAAAAGATAAATTCCAGAGCCTGAGGACTTGTCAATGTCTGGGACAGAGGTTGATAAGCCGTGTGTGAATGTAAGCCAGGTTTAGACAGGGATCGTTCTTCTGATAGTAATATGCTCTGCACATAGTAAGCGCTCAATTAATATGACTGACTGAATGAATAAATGACTGACAAGTGATTGTTTGGGCGGCAAAATGGTTTAATGGAATGCACATGAGGCTGGAAAACATGAGATTTGGAAGGTCTGCCCAGTTTTGTCGTCGGCCTGCTCTATGACGTTGGTCCAGCCACGCAACCTCTTTGTGTCTCTCTGTAAAATCGGGATTCAATATGTGCTCTATCTTTCTCTTACAATCTGAACCCCTGTGGGTCAGGAAAGGTGTCCGATCTGGTTAGTTTTTTTTTTTTCTACTCCTGCACTTGGCAGTCTTTTGTAAGTAAAATTTTAATAAATTAAATAATGGTAATGTTGATATTTCTACTGATAATAACAGTAATTATATGAATTTTAAGATCATTCTTGGTAGTTATGAAATTCGGAAAATCAGGGGGTGACAAGGGACAAGGGTCGCATTCATGGAAACTGTCCCCCACAGTTACCTGTTTACTTGTTTTAATACCTATCTCCCCATTTCTAGCCTGTGAGCCTGTTGTGGGCAGGTATCTCTCTTGCTGAGTTGTATTTCCAAGCACTTAGTACAGTGCTTTGCACATAGTAAGCGCTCAATAAATACGATGGAATGAATGAAAGAATGAATTTGATCAAATCCTTGCCTCGAATCCATTCGTTCATCCATCCATCCACCCATTCGAAGATCCATCCGTCCATCTGTCTGTCTATTCACCCATATGACTGCCCATCTATCCATCCATAATTTCATCCACCCATCCAGCCATCTATAATAATAATAATAGTGGCATTCATTAAGCCCTTACTATGTGCCAGGCACTGTACTAAGTGCTGGGACGGATACAAGCTAATCAGGTTTTACACAGTCCCTATTCCACATGGTTCTCACAGTCTCAATTCCCAGTTTAAAGATGAGATAACTGAGGCACAGAGAAGTGAAGTGCCTTGCCTAATATCACCCAGCAGACAATCCACCAATCCATCCATCTATTCATCCATCTACCCACCGAAACATCCAACCATCCATCCAACAACTCATCCATGCATCAATCTATCAATCCATCCATGCGTCCAACAACTCATCCATGCATCAATCTATCAATCCATCCATCCATCAATTAATGGTATTTGTAGAATGCATCCTGGCTGTAAAGTACTGTAGTAAACACTTCAGAGAGATCAAAATAAATTAAACACTATCCCCGCTTTCCAGGACCTTAAACTCTAACAGGGGAGATAAACAAGGAATTAATTAAGGAGAGAACGAAGAAGACACTGGAAAGAATGGTTATTAGATGGCTATGTGCTTAAAGAGTACGCTTTTTAAAAACCACTATGTACAAAGCTATAATGGTGAATGTAAGTGCAAAAATGGAGAAGTGTTCTAAGATGCTGATTGGTAGTTGGGAGAAGATGACCTAGGGAGAAGAAAAATGAATTGTGCCTGGTATCCTGGAAGTTGTGGGATGACGGAGGGGCTTTGAAGATACTCTGATGGACTGGAAAGGGGGAGGAGGAAATGTGGGCTGTCAGATTATTTCTCCATTTTCCATCACCGAGATATTTTGAAAGGGGACATGGCCATTCAGATGAGAGAATGCAGTGACCTCCTTACCCCAGTTTGGAACACTGTCTCAGGTCTGAGATAGAAGAGAACGAACCCTAGGCTACAACCTATTCCTTCTGAAACCAGGGATTTTCCTGTCGTGTCGTGTCGTTCCTTCTCATCACCCCGTTCTCAGAACCCCTCACCCCTCCCAAACTGATAATAATAATAATAACAGTAATGATAATTGCATTTGTTAAGTGCTTACTACGTGTCAAGCACTGTTCTAAGCGCTGGGGTAGATAGAACGTAATTAGGTTGTCCCCCCTGGGGTTCACAGTCTTAATTCCCATTTTCTAGATGAGGGAACTGAGGCCCAGAGACGTTAAGTGGCTTGCCCAAGGTCACGCAGCCGACAGGTAGTGGAGCCGCGATTAGAATCCGTGTCCTCTGACTTCCAAGCCCAGGTTAGTTCCACTAAGCTAAACTGCTTCCTACGCTGCTTCTTTGGGTTGATCCCCTAGCCAGCCTGGGGGAGGGTCCTAAGATGGATTTAGAGTCATTTCTCATTCTCTCTAGATTCGCAGTTAGAAGATGTCAGAAATACAACCGATTAAATGACCGACTGATTTTTTGATGTCATGAACAACATGAAACTCAGAGAAGCAGCATGGCCTACTTGATAGAGCATGGACCTGGGAGTCAGAATAACCTGGATTCTCATCTCGGCTTTGCTACTTTTCTGCTGTGTGACCTTGGGAAAATCTCTTCACTTCTCTGGGCTTCAGTTCCCTCATCTGTGAAATGGGGATTGAGACTGTGAGCCCCATGTGGGACAGGGACTATGTCAAGCCTGATTAGCTTGTATCGAATCACAGGACTTAGTACAGTGCTTTGCACATAATAAGCGCTTAACAGGTACCATCGATGAAAAAGAAGCTGAAGCGCCCACCCGTTGACCCAGATGGTCACTAACAGCGAGTACCATTAGGATTCTATTGCCATGGGAACACTGCAGACAGGTGCCATCACCGTATCCTCATAGTTGGCGGGACACAAAGACTGTGGGGACAAGCTGCTGTGCTCCCGTTCTCTGGGGACACTCCTCGGTGCAGTGGTGGCTTTATCTAAGGGGATGGGGACCCTGTCTGGAAACCACATCTCAGTGTCTGCGGGAGAGCAGAGCGGGGCTGAAGACTCAACGCTGTCCCTCCGTGGCCACTGCATCCAGGTGTCCGAGTAGGGGGGGACCATCCCAGCCCAGCCCAGAGCGGATAAGGGCGCCCCAGCCCCACACTGCTCCGGTGAGAGTGACCAAGGGAGGGGAGGGACAGGGAGGGCCAATCAGCTTCATCGATGTGAGTGTGAGGGTCACTCTGGGAAGACGTTCATACCCGTGTCCCAGGGTGGAGTTGGAACAAGGGCTGTGTACATAAGCAGAGAGAAACCATTCGCCCCCGATGGTAGACCCCAGTGCCCCCTCCATCCACCTTCCAACCCCAGCTACCATGGCTACTGGGGCTAGGACATTATTGCATAGCGTCAGCCCTATGCCATGGTGACTTCAACCATCAGTTCCACCTGGCGGGGGGGCAGGGGGGAGGACAAGAGGGTATGACTGAGACTGCACCAGCCAGATACTTCAGCACCAATTCCTCCTCACAGAACTCGCCCCACTCCAAATCCTGGGAAGATTCAAAAGAGAAGCAGTGTGACCTAGTCTAGCATAGACTGGGAGTCATGGGACCTGAGTTCTAATAACGGTTCTCCTTCGTTTTCATTTTTTAATGGTATTTGTTATGTGCTTACTATATGTCAAACATTGTTCTAAGCACTGGGCAAGTTAATCAGGTTGGACACAATCCCTATATGTAATGGTGCTCACAGCCTGAGCAGGAGGGCGAACAGGAGAATTGGGGCACAGAGAAGATATGTAACTTGCCCAAGGTCACACAGCAAGCAATTGCAGAGCTCGAATTACAGCCCACGCCCATTGTCCCCACGCTCTTTCAACTGGGCCAGACTGCCTCTCTCCTGGGGGATTTGGGGCAAGTCACTTCGCTTTTCTGTGCCTCAGTTCCCTCATCTGCAAAATGGGGACTGAGACTGTGAGCCCTATGTGGGAAGGGCACTGTGACCCACCCAATTTTCTTGGATTCACCCCAGAGTTTAGTACAATGCCTTACACATAATAAGAGCTTAAGAAATACCATAGAAAGAGAGGTAAAGGGCATGATCCCTGCCCTCAAAGACTTCCCAATCTAATAGGCTAGATAGTCAAAATATCATCTACTACTGGGAGGAGAAAAGAATGGAACAATGGATATGTGGATGAGAAGCAGTGTGGCTTAATGGAAAGAGCACGGTCGTGGGAGTCAAAGGTCGTGGGCTCTAATGCCAGCTGTGCCACTTTGCAGCTGTGTGATTTCGGGCAAGTCACTTAATTTCTCTGTGCCACTATTACATCATCTGTAAAATGGCGATTAAGACTGTGGGCCCCAGGTGGGACAACCTGATTGCCTTCTATCTCCCACAGTGCATAGAACAGTGCTTGGCACAAAGTAAGCGCTTAACAAATACTATCATTATTATTATTATTAACGTTTGATAATCACATTTTTGAGTGTTTAATGTGTGCAGAGCGCTATTCTGAATGCTGAGGACAATACACTATAAAAGTGTTGGTAGACACGTTCCTTGCCCACAAAGAACTCACCGTCTAGGAGAAAAGCAGACATTAATCAACCAATCAGAGACATTTATTCAGCGCTTACGTTGTGCAGAGCACTGAACTAAATGCTTGGAGCACTACAATATAAATGAGATGGTAGACATGTTTCCTCAAGGAGCTTACAGTTTAGAGTAATAAACCTTACCTTCAGCAGCAATATCCTGGCGGTTGTGGATGGTCACTGATAGATGGAGGGAAGAAGTGAATTAGCTAAATCCACCTAGAGAAGATGGCATTCCAGGGAGTTTTTAAGGGCGGGATATCTTCGGTCTGGGGAACTGCTAAAGGTGGATTTCCAGGCCAAAGGAAGAGTGGAAGCCAGAGGTGGGAGGAGGAAGCGTCGAAAGTGAATCACAGTAAGAAGGTTCTTTCTGAAGGGTTGGTTGAAGAAAGCAGATAATGAGGAGGAGAGTTAGAGCAGGTGGATGGCACTGAAGCCAGTGAAAGCAACCCAACTACAACCCGTTATTCCTGTAGACTGTAAGCTCTTGTGGGTAGGGACTGTGTCTGTTTATTATTCTATTGCACTCTCCACACCATTTAGCACAGTGCTCTGCACAGAGTAAGCGCTTAATAAATATTACTGAATGAAATCATTTTCCACTTTACAGGAGCTGCTTTAATCCGGTTCCGTGTGCTAGGAGCTCTCTGTGTTTGTGTGTCTGTAGGTCCACGCAAAGTATTGGGTAGTAGAAGACGCCGACAAGTTCAGACCCTGGGGAGTGTTGAATACGAAGATAGAAAACGATCTCCTTTCAGACTGTAAACTCGATGAGGACAGGGAACACGTCTATCAACCTGTTGCGGTGGCCGAGGGGAGATAATCTGGATCTGGATCTTTCCTTACCCCTGCAGGATATGAAACTCAAAGATCATTTAGAATTCAATAACCATCTCCTTTTCACAGAGAACTACTAGCAAATGTCCTGTCAGTTTCTTCACTCATTCCACCAATGGACTCTAACTTTGGCTCTTCCCTCACCCACTGCGTAGCGTCATTCCTGCCTCCCACAAATGCCTAACGTCTCCACAGTGACGGGATTCCTCCTAATTGGTTTCTCTGAGGTCCGGGAGCTGCAGCTGATCCACGCCTCGCTGTTGCTTCTGGTCTACCTGGCGGCCCTAACGGGGAAATCTCCTCATCGTCACCATCACCATCATCGACCGGCGCCTCCACACCCCCATGTATTTCTTCCTTCGAGCCTGTGAGTCATCTACCTCTGCTACATCTCCGTCACCATCCCCAAATGCATCCACAACTCCCTGACCAACAGTAGATCCATTTCCTGCCAGGGCTGTCACACAAGTCTTCTTGGTGGTTTTCTTTGCAGTTGCACAATATTTTGTCCTCACCGCGATGTCCTATGACCGCTCTGCCTCCATCTTCCACTCCCTGAGCTAGAAGGTCGTCATTAACAGAGAGACCTGTGGGAAGATGGCGGCCGCCTCTTGGCTCAGTGCGGTCCTGTTTGGAGTCTTGTTTTCAGCTTCGACCTTCTCCCTGTTCTTCTGTGGGTCCAAAGTCTTCGAGCAGTTTTTCTGTGACGTCCCCACCCTGCTGAATATCACCTGCTCTGCGGACCATGTCGCCGTTGACGTGGTCATCACTGCTGAGATAACGTTAAACTGCCTCTGCTTCATTGTCATCGTCGTTGCATAGGTGCGCATCTTCCGGGCAGTGCTGAGGATGCTGGCCGCCGAGGGCTGGGCCAAAACCTTCTCCACTTGCCTTTGTCATGACTGTGCTTTCTTGAAGCCACGCTCAGATTCCCCCTCTGTACTGGACCTGCTGGCATCAGTGTTCATTCATTCATTCACTCATTCATTAAATCGTATTTACTGAGCGCTTACTGTGTGCAGAGCACTGTACTAAGGGCTTAGGAAGTATTAGTTGGAAACATATAAAGACGGTCCCTACCCAACAACTGGCTCACAGTCTAGAAGGGGGAGACAGACAACAAAACAAAACATGTGGTCAGGTGTCAAGTCATCAGAATAAATAGAAGTAAAGCTAGATGCACATCATTGACAAAATAAATAGAATACTAAATATGTACAAGTAAAATAAATAGAGTAATAAATCTGTAGAAACATATTCATTCATTCATTCAATCGTATTTATTGAACGCTTACTGTGTGCAGAGCACTGTACTAAGCGCTTGGGAAATACAAGTTGGCAACATATAGAGAAGGTCCTTACCCAACAGCGGGCTCACAGTCTAGAAGGGGGAGACAGAGAACAAAACAAAACACATTAACAAAATAAAATAAATAGAATAAATACGTACAAGTAAAATAAATAAATGTAGTAATAAATATGTACAAACATATATACATATATACAGGTGCTGTTGGGAGGGTAAGAAGGTACGGCGGGGGGGTGGGGGGAGGAGGAGGAGACGAAGGAGGGGGCTCAGTCTGGGAAGGCCTCCTGGAGGAGGTGAGCTCTCAGTAGGGCTTTGAAGGGAGGAAGAGAGCTAGCTTGGCGGATGTGTGGAGGTAGGGCATTCCAGGCGAGGGGGACGACGTGGGCCGGGGGTCTATGGCGGGACAGGCGAGAACGAGGCGAAAAGGGGGTTAGTGGTAGAGGAGTGGAGTTTGAGGGCTGGGCTGTAGAAGGAGAGAAGGGAGGTGAGGTAGGAGGGGGCGAGGTGCTGGAGAGCCTTGAAGCCGAGGGTGAGGAGTTTTTGCCTGGTGCGTAGGTTCTACACGTGTTCTACACGGTGGTGCCCCTGTACCTTATCCCCCTCATTTACAGCCTGAGGAACAGGGATGTGACGGTGCCATGGGGAAGATTGTGAAAGGGTCACTCACCCAGACTCCGCTCTGGGGCAAAATATCTCCTTCCTTGTGCAAAAAAATCTCGCACCACCACTTATTCAAGGAATTGCCATTGTAAATAGCCAAATATTTAATTGTCCTATAGGGGGTCACAGAAAACACTGGAAGTTGATGAATTGTCAACATCTGGGAAGGATGCGGCTAAAACTGAAGTATGACTGAAATTCCAGTTTGGAGGAGGCATCATGGCCTAAAGAAATGGAAATCATTCTAGAGTGTAAGCTCACTATGAGCAGGAAACGTGTCTAGCAACTCAGTTATATTGAACTTTTCCAAGTGCTAAGTACAGTGCTTGTCCCAGAGTAAGTGATCAGTGAATATGATTGATTGATTGTGACTTGAGTCCTGATGCCCGCTCTGCTACTCGCCTGCTGTGTGACCTAGGGGCAGTGACTTAACATCCCAAGGATCTCTCTTCCTCTTAGATTCTGAGCCCCTGTGGGACAGGAATCCCCCTGTCTGAAATGATTCTTTCGTTTCTACTCCAGCAAATGGAACAATTTAGGCATGCAACCTCTTAATAAATGCAATAATGGTATCATTATTAGTAATAACCAAGTAAATATAGTGATATGCTCTTTAGCAAGACTCTGGGAGTGAGAATGAAAGTTGGAAAATGGGAGGTGGTATGGGAGAAGGGAAGAAAGGATGACTGAAGCTCCATCTGTCTTGTCAAATCCATCCTCTCTCAACCTTCCATCCTTTCTTCCTTCCATCTATCTATCCATTCATCCATCCATCCAGAGCACGGGCCTGTGAGTCAGAGGTCGCGAGTTCTCATCTCGGTTCCGCCAAATGTCTGTTGCGTGACTTTTGGCAAGGTCGCTTAACTTGTCCGTGCCTCAGTACCCTCAGCTGTCAAATGGGACATGTGACATGGACTCTGTCCATCTGATTAGCTGGTAACAACCCCAGCATTTAGTATAGTTCTTGATATATTGTAAGTGTTTCACAAAGGCCATAAGAAAAAGTTACAGTTGGCTGATTGACTGACAGATTGAGTGTCTCAGGTTGTGAATTACATAAAGGTGAAACCATTCACCGTGGCTAAAGACTGTAGGTGAAAACAGGAACCGTTGTGAAGCTAGGATTCAGAAGCCATTGTTTCCATGGGAACCATGGCGGTAGGCACGATCGCTGATGCTGCAGGTACCGTGCCCTTGTCTCCCAGGTGCCTTACGAACCACGTGACCAGAGGGTGCTTAGCTTATCCAAGCTACGAGGTCCCTTGGCAGAGCCCTGAGCCATCCTCCAGGTATCCGAATCTTAGCAGATCCTCCTTTATCTACAGTGATGGAGCTATGTCTGGAAAGCTTCTCGGGTTCTGAGGGAGAGCAGAGAGGGTTTCAGGGAGCATGTCTGTTCCTTTCTGGCGGACCGAACCTAGGAGTCTGAGGGTAAAGAGGGGACCAGCCTAGCCCTTCAGAGGTCAGCGACCCCCACTCCCACGCTGCACCGAGAGAGTGACCGGAGGTGAATGGGATGGAGGGGCAGAGCGGGACGAGGATGAGGAAGGAAGAGATGGAGCCAGTCTGGGGCCTAAGATGGGGTTTAGACTAGGGCCGCAGCCCCAGTCAGAGTAGGGGTGCTAGCAAGCGGGGAGGTGTTTACCAGTTCAGTAACCCCCAACTATCACACAACTCTCCTCCTTCACCCTCCAACCTCGCTACCATGCCAACTATCCACCGGTCTATGGTGCTCCGGCACAGCGTCAGCACTATGGACAGTCACCCTGGCCTTCGGTGGGCCCCAGAATCCCTTGCAAAGGGTAAATGACTGGTACGGCTGAGAGAGTTGACCAGCTTTGGACAGCCACTGACACGAACAGCACTAAGAGTTTTTCCCAAATGATGGGAGAAGACAAATAGTGGAAAAGGTTTTAATCCCTGCCCTTATGGGCTTTCCAACAAGGTCGACACATTGTAATTTACTATCAATCAATGTATCTTGAATCATAATGACTGAGCACTTACTGTGTGCACTAAACCCTTGGAGAGTAATAATAATAATAGTAATAATTGTTAGCTTTTACTATGTCCCAAACACTGTCCTAAGTTCTGGGATAGATACATGTTAAGCAGGTTGGAATACAGTCCTGGTTCCACATGGGGATCGCAATCTTAACCCCTATTTTACAGATGAGGTAACAGAGGCTCAGAGAAGTTTAATTTCACATAGAAGACATGAGGCAGAGGCGGAATTAGAGCGTAGGTCCTTCTGATTCCTTCTGACTCCCAGGCCTGTGCTCTATCCACTTAAGAACACCATAACAGACACATTCCCTGCCCCTACTAGAAGACAAAAAGGAATGGGAAGATAAATAGGCAATTATTCCGTGCCATATTACAGATGAGGAAAGTGAGGCCAGCAGAAGTGAAGCGACTTGCCCAAGGTCCCACAGCAGCAAGGGGACGGAGGCAGGATGAGAACCAAAGTCCTCTGACTCCCACTAAGCTAAGCTTGGAAGAATACAATAGAACAGAGCTAGTAGATGTTTATGCTCCTATAAGGAGCTCTCAGTCACGAAGAGAACTCCTGGGCCCATGCGCTTTCCACCAAATGAGGATGAACATGAGATGATTCATGCTTGAGTTAGGTTAAGTGGGTTTAGAAGGCTGGGAAATCAATCGGTGTAGCTGGTTGCAGAAGGGGGCGGATTTTACTAGTGCTCAGAATTCGGAAAGAACTGTGCTTTCTCCGAATTTAAGAGAGGGAATTCTGGGCTAGGATGGAATTGGGCGAGTCGATCGTGAGTAACAACTAGAAAATTGTTTTGAGAGGTGAGAAGAAGAATTGATCGATGGAAAGGGGGTGAAGCGCAGTCATAGGGTGGACAGCTTCTATCTGATTGTGAGTTTTCATTGCTTGTGAAAAGACACAACTTGTCATGAGATGAGGTTGAGGGGATTAGAGATGTAGGCTGAGCGATGCTTTAGGAAAGGACTAGAAGACTGATGAGGCACCACTTGTGTTGGTGCGATTGCAAGTGTGAATGCAGAAATATGAGGAAATGGAATCAGTTTATTGTATATGTGGGGTCATTTTGTTTTGTTTTATGGTATAGTTAGGATCTTATTATATGTGAGGTACTGTACTAAACACTGGGGTGGATAAATGCGAATCAGGTTGGACACAGTCCATGCCCTGCATGGTGCTTTCAGTCATAATCTCCAATTTACAGCTGATATAACTGAGGCACAGAAAAAGTAAATGACTGGCCCCAGGTTATACAGTGGACAAGGAGCCAAGACAGGATTAGACTCGAGGTCCTTCCGTCTACCGGACTCATGCTCTCTGCACTAAATGGATAAATGTATATATAAAGGCACTTCTTGTTTGACTCTAAAACCACCGAATAACTTTCACAACAGTTATGTTCATATCTTTATGTTCTCTGACTTCTCCTATGCGCTATTCATTTTAGGTTCTGTCTCCTCAACCAAAAATAATGTTCTTGATATTTACTAAGTGTTTATTAAGTTCCAAGCAAAGTATTAAGTTCTGGGGAAAATTCAGGACAATCGGTTAGAACACAGTCTGTGTCCCATGAGGGATTCACAGACTAATTAGAACGGAAAACAGGTATCAAATCCTCATTTTACTATTGAGGAAACTGAAGCATAGAGAACTTAAGTCACTTTCTTATGGCTATGTAGCAGAGTTTTAGTAGAATAGGGATTAGAACCCAGGTCCACTGACTCCTAGGCCTGTGTTCTTTCCAATAGCACCTTGCGTCTTCACAGTTCCAAGCTTGGTGCTTCCAATATAATGGAAGCTCCTTGGGGTTTGAATAATCATCCATTCATTCATTCATTCATTCATTCAATCGTATTTATTGAGCGCTTGCTATGCACTTGGGAAGTACAATTTGGCCACAGGTAGAAACAGTCCCGTCCCAAAAACGGGCTTACAGTCTAGAAGGGCGAGACAGACTACAAAACAAAACAAGTAGACATGTGTCAATACCATAAGAATAGATACATTTAATTATAGATATATTGTAGATATACTTATTATATATTCGTATATATTAGAATTGTAGATATAGTAATACCGTGTCCTCTTTAGGTACTCAATGAATATAATTCTATTAGTATTATTCCTTCACCAACAACATCAATGTCTCTAAATTGAACTCTTCCCTCCCTCTTCCTGTACAGGGAGTCGACATAGTTCTCCAGAAAAGTTCAGTGTCTCCAAGGTAAACTCAAAGATCATTTTGAATTCAATAACTGTCTCCTCTCCCTAGAGAATCACCAGCAAGTCAAATCTTTCACTAATCCTATCCATGCATTCTAACTTTGGCTCTTCCCTCATCCACTGCAGAAAATCAATGCTGCCTCCCAAAAATGTCCAACGGGGAGCGTGGGAAAGACAGGGAGTATGTGCACACAAACTGTACCCAACGGCTCAAAGCCAAACAGACTCAACAACAGGAGATAAAGGGACCAGGGCAAGAAAAACAAGCTTGCACCTGCAAAGCTCGGAGGCAACCTCAAGGGCCATATCCGCAGCCAGCAATGGGTTGGCAACGGGTGGGCTGGGGGCCAGCCAGAGCGAGCGCTTCGTGATGGACAGAGCTGTTGCTAGGCTAGTGGCTGGAGGGTGGCGAGTGAGTGTGCTACATGGCCTGAGAAAATCCTGCCCCCCCGGGCAACGGGGGGTAGAAAGAGACGAACAAGACAAGGGGGGGGTGCACGCACGCACACACACACACAGGTGCTCTCTCTCCCCTCCCTTACTCTCGTCTCTCTTCTCTCTCTCTTTATTAACTATGTAATCGCTGGATAGCAAATAAAACGGCAACCAAGCTTTGGACCTCTGGCTGACTCTTCCTGGTGTGAACGCGCGGCCTGCGTCCGGAGACGTCCGAAGACCCGGAAAGGGTAAGAACCCGAGAGTTGCCCCCGAAACCCCGGGGAGCAACGGTCCAACTTATTCACGGTGAGGGAATTCATCCTGCTGGATTTCTCAGAGGCCCCGAAGCTGCAGCTGGTCCATGCCGCGCTGTTCCTCCTGGTCTACCTGGAGGCCCTGATGGGGAATCTCCTCATCGTCGCAGTCACCGTCCTCTATCAGAGCCTCCCCACCCCCAGGTACCTCTTCCTTACGGATCTGTCCGTTCTCGGCCTCTGCCTCATCGCTGTCACCCTCCCCAGGTCTGTTGTTATCGCCCTGACCAACTATAGATCCATGTACTTCCAGGGCTTTATCGCCCAGGTGTTCCTGGTGATCGTTTTCGCCACTTCAAAGCTGGTCGTACTCACAGCGTTGTACTATGACTGCTACGTTGCCATCTACCGCCCTCTGTTCTATAAAGCTCATCATGACCAACTGCAGCAAAGAGAAGTGTATTGCCTTAACTATGGTCATACAGCAGACAATCCACCCATCCGTCCATCCATCTATCTATCCATCTTCCCACCCATCCTTCCGTCCACCCATCGATCCAGCAAACCATCCATGCATTCATTTAACAATCCATCCAACCATCAATGAATCAATGATATTTGTTGAATTAATCGTGGGTGTAAAGCACTGCAGTGTGCCTTCAGAGAGATCAAAATAAATTAAACACAATACCTGCTTTCCAAGAGTTTAAAATCTAACAGGGGAGATAGACATAGAATTAATTAATGAGAGGACGAATAAGAGAATGGAGAGAATGGTAAACATATGACTATGTGCTTAAAGAGTGCATTTTATAAATGCTGCTACATACTAAACTGTAATAGTGAGTGTGAGTGAAAAAATGGAGAAGTGGTCTAAGATGCTGATTGGTAGTTGGGAGAAGATGACTTAGGGAGAAGAAGAATGAATTATGCGAGGCATCCTGGAATTTCTGGGATGATGGAGGGGCTTTGAAGATGGGAACAGCTGTGCTCTGATGGACTGGAAGAGGGGAGGAGGAAGAGCTGATAGATTATTTCTCCATTTTCCATCACTGAGACATTTTGAAAGGGGACAGGGCCATTCAGAGGAGAGCGATCACCGTATTCGCACCTCCTCACCCCAGTTTGGTACAGTGCCCCAGCTCTGAGAGCGAAAAGGATGACCCCTAGTTTACAACCTTTTCCTCCTGAAACCAGGGATTTTGCCCGTCGTGTCCACCCAGCTAGTATCAGTGATTTTTTCCCAACATTCGGTTCTCAGAACCCCTCAGCCCCTCCTAAACTGATAATAATAATAACAATAATAATCATTGCATTTGTTAAGCGCTTACTATGTGTCAAGCACTGAGGTAGACACCATGTAATCAGGTTGTCCAACCTGAGGTTCACAGTCTTAATCCCTATTTTCCAGATGAGGTAACTGAGGCCCCGAGAAGTTAAGTGGCTTGCCCAAGGTCAAACAGCAGACAGGTGGTGGAGCCGGTATTAGAACCACGTCCTCTGACTGCCAGCCCAGGCTCTTGCCACTAAGCCATGCTGCTTCTCATGCTGCTTCTATGGGTTGATCCCCCAAGTCAGCCCGGGGGAGGGTGTTAGGATGACTTTAGATCCATTTCTCGTTCTCTCTGGATTTGCAATAAGAAGACGTCAGAAAATACAACTGCTTAAGTGACCGATTGGTTGTATGAGGTCAAGAACAAGATGAAACTCAGAGAAGCAGCATAGCTTAGTCGATAGACCATGGAACTGGGAGTCAGAATGACCTGGGTACTGTTTTGCCTGAGGAAGCGGAGAAGAGTTTGGGAAGCAGAAACAACTGGAGCCTTTTATTAAGATTAAAGGCTTTATTATAATCAATAAGCAAAGCACTAAATAATCCATAACAAATTATAAATAAGAAGAATAAGAAAAGGGTTTACGCATTACCAATCCTAATTCATCTGCTACATCGAGGTCAACAACAGTTCACCTGTAGTTTCTAGAATCGGGAATGTCAAAGGGGTTCATACATCACCGATCCTAATTCATCTGCTACATCCAGGTCAACACTTCAACTGGAAAGCCCCGGGACAGCTCAACCGGAGTCTCTAGAATCGTGAAAATTCCTGGGCAGTGCGTCCACTCCCAGGTGAGGCTTCGAGTGAGTTCCGGGACTTTCCCAGTTTTATAGTTCGAGACAAACAACTTGTATAACTTAGTTTACACAAGCTTTGGTTATTTTTCTATCCGTGTTGACACAAGGGCCGTTGTTCCCAAGAGTCCGCACCTCTCCAAGGAGCTGGTCAGGCGCCCGGTGCGGGGTGAGCCTCAAGAGCAAGGACATACTTTTTATACAATACTTTCACCTACCGTCCTTTATCCCCTTATAAGAAATAGGTGTAGAAGTTAAAATCATCCTTCGCATGAGTTGTAAACAACCCTATTCAATCCATTACAGGTACTAATCTCGGCTCTGCTACGTTTCTGCTGAGGGACCTTGAGAAAGTCACTGCACTTCTCTGGCCCTCGGTTCCCTCATCTGTAAAATGGCTGTTGAGACTGTGAGTCTATGTGGGACAGTGACATGTCTGACGCAACTTGCTTGTATCCACTTCAGCACTTAGTACACTGCCTGGAACATAATAAATGCTTCTCAAATGCACAATCATTATTATTATTATTATTATTATTATTATTATTATTATTATCATTATGGATGTGGAGGGGGGCTTTTCACACAGGCCCAGACTGAACCAAGTAAGCACCCTGAGACAGGGAAGCACACGGAAACAGCAAGCCCAGTTGATAGAGCATGGACCTGGAAGTCAGGGGACGTGGGTTCTAATTTTAGCTCCACCACTTGTCTGCCATGTGACCTTGGGCAAGTCATTTCACTTCCTGCCTCAACTACCTCATCTGTAAAATGGAGATTAAGACGAGATTCCTCCTGCAGGGTTTCTCGGAGGTCCAGGAGCTGCAGCTAATCCACGCAGCTCTGTTCCTCCTTGTCTACCTGGCCGCCCTGATGGGGAATCTCCTCATCGTTGTCGTCACCGCCCTTGGTCGGCGCCTCCACACCTCCATTTGCTTCTTCCTCAGGCACCTGTATGTCCTCGAATTCTGCCTCATCTCTGCCACCGTCCCCGAATCCGTCACCATCTCCTTGACTAGTAACAGCTCCATCTCCTTCCAGGACTATATGGCTCAGCTCTTACTGGTGATCTTGTTTGCCGCTTCGGAGTATTATTTTGCCCTCACGGCGATGTCCTATGAACGCTACGCTGCCATCTGTTGCCCCTGTACTACGACGTCATCATGGATCAAGGGACCTGAAAGAATATGGCCGCCTCTTCCTGGCTCACTAGGGGGCTGTTTGGGGTCTTGTTTCCAGCTTCGACCTTCTCCCTGTCCTTCTGCTGGTCCAACGTCGTCCACCAGTTGTTCTGTGATGTCCCCTCCCTGCTGAAGATCACCTGCTCTAAGGACCACATCACAATCGACGTGTCCATGACCCTAGGGGTAGTGTTAGCTGTCGTCGGTTTCGCCTCCATCGTCATATTGTACGTGTGCATCTTCCATACCTTACTTAGGCTGCCGGCGGCCGAGGGCCGGGCCAAAGCCTTCCTCGCCATTGTTATTATTGTCATTTTGACAGCTGTCACCGCCGATCTGAAGCCAACCTCAGACTCTGGTGTCCGTGTTCTACACAGTGGTACTACCTGCCCTGAACCCCTTCCTCATCTGCAGCGTGACGAACCTGGACATGAAGGCCGCCCTGTGGAAAATACTAAAACAGAGCTTTTCCCATCCTTTCCTTTGAAAAAAAACTGTCTCCTTGTGTCGATATTGTCATCACCCACCTCACGGAGACACCCTACAAAGCGGTGCATATGAGCAGTTAGCTTTTCTGTCTGAAAGGAGGCTTTCTAAGAGTCTGGAGAGATGTCCAATAAGATCAGTGTGTGATAAATAATCCCGCCTCGGAAGACATTGCTCTGGAGTCGATAAAAGCTGACAGGTTGGACCCAGGTTATATCCCACAAGGGGGTCAGTCTTCATCCCCATTTTACAAAAGAGGGAACTAAATCCACAGAGAAGTGAAGTGACTTGCCCAAGGTCCCACAGTTGACAGGTGACAGAGCCGGGATTATCACCCAAGTCCTTCTGACCTCCGGGTCTGAGCTCTATCCACTTGTCCACGCTGTTTCTCTTTGGTAAGTCATTTAACCTTCATAATTAACAAAATTATTTTTTCCTTCCCAGACCATTGTAGGTCTACAAAATCTATCAGTCTCACGTGATGTGGAAAAATTCCTTCCTTGTGTGGCATTCCTCAGTAACGATGTCTTCTTCTGAATAAAGTCTGTCACTCCAACTTGCTACTTTTTCTTTCTGAGAGTGAACGTGTTATCAGTGTTGTGACTTGTGAAGTAGTGTGATCTAGTGGAAAGAGCATAGGCCTAGGAGGCATTCATGCATTCATTCAATAGCTTTATTGAGCGCTTACTCTGTGCAGAGCACTGTCAGAGCGCCATGGTAAGCTGTAAGCTCATCCAAACTGCCTAGGCTGTGCCACAGTGCCAAACCCAAGCAGGCAGCTCCCTGGTAGACACGGTTGGGCTGTGGGTAATAATAATGATAATAATAATGGTATTTGTTAAGCTCATACTATATGCCAGGCACTGAACTAAACACTGGGATAGATACAAGCCAATCGGGATGGAGGGGCTTGTGATACTTTGGGTCACTGCACTGGAAAAGGCCCCCCTCCTGCAAACCCTCTCCTGCTTAGTTGGGGGATGCGGCCCTGCTCTGAACCGCAACATAGGTCCCGAATGTGAGCATCACCCCAGACTGCTTCCTACTCTTCCATCTGCCTCATTGCCCCTACCTGTTCCTTCACCCCCATCCACCAAAGTCACTCTTACTTGGGCAGCGTGGATCTGTGGGCCCCTGACTTCCAGCTCCCCTTGGTCCTTTGGGTGGGGCAGGTCACGAAGTCTCCGGAAAGCTAGCTACCGCACTTGGCAAACAAGATTTGCTCAATCAATTGCAGTGATGGACTACTGGATGGATGAATGAATGGCTGAATGGATAGTTGATTGGAAGAATGGAGAAATGGATCTGAGCTGTTGGATGGGATCTGTATCCAGATTTTACTCCCTTTCTTCCAGTGGTCGTACCTACCCTAAGAGTGTGCCTTATTCTCCACCTCTTCAAAGCTTTACTGAAGGACATCTCCTCCAAGAGGTCTTCCCCGACTAAGTCCTATTTTCCTTTTCTTCCACTCCCTCTGCGTCGCCTTGACTTGTTCTCTTTATTCATCCCCCTCTCAGCCCCACATCCCTTATGTCCATATCCGTAATGCATTTATTCCTATTAGTGCCTGTCTCCCACTCCAGACTGTAAGCTCACTGTGGGCAGAGAATGGGTCTGTTATATTGTTATACTGTACCCTCCCAGGTGCTTAGTACAGTGCTCTGCATACTGTAAGTACTCAATAAATATGACTGACTGACTCGTATGTTATTTTTATTATTATCACCATCATCATCCTCAGTCAAAAGTATTTATTGAGCACTTACTATGTGCAGAGCACGCTAATAAAATCTTGGGAGAGTACAATACAACAAAACCAGCTAGCACGTTCCCTGCCCATAACAAACTAGCACTCTAGAAGAAGATCTAATTGAATATTTGTCAGCACACTGGATGAAATCACCCGGACCTGGGACAGCTGGGAGACTGAAATGTCTTGGATATTAGTTGGGGTTCCACAGGTGAATAGCTATCCCTCCTACCCCCAATATTTCAGGAAAAATCAAAGCAATGCAGAGAATCAGTGTGGTCCTTCCATCCAGATTCTAATTCCAGCTCTGCCACTAGTCTGCTGTGTGATCTTGGGCAAGTGTCTTCACATCTCTGGCCCTCAGTTACCTCATCTGTAAAATGGGGATTGAGACTGTGAGCTCCACGTGAGACAGGGCACTGAGTCCAACCCGATTTGCTTGTATCCACGCCAGTGCTTAGTACAGTGCCTAGTAGAAAGAAAGAGCTTAACAAATATCATAGTTATTATTATTATTATTATTAACACACCTTGAAGATACCCTAGAAAGCAATTACAAGATCCCTCTAAATATAGTGTTTCAAGACTCTGCAGGGGGTATCTGGATCTAACTCAGGACGGATAAATTCATGGTCTCCTGATAATAATCATGATTTATTATCATAATCATAATTATCAACATTATCATTATAGTCTCTGTAAACAGTTTACATGCAAAAGGCATGTAAAATTGTGCTGAGTAAAAACAAAATGATATGCTCAGACTAAGTCCCTGACTGTAAGAAGCTCAGAATATAAGAGAAACAGAATGCATGTATCAAATCCTCATATTACAGAAAGGCCCGGAGAAGTTACCGTGGTCACCAAAGGTCGTACAGCTGGTCAGTGGCAGGGTTGCCAGCCTCCTGTCCAATCTCCCAACCTCCTGTCTCTCCCCACTTCAATCTATACTTCACTCTGCTTCCCGGATTATCTTTCCACAGAAACGCTCTGGGCATGTCAAAACCGCTCCTCAGAAATCTCCAGTGGTTGCCTATCAAACGTCGTATGAAGTAAAAACTCCTCACTATTGGCTTCAAACCTCTCCATCTTCTTGCCCCCTGCTTCCTCACTTCCCTTCTCTCCTACAGCCAGCCGCACACTCCACTCCTCTACCGCTAAACTCCTCACTGGGCCTCGTTCTCGCCTGTCCCGGAGTCGACCCTTTGCCCACATCCTACTTCTGGCCTAGAACGCCCTCCTTCCACACATCCTCCAAACTAGCTCTCTTCCTCCCTTCAAAGACCTACTGAGAGCTCACCTCCGTCAAGAGACCTTCCCAGACTGAGACCCTGCTTTTCCCCTGCTCCTCCTCCCCATCCCCATAGCTCCCACCCTCTCCCTCTTCCCTACCCCCTTCACCTCCCCACAGCACTTGTGTATATTTATGCATATTTACTACTCTATTTTATTAATGATGCGTATACATCTATAATTCTATTCATCTATTTTGATGGTATTGACGCCTGTCTACTTGTTTGGCTTTGTTGTCTGTCTCCCCTTTGCTGGATTGTCTCTGTTACCTAATTGCACTTTCCAAACGCTTAGTATAGTTCTGTGCACACAGCAAGCTCTCAATAAATACGATTGAATGAATGAACTCAAATTTCATGGCTTCCAGCGGTGTAATCAATCCCCTCTAGACTGTAAGCTCCTTGTGGACAGGAAACATGCCTACCGATTTTTTTCTTTAGCTTCCTCTCCAATCCCTGTCCTCCCCTTAATTTTCCCATCAGCGTAGATGACCCACCAATTTTTCTGTCTCACAAGCCCATACCCCTAACATTATCCTCGACCTCTCTCTCTCATTTAAGTCACAAATTCAGTCCATCACGAAATCCTGTCTGTTTCACCTTCACAAGATCGCTAAAATCTGCCCTTTCCTCTCCACTGAACTGCTACCACGTTAATCCAGTCCCTTATTATATCCCACCTTGATGAATTTATCAGACTCCTTGCTGAACTCCCAGGCCTCCTGCCTCTCCCCACTCCAGTCCATACTTCACTCTGTTGCCCGGATCATTTTTCGATATAAATTTTTAGTCCATGTTTCCCCACTCTTTGAGAACCTCCAGCAGATCCCCATGCACCTCTGCATCAAACGGAAACTCCTTACCACTGGCTTTAAAGCACTCAATAACTTGCACCATCCTATCTCATCTCGCTCCTTTCCTACTACAATGCAGGCAACATGCTTTGCTCCGGTAGTAAATATGATTGATTAACTGATGGATTGAATATCAGCACAAGGAAACGGATATTTCGACCTACAGAGAAGTCTGGGGAAACCCCCTTTTTAAAACTGTCCACCGAGCAGCCTTCAAGGCCTGGTTTCTCAGGCTGTAGATGAGGGGGTTCAGTGTCGGGGGCATGATGGCGTAGAACACGGACATCAGCAGATCTAACACCGAGGAAGAGTGTGAGGGAGGCTTGAGATAACCATACATGCCTGAGGAGAGGAAGACAGTGGCAACAACGAGGTGGGGCAAGCAGATCGATAAGGCTTTGGCCTTACCCTTGGCTGCCAGAATCCTCAGAACAGCCCAGAAGATGCGCGCGTACGAGAAGACAATGGAAATGGAGCCTATGGCACCCATGGTTAGATCAAAGGTAACGCTCACGTCGATGGCTGAGTGGACTTCAGAGCAGGTGATCTTCATCAGGGAGGGGAGGTGCCAGAAGAAATGCTGGACAACGTGGGACCCGCAGAAGGACATGAGAAGGTCGAAGCTGAACGCAAGACCCGGAACAGCCCTCCGCTGAGCCAGGTGTCGGATACCAACTTCCCACAAGCCTCTGGCTTCATGAGGACCTCGTAGCGCATTGGGATGCAGATGGCAGCGTAGCTGTCAAAGGACATCGCCGTGACGACGAAAAACTCCTAGGTAGGAAACAGGACCACCATGGAGAGCTGGGTCGCACTGCTCAAAAGGAGATGGAGCTGTTATTAGTCAAGGAGATGGTGATGGAATTGGTGACCGTGATGGAGCTGAGGCAGAGGTCGATGAGGGACAGGTTCCTGAGGAAGAAGTACATGGGCGTGTGGAGGCTCCGGTCGAGGGTGGTGACGGAGACTATGAGGAGATTCCCTGTCAGAGTCGCCAGGTCGACCGGGAGGAACAGCATGGCGTGGACCAGCTGCAGCTCCCGGACCTCCGAGAATCCCAGCAGGAGGAATTCCCTCACCCTGGGGATGTTGGAAATTTCTGGGGGATACTGTCGACTCCCTGCACAGGAAGAGGGAAGACTTCAAATTACAGGCCTTGATGTCTGCGATAAGGGAATCAACATTACCTCCTGTAGGAGTAAATCAATCCGTTGCACATACTGAGCACCTATAGAGTTCAATAGAATTAGTAAAAATGATTCCGCACTTACAACAGTGCTCAGCACTTAGAACAGTGCTTTACACAAAGCAAGTGCTTACCAAATACCATTATTATTATTATCCCTGCTGTTGAGGAATTCCAAGCTCACAGACTTGTAGGAGTGGCATAGTGTAGTAGAAAGGGCACAGTACTTAGAGTCGGAGGACATGGGTTCTAATTCTGCTCTACCACTTGCCTGCTGTGTGACCTTGGGCAGCATACGTAACTTCTCTGAACCTCAGATTCTTCATCTATAAAATGGAAATTCAAGGCCTGTTCTCCCTGCTACTGAGACTGTGAACGCCATCTGGGGTAGAGACCGTGTCCCATGTCGGACAGCAACTGTGTCCAACGTGATTATCTTGTATCTACCCCAGCATTTAGTAACGTTACCTAGGTGACCTTTGACAAGTCACTTCACTTCTCCTGTGCTTCAGTCTCCTTACCTGAAAAATGGGGATTAAACCCTATGCCTTCCTTACTTAGACTGTGAGCACCATATTGATAAGGGCTATATCCAACCTGATTATTCCTTCCTTCATTCATTCAAACGTCTTTACTGAGTACTTACCATGAGCAGAGCACTGCACTAAGAACTTGGATAGTACAATTCAGCCACAAACAGAGACAAGCCCTGCCCACAATGGGCTCACAGTCTAGAAGGGGGAAGAAAGGCATGAAAACAAGTAAACAGGCAGTTAAATGTGGGGGACATTTTCCATGATTGCGTCTCTTCCCCCTTGTCACCCTCCTATATTCTGATTTTCATAACCACCAAGAGTGATCTTAAAAATCATAGAATTACTGTTATCATCAGTAATAGTATCAACCTTATCATTATTGAATTTATTGTCAAGTGCTGAAGTAGAAACAAACTAATCGAATCAGAGACGTTTCCTGACCCAAAAGGGCTCAGATTGTAAGAGAAAGATAGAGCACGTATTCAACCCCGATTTCACAGAGAGACCCGAAGAGGTTACGTGGCTGGACCGAGGTCACACAGCAGGTCAGTTGCAGAACAGGGCAGACTTTTTGAATGTCATGACTCCCAGCCACATGCTTATTCCACTAAGCCATGATGCCGCCCAAACAATAACTTGCCATTCATTCATTCTATCATAGTTATTGAATGCGTACTATGTGCAGAGCACTGTATTAAGCACTTGAAAGTATCATTCATAATAGAGACAATTCCTGCTCACACCAGGCTTACAGTCACACATGTTTTATCAACCACTGTCCCAGACATTGACAAATCCTCATACGCTGGACTTTCTCTTTGGACAGCTCTTTATTTGGATACCCCAACTTTCAGAACCCTAATGAGGAATGGGAGATTCAACAAAAGGAAACAGACATTTTGTCCCATAGAGGAGGGAGGAGTAATATCCCCATTATGACTCTCCCCAGTCTCTTCAAGTCCCTGTTCCTCAGGCTGTAGATGAGGAGGGTCAGGGCTGGGGTACCATGATGTAGAACACGGACAACAGCAGGTTCAGGATCAAACGGGAGTCTGACACGGGCTTGAGGTGGGAGATGAAGGCTGTAGAGATGAAGATGGTAAAGGCGACGAGGTCGGGCAGACATTTGGAAAAGGCTTTGTCCCGGCCCTCAGAGGCGGGCATCTTCAGCACGGCCTGGAAGGTGCTCACGTAGGAGATGATGACGAACGCGAAGCAGACGACATCCAAACTACCCCGCTGGTGGCGCTAACATTGATGGTGACGTGGTCCTCAGAGCAGGAGATCTTCAGGAGGGAGGGGACATCACAGAAGAACTGCTGAATGATGTTGGACCCACAGAAGCTCAGTGAGAATAGTCGAAGCTGTATACAAGACCCAAAATAGCACCCCGCTGAGCCAGGAGGAGGCCGCCACCTTTACACAGTCATGATGGGCTTATAGCGCAGAGGGCGGCAGATGGCAGCGTAGCGGACATAAGACGTCGCAGTGAGGAGAAGAAACTCTGAACCAGCAAACAGGGCCACCAGGAAGACCTGAGCGGCACAGCCCAAAAGAAGATGGAATTGCAGTTGGTCAAGGAGTTGAGGACAGTGTCGGGGACGGTGACGGTGATGAGGTCGAGCACGGACAGGTTCCTAAGAAAGAAGTACATAGGGGTGTGGAGGCGTCGGTCGAGGACAGTGAAGGCGACGATGAGGAGATTCCCTGTCAGGGCAGCCAGGTAGACCAGGAGAAACAGTGTGGCATGAACCAGCTGCAGCTCCCGGATCTCTGAAAAACCCAGCAGGAGGAATCCTGTCACCATAGAGATGTTGCACATTTTTGGGAGGCAGCACTGACTTTCTGCAGTGGATGAGGGAAGAGCTTAAGTTAGGATCCATTGATAGGGTGAGTGAAGGAATTGTCAAGACACTGGCTGGTTATTCTCTATGGAGGGGAGACAGTTATTGAATTCAAAATGGTCTGTGAGTTCACAGTGGACACATTGAACATTTCTGGGGAATGATGTCGACTCTCTACACAGAAAAAGGGAAGACCTCAATTTAGAGATGCTGATGTTGGGGGTGAAGGCATAGGACTAAGTCAATCGATTATATTTATTGAGTAACTATCGAGGACACGGTAACAGTACATATGATTACTGTCCCCAAGGGGCTTCCAATATATTGGAAGCACCAAACCTCTAACCGTGTAGAACCACGTGAGAAGTAGCGGGGCTCAGTGGAAAGAGCACGGGCTTTGGAGTAAGAGGTCATGGGTTCAAATCCCGGCTCTGCCAACTGTCAGCTGTGTGACTTTGGGCAAGTCGCTTAACTTCTCTGTGTCTCCCAAATACAGCTTAGTGGGAGTCACAGGACTTTGGTTCTAATCCTCTGTCCCTTTGCTGCTGTGGGACCTTGGGCAAGTCGTTTAACTTTTCTTGGCCTCAGTTTCCTCATCTGTAAAATGGCACACAATATTTGCATATTCATTTTTACGGTTTTTTTTTCCTTCTATTAGGGTGGGCAATGTGTCTGATATGGTGTTCTAAAGTGGATAGAGCACGGTCCTGGGAGTCAGAAGGAGTCAAAATGACCGGGGTTCTAATTCGAGCTCCGCTTCATGTCTGCTGTGTGACCATGGGTAAGTCACTTAACTTCTCTGAACCTCAGTTACCTCATCTGTAAAACTGGGGTTAAGACTGTGAGCATGTGGAACAGGACTGCATCCAACCTGTTTAACTTGTATCTACCCCAGCGCTAAGAACAGTGCTTGGGGCATAGTAAGAGCCTAACAAATACTACTACTATTACTATTATTATTATTATTGCTCTCCCAATAGCTTAGGGCACACAGTAAATGCTCAAGTAATATTATTTAAGATTGATAGTAAATTGTAATGTGTCAGCCTATGCCAGTAGACTGGAAAGTTCCTGAAGGCAGGGATTCCAGCTTTTCCCATTATTTGTCTTCTCCCAACATTTGGGAAGAACTATCAATGCTGATAGTGCCAGTGGCTGTCCAAAGCTGGTACCACTTTCTTAGCCCTGCCTGTCATTTAGCCTCTGCAAGGGATTCTGGAACTCACTGAAGCCCGAAGCGACTGTTCGTAGTACTGACACTGTGCTGGGGCACCGTAGGCCGGCGGGTAGTTGGCATTATAGCGAAGTTTGAGGAGGAGGTGTGTGATGGTTGGGGGCTATTGGACTGGAAAACACCTTCCCTCCTGCTAGCACCCCTACCACGCTGGGGGCCATGGCCCATGTCCGAACCCCAACCTAGGCCCCAGACTGGCTCTATCTCTTCCATACTCATCCTCGTCCCTCCTCTGAACCTCCCTCCCACTCATCCCCGGTCATTTTCACCCAGGCAGAGTAGCACTGGGGGTCACTGACATCTTCAGGGCTGGGCTGGTCCCCTCATTCCCCTCCGATTCCTGGGTTTAGTAAGCCAGAAAGGAACAGAGAGGAGTCCTTGATCACTCTCTGCTCTCCCTCAGACCCCGAAAAGCTCTTCAGACAGGCCCTTGACCCTGTAGATAAAGCAGGAGCTGTTCCGAGGGGAATTCCTGGAAAATGGCTTGGGGCCCTTACGTGAGACCTCGTGGCCTGGATAAGCCAAGTTCCCTCTGGTCACGTGGTTCGTGAGGCTACTGGGAGGCAAGGGCCCGGTCCCTGCAACATCAGCAGTGGTGCCGGCCCTCATGGTTCCCATGGAAACAGCGGTATCTGCATCCCAGAGATTCCTGTTTTCACTGACAGTCTTTGGTCACTGTGAATGGTTTCACCTTTTTCTAATTCACAACCTGAGACTCTCAATTTGTCAGTCAATAAGGCAACTGTAACTTTTTATTCTCGTGTTTGTGAAATTCTTACTATAAATCAGGCACTATGCAAAGTACTGAGTTAGATAAAAGCTAATCAGATTGGACAGAGTCCATGTCCCCCATGGGGCTCACATCTTAATCCCCATTTTAGAGATGAAGAAACTGAGGCACGGAGAAGTTAAGCGACCCTGCCTAATGTCACACGGCAGACATATGGTGGAACCGGGATCAGAACCCATGTCCATTTGAATCTCAGGCAGGTGTGCGTTCCAGTAAGCAACACTACTTCTTCTGACTTTTCCTGATTGCAAATCCGTTGAAGCTCTGTTCATTCTGACTATATAAACTGTACTCTTGAATCAAGCATTCATCCACGTTCGTATTCTTCTCTTCTCTCCTTCCCTCTCTGTGTAATTCATTCTGTGTCTCTCTCCCCTAGTAGACCTACTCTCCTGGAGAGCAGGACCAATGCAATTTTATCTCTTTTCAACTCTCCTGAGAGCTTAGTACAGTGCTTTACACCCAGCGTGTGGTCAGTAAATACCACTGATAATAAGAATAGTAATAGTAATAATTATGGTCCTTATACACCGCTTACTATGTGCCAAGCACTGTTCTACGTTCTGGAGTAGTTACAAGGTAATCAGGTTGGACACAGTCCCTGTCCTACATGGGGCTCATAGTCTCAATCCCCATTTGACAGATGAGGGAACTGAGGCACAGAGAATTGAAGTGACCTGCCCACGATCACAGGGCAGACAAGCAGTTGAATCGGAATTATAACCCGCGACCTCTGACTCCCAAATCCTTGCTTTAGATGGATGGATGGATGCATGAATGGTTGAAAGTTTGGATGGATGGAAGGAAGGAAAGATGTACTGACAAGAGAGGAAGGATTTTACAAGACAGATAGAAGCAGTCATCTTTTCTTCCCTTCTCCCAAACCACCTCCCATTTTCCAACTTTTATTGAGCAATTACTCTGGGCCCAGCACTATACTAAACACTTGGAAAAGTTCAATATAACAGAGTTGGTAGACACTTCCCTGTCCACAATGAGTTTAGAGCGATTCCGATTCCATTAGGCCATGGTAAAAAAAAATATGCTATTCGTTAAGCACTTGCTACGTGCCAAGCACTGTTCTAATCACTGGGGTAGATACAAGGTAATCGGGTTATCCCTCATGGGGTTCACAGTATTAATCCCTATTTTACAGATGAGGCAACTGAGGCACGGAGAAATTAAGTGGTTTGCTCAAGGTCACACAGAAAACAAGTGGCAGAGCAGGGATTAGAACTGCCCAATTAGGATTTACTAACTAACCATTTGAGAGAGTTCAATTTAACAGAGGTGTTTAAAACATTCCCTGCCCACAATGAGCCATGATGCCTCCCCAAAACTGGATTGTCAGTCCTACTTCGGTCGTCTCCGCCTCCCTCACAGACTTTGACAATTCATTAACGTCCAGCGTTTTCTGTGAACCCTGTGGGACAGCTATATATCTGTCCAAGGGCAGTACCTTGGTTAAGGGGTGGTGTGAGAGTATTTGCACAAGAAAGGAGACATTTTGTCCCAGAGAAGAGACTGGATGAATTGCTCTTTTAGGATACTGCTCATGGCGGCCTTCACGTCCCGGTTCCTCAGGCTGTAGATGAGGGGTTTCAAGGAGGGAGGCACCACTATTTTGAACGTGGACACCAGCAGGCCCAGTACTGAGGGGGATTCTGAGGGTGGCTTCAAGAAAACACAGAAATAAGTCATGACAAAGAGACTGATGACGCCGAGGTGAGGCAGGCAGTTGGAGAAGGCTTTGTCCAGGCCCTCAGCGGCCAACATCGTCGCACGACCCGGAAGATGCGCATGTACGAGACGATGATGAGAATAAAGCAGATGATGCCTAACGCTATCCAGGCGGTGATGCTCACATCGATGGCGACGTGGTCCTCAGAGCAGGTGATCTTCATTAGGGAAGGGACGTCAAAGAAAAAATGCTGGACGATGTTGGGTCCGCAGAAGGACAGGGAGAAGCCGAAGCTGAAAATGAGACTCCACACAGGCCCCCACTGAGACTCGAGGAGGCTGCTATCTTCCCATAGGCCACTCTGTTCATGACGACTTCAAAGGACATGGGGAGGCAGATGACAGCGTCGCGGACATAGGACATCACCTCGAGGACAAATTATTGTGCAGCTGCAAAGAAAACCACCAAGAAGACTTGTGTGACAAAGCCCAGGAAGGAGATGGATCTACGGTCGGTTAGGGAGTTGTAGAAGGATTGGAGTACGGTGACAGAGATGTAGGACAGGTCGATAACGGACAGGTTCCTGAGGAGGAAGTACATGGGGATGTGGAGGCACCGGTCGAGGGCGGTGACGGAGACAATGAGGAGATTCCCCGCCAGGGCCGCCAGGTAGACCAGGAGGAACAGCACGGCATGGACCAGCTGCAGCTCCAGGATCTCCGAGAATCCCAGCAGGAGGCATTCCTTCACCCTAGAGACGTTGGGAATGTCCTGCAAGATGTCCGTTGGAATCATGATAGGACCAGATTTCAGACAGGGTTTAAAAACATTCAGGGAGAAACTCACATCGCAAGATAATGCACTTGTCAGGGGATGAACCTCAGTCAATCCACTAATCAATCAATGTTATTTATTGAGAGCTTACTGTGTGCAGAACGCTGTACTTAGCACCTGAAACAATCCAGTACAACAAAGTTGGTAGACACTTTCCCTGTCCACAACCAACTTGCAGTCTAGAAGGAGAACCTCACCTGGTCATCTCGTCCTGCATCCTGTCTTAATTCAGGACAAACGGAAAACTTTCCACTTTGATGATGTCTATTTTGTTCTGAAACATCAGCAGAGATTGTGTCCAGTGTTCTGCAGACAGTAAGTGCTCAATACGTTCCACTGATTGATTTGGGTTTATAAAAATCTAGAACGCAGGAGTTGTGAAATCACAAAACTGTGTGTTTAAGGAAGGCTGATGGTGCACAATTCACTTTGTCAGACACTACACGCACAAGCTATTTCTTCCTGCAACACAGCACACCGCGTCCAAACAGACTCGTAGCGTAGAATGGAAGTTTGCAAATTCTCGGACGGCTTCCTAGCCAAAACCCGTTCAAGCAAAAACAAGGTTTATGGCAAAACTGAGTCTATCAAAAAGCTCTTACTCTCAGGATTTTTTATGGTATTTGTTAAGGGCCTACTATGTGCCAGGCACTGTACTAAGGACTGTGTGTGTTGGGGGGGGCGGTTACAAGCAAATCGGGTTGGACACAGTCCCTTTCCCACACGGGGCTCACAGTCTTAATCCCCATTTTACAGCTGAGGTAACTGAGACACAAAGAAGTGAAGTGCGTTGCCCAGTGTCACACCCAGATAAGTGGCAGAACTGGGATTAGAACAATGGTTCTCTAGACTTCTGGACCCATGATCTTTCTACTAAGCGACAGTACTTCTAATCTAGAGAAACTGTGACTCTGACTCTGGTCATCCCACTTCCCAGTTGAAATTTCCCTCACCTTTCCCCTGCTCCTCTCCGGAGTAACCGGGCCTGTCCTGGGCTAGGGAGCATCGACCTCTTTATAGAGAGAGGCTCACTCTACCTAGTCGGTCCTGGACGCTGGCGGAGGTGATTGGAAGGTCTGGGTGAGGAGTGAGAGTTGTCAGGATCCCCCCTCCCTCTCTCACTTTCCGGCTGGCTGCGCCATCCTCAGACGATGGCTGGGTTATTTACGGGGAGCATTCCCCGTGAGAGTGCAGGCCCGGGGCGTCTCTGAAATAGCCGATTGTCTCCGAATCTCTGAAGGCCGGGATTCATTCATTCATTCATACAATCGTATTATTGAGCGCTTACTATGAGCAGATCACTGTACTAAGCGCTTGGGAAGTACAAGTTGGCAACAAGTACAGGGGATCCTGGGCTTTCTGTTGTCTCGGCCCTCACAACCTAAATAACTGACCATTCCCATGTGGTTCCCACTCTGGGAATCCTTACTATGACAAAATCAATAGACTAATCATCATTCCCTTTCTGTGAATAATAATAGCATTCTGGCTAAGATATGAAGTTTGGAGCGTCATCCCATGCCAAGGATGGGACCATCTGAAATCTGCAGCAATCTATCTTAGACAGTCCCCTCTAGACTGTAAGCTCGTCATGATTGGGGAATGCGGCTACCAACCCTGTTTTATTGTTATATCGTTCTCTCAAGCGCTTAATACCAACATCTTCACATAGTAAGCGCTCAGTAACTATGATCAATCGATTCATATGCATTACTTTCCCCTACTGAATTGTTATCTGTATTCTCCATTCCTCCCAAGTTCACCATCTCACTGTGCCTCGTTCACAACTCCTCTGACTCAGACCCGTACCTCACCACCTTTACTCCACTTAGAATCCCCTCTTCCTTCATATCCACCAGACCACAGGGCTTCCCATCTTGAAAACTCCTTCCTGAAACTCTATTAAATCCACAGGACATTCCCTGATTATTTTTTCATAATTGTATGTGGTAAGTGTTTACTATTTTCCAGGGACCGTTCTAAGCACTGAAGTGCATGCAAGCTAGTCAGGTTGGACACAGACCCTGTCTCGCATAGGACTTCCAGTCTTAATCCCCATTTCATAGATGAGGTAGTTGAGGCAAGAAGTGAAATGACTTGCCCTAGGTCACATGGCAGACAGGTGGTGGAGGCAGAATTAGAATCCAGGTCATCTGATTCCCAGGTCCAAGCTCTATCAACTGGGCTATGCAGCTTCCATGTGCTTCCCTGTCTCGGGGTGGTTACTTGGCACTGTCTGAGCCTGTGGAAAAAGCCCCTCACCCAATCCTTAATAATAATAATGACAATAATAATAATTGTGGTATTTGACAAGCGTTTATCATGTGCCAGGCACTGTACTAGGCACTGGAGTGGATACAAGCAAATGGGGACACGGTCAGACAAGCCCGTGTCCCACATGGGGATCACAGTCTCAACCCCCATTTTACAGATGAGGAAACTGAGGCCTAGAGTGAAGTGAAGAGACTTGCCCAAGGTCACACAACAGAAAGGTAGCAGAGCTGAGATTAGAACCCAGGTCATTCTGACTCCCAGGTCCATGTTCTATCGACTAGGCCACACTGCTTCTCTGTGTTTCATCTTATTCATTACCTCCAGCAATCAATCAGTGATTTAATAGGTTGCATTTTCTGACATCTTCTGATTGCAAATCTAGAGAGAACGAGAGATGACTCTAAGCTGGCTTGGGAGCTCATCCCAGAGAAGCAGCATGAGAAGCCACATGGCTTAGTGACAATAGCCCGGGTTTAGGAATCAGAGGACATGAGGTCTAATCCCGGCTCCACCACTTGTCTGCTATGTGACCTTGGGCAAGCCACTTAACTTTCTGGGCTTCAGTTGCCTCATCTAGAAAATGGGGATTAAGACTGTAAACCTCAAGACGGACAACCTGATTACGTTGTACCTACCCCAGAGCTTAGAAAAATGCTTGACACATAGTAACTGCTTAACAAATACCACTATTATTGTTATTATGGATGGGTGGGTGGACGTACTGATGGATGGATGGATGTGTGAATGGATGGATAGACAGAAGGGTGAACAGACAGATGGACGAATGGATGGTCGGAAGGATGCATGGATGGATAAACGAAAGAATTCGAGACAAGGATTTGATCTGTCAAATTAATTAATTCATTCATTCAATCGTATTTATTGAGCATTTACTATGTGAAGAGCACTGTACTAAGTGCTTGGAAAGTACAATTCAGCATCAAATAGAGACAATCCCAGACCACAAAGGGGTCACAGTCTAGAAGAAGGAGACAGGCATCAAAACAAGTAAACAGACAGTCAAATGTGGGGGACAGTTTCCATGATTATGTCCCTTCTCCATTACCACCCTCCAATTTTCTTATTTTCATAACCCTCAAGAGTGATCTTAAAATTGATAGAATTACTGTTATTTTCCATAGTAGTATCAACATTATCATTATTGAATTTATTAAGAATTTACTTGCATAGGACTGCTAAGTGCTGGAGTAGAAACGAACTAATCAGATCAGACACGTTTCCTGATCCACAAGAGCTCAAATTGTAAGAGAAAGATAGAGCACATTCATTCATTCATTCATTCAATCGTATGTATTGAGCGCTTACTGTGTGCAGAGCACTGTACTAAGCGCTTGGGAAGATCACGTTTGCAACATATAGAGACGGCCCTACCCAAGAGCGGGCTCACAGTCTAGAAGGGGGAGACAGATAACAAAACAAAACATATAAACCAAATAAAATAAACAGAATAAATATATACAAGGAAAATAAATAAATAAATAGAGGAATAGCTATGTACAAACATGTATGCATATGCATATATATATATACACATATATACAACACATATTCAACCCCGATTTCACAGAGAGACCCAAAGAGGTTACGTGGCTGGACCAAGGTCACACAGCAGGTCAGTTGCAGAACAGGGCAGACCTTTTAAATGTCATGACTCCGGGCCACATGCTCATTCCAATAAACCATGATGCCGCCCAAACAATCACTTGAAATTCTTTCGTTCTATCACAGTTATTGAATGCTTACTATGTGCAGAGCACTGTATTGAGCGCTTGAAAAGTATCATTCATAATAGAGACAATCCCTGCCCACACCAAGCTTACAGTCACATATGTGTTATCAACCACTGTCCCAGACATTGATAAATCCTCATACGCTGGACTGTCTCTTTGGACAGCTCTTTATATGAATGCCACTACGGTCAAAACCCACCTTCCTCCTCTCTCCTTCCTCCTCTATTTAATTCATTCTTTGTCTCCCCCATTAGATGATAATCTCCTGGAGATCAGGAATAATGAAGTTTATTTCTTTTCAACTCTTCTGAGAGCTTACTAAAGTGTTTTGTGCCCAGAATGTGGTCAATAAATACCTTGATTATAATAATCGTAATAATCATGGTCATTGTTAAGCACTTATCATGTGCCAAGCACCTGTCTAGGTGCTGGAATAGATACAAGGTAATCAGGCTGGACACAGTCCCTGTCGCAGATGGGGCTCACAGTCTCACTCTCCATTTTACAGATGAGGTAATTTAGGCACAGAGAAGTGAAGCGATTTGCCCGAGGTCACATGACAGACTAGCAGCGAAACCGGGATTAGAGCCTACTGCCTCTGACTCCGAAGCCTGTGCTCTGGATGGATGGGTAGATGAATGGTTGGAAGGATGGACGGATGGAAATAAGGAAAGATGGATTGATGAGAGAGCATGGATTTCACAAAACAGATGGAGCTGCAGTCAACCTTTCTTCCCTTCTCCCATACCACCTCCCATTTTTCAACTTTCATTCCCACGGCCAGAGTCTTGCAAAAGAGCGTATCATTATATTTTCATAGTCATTACTAATGATAATGATAATAGATGATACTAATGATAGTAGACGCCCGGGACTCCGTTCCCGAGTGGTCTGCCCGCCATCACACCGCGCGGTCTTGCTGCTCCCGGAAGGATCCTCTCCTCAGAGCGCCGCCAGAGACGCCCGGGACTCCGTTCCCGAGAGGCCCGCCCGCCATCACACCGCGCGGCCTTGCTGCTCCCGGAAGGATCCTCTCCTCACACCGCCACCGCAGACGCCCGGGACCCCGTTCCCGAGAGGCACGCCCGCCCGCCATCACACCACGTGGTCCCCGCTGCTCCTGAAGGCTCCCCTCCTCAGACGGCCCTTAGACGCCCCCTGCTTCCACCCCCCCCACACTTAAGCGACCTTCTTTAAAGTGCCCCCCCATCCCCCCCCTTCCCGGTCCGGTCCTGACTGGCTCTCCCCCACCCCACCCCCACCCCGGGAAAAAGGCCCTTGTTAGCACCAAGTTACATTAACGACAACCTCATTCGCACCTACTCAGCCCTCCCATGCTAGTTGGCTGTTCACTCCTCTCCCCAGGTATCTCTGCTCCCTGACCCCACTTAACAGGCCCACCCTACTCCAGCACATAATAGTTTGTATCTGCTCTCTGAGACATCATTATCTGCCAATTTTATTATTGCCATAGCATATTAATTGTATAAATACACTCTGTGATGCCATCGCCTACTCATATCATTGCTACTGTTTTATTGCTTCTGCACCTCAATTGTAAAGCTCCCGCTGTACTGTCACTCACCCTGCTGACCTCACCATGAACTTTCAATTCCCTTGCTCCCAAATGCCATTCCCATTCCTCACCTTCCACTTCCCCTCTCCCACCCAGCTTTTACCCTCCCTCTCACCCACCAACACCACTCCCCCTCACCCCCTACCAAGGAAAGCTCTGTTCCAGCGCCAGTCCTCCACTCCTATCTCCCATCTCCGCCCTCCACTTTTCCCCGCCCCCACCCCATCCCAGGTCTCCTTTCCCATCACCACTCCTCTTCCCACTCTCCGCGCCTAGGCCCCCGCCACCTCATCCCAATCCAAACTCCCCCCCCCACCACTCGGACCCTTCCCCCTCCCTCCCCTCCCTCGACAGAAGCTGCCAAGTGTGGCCTCTGGAACCCCCGCTCCGTTTTAAGTAAGATCACTTTCATCCTGGACCTATTCCTTTCCAGCTCTCTACTCCTCCTCGCCCTAACTGAAACATGGCTGTCTCCAGACGACACAGTATCTTCTGCTGCTCTCTCCAGCGGAGGCCTCTTCTTCTCCCAATCCCCCAGACTCACAGGAAAAGGAGGAGTGTCGGTTTCCTTCTCGCCCCCCAATGTCGCTTTCGCACTATCCCTACTCCCCCTTCCCTTTCTTTCCCTTCCTTTGAAGCCCACAATATTCGCCTCTAACACCCCCTCCAGATTCTTGTAGCCGTCATCTACCGCCCTCCCGGCCCCAATTCCAACTTCTTTAACGACTTTGACCCCTTCCTCACCTTCCTTCTCTCCTTCTCCATGCCCACTCTGACCCTCGGAGACTTCAACATCCACGTGGATATCCCTGATGACTCCGCCGCCGCCCGCCTTCTATCTCTTCTTGACGCTGCCAACCTCTTCCTCCACCCCACATCACCCACTCACCAACTTGGTCATACCCTCGACCTCATCATCTCCTATCGCTGCACTGTGTCCACCCTCACCAACTCTGAAATCCCTCTCTCTGATCATAATCTTCTCACCTGCCTCCTCACTCACACTCCTTTCCCCTGTAAATCCGTATTACTCCCTCACAGAGATCTCCGCTCTCCGGACCCCACCCATCTTTCGGAGCGCCTCACACCCCACCTCGCCGCCCTCTCCTCTCTACCCAGTCTTGATGATCAGATTACTGTTCTCAACTCTACCCTTTCTACTCAGCTAGACTCACTCGCTCCCCTTTCCCTTCTCCGCTCTCGTACCACTACCCCACAGCCCTGGATCACTGCCACTGTCCGCCTCCTTCGCTCTTATGCTCGAGCTGCCGAACGCTGCTGGCGAAAGTCTAAACACCATGCCAACCTCGTTCACTTCAAGTTTATCCATTCCTGCCTTAACTCAGCCTTCTCTTCTGCCAGAGAAAACTATTTCTCCTCCTTTATTGTCACCCATACCCATCACCCCCGCCAGCTCTTCTGTACATTCAACTCCCTTCTCAGGTCCCCGGTTCCTCCCCCTCCTCCTTCCCTCACCCCCAACGATCTGGCCTCCTACTTCATTAACAAAATTAAATCCATCAGGTCCGACCTCCCCAAAGTCACTTCCCCCCATTCTCCAACCCCCAGGCTCTCAACACTCTCTGCTACTCTCCCATCTTTCCCAGCAGTATCCTCAGAGGAGCTCTCCTCCCTCCTCTCAAGTGCTACTCCGGCCACCTGTGCTTCTGACCCCATTCCCTCTCATCTCATGAAATCTCTCGCTCCATCCCTTCTCCCCTCCTTAACTTCCATCTTCAACCGCTCACTCTCCACTGGTTCCTTCCCCTCTGCCTTCAAACATGCCCATGTCTCTCCCATCCTACAGAAACCCTCTCTTGACCCCACCTCACCTTCTAGTTATCACCCCATATCCCTCCTACCATTCCTTTCCAAACTCCTTGAACAAGTTGTCTACACGCGATGCCTGGAATTCCTCAACAACAACTCTCTCCTCGACCCCCTCCAGTCTGGCTTCCGTCCCCTACATTCCACGGAAACTGCCCTCTCAAAGGTCACCAATGACCTCCTGCTTGCCAAATCCAACGGCTCATATTCTGTCCTAATCCTCCTCGACCTCTCAGCTGCCTTCGACACTGTGGACCACCCCCTTCTCCTCAACACGCTATCTGATCTTGGATTCACAAACTCCGTCCTCTCCTGGCTCTCCTCTTATCTCTCCGGTCGTTCATTCTCAGTCTCTTTTGCAGGCTCCTCCTCCCCCTCCCATCCTCTTACTGTGGGGGTTCTTCAAGGTTTAGTGCTTGGTCCCCTTCTGTTCTCGATCTACACGCACTCCCTTGGTGACCTCATTCTCTCCCATAGCTTCAACTATCATCTCTACGCTGGTGACACCCAGATCTCCATCTCTGCCCCTGCTCTCTCCCCCTCTCTCCAGGCTCGCATCTTCTCCTGCCTTCAGGACATCTCCATCTGGATGTCTGCCTGCCACCTAAAGCTCAACATGTCGAAGACTGAACTCCTTGTCTTCCCTCCCAAACCTTACCCTCTCCCTAACTTTCCCATCTCTGTTGATGGCACTACCATCCTTCCCATCTCACAAGCCCGCAACCTTGGTGTCATCCTCGACTCCGCTCTCTCATTCACCCCTCACATCCAAGTCGTCAACAAAACCTTCCGGTCTCAGCTCCGCAACATTGCCAAGATCCGCCCTTTCCTCTCCATCCAAACTGCTACCCTGCTCGTTCAAGCTCTCATCCTATCCCGTCTGGACTACTGAATCAGCCTTCTCTCTGATCTCCCATCCTCGTGTCTCTCCCCACTTCAATCCACACTTCATGCTGCTGCCCGGATTATCTTTGTCCAGAAACGCTCTGGACTTATTACTCCCCTCCTCAAAAATCTCCAGTGGATACCAATCAATCTCCGCATCAGACAGAAACTCCTCACCCTGGGCTTCAAGGCTGTCCATCACCTCGCCCTCTCCTACCTCACCTCCCTTTTCTCCTTCTACAGCCCACCCCGCACCCTCCGCTCCTCTGCCGCTAATCTCCTCACCGTACCTCGTTCTCGCCTGTCCCGCCATCGACCCCCGGCCACGTCATCCCCCGGGCCTGGAATGCCCTCCCTCTGCCCATCCGCCAAGCTAGCTCTCTTCCTCCCATCAAGACCCTACTGAGAGCTCACCTCCTCCATGAAGCCTGCCCAGACTGAGCCCCTTCCTTCCGCTCCCCCTCGTCCCCCTTTCCATCCTCCCATCTTACCTACTTCCCTTCCCCACAGCACCTGTGTATATGTATATATGTTTGTACATATTTATTTCTCTATTTATTTATTTATTTATTTTACTTGCACGTATCTATTTTATTTATTTTGTTAGTATGCTTGGTTTTGTCTCACCTTTTGGACTGTGAGCCCACTGTTGGGTAGGGACTGTCTCTGTATGTTGCCAATTTGTACTTCCCAAGCCCTTAGTACAGTGCTCTGCACACAGGAAGCACTCAATAAATACGATTGATGATGATGATGATGATGATGATGATATCATTATTGTATTTATTAAGAGGTTGTGTGCGTAAATTGTTCTACTTGCTGAGGTAGAAACAAAAATATCAGACCAGACACAACTCCTGTCTCACAGGGAGTCACAGTGTAAGAGGAAGAAAGATCCTAGGGATGTTACCTCACTGCTCTTAGGTCACAAAGCAAGCCAGTAGCAGAGCTGGCATCAGAACTCAAGTATCAATCAATCAATCAATCAATCATATTTTTTGAGCACTTAATCTGGACCCAACACCGTACTAAGTACTTGGAAAAGGTCAAAATAACGGAGTTGGTAGACACGTTTCCTGCCCACAATAAGCTTACAGTCTAGAGCGATTCCCATTCCTTTCAGCCATGACAATTGTCTTTAATTGTATTATTTGCTAAGCACTATCTATGTGCCAAGCACAGTTCTAAGCACTGGTTGTCCCATGTGGGGTTCACATTCTTATTCCCCATTTTACATATGCGGTAACTAAGGCACGGAGGAATTAAGTGGCTCGCCCTAGGTCACAGAGTAGACAAGTGGAAGAGCAGGGATTAGAACCGCCCTAAAGCTGCATTTACTGACTAAGCACTTGGGAGAGTTCAATTTTACAGAGTTGGTAAACACATTCTCTGCCCACAATGAGTTTAGAGTCTACAGGGACTTCCCCTCCTTTATTCATTCATTCACTCACTCAATCATTCATTCATTCATTCAATCATTCATTCAATCGTATTTATTGAGTGCTTACTGTGCACAGAACAAAGTACTAAGCGCTTGGGAAATACAAGTCGGCAACATACAGAGACGTCCCCTACAAAACAACAGGCTCACAGTCTAGACGGGGGAGACAGACAGCAGAACAAAACATGTAGACAGGTGTCAAAATCGTCAGAACAAATAGAATTAAATCAATATGCATATCATTAACAAAATAAATAGAATAGTAAATATGTACAAGTAAAATAGAGCAATACATCCTTAAAAATATATACAAGTGCTGTGGGGTGGGCAAGGAAGTTGGGCGGGGGGGATGGGGAGGAGGAGAGGAAAAAGGGGGCTCAGGCTGGGAAGGCCTCCTGGAGGAGGTGACCTCTTAGTAGGGCTTTAAACGGAGGAAGAGTAATTATGTACAAATAAAATAAGTAAATAAATAGAGTAATAAATACGTACAGACATATATACATATATACAGGTGCTGTGGGGAGGGGAAGGAGGTAAGGCGGGGTGATGGGGAGGGGGAGGAGGGGGAGAGGAAGGAGGGGGCTCAATCTGGGAAGGCCTCCTGGAGGAGGTGAGCTCTCAGTAGGGCCTTGAGAGGAAGGGAGCTAGCGTGGCAGGTGTGTGGAGGGAGGGCATTCCAGGCCAGGGGGATGACGTGGGCCGGGGGTCGTCAGCGGGACAGGTGAGAATGAGGCACGGTGAAGAGATTATTAAGTGCTTACAATTTGCCAAACACCATACTCAGTGCTGGAGTAGACATGATATAATCAGATTGGACACTGTCCCTGTCCCACATGGGAATCATCGTCTTAATCTCCATTTTACAGATGCGGAAACCGAGGAGAAGTAAAGTTAAATGACTTCCCCGAGGTCGCCCACCAGGTAACTGGCGGAGCCGAGATGAAGACCAAGGTACCCTAGACTCCCAGGACCATCCTCTTTCCACTAGGCTGTGCTGCTTCTCCAATTATGTAGAACTATGTGACCACAATCCTGGCAGATGTTTGCAAATGGAACAGACTTCTAGGAGTCAGGAATGGTATCAGTGCCGTCCTGAAGCAATGCAGGTTGATTGGAGGAGATGAACAACCAGATAAGCCTCTTTCTACTCCCGTGCTTAGTACATTGTCGGACACATTGTGAGTGAGAAAAGGTACCATAAAAACCCCGAGATAACCGCCAATCCAAAGATTTTCTCCTCTCCTGTGCACCTTTCTCTGGAATATTATTCTCATCTCTATCAGCCCCCTCCTACCTCACCTCCCTTCTCTCCTTCTACTGCCCAGCCCGCACCCTCCGCTCCTCCACCGCTAATTTCCTCACTGTACCTCGCTCTCGCCTGTCCCGCCATCGACCCCCGACCCACGTCATCCCCCGGGCCTGGAATGCCCTCCCTCTGCCCATCCGCCAAGATAGCTCTCTTCCTCCCTTCAAGGCCCTGCTGAGAGCTCACCTCCTCCAGGAGGCCTTCCCAGACTGAGCCCCTTCTTTCCTCTCCCCCTCGTCCCCCTCTCCATCCCCCCGTCTTACCTCCTTCCCTTCCCCACAGCACCTGTATATATGTATATATGGTTGTACATATTTATTACTCTATTTATTTATTTATTTATTTTACTTGTACATTTCTATCCTACTTATTTTATTTTGTTGGTATGTTTGGTTCTGTTCTCTGTCTCCCCCTTTTAGACTGTGAGCCCACTGTTGGGTAGGGACTGTCTCTATGTGATGCCAATTTGTACTTCCCAAGCGCTTAGTACAGTGCTCTGCACATAGTAAGCGCTCAATAAATACGATTGATTGATTGATTGATTGATCTTTCCCAAATGCCTTTGGGAAGTCAACGTCAATTCCCAGAAAATGACCAATGTCACCGAGAAGACAAAATTCCCACTTCTGGGATTCTCGAAGGTCCGGGAGCTGCAGCTGATCCTTTTCCTCCTGGTCTTCCTGGCGGCCCTGACGGGGAATCGCATCATCGTCGCCATCACCGTCTTCGACAGGCGCCTCCACACCCCCATATATTTCTTCCTCAGACATCTGTCCCTCATCGAACTCTGCTCAATCTCCGTCATCGTCCCCAACTCCATGACCAACAAGAGATCCATCTCCTTAGTGGGCCATACTGTTCATGTCTTCTCCGTGGTCTGATTTGCCGGCTCAGAGCTGTCCATCTTCATGGCCATGTCCTATGACCGCTACGCCGCCATCTGCCTCCGCCTGAGCTACGAGGTTGTCATGGCTTGAAGATGGCCGCCGCCCCTTGGCTCAGCCGGGGCCGGTTTGCAGCAATGTCGTCAGCTGAGACGTTCACTCTGTCCTTCTGTGAATCCAACATCGTATCGCAGTTCTTCTGTGACGCCCCTCCTCTGCTAAAGATCACCTGCTCAGTGACACACATCACCATCGACGCGACTGTGATTTTTGGGACAGCTGTAGGTGTTGTCGGCTTCATTTTCATCGTCGTCTTGTACGCACACAGCTTCCTAGCCCTGCTGAGATGCCAGCCGCCGAGGGCCGGACCAAAGCGTTCTTCACCTGTCCGCCTCACCTCAGCGACGTCACTGTTTTCCGCTCTGCGGGGGCATTTGTCAACATCTAGCCACTCTCAGACTCGTCCTTAATCGAGGTCCTGCTGTTGTCCGCGTTGTACTCGGTGGTCCCCCCTTCCTGAACCCCTTCATCTACAGCCTGAGGAACCGGGACATGAAGGCCGCCATGGGCAAGATAATAATGATACTAATGATGGCATTTATTAAGAGCGTAATATGTTCAAGGCATTGTTCTCTTAAATGGGTCACTCAACCAGCCTCCGCTCTGGGATAAAATGTCTTCTTCCTTGTGCAAATACTCTCACACCACCACTTAACCAAGCTATTGCCCTTCGACAGATACATAGCTGTCCTACAGGGTTACAGAAATTGCTGGACGTTGATGTATTTTCAAAGTCTGGGAGGGAGGTGGCTATGACTGAAGTATGACTGGCATTCCAATTTTGGGGAAGCATCCTGGTCTGACTGATTCCCCCCCGCTCCCCGACCCGGGGAAAAAGCCCTTGTTATTACTGAGTTACTTTAACAACCCCATTCTCACCTTGTCAGCCCACCCATGCTATTTGGTTGCTTACTCATTTCCCCAGGCGTCTCCTCTCCCATGACCCCCCTTAACAGTTCCTCCCTACTCTAGAACTGCCATCCATAGGACTCCATCCTCCAACACCTCAGAGACATTTCTGCCAAGAGCCCCTGGACTCTCCTTGCCATTAGTCGTTTTGATTTGATTTGACTGACCCATAGAGAATTCATCCTTTTGCTCTGGGCATCATCTGCCTATTTTATGGTTTCTTCTGCATGTTAATTGTTAACTGCTCTCTGTGATGTCATCACCTACTTATTTCGATATTCCCATCGAATGTTAATTATTAGCGGCTCTCATTGATGTCATCACCTACTTACTTTATTGCCATTGCATGTTAATTGTTAACTACTCTCTCTGCTCTCATCATCTGTTTATTTTATTATTGTCATCGCATGATAGTTGCTAACTACTCTCCGTGATGTCATCATCTACTTATTTTATTATTGCTACTGCATGTTAATTAACTACTCGCTGTGCTGTCATTTACCTTGCTGACCTCACTATGAACTATCCCAACTGCCCTTCCCATTCCTCACCTTCCCCTTCCCCTCTCCCACCCAGCTCTTTCCCTACCTTTCCCCCGCCCCTCCCCCTCTCCCTCCCCCTTACCCCCTCCCCAGAATCCCTCTGTTCCAGGGCCAACCGTCAACCCCAGCCTTCCAACCCCTTCCCACCCCTCCTCCCCGTCCCCACCCCATCCCGGTTCTTCTTTCTCAACACCACCACTCTTCCCCCTTTCCCCGCCAAGACCCACGCCAACTCATTCCAATCCAATCCCTAACCACCCCTCACACCCTTTCCCTTCCCTCCCCTTCCTCCACAGCTGCTGCCAAGTGTGGCCTTTGGCACCTCCGCTCCATTATAGGTAAGCTTGCTTTCATCCTGGACTTATTCCTTTGCAGCTCTCTCCTCCTCCTCGCCCTAAACGAAACATGGCTCTCTTCGGATGACACGGTCTCTTCTGCTGTTCTCTCCAGCAGAAAACTCTTGTTCTCCCACTCCCCCAGACTCACCGGAAAAGGAGGAGGTGTCGGTTTCCTTCTCGCTCCCCAATGTCGCTTTCGCAGTACCCCTCCTCCCCCTTCCCTTTCCTTCCCCCTCCTTTGAAGCACCATATTATTCGCCCTCTACCACCCCCTCCCAGATCTTGTAGCCTTCATCTACCGCCTCCCTAGCCACATCTACAACTTTTTAAAAAACATTTTGACCCCCTTTCTCACCTTCCGTCTCTCCTTTTCCATGCCCATGCTGATCCTAGGAGACTTCACCATCCATATGGTTGTCCCTGGTGACTCCTCTGTCGCCCGCCTTCTCTCTCTACTTGACGCTGTTAACCTCCTCCTCCACCCCACCTCGCCCACTCATCAAATTAGGCACACCCTCGACCTCATCGTTCACTACCGCTGCACTATTTCCACCCTCATCAACTCTGAAATCCCCCTCTCAGATCATAACCTTCTCACCTGCCTCCTCACTCACACTCCTTCTCCCGGAAATCTATATTACTACCTCACAGATACCTCCTCTCTCTCGTCCCTAACCATGTTTCTCAGCGTACCACACCCCACTTCGCCTCCCTATTTTTCTACCCAAACTTGATGACCAAATTACTGTTCTTAACTCCACCCCCTCTACTCAGCTCAACTCACTCTCTCCCCTTTGCCTCCGCTGCTCTCGTACCACTATCCCACAGCCTTGGATCGCTTCCACTGTCCCCCTTTTTCACTCTTATGCTTGAGCTGCTGAACGCTGCTGGCGAAAGTCTAAACACCAAGCCAACCTCGTTCACTGCAAGTTTATACTTTCCTGCCTTAACTCCGCTCTCTCCTCTGACAAGCAAAACTATTTCTCCTCCTTTATTGACACCCATACGCACCATCCCCGTCAGTTCTTCCGTATATTTAACTCCCTTCTCAGACACCCTGTACTTTCTCCTCCCCCATCCCTCACCCCCAACGATCTGGCCTCCTATTCCATTAGTAAAATTAACTCCATCAAGTCTGAACTCCTCAAAGTCCCTCCTCCCCTTCTCCAACCCCCCTACACTCAACTCTCTCCACTAATCTCCCATCCTTCCCAGCAGTATCTTCAGATGAGATCTTCCTCTTCTCAAATGCTACTCCAGCCACCTGTGCTTCTGACACAATTCTCTCTCATCTTGTGAAATCTCTCTCCCCTTCCCTCCACCCCTCCTTAACTTCAATCTTCAATCGCTCACTCTCCATTGGTTCCTTCCCCTCTGCCTTCAGACATGCCCACGTCTCCCCCATCCTAAAAAAAACCCTTTCTTGACCACACCTCCCCTTCTAATTATCGCCCTATCTCCTTCCTACCATTCCTTTCCAAACTCCTTGAACGAGTAATTTACACCCGCTGCCTTGATTTCCTCAACAACAACTCTTTCCTTGATCCCCTCCAATCTGGCTTCCGTCCCCTATAATCCATCGAAACCGCCCTCTCAAAGGTCACCAAAGACCTCCTTCTTGCCAGGTCCAGCGGCTCCTACTCTATCCTAATCCTTCTCGACCTCTCAGCTGCCTTCGACACTGTGGACCATCCCCTTCTCCTCAACACGCTATCCGAACTTGGTTTTACAGACTCCGTTATCTCCTGGTTCTCCTCCTACCTCTCCGGGCTTTCATTCTCAGTCTCCTTCGCGGGATCCTCCTCCACCTCCCATTCCCTTACTGTAGGCGTTCCTCAAGGGGCAGTTCTTGGTCCCTTTCTGTTCTCTATGTACACACTCACCCCGTTGGTGAACTCATTCGCTCTACGGCTTCAACTATCATCTCTACGCTGATGATACCCCAAATATACGTCTCTGCCCATGCTCTCTCTCACTCCCTCAGACTCGTATCTCTCCTCCTGACTTCAGGACAATCTCCATCTGGATGTCTGTCCCGCCATCCTAAAGCTCAATATGTCCCAAGACTGTACTCATTATCTTCCCTCCCAATCTCTGATTTTCCCGTCACTGTAGATGGCACTACCAACCTTCCGTCTCCACAAGCCCGCAACCCTGGTGTAATCATCGACTCTGCTTCTTCGTTCAGCCAATACATCCAATGTCACCAAAACTTCCAGTCCTCACCCTCCACATCATTGCCAAGATCCCGCCCCTTTCCTCTCGATCCAAACCGCTATCTTGACTGGTTCAATCTCTCATTTTATCTGAACTGGATTACTGCACCCTGCCTGCTCTCTGATCTCCATTCTCCTGTCTCCCCCCCACTTCAGTCTATACTTCAGGATTTTTTATTTTATTTTGTTAATATGTTATGTTTTGTTCTCTGTTCCCCCTTCTAGACTGTGAGCCACTGTTGCGTAGGGACTGTCTCTATATGTTGCCAACTTGTACTTCCCCCAAGCGCTCTCTAGTACAGTGCTCTATAACACAGTAAAGGGCTCAATAAATACGATTGAATGAATGGATGATATAATAAATACCACAATTAGTATATTAATAATAATCCACCTATCCAACCTGGCTTCACAGATTCCCGTCCCTCTCCTGGTTCTCCTCGTATTCCTCCGGCCCGTTCATTCTCAGTCTTCTTTGCGGGATCCTCCCTCCCACTCCTATCCACCTTACTGTAGGGGTTCCTCAAGGGTCAGTTTTTTTGTCCCCTTTCTGTTCTCTATCCTACACTCAACTCCCTTGGTGAACTCATTTGCTCCCACCGGCCTTCAGCTATCATCTCTATGGTCATGACACCCAAATCTACATCTCTGCCCCTGCTCTCTCTACTTTCCTTCTGACTCGGGTCTCCTGCCCCGCTATCCTAAAACTCAATATGCCCACAAGACTGAACTCGTTATTTAACCTCCCAAACCCTGCCCTCTCCCCTGACTTTCCCGCCACCTGTAGACGGCCCCGCAAAACTTGGTGTCATCCTCGACTCTCCTCTCCTCGTTCACCCCTCACATCCAATCCGTCACCAAAGCGTGCAGGTCTCACCTCCGTAACATCGCCAAGATCCGCCCTTTCCTCTCCATCCAAACCGCTACCTTGCTGGTTCAATCTTTTATCCTATCCCGACCTGGATTTACTGCATCAGCTTACTCTCTGATCTCCCCCTCCTCCTCCTGTCCTCTCCCCCACTTCAGTCTATACTTCACGCTGCTTCCCGGAACATCTTTGCTCAGAAACGCTCCGGGCATGTTACTCCCCTCCTCAGAAATCTCCAGTGGCTACCAGTAAACGTACGCAATCAAGGAAAAAACTCCTCACTTTTGGCTTCAAGGCCTCTCATCACCCTCGCCCCCCACTTCCTACCTCACCTCCCTTCTTTCCTTCTACAGCCCATTCTGCACCCTCCACTCCTCTGCCGCTAACCTCCTCACTGTGCCTCGTTCTCGCCTGTCCCGCTGTCGACCCCCGGCCCATGTCCTCCCCCTGACCTGGAAGGGCTTCCCTCCACACATCCGCCAAGCTAGCTCTCTTCCTCCCTTCAAAGCCCTACTGAGAGCTCACCTCCTCCAGGAGGCCTTCCCAGACTGAGTCCCCGTTTTCCTCTCCCCCTCCCCATCCAGCCCCTCCCTACCTCCTTACCCTCCCCACAGCACCTGTATATATGTTTGTACAGATTGATTATTCATTTTACTTGTACATACCTACTATTCTATTTATTTTGTCAATGATATACATCCAGCTTTACTTCTATTTATTCTGACGACTTGATACCTGACCACATGTTTTGTTTTGTTGTCTGTCTCCCCCTTCTAGACTGTGAGACCGTTGTTGGGTAGCGGCCGTCTCTATATGTTGTCAACTTGTACTTCCCAAGCACTTAATACAGTGCTCTACACCAAGGTAAGCGCTCCATAAATACGATTGAATGACTGAATGAGTTAATAGGCGGCCTTCCAGGACTGAGCCCCCTCCTTCCTCTCTCCCCCTCCTCACTCTCTATCGCCCCTGCCTTACTTTCTTCCCTTCCCCACAATACCTGTATATATGTTATATGTCTTGTACGTATTCATTACTCTATTTATTTATTTATTTTTACTTGTAATATCTATTCTATTTATTTTATTTTGTTAATATGTTTTGTTTGGTTCTCTGTCTCCCCCTTCTAGACAGTGAGCCCACTGTTGGGTAGGGACCGTCTCTGTGTGTTGCCGACTTGTACTTCCCAAGCGCTTAGTACAGTGCTCTGCACACAGTAACTGCCCAATAAATACGATTGATTGATTGATTGATTGATTATTAAGCACCAACAGGAAACTTCCTGTTATATCCTGGGCTTATATTGAAATTTCCCTTTCCTGCCCCTCACCTTTACTTTGTTCCTCTCCGCAATCACCGGGCCTGTCCTGGGCTGGGGAGCATAGACCTCTGCTGAGATGCTCACACCAGTTCCTCGGCCCTGGACTCGGGTGGCGGTGACATAAAAATCTGGGTGAGGGGTGACAGCTTTCAGGATTCTCCCTCCCCCTCTAGGCTCTCCGGATGGCTGCACTGTCCCCCTCAGATGATGGCTGGGTAATTTGCTCGAGGGTTCTCCTTGGGAGGATGGGCCCGGGGCTCCACCGAGACGGCTATCCGTCCGGGAATCTCAGAAGACCGGGATAGTGGGCTCTCTGTGGTCCCGGCCCCCACAACCTAAATACCTGCCCAGTCCCACGTGGTTCCCACTCTGGGACTCCTTCCTAGAATAACCTCAACGGACTCATCGTTTTCTTTCCGTGATTAATAATAGCTTTCTGTTTCAACTCTGTGAATTGGAGATAAATTGTGGTAGAGAGAATAGGTACCCTAGCCCATTTGCTTAGTCATGGTTGAATCCAATATTCAGATTGACTTAGTAGAAAAAAAAAGAAAAACACTTCAAATCTCATTTCAGTTTTGACACTGAATGGCTGTGTGTCACAGGCACATGTAAGGTTTCTAAAAAGTATAAGGTCCTTGTTTGCAAAGAATGTACTTTGTCCTTCCGTTGCACTACAATTTGATTGATTAATTGTTTGAATTAATACTTAATTATTGAAGCATATTATGTAATAAATAACAATAGTAGCAACAGTAACCGTAGGAGGAGATATCATAATGGTGTTTATTAAGTGACAACTGAGAGCATTACCTGGTTGGAAAAATCAAATCTGTACCCTGATCGTAGCTTGTGGGACAGATTTGAGAATAAAACTTCAGTTTAAAACACCCTTCTGCGCTATCTCTTCAATTTTATTTATTGTTATTTCTTAAGCATTTACTATGTACCAGGCACTGTATTAACCACAGGTGTAGATACAAGCTATTCAGGTTGGACACAGTCCATATACCACATGAGACCAACAGTATTCATCCCCATTTTACAGATGAAGTAGGTGAGTCCTAGAGAAGTGAAGTGAGTTGCCCAAAGGTCAAACAGCAGACAAGTGGAAGGGCCAGGTTTAGAACACAGGTCTTTCTGACTCCCAGGCCTGTGCTCTACCCTCTACTGGTGGTGAATAAAGGGGGTGAATCCAAGAGCAGGGATCCATCCCCAGGAATGGTAACTAGGTTTAAATACCAGTCAAGAGCAGCTGAATAAAAGCTCTTCTACAAAACTAGTCAAAGCCATTAGTAATAGGCAGCCAGAAAAAGTCTCTAATGACAAATATCTCAGATCCTTGCCGGCTGCTCAAGTCTGTCTACAGTCAGTCCTTGCGGAGAGATATAACAGGGTCAGAAAGTAAAGTGAAATTTTCTCTCTCTGGAGAAAAGACTCCCAACCAGAACCTTCCCAATCGCCATCTTCACGTCCATGTACCTCAGGCTGTAGATGAGGGGGTTCAGGGCAGGGGGACGCCACAGAGTAGAGCACGGATACCAAAACGCCCAACCCTGAGGAGGAGTCTGAAGGTGGTTGTAAGTTACCGAAGGCAGCTGTGCTGAAAAATACGTTCGTGACGGCAAGGTGAGGCAGGCAGGTGGAGAAGGCTTTAGCTCGGCACTCGGAGGCTGGCAACTTCAATATGGACCGGAGGATGTGCACCTATGACACGACAATGAAGACCAAGCAAAAGATACCCATAAGGGCCCCGGTGCCTATGATCACATCGATGACGTGGTGTGTTTTGGAGCAGGAGAGTCAGACCATGGAGGCGATATCATAGAACTGTCGGATCAGGAAGGATCCACAGAAAGGTAGGGAGAGCGTCCCAGAGCATGCATCGCTGCAAACAGCCTCCCGCTGAGCCATGAGGCGGCGTCCATCTTCCCACAAGCCCCTTGGTTCATGATGACCACGTAGTGCAGGGGGAGGCAGATGGCGGCGTAGCCATCGTAGGACATTGCTGTGAGGAGGAACACCTCTGAACCGGAAAACAGAACCACTGAGAAGAAGTGGGTGGCACAACCCAGGAAGGAGGTGGATCTACGGTCTGACAGGGAGTTGTAAATGGACTGGGGGACGGTGACGGAAATGAGGCATAGGTCGAGGACAGACAGATTCCTGAGGAAGAAGTACATGGGGGTGTGGAGGCGCCTGTTGAGGGCGGTGACGGCGACTGTGAGCCCGTTGTTGCTTAGCTACTACCTCTATCTGTTGCCGAATTGTACTTTCCAAGCGCTTAGTACAGTGCTCTGGACACAGAAAGCGCTCATTAAATGCGATTGAATGAATGAATTAATGAGATTCCCCTTCAGGGCCCCCAGGTGGATCAGAAGGAACAGCGCGCCGTTGACCAGCTGCAGCTCCCGAACCTCCCAGAAACCCAGCAGGAGGAATGATGTCACCATGGACATCTTGACCACCTCCTGGGATAGTCATTTGGCCATCGCGTCCAAAGCCGTGGGTTCTAAATCCTGGGTTCCAAACCCTGCTCCGTCACGTGTGTGCTGGGTGACCTTGAAAATGTCACTTATCTTCTCAGTGTCTCAGTTCCCTCTTCTGCATAATGGGGATTAAGTCAATGAGCCCCAGGTGGGACATGGGCTATGTCTAAACTGATTAGCTTGTATTGACCCCAGCGTTTAGTACAGTGCCTGACACACAGTAAGTGTTTAACCAAAACCATAAAAAACCTGATTCAGAGGTAGATGATAACCCTCAGAGAGACGTCTGCACAGCAGGACAGTGACTCGGTCCCAGAATAAATCTCCTCTGTTCACTTCATACAGTCTCCTGGCTTGGTTGAGGACAAAACAGAAAACCTTCCAGAGTTTATAGATGTTTAGTATGCTCTAAACATCAGCAGGGGTTGTGGCTACACAGCTTCCCTCCCTTCTCTTGTCATTAACACCCATTTCTCTAAGAATGCCCTGTGTGTTCTCACAAAACTGTATTAAGGAGCGCCCTGCTGTAGTACTCATCGCGTCCAACACCGCACTCTTCACCATCAATTGTATGTATTGAGCACTCCTTGTGCGCAGAGCATTGTACTAAGCACTTGGAAGAGTAGAGGCAGCTTTTCTTTCTAAAACATATAACGTATCCGTTTAGGTTCACAGAGTTGGAGAATAGTAGTAGTAATAATGATAATAAATTATGGAGTTTGTTAAGCACTTACTATCTAGACTGTAAGCTCATTATGGGCAGGGAACATATCTGCTCTCAAGAGATAAGAACAGGGCACTGTACATAGGAGCGCTCAATAAATACTACTGATTGATTGGTTGAGATGTGCTGAGCACTGGATTATGTCCTCGTGTATCTACATATTATAGGTCGATAGGACTCTTCCCGTGCCTCATAGGAGAAAGAGGATGGTCCTGGGAATCTAGGAGACCTTGGTATTGAACCCGGCTCCACCAATTATCTGCAGGGCGACCTGGGGCAAGTCATTTAACTTTTCTGTTCCTCGGTTTCCTCATCTGTAAAATGAGGATTAAAACGATAAGCCCCATGTGGGACAGGGAGAGTGTCCAATATGATTATATCAGATCTTCTCCAGCACTGAGTAAGGTGTTTGGTACATGGAAAGCGCTTAGGAAATACCACAATTATTATTATTAAGGAGAACAGGAAAATTACTGTTATATCTTGGGCTTATATTGAAATTTCCGTTCCTTGCCCCTCACCTTTCCTCTACTCCTCTCCAGAGTCACCTGGCCTATCCTGGGCTGAGGAGCATCGAACTCTGCTGAGAGAGAGGCTCACTCCATCTCGTCCATCCTGGACGCGGGTGGTGGTGACAGAAAGGTCTGGGCGAGGGGTGAGAGCTGTCAGGATTTTCCCTCCCCCTTTAGGCTGTCCGGCTGGCTGCGCCGTCTCCTCAGACGATTGCTGGGTTATTTCCTGGAGGATTCCCCATGGGAGGACGGGCCCAGGGCTCCACTGAGACAGGTGACCTCCAGGAATCATGGAAGGCCCGGATCGTCTGCTGTCTGTGGTCCCGGCCCTCCCAACCTAAATAGCTACCCATTCTCATGTAGTTCCCACTCTGGGACCCCTTTCTAAAATGACGTCAACGGACTAATGATCAATCTGCAGGTGGACCTGAATGATAACTGATAATAATAATGATAATGATGGTATTTGTTAAGCGCTTACTATGTGTCAAGCACTGTTCTAAGCGCTGGAGCAGATACAAGGTAATCAGGTTGTCCCACATGAGGCTCACAGTCTTCATCCTCATTTTACAGATAAGGTAACTGAGGCCCAGATAAGGTAAGTGATTGAAGTCACAAGTGGCAAGTGGCAAGTGGCAAGTGAAGTCACAAGACAAGTGGCGGAGTCGGGATAAAGAACCCTCGAACTCTGACCCAGAAGTCCGTGCTCTTTCCACTAAGCCACACTGCTTCTCCACGAAGAGAATAATGAGGCTAGAGTCTCAAGCTTACCAGCTGTTTGCATGGGATGTCTATCACTGATCTGATGACATCAGCCACGTCCTAGGGAGGAAGCTGGGAATGTGCAAAAGAATCCTCAATCCCCCCGCCCCTTAATCCTTCTCCAACTTTGCTGTCTGGGTCCTCCTCGGCCTCCCATCATGTAGCCCTGGGAGTCCCTTAAGGTTCAGTTCTGGGTCCCCTTCTTCATTGACTGGTTGACTGATTTCCTCCCAATCTTACTCTCTTTCTCTCACGCCCCTCCCAATTCTTCCCCCCCATAGCATCTCCATAATCTGCCCTTCCTTCTCCTTCCAAACTGCCTTTATGCAGGTGCAGGTACTGATTATGTCCCCTCGACTACTGCATCAGCCTCCTCGCCGACCTCCATACCACCAATCTCTCTCTTCTCGAGTTCATAATAAACCTTGTTGCCTGTATCATTTTTCTAAAACATCGTATTGCAGATATCTCTCCACCCCTGTAAAACTCTCATTGGCTGTCCATTCCCGTCGGCAGGAACTTCTGATCATTATCTTAGAGCACTCAATCGGTTCTTTCTCCACAATCCATCCTCTTCCTCCCCCACTGCATCCCAATAACCACACTTTACTACTTTCAATTTAATCTGCCCACAGTGGCTCATTTTCGTCTCTTTCATTAAAAGTTGCTTTCCCACACACTCCCCTTTGCCTGCCCCGCTGAAACAGCGTGGGTCAGTGGAAATACCACGGGCTTTGGAGTCAAAGGTCATGGGTTCAAATCCCAGCTCCGCCAATTGTTAGCTGTGTGACTTTGGGCAAGTCACTTCTCTGTGCCTCAGTTTTCTCATCTGTAAAATGGGGATTAAGACTGTGAACCCACGTGGACAACCTGATGACCTTGTATCCCCCAACGTTTAGAACAGTACTTTGCACATAGTAAGCGCTGAACAAATACCATCATTATTATTACCCCCAAGTACCACATCAATAGTTCCCTGTCACCCAAAGAGCTTGGATATTATCTCCCTCATTGTTTTTATATACTTATCATTATAATGTATTGCTTTCCCACACCTGCATTTTAATATAGTGTTTAGGTCCACCACTAGGTTATAAACTCTCTGAGAGCAGAGCTCACCGCTACCAACTCTATGATATTTTTCCATGAGCTTAGTGTAGTGCTCTGCACGGAGAAACCAATCAATAAATACTACTGATTGGTTGACTGATATTCAAATTAGGGGTGTTAATTTTTAAGCATCTGAGGGGAAAGTCATGTTCACGTCGTTGCTCGGAAAGGAGTGGGTCAGGAAGGAAATATTCATTCATTCAATCCTTCGTATTTATTGAGTGATTACTGGGTACTTTGTATTTCTCCCATGCAAATCTAACAGGGATCAAGTAAAGATCTATAACTACTGATCATGAAGAAGGGCCTTCTCAGCCACAGCAGCACACATCGGAAAATCTTGGCTGTCGGGTCTGTATATTTAGACCCAGAGGACGGCTGTAAATCTAGACAAATCGGTGAACAACCCATCTTACAATAGCTGGGATAACTGGCACGGAGGAACGGACGTTTTATGCCAGAGAAGAAGTTGGGAGATTGTACCCTTTAGGACCCTCCCCAGGGCAGATTTCACATCTTCATTCCTTAGGCTGCAGATGAGAGGGGGTTGAGGGTGTGGGGCACTGCGGTGTAGAACGCGGACGGCAGCAGGTCCAGCGTTGAGGGGAAGTCCGAGGGCGGTTAGAGGTAGGTGAAAGTCCCGGTAGAGAAAAAACATTGACGACCGCGAGGTGGGGAAGGCGGGTGTAGAAGGCTTTGGACTGGCCCTTGGTGGCCGGCATCCTCAGCACGGCCCAGAAAATACGCATGTACGAGACGACGATGAACACGAAACAGACGACGGCTAACACTGCCCCTATGGTCACTCCCATGTCCTTGGCGACGTGGCCCTCGGAGCAGGAGTTCTTCAGCAGAGCAGGGACCTCTCAGAAGAATTGGGGGACGGCGTTGTACCCGCAGAAGGGCAAGGAGAAGGTCGAAGCTGAAATCCAGACCCCAATCAGTCCTCCACTAAGCGAGGAGGTGGCGGCTATCTTCCCACAGGCCCTCGGTCCACGATGACGTCGTGGCACAGAGGGAGGCAGATGGCGGCTTAGCGGTCCTAGGACATGGCCGTGAGGAAGAAATACTCGGAAACCACAAGCAAGATCCACAGAAAGAAGTGGGCGATGCAGCCTAGGTAGGAGATGGAGTTATTATTGGTAAGGGAGTTGTGGATGGACTTCGGGACGCTGACAGAGATGACGCAGAGTTCGAGGACGCACAGGTTTTGAGGAAGAGGTCCATGGGGGCGTGAAGGCGCAGATCGAGGGCGGTGAAGGCGACGATGAGGAGATTCCCCTTCAGAGTCGCCTGGTAGAACAGGAGGAACAGCGCGGCGTGGACCAGATGAAGATCCCGGACCTCCGAGAATCTTAGCAGGAGGAGTTCTGTTTTCAGGGTGTTATTGTTCATTTTCTGGGAATTGGAACTGACTGCCTAAAGACATTTAGAAAAGAGAAGTAGCTTCGATTAGGGACGAGAATAATAATTCAGAGAAAACTGCACAGAGGAGGAGGATATCTTTGGGTTGGGGTGAAATCTCAGATTTTTGGGTTTTTTGTGGTATTTGTTAAGTTCATAGTATGTACCAAGCACTATATTACGCACTAGGATGGCTACAAGGTAATCACGCTGTTCATCTCCGTCAGTTCACCTGCTTCTGTTCAGGCAGCACAGAAACCATTCCTGAATCCTAGGTGTCTGTTCCATTTGCAGATATCTGCAAGGATTGTAGTCACTTAATTCCGCATCATTTGAGAAGCAGCGCTCCCTAGAGGAAAGAGCTCGGACCTGGAAATCAGAGGACCTGGCTTTTAATCCCCACTCTCCCATTTACCTTCTATGTGACCTTGGGCAAGTCACTTCACTTCTCTGGGCCTCAGTTCCTACATTTTCAAATTGGGGATTCAGCCCTTATTCTGCCTCCTATTTAGACTGTGAGTTCCATGACAAGCACTTAGAACAGTGCTTATCCCTTAGTACGTGCTTAACAAATATCGTTTATGCTCATTCAATAGCTCCTTTACCTTTCATATCTATTCGCCTCACCTTCTGTTCCCCAACATATTCTTTTAATTCATCCCTGGCCAATCTTCAGCCCTGCCTCACACTCATTACTCCCACAACTCTCCCCGCTCTCAGGCTATCCCCCCATCTCAGCACTCCCACCCCTTCAAATAATGATTACGATATATCCCAAGAACTTACTATGGGCGAGTCACTGTACTAAACGCTAGGACGGATACAGGCAAATCGGGTTGGTCCCACGCGGTGCTCATCGTCTCAATCTCCATTTTACAGATGAGGTAACTGAGGCCTAGAGAAGTGAAGAGACTTGCCCAAGGTCACACAGCAGACAGGTAGTGGAGCCGAGATTAGAACCCATGACCTTCTGACTCCCAACCCGTGGTTTGCCTATTCCACCACACTACTCCTCCTGATGGACTACACTCCTTCAACGTTCCAATTCATTCAAAAAAGCCCATCTCCTCCAATGAGCTTTTCCCAGTTAACTCTCAGGCAGACAAACCAATCCACCATCTCTACCCATCATGAACGGACTGATACTCCTCCTTGGCCGATGTATTCTTTTACTCCATTTCACAGCCACCTCTCTAGATTGCTCAGCTGTAAATACTTCTATGTCTATCTCCACTTTCCTTTATTTTTAGTAGTGTCTGTCTCCCCCTTATGACTGCAAGCTTGCGATCAGGGAACATACCTACCAGGTCTGCTCTATAGTATTCTCCCAAGTGCTTAGAACAGTGCTCTGCAAGCAGTCAGCGCATAATAGATACCATTGACTGATGGATTGATCAGAAACTAAGTTATCTATGGTCAGGAAATGTGTCAATAGTGGGCTTATGCTTCCCATTGGCCAACACTCTATTTCTCCTCCGTTAATGATACCCATGCCCATCATCCCCGTCAGCTCTTGCATATATTTAATTCCCTTCTCAGGCCCCCTGTTCCTCCCCCACCCCCATCCATCACGTCTAACGATCTGGCCTCCTACTTCATTAGTAAAATTAGCTCCATCATGTCTGAGCCCCCCAAAGTCACTCCTCCCCCTTCTCCAACCCCCTTGCTCTCAGCCCTCTACGCTACTCTCCCATCCCTTCCAGAAGTACCTTCAGATGAGGTTTCTTCCCTTCTCTCAAGTGCTACTCCATCCACCTCTGCTTGTGACCCCATTCCCTCTCATCTTATGAAATATCTAACCCCTTTCCTCCTCCCCACCTTAACTTCCAGCTTCAATCGCTCGCTCTCCACTGGTTCCTTACCCTCTGCCTTCAGGCATGCCTACGTATCCCCCATCTTAAAAAGTCCCACTCTTGACCCCACCTCCCCTTTTAATTATCGCCCTATCTCCCTCCTGCCATTCTTTTCCAAACTCCTTGAACGAGTCGTCTACACCCGCTGCCTCGAATTCCTCAACACCAACTCTCTCCTTGACGCCCTCCATTCTGGCTTCCGTCCCCTACACTCCACCGAAACTTCCCTCTCACAGGTCACCGATGACATCCTTCTTGCCAGATCCAACGGCTCCTACTCTATCCCAATCCTCCTCGATCTCTCAGCTGCCTTCGACGCTGTGGACCACCCGCTTCTCCTCAACACACTATCCAACCTTGGCTTCACAGACTCCGTCCTCTCCTGGTTCTCCTCTAATCTCTCCGGCCGTTCATTTTCAGTATCTTTGCACGCTCCTCCTCCTCCCATCCCCTTACTGTAGGGGTTCCTCAAGGGTCAGTTCTTGGTCCCCTTCTGTTCTTTATCTACACTCACTCCCTTGGTGAACTCATTCGCTCCCACGGCTTCAACTATCATCTCTACGCTGATAACACCCACGTCTACATCTCTGCCCTTGCTCATTCTCCCTCCCTTCAGGCTCGGGTCTCCTCCTGCCTTCAGGACATCTCCATCTGGCTGTCTGCCGCCATCTAAACCTCAACATGTCCAAGACTGAACTCCTTATCTTCCCTCTCAAACCCTGCCCTCTCCTTGATTTTCCCGTCACGGTAGATGGCACTACCATCCTTCCTGTCTCACAAGCCCGCAACCTTGGTGTCATCCTCCACTCTGCTCTCTTGGTCAACCCTTACATCCAATCCATCACCCAAACCTGCCAATCTCACCTCCGCAACATCGCCAAGATCCGCCCTTTCCTCTCAATCCAAACCGCTACCTTGCTGGTTCAATCTCTCATCCTATCCCGACTGGACTAGTGCATCAGCCTCCTCTCTGATCTCCCATCCTCCTGTTTCTCTTCACTTCAATCTATACTTCACGCTGCTGCCCGGATCATCTTTGTGCAGAAACGCTCTGAGAATGTCACTCCCATCCTCAAAAATCTCCAATGTCTGCCAGTCAACCTATGCAGCAAGAAAAAACTCCTCACTCTCGGCTTCAAGGCTCTCCATCAACTCGCCTCCTCCTACCTCACCTCCCTTCTCTCCTTCTACAGCCCAGCCTGTACCTTCCACTCCTCTGCCGCTAACCTACTCACTGTGCCTCGTTCTCGCCTGTCCCGCCGTCGACCCCCGGCCCACGTCCCCCCCCCCCCCGGCCTGGAATGCCCTCCTCTGCACATACGCCAAGCTAGATCTCTTCCTCCCTTCAAAACCTTACTGAGAACTCACCTTTCCCAGGAGGTCTTCCCAGACCGAGCCCCCTTTTTGCTGTCTTCCTCCCCATCCCCCCTGCCCTACCTCCTTCTTCTCCCCACAGCACCTGTATATATGTTTGTACAGATTTATTGCTCTATTCATTTTACTTGTACATATTTACTATTCTATTTATTTTGTTAATGATGTGCATCTAGCTTCATTTCTATTTATTCTCATGACTTGACACCTATCCACATGTTTTGTTTTATTGTCTGTCTCCCCCTTCCTGACGGTGAGTCCGTTGTTGGGTAGGGACCGTCTCTATATGCTGCCAACTCGTACTTCACAAGCGCTGAATACAGTGCCTTGCTCAAAGTAAGCACTCAATGAATACGATTGAATGAATGAATGATTTCTTCCTTATCCCTAAACCTGTCTCAAACCACAAGACAACCTTAATCAATCAGTGATAATTATTGAACATTTACAGTGCAGAGTACTGTACTAAGCACTTGGGAGAGTACAAGAGAACATGGTTGGCAGACAATGTACCTGCCCACAATCAAACAATTATTCAATCAATGGTATTGATTGAGTGCTTACTGTGTGCAGAGCACTGAACTAAGTGGTTGGGAGAATACAATGCAACAGAGTTTGTAGACACATTCCTTGCCCACATTCAATCAGTTGATAGTATTTTTTGAGTGCTTACTGTGTTTTAGAGCACTGTACTAAGAGCTTGGGAGAGGACAATGCAACAGAATTGGTTGATGTTTTCCCTACCTACATTAAGCTCTCAGTCTAGAGACCAGTTTAATTTATTTCTATCCCTAACCCTAGGCTCAAACCTGTCCTTTTTCCTTACTTTACAATTTGTACATCAAAAGACACCTAGAGTATTTTATGTTCTGTGATAAAAATATATACATTAATCTATGATATAGATAATATAATAACAATAATTGTGGTATTTGTTAAGCGTGTACTATGTGTCAAGCATTATACTAAGTCTTGGAGTAGATACAAGATAATCAGATCCCTTTTAGGGCTCCCACTCTTAGTTTTGAGGGAGAACTGATGATGAATCCCCATTTAGCTTCTACTGTAATGCCAAGCAGTGGGATAGGTACGTTGGACACACTCTCTGGTCTGCCTGTGGCTTACAGTCTAAGAGGAGAGGGAGAGAGAAAAGGCCTTGCCTTCGAGAAGATTACATTATAATGGATTGTTTGTATCTCTGGCCCAAAGTGTATGAACGAAACCAAGGTTCCAGGCAACTTATGAGTTAAGACACAGAGAATAATATTAACAATATTATTACTATGAACCAAGCACTGATCCAAGCTCTGGGATATATACAAGTTAATCATGTTGGAAACAGTCCTTGTCCTACATGGAGGTCACACTCTAAATCCCCATTTTACAAATAGGTAACTTAGGCTCAGAGAAATGAAGTGACTTGCCCAATGTCACACAGCTGACACGTGGCAGAACTGAGGATTAGAAGCCAGGTCCCTTCTGACTCCACTACACCACGATGCTTGCCGAAAGCTATGATGTTTAAACGAAAGCTACAGATTGATTGATCAATGAATGATAATCTAGTGAGCACTTTACTGGGTATTAGGCACTGTACTAAGAATTTAGCAGTTAAAGAAACTGGAGCAAAGAGAGATTAAGCAGCTTTCCTGAAGTTGCACATCAGGGAGGTGGCAGAGATGTATCGTGTGGGGGTCTTCTGAATCCCAGAACTTGGCTCTTTCCTCTAACAACTGAATGGTGGCTGAGTTCCCCTCACTAACAAAGATCCACGCTCCCTTATACTTTTATTTTGGGCTTACATTGAAATTTTCCTCCCCTGCCCCTCACCTTTCCCCTTCCCCTCTCCAGAGTCACCGGGCCTATCCTGGGCTGGGGTGCTCCGACCTCTGCTGAGAAAGAGGCCTTACTTCATCTCGTCGGTCCCTGGGCGCTGGTGAGGGTGGCAGGAAGATCTGGTTGAGGGGTGGGGGCTGTCAGGAACCTCCCCTCCCCCTCTCGGCTATCCCGCTGGCTGCACTGTCCACTCAGACGACAGCCGGGTTATTTCTTGGGAGGGATTCCCGTGGGAGGGCAGGCCCGGGGCTCCGCTGAGATGGTTATCCATCCGGGAATCTCGGCAGGCCGGGATCGTGGGCTCTCTGTGGCCCCGGTCCCCCACAACCTAAATTAAACTGCCCAGTCCCACGTGGGTTTTCACTCTGGTACTCCTTCCTAGAACAACCTCAACGGACCCATCATTCTCTTTCCATGATTCTCTTTTCCAAAATAATAGCTTTTTGTTTTCAACTCTGTGGGTTGGAGATATTTCGTGGGTAGGGAGAATAGGCAACCTAGCTCATTTGGTTAGTCATGGTGGAATCCAATAATTCAGATTGACTTAGCAAAAGAAAGAAAGAAAAGGACCACAAGATCTCGTTCCGCTTTTGACACTGAATAACTGTGGGTCACAAGCACCTATAACATTATTTAAAAATATAAGCTCCTTGTGTGCAAATAATGTATAGTGACCTTATGTTCTACTTCAATTTGATTGATTGATTGAATTAATACTTAATCATTGAAGTATATTTTACAATAAATAATAATAGTAGTAACAGTACGAATAGGAGTAGAAATCATAATGGTGTTTACTGAGTGACAACTGAGAGCATTAAGTGGTTGGAAAAATTCAACCTGTACCCCTGCTCCTGGGTTTCTGGGAAAGATTTGAGGATCAAACGTAAGCCTAAAATACCCTTCTGCAGCTCCCTCTTCAATTTGATTTGGTGGTATTTCTTAAGCACTTACTATGTGTCAGGCATTGTATTAACTACAGAGGTAGATACAAGCTAATCAGGTTGGACACAATCCATATCCCAAATGGGGGCCCACAGTATACATCCTTATTTTACAGATGATGAGTGACCTGCGTCCCAGAGAAGTGAAGTGACGTGCCCAAGGTCACAGAGGCAGACAGGTGGAAAAAAGCAGGATTAGAACCCAGGTCTTTCTTACTCCCAGGCCCGTACTCTACCCTCTGCTTATAATGAATATAGGGGTGAATCCAACAGCAGGGATCCATCCCCTGGCTTGGGAACTAGATTTAAATACTAGTCAGAAACAGCTGGATAAAAACCCTTCTTCCAAACTAGGTCAAAGCCATTGACAATAGGCAGGCAGGAAAAGATTCTAACGACAAATATCTCTGATCTTTGCAGGGCCGCTAAAATCTGTATAGTGTCAATCTGAGGGAGACAGAAGCCAAAGGATCAAGGCATCATTAGGAACGTTCTATTCTGGGTGAATCGACTTTCCACCTAGGACCCTCCCCAGGGTGGAATTCATGTCCGGTTCCTCAGGCTGTAGATGAGGGGATTCAGGTCGTGGGCACAACTGTGTAGAATACGGAGACCAGCAGGTCCAGAGCTGAGGAGGGAGTCCTGAGGGTAGATATGAGGTACCGAATGCAGCCGTGGTGAGAAACACGGTCGTGATGGCGAGGTGAGGCAAGCAGGCTTTGGCCCGGCCGTCGGAGGCAGGCATCCTCAGCACGGCCCGGAAGACGCTCACATAGAAGACGACGATGGAACCGAAGTAGGACATGCCAATAATAATGATAATAACAATGGCATTTTGTTAGCGCTTACTATGTGCCAAGCATTGTTCTAAGCGCTGGAGTAGGTACAAAGTAATCAGGTTGCCCCACATGGGGCTCACAGGTGTTCAAACCCCATTTTTCGGTTGCGGTACCAGAAGTCCAGAGAAGTTAGGTGACTTGCCCCTTTTCACACAGTTGACAAGTGGAGGAGCCAAGATTCGAACCGATGACCTCTGATTCCCCATGCTAGGGCTCGTTCCACTAAGCAACGCTGGTTCTCAAAAAGGCCCCCGGTGACTATGATCACAGGGGATGGCAAGGTGCGTTTCGGAGCAGGAGAGTCAGGACCCCTGCGGTGATATCACAGAAGAGCTTTAGGATCATAAAGGACACCGGCAGAAGGGTAAGGAGAACGTCCCAGTAGCATTGACATCACTGCATTCAGCCCCCCGCCAAGCCATGAGGCGGCGGACGACCTCCACAAGCCCCCTTGTGTCCAGGAGGACCTCGTAGTGCAGGGGGGAGGACAGATTGCAGCATAGTAGTGGTAGGAGATCGCCAATTAGGAGGAAGCCCTCTGAACCGGCAAACAGAACCAGTGTTAAGGACCTGGGTGGCACAGCCCAGGAGGGGAAAGGATATATGGTCGGTCAGAGAGTTGAGGATGGATTTGGGGACGGGAACGGGAGATGAGACAGAGGTCGAGGACGGACAGGTTCCTGAGAAAGAAGTACATGTGGGGGTGTGGAGGCTCAGGTCCTGGGCAGTGACGGCGGACGATGAGGGGATTACCCGTCAGAGCTGCCCGGAAGACCAGGGAGGAACAGCCAGCGTGGACCAGCGAGCGTGGACCAGCTGCAGGCTCCTGGACCTCTGAGAATCCCAGCAGGAGGGATTCCTCACCACCGTGCAGCTGACCATTCCCAAGGATTGCTGAGATACCTACAAAAACAATGAGAAGGAAGCTATTTCAGAAACTCAACAGACATGACAGTCAAATCAATCCATCAATTGTATTTACTGAGACACTTACTTTGTGCCGGGTACTATACTAGGCTATAGAGAGTGTAGTACAGCAGAGTTGCAGACAAAAATTCGCTGTGCACGAGGAGGCTGACAGCTACAGGGGGAGACATACATTGAAATGTACATAAGTGCTGCCTTGGGAGGTCAGAGATCATCAGTTCTAAATCCCCAGCTCTGCTAGCTTATCAGGCTGTGTGACTTTGGGCAAGTCACTTCACTTCCATCTGTGTTTCAGTTACCTCATCCGTAAAATGCTTCCCACCTGTGACAACCTGATTACCTTATATCTACCCCCAGTGCTTAGAACAGTGCTTGACACATAGTAAGCGTTTTAGCAAATGCCATCATCATCATCATGGAGGGTGGGGGAGAAATAAAAGATGCAAATCCAAGTGCAATGGGGTAAGGCAGATAGGAGAGAAAGTAGGGAAAACGAGGGGCTCAGTCGGGGAAGGCCTCTTGAAGGAGATATAATTTTAGAAGTCTCCAAAGTCGGGAGATCCATGGTCTGTCAGAGGAGACAGCGATACCTAGTAAAAGGGCAAGGGCCCGAGAGGTTAGATAGACCTGGGTTTCCAGTCCTGGATCTGTCACATGCCTGCTGTGTGACCTTGTGCAAGTCATTTCCCTTCTCTGTGCCTCGGTTCCTCATCTGTAAAATGAGGATTAAGCACATGAGCCCCACGTGGAGCAGGGGACTGTGTCCAACCTGATAACCTTGTATCTACTCCAGCGCTAAGAGAACAGTGCTGTCAAATACAAACATTATTATTATTATTGTATGAAGAGGGGAGGGAGTTCCAGGGCCAGTGGAAGGGCATGGACTAGGGATCAGTAGTGGGATAGATGAGAACAAAATAAAGTGAGTAGGTTGGTTTAGACGAGCCAAATGTGTGGACTGGGGTGACCATGAGAAACTGACCCTCTTAACCTTCAACCTCCAGGAAGAAGGAAATCAAAACCAATCAATCAAATATCTTGACCATTTACAATTTGTACAGAGCGGTGTGCTGAGCACAACCATATAAATTGTCCCTCACCAGATATAGCCTCCTGTTTCATGGCAAATCTCGGGTATCTTTTATTTCCCATGTGAACTCCAGTTCTCAGTGATAACTCCTCTCAAAGGGACCTTGTCTAAATGTAGCCACCATTGTTCTCTTCCTCAGAACTGAATACGGTGCTCTTCATTCATTCATTCATTCATTCATTCAATCGTATTTATATGAGCGCCTACTGTGTGGCAGAGCACTGTACTAAGCGCTTGGGAAGTAAAAGTAGGCAACATATAGAGACGGTCCTTACCCAACAACAGGCTCACAGTCTAGAAGATGGGCTCACAGTCTAGGAAGACGGGTTGCTCTTCTGAAGTGCTAGATATAGGGATGAAAACCCAAGGGCTTAGAGAGTGAGGATTTAAGCACAAAGGTGGAAACTGAAAGGTCCTAGTAGTGTGGGACAGCGGGGAGAGGATAGTCAGATTAATCAGAGACTACTTCCTGGAGGAGATGTAATTTATGCTGACTTTGAAGATGGGGGGAGAATGGTGTCTGTCTTCAGATTAGTAGGTGCTTAGTAAACTGCCACTGAGTGGCAGTACAGTACCAGCTCCGACCATGTTTCCCCACTCGCTCAAGAACCTCCATTGGTTTGTACATCCACCTCTGCGTCAAACAGAAACTCCACACCATCCTCTTGAAAGCTCTCAATCACCTCGCTCCCGTCCTAATAATAATGGTATTTGTTAAGCGCTTTACTATGTGGAAAGCACTGTTCTAAGTACATGGCACTCTTCTAAGCGCTCCTACTACAAGCCAGCCCCGCACAATTTGCTCCTCTATAGTCTACTCTATTCACCGTATATCCATCTTGTCACTCTACCAACCACCTCTCGTTCACGTCCTGTCCGTTGCCTGGGAATGTCCTCCTTCTTCATATCTGACCAACGTTCCCTATGCCCACCTCAATACCTTATTAAATCCACATCTAGTGCAAGAAGGCCTTCCCTGGACCAAATTTGATTTCCTTGTCTCCCCACGCCCTTCCGTGTAGCCCTTCACATGAATTTGCCTCTTTATTCACCGCTCTCTCGATCTCATGGCATTTATGCATAGTTTCATAATTTATGTATTTCTATTAATATTTGTCTCCCTTTCTAGACTGTGAGCTCCTTACGAGCAGGGAATATGTCTGCCAATCTTACATTTTAGTCTCCGAAGCATTTAGTAAGGTGTTCTTCACGCCGTAAATACTCAATCAATATGATCGATTAGCAACCTAGAACGATTGCCAACAATCCATTCCTGTCTATCCCCGCCACCCACCCAGTATATCCGGGGGATGAAGAGCCATGGAGACGCCGTGGGGAGAGAAACGTTTACTTCCTTCTTGGAGCCTGTCGGGTCACTCGGTGAAGCCGAGCCTTTCCGGAAAAAGCTCCTAGCCCCTCCTGCGGGGTCACCCCCGGGAGATGTTTCAGACGTTGGGTTCGGTTGAGGGGCCTGGGCTCCCCTGGGGGTCCGGCACCGCTGGGGACCCTTGGAGGACCTTGGGGTGGGATAGTGGCCCTGCCCCACAGGACTACCCCACTGGGGGCCATGTGACCCGTCACACTGCCGAGCGTCTCACAGGGAGAACCTCCAGAGTAATAGCGGAGATGACAATGAGATGTCCATCTCGTTTTTTTGTCAGTGGCCCACCGGCTTCACACGCTTCACAGATGTGGGATCCCGATCCTGAGAAGCCCTCCCGCAATCACACCGCGGGGCCCCTGCTGCTCCCGGAAGGATCCTTCTCCTCCGGATGCCGCCATAGGGGTCCGGGATCCCGATCTTGAGAGGCCTGCCCGCCATCACACCGCGGGGCCCCCGCTGCTCCCGGAAGGATTCTTTTTTTCCGGACGCGGCCGCGTAGGCCGGGGTCTCTCTCCCTCCCTCCCGAGCAGCCTGCTATCGGGCGCCCATGATCCGCGGCTGGGCTCCTGGCCGTCCCCCTCACGGACATCTGCATCCCCGCCTGAGGACACTGAGCCCCCTGAACTGGGCCCCCACACCGCCAACATCACTAGACTGAATCTTCGAAGCCACCTCCACTCTGTCCACTCTAGGCTTGGTGGGACATTTGTGTTACCCTGGCTTCCATCGCCACCATACTCCCCAATAATCGACCTTCTTTGAGGAGCCCCCAACGCTCCCTCCTTCCTGGACCTGACATCACTGATTCCCCTCCACCCCTCATCCCGGAGGTACAAAGGCCCCTTGTTCTCACCCGAGTTACTTTACAACATCCCCATTCGCACCTAGTCAGCCCACCCATTCTATATTGGCTGTTTTCTCTTCTTCCCAGGAGTTTCCTCTCCCATGACATTTCTTAAAGGTTCCCCGCCCTACTCCCAGAACTGTCAATCCATAGGACTCCATCCTCCACCATCTCAGAGACATTTCTGCTAAGGAGCCCCTGGACTCTCCTTGACATTAGCCTTTTTGATTTGATTTGACTGACTCATGGACAATTCCTCCTTCTCCTCTTGGCATCATCTGCCTATTTTATGTTTGCTTCTTCCATGTTAATTGTTAACTGCTCTCTGTGATGTCATCATCTACTTATTTTATTATTGCTACTGCATTCATTGCTACTGCATGTTAATTGTTAACTGCTCGCTGTGCTGTCATTTACCTTGCTGACCTCACCATGAACTATCGAATCCCCCTGTTCCCATCTGCCCTTCCCAGTCTTCACTTTCTCCTTCCCCTCTGCAACCCAGCTTTTTTCCATCCCTTTCCCCATAGGTTCCCTCGATCTTGGGTGATGACCTCGTAGCTCAAGGGGGCGGTAGATGGCGGGCATAGTGGTCGTAGGACGTCTCCGTGAGGAGGACAACTCCGAGAAAGCAAACGAAATAAAAAAAGGTCTGAGCCACACAGCCCTATAGAGAGGTGCCTCTACCATTGATCAGGGATGTGGGTGATCAGGACAAATGATGGAGATAAGGGCAGAGGTCGATGAAGGGGACAGGTTCCTGAGGGAAGACGTGTATGGGGGTGTCGAGGAGCCGGTCGAGGATGGTGACGGTGACGATGAGGAGATTCCCTGACAGGACCGCCAGCTAGACAGGGCTGCCAAGTAGCGGCTTGGACCAGCTGCAAATCCCGGACCTCCGAGAATCTCAGCAGGAGGAATTCTCTAAACCTTGGTGGTGTTTCCCATTTTCATCGATTATCTGTGGTTTTCCCATGGAGGCACAGAGAAGGAGTATATTTACAGGAAGGACTCTGAAAATCCCCATTTTTTATTTTCAACTATCATCCCCCCCCTCCGTTTTGGCTTCTAAGTCTGCATTTCTGTTCCAGCCTCCAAGTTACTTTAATCATATAATTTCAGCTACTGATAATGGTAGAGAGATGTAAGAAGACAATAGAAAACAACAATATAATATGTTTCAATTTTTCCTTATGTTCATCGTTTGGGAGATAGTTGAACCACTGCAAACCCCAGTTCGAGATAAATATCTCCATATAGCAAGAGGAAGTCCCTTATCGTCTCGGGGCCTCAGTTACTTCACTGTAAAATGGAGATTGATTGAGTCCCACATGAGACATCGACTGTGTCAAACCTGATTAGTTTATATATACACCCCAGCACCCAGAAAAATGCTTGGCACAAAGTAAGTGCTTAACAGGTACCATAAAGAAGTTCACAGAAAAATTATGAAATATGAATAAAAGGAAATACATTAAATGAGCAGTTATTAATATTAAAGAAAAGCAATGCGCTTTATCTTTAACTGCAGTGTGTTGGATTGTACTGTAGGCCATCGGATATGTTGGTGTACAGTGCTAATGCTAAAGGTTAAACATGAACAACACCTCCTCTGGTTTTTGATTACAGAGAAATCCTGGGCTAAGTTAACATTTGTATTTTCTGTGAATTTATTTCAGTTTAAACCTTTCATAAATGCCAACAGTAATTCCCTCAAGTGTTATCTCTCAGCAGACATGACCTGACAGCTTGTAAGTACCTGCCTTCCAAAGCAAATATGACAAGCCTAAGAGCCTTTAGGTACATAACGTTTGTAGCTATTTTTTCTTCTCAAATGTCTATGAGAGGGGAGATTAACATAGAACAAATCAAGTTGTATTACATTTTGTTTTTGTGACAACTTTCTGGATCCATTTAGAAACGTCAAGAAGTGGTCACACACTAAAATTGTACATTTGTTTAGAAAGGGAAGGGTGAGAAGAGGGTAAGGGGAGACTGGCTGGCTGGTGACACATTCATGGGTACCTCTGGATTTCTAAATGTGAAAGGTCCAATTCTATTTCATTAAGTTACACTTTATGAAGGTTAAATGATCTGGTCAAAAAGATGAAGTGAGCATCACTGAACCTTGATAGGCATTTGGGGACGTAAACAAGTGAAAGTGTTACATTGTCAACAGTATGATATGTAATATGATGGGGTTATTGGGTTCTAATTCCTAATCCCAACTCCCACCATTTGTATGCTGTATGACCTTGGGCAAATCCCTTTACTTCACTGTGCCTCATTTCCCTCATTTGTAAAATAGGGGACTGAGACTGTGAGCCACATGGGGGACAGGGACTCTGTCCAAACCCAATGTAATAATAATAATAATGGCATTTGTTAAGCGCTTACTATGTGCAAAGCCCTATCTAAGCATCTGGGTAGGATACAAGGTGATCAGGTTGTCCCACATGGGGCTCACAGTCTTAATCCCCATTTTTACAGATGAGGTAACGAGGCATAGAGAAGTTGTGACTTGCCCTAAGTCACATAGCTGACAAACAGAAGAGCTGGGATTTGAAACCATATGACCTATGACTCCCAAGCCTGTGCTCTTTCCACTGAGTAAACGCTGCTTCTCTGATGGTTACAATATGCTTGTATCCACCCCAGCGCTTAGTACAGTGCCTGACATATTGTAAGAACTTTATAAATACGATAATTACTATTATTATTATTATTAATGTTTTGCATTGTCCTGTGGAATATTACTCCTTGGATATTATCGTTGGGAACTTTAAGAAAGCCAGGAAAACGTGAATACCATCCTATGGATCACCAGGATTTAGTGGGAAAAGCATAGCCCTGGGAGCCAGAGGACTCGTGTTCTAATAGTGGCTCTGCCACTTGCTTTCTATGTGAACTTTGGCAAATCACTTAACTTCTCTTTGCCTTGTCCTCCCCTGACTTTCTCATCATTGTAGGACAAAACTACCATTCTCCCCGTCTCACAAGTCCAGAATCTGGGCATTATCATTAACTCATCTGCATCATTCAGCCTGCATCATTCACTCAATCCTGTCAGTTCTACTTTCCCAACCTCTCTAGAATGCTCCTTCCCCCTTTCCATTCTAACTGCTACCATGTAGATCCTAGCACTTATAACCCACCTTGACTGCCTGCAACAGCCTCTTCACCGTCCTCTCTAGTTTTCTCTCCCAATCCAGTCCTTGATTCATTTTTTCTAAAAAAATCATTCTATATCTCCCCATTCTTCAAAAGCTTCCCAGTAGTTGCCCATTTACCTCCACATCCACCAGAAACTCTTTCCCAACAGCTTTAAGGAAAGAACTCAATGAACTCTTCCTCTCCTTCCTTACCTTGCTAATCGCCTTCAACTACTCAACGTGCATATTTCATTTGTCTAACACCAACCTACTCACTATACCTTGATCTCATTTATCTCTCCATCAGCCCTCGCCTGTATCCTCCAATGGGCCCGGAAGTCTCTCCCCGTTCATATCTGAAGACCATCACTCTTCCCACCATAAGAGCCTTATTAAAATTAAATCTCCCCAAGAGACCTTCCCTGACTAAAGCACTCACTTCCCCTACCTGCCCTCCTTCTTCTTCATTGTTTACGCACTTGGATCTATGGGATCCCATATGTTCTAAATAGATAAATAGAAATTTATCTATTTTATTATAATAATAATAATAATTATGGAATTTATTAAGCGCTTACTATGTGCAAAGCAATGTTCTAAGCGCTGGGGAGGTTACAAGGTAACCAGGCTCACAGTCCTTAATCCCCATTTTCCAGATGAGGTACCTGATGGCCCAGAGAAGTTGTGACATGCCCAAAGTCACACAGCTGACAATTGGCAGAGCGGGGGATTTGAACCATGACCTCTGACTCCAAAGCCCGTGTTCTTTCCACTGAGCCACGCTGCTTCTCTATTTATTAATTTTATCTATTAATATTTATATTAATATATCTATCTATCTATATATATATATATCCCATAATCACTTGGATATTCACTGCACACCACAAAACACCTACGTGCATATCTTTACACTCTGTCATTTCCCCTATAAATAATTTTGTTTTTATGTTTGTCTCCCACTCAAGACTGGAAGTTCTTTGAAGGCAGGGATTACGTCTGCCAATTCTATAGCTTTATACTCTCCCCAAACACTTAATACATTGCTCCTGCAGGCAGTAAGCACTCAATAAATACTACTGATTGTTAGATTCAAAAGCAGCGTGGTTCAGTGGAAAGAGCACGGGCTTTGGGAGGCAGAGGTTATGAATTCAAACCCTGGCTCAGCAAATTGTCAGCTGTGTGACTTTGGGCAAGTCACTTAACTTCTCTTGCTCCTCAGTTACCTCACCTGTAAAATGGGGATTAAGACTGTGAGACCCCCGAGGGACAACCTGATCACCTTGTAACCTCCCCTGCGCTTAGAACAGTGCTTTGCACATAGTAAGCGCTTAATAAATGCCATCATTAGTGTGTGCCAAGTATTGTGCAAGTCCCTGGAGTAGGTACCAACAATCAGATTGGTCACATTTCAATTTGTAGCAGTCCTAGAAGTCCCCTTCCCCCACATTCTAGGCATGGCAGACAACATTCCCCCTTGTTCCATTTTGCAGTTTTTGTAACAAAGCTATTCATGTTATCAGCAATTGTCTCTGCACTGAACACTGACACACTAAATGTTCTTAAATGGTTTTTGGTTTAGAAAGACTAAACAGCATGTCAAATAGCCTGGCCAGCGTATACAGCAATACACTTGGCTCTGATTAGTTTAAGTTGTTTTTTTAAAAGGTTTCTGGATCCAATGCCTCAGTAATGCCTTTCTGTATTACTTCGGAGAGGTAGAAAAAGATAATGACTCCCCTTGAAATTTATCTATTTTAACTTTTCTGTCATGATGAATTTCTTTACCAATACAAGTGACATGAGAAATTTGATTTTAAAAGCTGAAGGAAATATTCCTGAGCAATATTCTAAGTAACAATATCTTGATATGTAAAGATCAGAAAGTGACAGCCTGCTGAGGAACCTTGGGCAAGTCACTTAATTTTTCTGTTTTAGTTGCCTCAACTGTTAAATAAGGGTGAAATCCCTGGTCTCCCTCCCTCTTAGACTGCAAGCACGATGTGAGATAGGCACTAAATCAGATTTGCTTATAGTGTATCAATCTCAGTGCTTACTTACTAAAAACAGTGCTTAGCATAATACCTGATTAACAAATATCGACAACAATTGTGCTGTTGCTGCTCTTGGCTTTCCATTTTTTTGCTTTTCTCCTGGGTTTGCAAGAAATGAACCATTTGCTAAGCCATTCTTCTGAGTATCCCATATGATTGAGGGATCAAAAATGACAAAGAGCACAATATGCTCTCAAGCTCCCAGAGATCCTCTGTGTCCACAAACTACATGAATTTCTAGATTGCAATGCATGTTATCTGGTTAGAGTGCCAGGACAGAGAGGGTGTTGGTGTCCTTAGAACAAATAACCACTACTGGGGGAAGCAACTCAGTCATATTTCCTGCTAAAAATAATTATGGTATTTAAGTGCTTACTATAGTGCTGAGAACTGGGGTAAGTACAGTCAGATCAGGCACATTCTCTGTCCCCATATGGGGTGTAGCCTGAAGGGGTGGGAAAACAGGTACTGAATTCACATTTTTTCAGAAGAAAAAAGAGGCCCAGATAATTTTAGTAACTTTCACAAGGTCATACAGCAGGCCGATGGTGGACCTGCATTTAGAACTCAGGTCCTCTGATTTCAGGTCCTCTATTCTTTCCATTGTTCTGCACACAGTAAGCACTCAATTCATACGATTGAATTAATGAATGAATTGAGCCATGCTGCTTCTCAGCCAGGCATCTTCTTACTCTGAGCCTCCTGTTCCTACCCTCTCTTAGGTACAGAGGTAGAAATCATCCTTTAGTGGAGCTGAGAAAGGGATCATTATATTGTAAAGTCAATCAATCAACGAAATTTATTGAGCATTTATTGATCACTACACAGAGCACTTGGGAAAGTGCAATGCAATTGAGTTGGTATATGTGATCCTTGCCTACATAGAGCTTACAGTCTAGAGGTGAGACTAACATTGAGGTACCGATCAAGGAACTGCCAGAGTATAAGGATATGTACATAAGTACCATCCAATCAATCTAAGTGCCATTAAATCAATTAGATTGAGGGTATAGGTAAATATCAAGTGCTTAAGGGGTACAAATCAGAGAAGGCCTCCCACAGGAGATGTGATTTTAGGACGGTTTTGAATATGAGGAGAGTAGTCAACTAGATGATTCCCAACTTCATTTCTCCAGCCCTGACCTCTCTCCTTCTCTATTGGCCCTCATGTATTCTCCTGCCTTCAGGATATCTCCATCTGGATAGCCCACGAAACCTCACACTAAAGATATCCAAAACAGAACTCCTAATCTTCCCTCACAAATCATGTCCTCCCCCATCTTTATAATCATTGTACACAACACCATATGTCAAAAGTCCATAACTTTGGTATTATCCTTGACTATTTTCTCATTCTACCTACTCAATCTACCAGCCCATTGTTGGGTAGAGATTGTCTCTATCTGTTGCCAAATTGTACTTTCCAAGTGCATAGTACTGTGTTCTGCACACGGTAAGCGCTCAATAAATACAATTAAATGAATGCATTAAATCCTGGTCAGTTCTACCTTCACAAAATTGTTAAAATCTGCCGATTCCTCTCCATCCAAACTGCTGCTACACTGATCCGAGCACTTTTATACTATCATGACTACTGCATCTGCCTCCTTGCTGACCTCCCGGCCTCCTGTTTCTTGCCACTCCAATCCATATTTCAATTAATCATATTCATTGCACACAATACAACAGAGCTGGTAGATACAGTCCCTGTTCATTACGAGCTCACAGTCCATAGAGAGAGACAGACATTAATATAAATAAACTATGGCTATGTACACAAGTGCTGTGAGGCTGAGGAAAGGACAAAGAAAGGGAGCAAATCAGAGTGACACAGAAGGGAGTGGGAAGGGAGTGCCCTGAGGGAATGAGGACTTAGTCAGGGAAGACCTCTTGGAGGATATATACCTTCAATAGGACTTTGAGGGTGGGGAGAGTAATATGAAGAGGGAAGATGGTCCAGGCCAGAGGCAAGGAGAGGTTGAGAGGTAGGTCAGGTGAGATAGATGAGATCGAGGTACAAAGAGTAGGTTAGTATTAGAGGAGTCAAGTGTATGGGCTAGGTTGTAGTAGGAGAACAGTGAGCTGAGGTAGGATGGGACAAAGTGATTGAGTGCTTTAAAGTCAAAAGTGAGAAGTTTTTGTTTGATACGGAGGTTGACGAGCAACCACTGGAATTGTTTGAGGAGTGGAGAAACACGTCCTGAAAGATTTTGTAGAAAAATGATCCATGCAGCAAAGTGAAGTATGGACTGATTAGGGAGAGACGGGAAGCAGGGAAGTCAACAAGGAGGCCTATGCAGTAATCATAGGCAGGATAGGATACGTGGGATTAACGTGGTAACAGTTTGAATAGAGAGGAAAGGACAGATTTTGGCAGGGTTGTGAAGATTCAACTGACAGGATTCAATACTAGATTGAGTATGTGGATTTGATGAGAGAGATGAATCAAGGATTACGCCAAGTGCTTAGTACAGTGTTCTGCACATAGTAAACACTCAATAAATACGATTGAATGAATGAAGAGCACAGATCCAAATGCCTAGGTAACAGAAGGGAGGACAAATCAGGTGGGAAAATGAGGATTTAATTTCACACACACACACACACGCGCGCGCGCGCACGCGCGCATGCAGTTTACAAAGATTTTTTTTTATATTGTCTACCAACTCTGCTCTACTATTCCCTTCCAACTCTCTTCTATTTCACTCTCCCAAGCACTTAGTTCAGTGCTCTGCACACAGTAAGTGCTCAATAAATGCCATACAGTAATTGATAATTTCTGCAAACTCCTTTTTGGTGTGTGTCATAATGGCATCCTGATAGTATCCTTAAACGTATATACGTTAAGACTAAATGTATATACTGAGTGCTTACTGTGTCCAGAGCACTGTACTAAGCACTTGGAAAGTACAATTCAGCAACAGAAATACCGGGCTCACAGTCTAAAAATGAATGAATTACCTACATTGCCTTAATTTCTTCAACATTAATGGGATCTCTTGAGCGCTTTCTGGTTGTAAAATTGGGATTGACACTCTCTGCTACTCTCCCATCCTTCCCAGCGGTATCCTCAGAGGAACTCTCCTCCCTCCTCTCAAGTGCTACTCCGGCCACCTGAGCTTCTGACCCCATTCCCTCTCATCTTATGAAATCTCTCGCTCCATCCCTTCTCCCCTCCTTAACTTCCATCTTCAACCACTCACTCTCCACTGGTTCCTTCCCCTCTGCCTTCAAACATGCCCATTGTCTCTCCAATCCTAAAAAAAACCCTCTCTTGACCCCACCTCACCTTCTAGTTATCGTCCCATATCCCTCCTACCATTCCTTTCCAAACTCCTTGAACGAGTTGTCTACACGCGATGCCTAGAATTCCTCAACAACAACTCTCTCCTCGACCCCCTCCAGTCTGACTTCCGTCCCCTTCATTCCACGGAAACTGCCCTCTCAAAGGTCACCAATGACCTCCTGCTTGCCAAATCCAACGGCGCATATTCTGTCCTAATCCTCCTCGACCTCTCAGCTGCCTTAGACACTGTGGACCACCCCCTTCTCAACACGCTATCTGACCTTGACTTCACAGACTCCGTCCTCTCCTGGTTCTCCTCTTATCTCTCCGGTCGTTCTTTCTCAGTCTCTTTTGCAGGCTCCTCCTCCCCCTCCCATCCTCTTACTGTGGGGGTTCCCCAAGGTTCAGTGCTTGGTCCCCTTCTGTTCTCAATCTACACTCACTCCCTTGGTGACCTCATTCGCTCCCACGGCTTCAACTATCATCTCTACGCTGATGACACCCAGATCTACATCTCTGCCCCTGCTCTCTCCCCCTCCCTCCAGGCTCGCATCTCCTCCTGCCTTCAGGACATCTCCATCTGGATGTCCGTCTGCCACCTAAAGCTCAACATGTCGAAGACTGAGCTCCTTGTCTTCCCTCCCAAACCTTGTCCTCTCCCTGACTTTCCCATCTCTGTTGACGGCACTACCATCCTTCCCGTGTCACAAGCCCGCAACCTTGGTGTCATCCTCGACTCTGCTCTCTCATTCACCCCTCACATCCAAGCCGTCACCAAAACCTGCTGGTCTCAGCTCCGCAACATTGCCAAGATCCGCCCTTTCCTCTCCATCCAAACTGCTACCCTGCTCATTCAAGCTCTCATCGTATCCCGTCTGGACTACTGCACCAGCCTTCTCTCTGATCTCTCATCCTCGTGTCTCTCTCCACTTCAATCCATACTTCATGCTGCTGCCCGGATTATCTTTGTCCAGGAACGCTCTGGGCATATTACTCCCCTCCTCAAAAATCTCCAGTGGCTACCAATCAATCTGCGCATCAGGCAGAAACTCCTCACTCTGGGCTTCAAGGATCTCCATCACCTCGCCCCCTCCTACCTCACCTCCCTCCTCTCCTTCTACTGCCCAGCCCACAACCTCCGCTCCTCCACCGCTAATCTCCTCACTGTACCTCGTTCTCGCCTCTCCCGCCATCGACCCCCGGCCCACGTCATCCCCCGGGCCTGGAATGCCCTCCCTCTGCCCCTCCGCCAAGCTAGCTCTCTTCCTCCCTTCAAGGCCCTGCTGAGAGCTCACCTCCTCCAGAAGGCCTTCCCAGACTGAGCCCCTTCCTTCCTCTCCCCCTCGTCCCCCTCTCCATCCCCCCATCTTACCTCCTTCCCTTCCCCACAGCACCTGTATATATGTATATATGTTTGTACATATTTATTATTCTATTTATTTATTTGTTTATTTTACTTGTACATATCTATTCTATTTATTTTATTTTGTTAGTATGTTTGGTTTTGTTCTCTGTCTCCCCCTTTTAGACTGTGAGCCCACTGTTTGGTAGGGACTGTCTCTATGTGTTGCCAATTTGTACTTCCCAAGCGCTTAGTACAGTACTCTGCACATAGTAAGTGCTCAATAAATACGATTGATTGATTGATTGATTGATTGATTGAGACTGTGAGCTCCACATGGGGCAACCTGATTACCTTGTATCTACCCCAGCGCTTAGAACAGTGCCTGGCACATAGTAAGCGCTTAAGAAATACCGTAATTATTAGTAATCCACGCCTCCCAACTGAGGGGCTTTTCTTCTTCGAGCGGTCAGTATCTTTTCCATAGAGACTGGTTTTCCACCCACATCACGCGTCTCACCGATCATCTCAAACCTAGCCTTCCCGTTCTAAAAGCCAGGAAGGCAGCGAAGATGGCATCTTCGCTGCCTTCCTGGCTTTTAATCTGGCCTTTCTTTACAACCTGGACTTGTATTCCATATCTTCCATTCCAGTATGTTATTGGAGAACAACATCCTAATCCTTCTCGACCTCTCAGCTGCCTCTGGCATTGTGGACCTTCCCCTTCTCCTCAACACACTAGCCAATCAATCAATCAATCAATCAATCGTATTTATTGAGTGCTTACTGTGTGCAGAGCACTGTATTAAGCGCTTGGGAAGTACAAGTTGGCAACATATAGAGACGGTCCCTACCCAACAGTGGGCTCACAGTCTAGAAGGGGGAGACAGAGAAAAAAACAAAACATATTAACAAAATAAAATAAATAGAATAGATATGTACAAGTAAAATAAATAAATAAATAGGGTATAAATATGTACAAACATATATACATATATACAGGTGCCGTGGGGCAGGGAAGGAGGTAAGGCGGCGGGGTGGAGAGGGAGAGGAGGGGGAGTGGAAGGAAGGGGCTCAGTCCGGGAAGGCCTCCTGGAGGAGGTGAGCTCTCAGTAGGGCCTTGAAGGGAGGAAGAGAGCTAGCTTGGCGGATGTGGGGAGGGAGGGCATTCCAGGCCAGGGGGATGACATGGGCCGGTGGTCGACGGCGGGACAGTCGAGAACGAGGCAAGGTGAGGAGATTAGCGGCAGAGGAGTGGAGGGTGTGGGCTGGGCTGTAGAAGGAGAGAAGGGAGGTGAGGTAGGAGGGGGGCGAGTTAATAGAGGGCCTTGAAACCGAGGGTGAGGAGTTTCTGCCTGGATGCGTAGGTTGAATGGTACCCACTGGTCCTCTCCTGGTTCTCCTCTTATATGTCTGGACATTCATTCTCAGTCTCCTTCGAGGGCTTCTCCTCCCCCTCCCATCCTCTTACTGTAGGGGTTCCTCAAGGGTCACTTCTTGGTCCCCTTCTGTTCTGCATCTATGCTCACTCCCTTGGTGAACTCATTCGCTTCCCACGGGTTCAACTATCATCTAGGCTAATGACACCCAAATCTACATCTCCTCCCTTGGTCTCTCGCCCTCCTTCCGGGCTCCTATCTCCTCCTGCCTTTAGGACACCTCCACCTGGATGTCTGCTTGCCATCTAATACTTAAAATGTCCAAGATTGAGTTCTTTATTTTCCCTCCCAAACCCTGTCCTCTCCCGGACGTTCCCGTCACTGGGGGCAACATTACCATGCTTCCCGTCTAAGAAGCCCGCAACCTTGGTGTCATCCTTGACTCCGCTCTCTCATTCACCCCACTTATCCAATCCGTCACCAAAGCCTGCGGGTCTCACCTCCACAACATCACCAAGATCTGCCTTTTCCTCTCCATCCAAACCGCTACCTTTCTGGTTCAATTTATCATCCTATCCCGACTGGGTTACTGCATCAGCCTCCTCGCTGATCTCCCATCCTCCTGTCTCTCCCCGCTTCAGTTTATACTTCATTCTGCTGCTTGGATTATCTTGCTATAGAAACGCTGTGGGCATGTCACTCCCCTCCTCAAAAATCTCCAGTGGCTGCCTATCAACCTTCAAATCAAGCAGAAACTCCTCACTATTGGCTTGAAAGCTCTCCATCACCTCACTTCTCCTACCTCATCTCCCTTCTCTAATTCTACAGCCCAGCGTCCACACTCCACACCTCTGCCGTTCACCTTCTCCCTGGGCCTCGTTCTCGCCTGTCCCTCCGTTGACCCCTGTGCCACGTCCTACCTCTGGCCTGGTATGCCCTCCCTCCACACATCTGTCAAAGCAGCTCCATTCCTCCCTTTAAAGCCCTACTGAGAGCTCACTTCCTCCAGGACGCCTTCCCAGACTGAGCCCCCCCATCCTCTGCTCCTCCACTCCCCATCACCCCCCTCTGTCCCTCTGCCCTACCCCCTTCCCTTCTCCACAGAGCTTGTGTATATCTGTACATATTCATTACTCTATTTTATTAATGATGTGTATAGATCTATAATTCTATTTATTTTGATGGTATTGACAAATGTCTACTTGTTCTGTTTGTTATGTCTACTTGTTCTGTTCTGTTTTTATCTCCCCCTTCTAGACTGTAAACTCGTTGTTATGTAGGGACTATTTCACTATGTTGCCAAATTGTACATTCCAAGCGCTTAGTATATTGCTCTGCACACAGTAAGCTCTCAATAATACGATTGAAGGAATGAATGAAGTAGAAAGCACACGTACATGGGAGGCAGAGGACCTGCGTTCAAATCCCAGCTCCACCACGTACCCATGTTTGGTGGTATTTGTTAATTATGGGCCAGGCACTATTCTAAGTTCTGGGGTAGATACAAGCTAATCAGGTTGGACACAGTCCATGTTCTACAGGAGGGTCACAGTCTTAACCCTCATGTTGCAGATGAGGTAACTGAGGCAGAGAGAAGTGAAGTGACTTGCTCAAGATTATAAAGCAAATAAGTGGTGGGGCTGGGACTAGAACCCTTGTCCTCTGGCTTCCAGGCCTTTGGTCTTTCCCCTGGGCCACACTACTTTTCAGCTGCATCTCAAACATGACCATATTCTTATACTCTGATGCATCCCTCATCTGTAATTCATTTTAATATCTATTTCTCGTACTAGACTGTAAGCTTCTTCAGGCTGGACCTTGTGTCTCGCCACTCTTTATACTGGACTCTCCGGAGCACTTAGTACAGCGCTCTGCACACAGTTAGTTGTAAGCTCTGCTTGGGCACAGATCCTGCCTGTCAACTCAATTGCATCAGTACAGTGCTCTCCCAAGTGCTCACTACAATGCTCTGCACACAGTAAGTTCTCAGTACCCTATGATGGGTGGATTGAGTGATTGACTTTGACTCTTTAGGGGAGGACCAGTGTTGGGGATACTGAATTCCTCCTCCTCATCTCCTCATGCAGGTTTTTGGCCGTGATGGGAAAGAGTTTGGCTTAAAACTAGTGCTTTGGGCTCCTCGGAGACAAACAGTCGCTCTTCTGGGTGGGGCGGGGGAGAGGGTTCGCCCCGGAGGACCAGCCCCGGTTCGGCCTGAAAACCTCGTTACCTGAAAGACTCAAGAGTCCAGAGATGACATTATCCCCACGACTTTCATCAGGGCTCAGTCTGCCCCAGTAATGTTACCTCCCCTCACCCACGACAATGTCCCTGGTCACAAACTCATTCAATCGTCTTTGGCACGTGCGGCGCACTGTAGTAAGCACTTGAGGAAGTAGAATACAACAATAAACATAGTTAATGCTTACAATGAATTTAAAATACAGAGGCATTCCGATAACGAACGAGGCTCTGACAAACTGACTGGTTATACGACCCCTCTTCTGAGCTCCACTCTCTTCACCTTTAGCGTTTTATTAAGAGCACCTCTCCTCAGGAGCCCCTTCTCCGATTAAGCCAAAATTTCCTCTTCTACTCCTTTTGTGTTGCCCTTGCACTTAGATTTGCACACTTTATTCACCCACTCTCACGCCCCTGCACTTACGTTAATATCTGTAATTTGTTATTTATAGTAATCTCTGCCTCCCTCTCTAGACGATAAACTTGTTGTGGGAAGGGAATGTCCATTTATTTTGACTGCATTCTCCCAAGCACCTGGTACAGTGGTCTGCACACAGTAAGCGCTCAATAAGTACGATTGATTGATTGGTAATAACCACTTTACAGATACCACAAATAGCCAATCTCCAAAGCCTCCGAAGTGATCGGGCTGTCCCACGGGAGCCTCACAGTTTTAATCCCCATTTTACAGATGAGGTAACTGGTGCACAGAGAAGTCCAAGGTCTCATAGCACACAAGTGGCAGAGCTGGGATTAGAACCCATGTCCTGACTCCCAAGCCCATGCTCTTTCCACTAAGCCACGTTTGACTGACGTCTTAGCTGACCACCCTAGAATTCCTTCTCTCTCCAATGCGTTTAGTACAGTTCTCTGTACACAGTAAGCACTCAGATACCATTGACTGATGTTGTTAGGCTACGCTAAGTGCTTATTTACTAGACCTTTTCTCCCATGCTGTAGGGAGGCAAGTGCAGAGATCCAGAACCCCCTAATCCTAGAGTAATTTTATTCCTCTATCAGTCCTTGAAAATGTACCAGACTAGGTTTTCAGCACTAGTATTGAAATTAAAAATCCGGGGCCACATATTGGGAAACCAGATCATCCGGTTTGAGAAACCACTCTAGACCATCTGGTGATACACACAACAACTAAATAGATATAACTTTTTCTCGTGTGTCCTCATGATACACTTCCGTCACATCATGTTACATAACAGGTGTGATCTAGCAGACACACAAAGACAGGGGGTGGTCAGCTAAAACATTAAAGCAAGTTAACATGATCCCTAACCCTAAAGAATCTTACAATCTAGTGGTGGAATCATTTTCAATTTCTATTATTAAATGCCGTTGAGGTCGGATTTGTGTACATTCCAACCCATCAATCATTCATGTTTATGACGTATTAACTGAAAAACAGAGCACTGTACTAAGCGCATGAGGAGAGTACAGTGTAACAGAGTTGGTAGACACATTCCCTTCCCGCAAAGAGCTTAGTTCGAGTACAGAAGGGGAGACAGACTTGGTATAAACACACAAATTACATCTATGTACTTAAATGCTGTGGGGCTGAGGGAGGGGTGAATAAAGTGTATTATATCCACAGATTTATTATATTATAGCACATTATATTATATTATATAATGAATTGCAGTTCAGAAATTACATCCAGATATGATTTATTTACGTTTTTTGTCTGTTTCCCCCTCTAGACTATAAGCACACTGTGGGCAGGGAACACGTCTACCAACTCTGTTATATTGTAGAACAGTAACTGGCACATAGTAAGCGCTTAACAAATATCATTAATTATTATTATTATTACTCTTCTCAAATGATTAGTAGAGTTCTCTGCACACATTATAAACTCCATAAATCAATAGATTGATCAATGATAGGTGGTGGGTGTAGTTTGCTGGACTCACCTGTTTCTGCTGGGTAAATTCTGCAAGGTTCTGGCCTCCATTTGAACAGGTGGGCTGGGTCCAAGAAGGGCAATCCATAGGTGCGTCTGGATGTTTGGGGGCCTCAAGGCACAGCGGGGAAACTTTGGACTCTATTACCCAGACGCCTTCAGGGACAAGGCAGTAGGAATCCCTGGAGTGAGCCCAGGAATGCATGCCTGTTTGGCATCCAGAGGACACCGCGTGGAAACCGGAGAAGGGAAGGGGTGACATCAAGATTTCAGATCTCCCCCAGACTGCTGAGATGCCGTGAGGAGGATGAAAACAGTTGCGACAGTGACTGTGCTGTCTGTTGTTTTTAATTTTAACCGGTCTTTGTCAAGTGCATCACTATATTCCAGGCACTTTATCTTTATGCTGGGATAGATACAAACTAATCAGGTTGGGCACAGTCCAACCCTGGGGGAGTAGGGGAAAATTACCAGCTCTTATTAGTCTTTCTGGACACTGCCCATTATGGGGTGAGGAAATGAGGGCCTCAACGGGGACACTCTACCTGGACACGGGCCCTGGACCATGGGAAGTTTAGTTTGGCATCCTACCCGCTATAACCTTGGGCAAGTTAATTAGCCTCTCTTTACCTCAGTTTCTTTTACAACTGTATTCTCTCAAGCATTTAGTAATTCAGTAAGTCAATCATATTTATTAAGTGCTTACAGTATGGAGAGCTGGGAGAGTTCAACAGAATAATAGGAATAATTATGGTGGTTGCTAAGCATGACACTGTAGTGGATACAAGCAAATTGTGTTGGACACAGTCCCTCGTCAGACATAGAGCTCACAGCCTCAATTCCCATTTTACCAGATGAGGTAGCTGAAGCACAGAGCAGATAAAGGACTTGCTCCAAGATCACAGAACAGACAGGTGGCAGAGTTTGATCAGAACAGCATGACCTTCTGACTCCCAGGCCTGTGTGTTCTATCCACTATGCCTTGCTGCTTCTCCTGTGAATAACACCCACATTCACTGCCCACCACAACAAACCTTACAGCCTAGAGGGGGTAGAAAGACATTAATATAAATAATAAATTCCAGATACGGACATCAAAAGCTGTGGGGCTGCGGCGAAGAGGTGGGTTAAGGGAGCAAATCAGGGCAAGGAAAATGGGATCTCGGGGAAAAGGAAATGATGGCTAGTCAGGAAGGCCTTTCGGAGGAAATCTTCCTTCAATAAGGCTTTTGTCAATGTCTGTTGGATTTGAGGAGGGAGGGTGTTCCAGGCCAGGGCAGGACATGGGCGAGAGATCGTCTGTTCTATAGACAAGATTGAGGTACTGTGGAAAGGTTGGCGTTAGAGGAGTGAATGTGTGTGGCTGGGCTTTAATCCAGTCGCTCAACACAGTGTATAAGGAATATCAAATGCCCATAGGTCTCAAATCTAAGCACGTAGATGACAAACAAAGGAGAATAAGCAAGAGAAATGAGGGCTTAGGTCGGTGAAAGCCTCTTGGAGGGGATGGGATTTAAATAAGGCTTCTGAAGATGGGGAGAGTGTTGGTCCGTCAGACATAAAGGGGTGAAACGTGTTCTAGGCCAGAGGCAGGATTTGGACAAAGGGTTGGCAGTGAGATAGACAAGATCGAGGAACAAATTGTACTACTTGAATTAGTCAATTGATGACATTAATTAAGTGCTTACTGTGTGCAGAGCACTATACTAAGCGGTTTGGAGAGTAAATTATAAATAGAGGTGATAACTATGTTACCAGTCTACCCCCTATCTATCTTAATCTAGCAGGAGGGTATTTTTTTTAGTACAGTGCTTGGCACACAGTAAGCGCTCAATAAATATGGCAGAGGACAAGTGTTCTTTTCATTTGATTCATTCATTCAATCGTATTTATTGAGCGCTTACTCTGTGCAGAGAACTGTACTAAGCGTTTAGGACGCACAAGTCGGCAGCATATAGAGATGGTCCCTACTCAACAACGGGCTCACAGTCTAGAAGGGGGAGATGGATAACAAAACAAAACAAGTAGGCAGGTGTCAAAACCATCAGAATAAATGGATTTATAGCAATATGCACACAATAATAAAATGAATGGAATAGTAAATATGTAGAAGTAAAATAAGTAGAATAGTAAATATGTACAAATGTATCCAAATGCTGTGGGGAGCGGAAGGGGGTAGGGCAGAGGGAGGCGATGGGGAGGGAAGGAAGAGAGGAAAAGGGAGCTCAATATGAAAAGGCTTCCTGGAGGAGGTTAGTTCTCAGTAGGGATATGAAGGAGGAAGAGAGCTAGTTTGGCAGTGTGTGGGAGGGAGGGCATTCCAGATGAGAGGAAAGGCCTGGGCCAGGGGTCAACGGTGGAGACAGGCGAGAACAAGGCACAGTGAGGAGGTTAGCATCAGGGGAGCGGAAGGTGCGGGATGGGCTGTAGAGGGGAGAGAAGGGAGGTGAGGTAGGAGGTGGCGAGGTGATGGAGAGCCTTGAAGCCGGGAGTGAGGAGTTCTTGCTTGATTAATAGGTTGACGGGCAACCATTGTAGATTTTTGAGGAGGGGAACTACATACCTTGAGCGTTTCTGTACAAAGAAAATCCGGGCAGCAAAGTGAAGTATAGACTGAAGTGGAGAAAGGCAGGAGGATGGGAGATCAGAAAGGAGGGTGATGCAGTAATCCAGTCGGGATAGATGAGAGATTGGACCAGCAAGGTAGCATTCTGGATGGACGAGGAAAGCGCAGATTTTGGCGATGTTGTGAAGGTGAGATCGGGCAGGTTCTGGTGATGGATTGGATATGTGGGGTGAATGAGAGAGCAGAGTCAAGGATGACACCAACGTTGCAGGCCCGTGAGACGGGAAGGGTGGTAGTTCCGTCTACAGTGACGGGAAAGTCAGGGAGAGGACAGGATTTTGGAGGGAAGATAAGGACCTCAGTCATGGACATGTTAAGGTTTAGATGGTGGGCATACATCCAGATGGAGACGTCATCATCATCATCAATCGTATTTATTGAGCGCTTACTATGTGCAGAGCACTGTACTAAGCGCTTGGGAAGTACAAATTGGCAACAACGTCTGAAGCCAGGAGGAGATATGAGCCTGGAGGGAGGGGAGAGAGAGCAGGGGCGGAGATGTAGATTTGGGTGTCATTCGCGAAGAGAAGATAGTTGAAGCCGTGGGAGCGAATTAGTTCCCAATGAGTATAGATAGAGAACAGAAGGGGGCCAAGAACTGATCCTTGAGGGACCGCTACAGTAAGGGAATGAAATGGGGAGAAGAAGCCCGCGAAGGAGACTGAGAATGAACAGCCAGAGAGATACAGGAGAATTAGGAGAGGACGGAATCTGTGAAACCAAGGTTGGATAGCGTGTTGAGGAGAAGGGGGTGGTCCAAAAGTGTCGAAGAGCAGCTGATTGGTCGAGGAGGATTCCCAGACTGAGCCCCTTCCTTCCTCTCCCCCCTCCGTCCCCCTCTCCATCCCCCGCATCTTACCTCCTTTCCTTCCCCACAGCACCTGTATATATGTATATATGTATGAACATAGTTATTACTCTATTTATTTATTTATTTTACTTGTACATATCCATTCTATTTATTTTATTTTGTTAGTATGTTTGGTTTCGTTCTCTGTCTCCCTCCTTTTAGACTGTGAGCTCACTGTTGGGTAGGCACTGTCTCTATATGTTGCCAATTTGTACTTCCCAAGCGCTTAGTACAGTGCTCTGCACAACAGTAAGAGCTCAATAAATACGATTGATGATGATGATGATAATACAGTAGGAGCCATTAGATTTGGCAAGAAGAAGGTTATTGGTGACCCTTAAGAGGGCTGTTTCGGTGGAATGTAGGGAATGGAAGCCAGATTGGACGGGGTCTAGAAGAGAGTTGGAGTTGAGGAATTCGAGTCAGCGAGTGTAAACGACTCGTTGTAGGAGTTTGGAAAGAAACGGTAGGAGGGAGATAGGGCGATATCTAGAAGGGGCACTGGGGTCAAGAGAGGGGTATTTTAGGAGGGGGGGAGACGTGGGCATGTTTGAAGACAGAGAGGAAGGAACCAGTAGTGAGTGAGCGGTTGAAGATGGAAATTAAGACGGGGAGGGAGGGAAGGGGCGAGAGTTTTCATAAAATGAGAGGTAATAGAGTCCGAGGCACACATGGATGGACTGGACTTAAGAGTAGGGAGGATATCTCATCTGAAGGTACTACTGGGAAGTATGGGAGAATAGTAGAGAGGGTTGAAAGAGGTGGAGTGGGAGAAGGGGGAGTGGTGACTTTGGGGAGCTCAGATTTGACTGGTGTTAATTTTACTAATGGAGTAGGAGGCCAGATCGTTGGGGCTGAGGAATGGAGGAGGAGTAGGAATAGGGCGCTTGAGGAGGAAGTTAAATGTCCGGAACAGCTGACGGGGTTGATGGGCATGGGTGTCAATAAGGGAGGAAAAATAGTTTTTCCTGGAAAAGGAGAGGGCAGAGATAAGGACGGAAAGGATCAATTTAACGTGAACACGGTTGGCTTGGTGCTTAAGACTTTCTTCAGCAGCTTTCAGAAGCTCTAGCATAAGAATAAAGGAGGCAGACAGTGGCAGTGAACCAAGGGCCCGTGGGTGAGTAATGCGAGAGCGGTGAAGGGAGAGGGGAAGCGAGCGAGCTGAGTTGAGTAAGATAGGGTGTAGTTGAGAGCAGTATTCTGGTCATCAAGAGTGGGTAGGAGAGGGTAGGGAGGCGACGGGGGTGGTGTGATAATGATATTGATAATAATGGCATTTGTTAAGTGTTTACTATGTGCGAAGCACTGTTCTAATCGCTGGGGGGATACAAGATCAATCAATCAATCAATCGTATTTATTAAGCCCTTACTGTGTGCAGAGCACTGTACTAAGCGCTTGGGAAGTACAAGTTTGTAACATATAGAGACAGTCCCTACACAACAGTGGGCTCACAGTCTAAAAGGGGGAGATAGAGAACAAAACCAAACGTACAACAAAATAAAATAAATAGAATAGATATGTACAGGTTAAATAAATAATAAATAGAGTAATAAATATTTACAAACCTATATATACATATTATACAGGTGCTGTGGCGTAGGGAAGGAAGGTAAGATGGGGGGGATATAGGGGGGAACGAGGGGGAGAGGAAGGAAGGGGCTCAGTATGGGAAGGCCTCCTGGAGGAGGTGAGCTCTCAGTAGGGCCTTGAAGGGAGGAAGAGAGCTAGCTTGGCGGACGGGCACAGGGGAGGGCATTACAGGCCGGGGGATGACGTGGGCCGGGGGTCGATGGCAGGACGAGAACGAGGTACAGTGAGGAGATTAGTGGCAGAGGAGTGGAGGGTACGGGGTGGGCTGTAGAAGGAGAGAAGGGAGGTGAGGTAGGAGGGGGCAAGGTGATGGAGAGCCTTGAAGTCCAGGGTGAGGAGTTTCCTGCCTGATGCGCAGATTGATTGGTAGCCACCGGAGATTTTTGAGGAGGGGAGTAACATGCCCAAGAGCGTTTCTGGACAAAGACAATCCGGGCAGCAGCATGAAGTGTGGATTGAAGTGGGGAGAGACACGAGGATGGAAGATCAGAGAGAAGGCTGATGCAGTAGTCCAGACGGGATAGGCTGAGAGCTTGAACGAGCAGGGTAGCGGTTTGGATGGAGAGGAAACGGCGGATCTTGACAACGTTACGGAGCTGAGACCGGCAGGCTTTGGTGACGGCTTGGATGTCGAAGGGTGAATGAGAGTGCGGAGTCGAGGATGACGCCAAGGTTGCGGGCTTGTGAGACGGGGAAGGATGGTAGTGCCGTCAACAGAGATGGGAAAGTCAGGGAGAGGGCAGGGTTTGGGAGGGAAGACAAGGAGTTCAGTCTTGGACATATTGAGTTTTCGGTGGCAGGCAGACATCCAGGTGGAGATGTCCTGATGATCAGGTTGTCCCACATGGGGCTAACAGTCTTAATCCCCACTTTACAGATGAGGTAACTGAGGCCTAGAGAAGTTAAGTGACTTGCCCAAAGTCACACAGCTGACAAGTGGGAACCTCTGGCTCCCAGACCCAGGCTGTTTCCACTGAGCCACGCTGCTCTCTGTGATGAGCTGAGCAAGATGGATGGGGTCGAGAGTGCGGAGGTTTCTGTTGGGTAGTAGTATAGATTTAGAGGGGGGAGGTGTGTGAGTGAAGAGGCAAGTGAGAAGTTTATGATCCGAGAGAGGGATTTCAGAGTTGATGAGGGGAATCTGGAGGGGATGGGAGAGGCGAGTAATATGGACTTCAAAGGAGGGGAAGGAAAGGGAAGGGGGAGGATAGTGTGAAAGCGACATTGTGGTGCGAGAAAGAAGTCGACACCTCCTTTTTCGGTGAGTCTGGGGAAGAGGGAGAAAAGACCTCCTCTGTCTCCCCCTTCTAGAACGTGAGCCTATTATTGGGTAGGGACCGTCTCTATATGTTACCGACTTGTACCTCCCAAGCGCTTAGTTCAGTGCTGTGCACACATAAAGCGCTCAGTAAATACGATTGAATGAATGAATGAATGAATGAATGAATGAGAGAGCAGCAGTAGAAACCGTGTCACTCGGGCGAGGAGGAAGAGAGAGCGGGAAAGGAACAGATCAAGGATGAATGGGAGCTTAGCTTTAATGGAGCGGGCGTTCCATAGGTTACACGACTGCAGCTGTGGAGGGAGGGGAGAGAGGAGAAAGGGTGCGAGGGGTGCGAAGGATTTGGATGGGAATGAGATGGCGGGGGCCTGGGCGGCGAGAGGCGGAAGAGGGGTGGCGATGAGAAAAGAGAACTGGGATGGGGCGGGGTCGGAGAGGAAGGTTTGGCCCAGCCCTTGGCGGCTGGCATCGTCAGCATGGTCCGGAAGATGCACACGTATGAGACGACGATGGAGACGAAACACCCGAGGCCCAGAAACACGCTGAGGCCCATAACGGCGATCTCATCACTGCAGCGTTTGGAGCGGCGAGCCAGATGAGGGAAGGGATGTCGCATAAAAACTGATGGATGGCGTTGATGTCACAGAAGAGGAAGGAGAAATTCAAGGCGGCGTGGATGCCTCCGTACAGGCCCCCACTGAGCCACGAGGCGGCGGCGCATCTTCGCACCAGCCCCTCCGTCTATGATGGCCTCATAGCGCAGGGGGCGACAGGTGGTGGCGAAGCGGTCACAGAACATCACCGTGAGCAGGGCCACTTCCACAACCCTTAAGGGTGATTACTAAGAAGACTTGAGAGATTACAGTCCGGGACAAAAATTTATCCGTGGTTCGTCAGGGAGTTGTGGACGGATTTGGGGACTGGACGGAGATGTAGCAGAGGTCGAGGAATGGGCACGTTCCTGAGGAAGAGTGCATGGGTGTGTGGAGGTGGTGATCGAGGGCGGTGACCGCGATGATGAGGAGATTCCCCGTCAGGGCCGCCAGGTAGACAAGGAGGAACAGCGTGTCCTGGACCAGCTGCAGCTACCGGCTTTCCGACCAGGAGGAAACTCACCAGGAGGAATTTCCTCACTGCCATGAGGTTGGCCATTTCTTCCTTGTGGGGAAATAGGGTACTGCGGGATGAATGGAGGTGAAATTATTAGATCATCCAAGCAGTGTGGTCTAGTGGGTAGAGCACAGGCCTGGGAGTCAGAAGCCCTGGGCTTTAATCCCGGTATGCCGTGAGTCTGCTGTGTAACACTGGGAAAATCACTTCACTTCTCCGGGCCCCAGTTACCTCAACTGTAAAATGAGGGTTAAATCCTACTCTTTCCTCCTTGGCATTTTCTCCTCTGCTCCCGTGTACCCAGGACGTGGCCGCTACAAATGAAAGATATTCAATCAATACTATTGATTGATTGATGGGTTAACTATTGAGAAACGCTGTTCTCGAAGGGAAATACTTGAGAAAAATCCAAGCAACTTAAATTTTTCTCCGAAACGAGGAATGCTGCAACTACAGCTGAACCCGAGCTCCTCCAATTTTCAGTACCACTGCATATAATAATAATAATAATAGTATTTGTTAAGAGCTTACTATATGCCAAGCACTGTTCAAAGCACTGGGGTTGATATAAGTAAACAGGTTGTCCCACGTGGAACTCACAGTCTTAATCCCAATTTTACAGATGGGATAACTGAGGGACAGTGAAGTTGTGATTCCCCCAAGGTCACCCTGCTGATAAATGGCAAGAACCGGGATTAGAATCCACGGCATCTGATTCCCATGCCCATACTCTTTCCACAATCAATCTCACAATCAATCAATCAGTGAATCGATCAATGGTTTTATTGGCTATTTGCAGACCACTGTACTAAATGCCTGGGAGATTACAATACAGCAGAATTAGCAGACATGTTCCCTGCCCACAGTGAGTTTACAGTCTAGATGGGGAGACAGACATTAACACAAATAAATAAATACGGTACAAGGCACCATATCACAGGCCACGGCAGGATGATGGGCAGGCTAAGACGTCATTCATTCATTCATTCATTCATTCGTATTTACTGAGGAAGGGAGTAGAGCAGAGCGAGGGTGTCGAGGCGATGGGGAGTGGAGGAGGAGCAGAGGAAAAGACGGGGCTCAGTCAGGGAAGGCCTCCTGGAGAAGGTGAGCTCTCAGTAGGGCTTTGAAGAGGCCAAGAGAGCTAGTTTTGCGGCTTTGAGGAGGGAGGGAATACCAGGCCTGGGGTAGGACGTGGGCCAGAGATCGACAGCTGGACAGGTGAGAACCAGGCACAGTGAGGAGGTTAGAAGCAGAGGAGCAGAGTGTGCGGGCTGGGCTGTAGAAGGAGAGAAGGGAGGTGAGGTAGCAGTGGTCCAGGTGATGGAGACCTTTGAAGCCGAGAGTGAGGAGCTTTTGCTTGATTCGAAGTTTGATGGGCAAACACTAGAGATTTTTGAGGAGGGGAGTGACATGCCCAGAGCGCTTCTGTAGGAAGATAATCCGGGCAGTAGAGTGAAGAAAGAATAGGCTGAAGCGGGGAGAGAGAGGAGCATGGGAGATCAGAAAGGAGGCCATTGCAGTAATCCAGTCGGGACAGAATGAGAGATTGAATCAGTAAGGTAGCGGTTTGGATGGAGAGGAAAGGGCAGAATTTGGCGATGTTGTGGAGGTGAGACCGGGATGATAGGGAAAGAAGGGCGGAATAAGGGAGGAGGGAGGGATAAGGGAGAGGATAGGGTTTGGGAGGGAAGATAAGGAGCTCAGTCCTGGACATTATTATTGTTATTATTATTATTATTATCGTCTTAGAATGGGAACTTACTGGGGGCCAAGGACCAAATCTATTTCACTCCTAGATGTTAGTACTGTACTTTGCAAATATTAAGAGTGAAATAAATACCATTCCTACCATCTCAGAATGTCACTGAAACTGCGTAAGTTGCTCGATAAATGCTACTGCTGGGTGAACTTCGGCAAGTCACTTAACTTCTCTGTGCCTCAATTACTTCATCAGTAAAACGGGAATTAAAACTGTAAGTCCCTCGTGGGACAAATTGATTACCTTGCATCTACCCAGCGCTTAGAACAGTGCTGGGCACATACTAAGCGCTTAACAAATGCCATTATTATTATTGGTATTATCATTATTATTACTACTGACTCGCTTTTCTCTGCTTCGCTTTCTCGCTTGCTCTCCTGCTTCTCTCTCCCTTTCACTCCATACGTTTTCCTCCTTTCCTCTTTTCCTCATGCTCGCTCTATTTTTTTCTCTCGTCCTCTGGCTATTTGTCTCTCTTTCACTATCTCCATCCAGTTTTTCTCTCCCTCTCATTCTTTCTTGCACTTTTTTCTCCCTCTCTCTTCCCCCACTCTTAATTTTTCATCCCTCTCCCTATTTCCTTGCTTTCGCCCTCTCTTGTTTTTGTCTCTCTTGCTCTCTCACACTGTTTTCTCCCTCTCACATTTTCTCTCCCTCCCACTCTTTCCCCTTTCTCTCTCACGTTTTCTGTCCTTTATGATTTCTCTCACTCTGTCTTGCTTTTCTCCCCCATCACTCTCATACTTTTTCTCCCTCTCACTTGCTTTCCCTCACTCTCTCTTTCTTTTTCTCTCTTTTATGCTTTTCCCCACTCTTACTTATTTTCCTGTTCCTCTCACTCTTGCTCCCTTTCCTCCCACTCCCTCGGTTTCCTCCCTCTTTCTTTTTCTCTCCCTTTCATTTTCCCTTGCTCTCTCGTTTTTTCCCCCTCATGATCTATTTCCCTCTCTCTGTCTTGACCTTTCGCTCCCTCGTTCTCTTTCCCTCACTTTTTCTCTTTCTTTTTTTCTCTTCACACTTAATATGACTCATTTTCCTCTTTCTCCCTTTCCCTATCACTTTTTTCTCCCTTGCACTCTCTTTCCGTCACTCCCTCTCTCTCACTGTTCCTTAATTTTTCTCTTTCCCACTACCTTTCTCTATCATCCTCTCTCTCTTCCTGCCGCTCTCACTCTTTTTTCTTTCCCGCACTCTCTTATTTTTCTCTCCTCCTTCCTCTCTTCCCCTCTCCCTCTTTCTCTCATCCTTTCTTTCTCCCTGCCTCCCTTGCTCTTCCTACAAGGATGAGGATGATGCCAAATGACACTTCTGGGGAGGACTTTGTCGTTGTGAATTTCTTTGCTCAGCCCCAGTTATGGAAGATCCTCTTCGTGGTTATCTTGATCTTCTACCTCCTAACCCCGGTGGGCAATCCCGCCGTCATTTTGGTGACCCGACCTGATCTCCATCTCCATAAGCCCATGTACTTCTTCCTGTCTCACCTCTCCTTCCTGGACTACTGCTTCACAACCGGCATCGTCCCCCAGCGTCTGTGGAACCTCCCCGAGCTCTCCAAGACCATCACCGTGGTCGGTTGTGCAGTCCAGCTCTACATCTCCCTGGCCCTGGGATCCACAACGTGCAACCTTCTGGCCGTCATGGCCATCTGCCGACCACTTCACTACACCACCGTCATGCACTCGCAACTCTATTGGGCGGGGTGGGAAACACCACGATTCAGGCCACCGTCATCTTCTGCTTGCCCCGCTGTGGACACCGGTGACTTCCCCTATCCCTCTGTGAGATGCCCACCATGCTCAAGCTGTCATGTGTGGACGTCCGAGCCAATGAGATCCAGCTCTTCGTGGGCACTGTAGTCCTGATTCTCCTTCCCTTGAGCCTGATCACGGTCTCCAATGGGTCCATCCCCTAGGACGTGCTGAGGATCAAGTTGTCTCGGGTCTGGAGGAAGGCCCTGGGCACCTGCGGGTCCCACCTCCTGGTGGTCACTTTCTTCTACTGGTCCACCACGGTGATCTACACCTGGACCAACAGCTCCTTCATTGGGACTTTGGACAATTTTCTGACCCTCTTCTGCACCGTGGTCACCCCCACCCTCAACCCGCTCATCTACACCCTGAGGAACAAGGACATGAATGGGGGCTGTAAGGGACGATTCTGGGAAAAGACCAGAGTTCAGAAAAGGGCTAGCATCTGAATGAAATTGTTCTAGAGAGTTCTTGAGAAGGGCGGGAAAGTTAGTAGTTAAAACAGACAACTCTCCACCGAAGGAAAATAGATATCTGGAAAAAACATCAGGTAATGAGCATAATTGTGGTATTTGTAAGCGCTTACCATGTGCCTAGCACTGAACTAAGTGCTAAGTGCTAGGGAACTAGCTAGAAAGGCAGGTCCCACATGGGGCTCATAGTATAAGTAAGAGGAAGAACAGGTATTGAGGAAACTGAGATGTAGAGAAGTTGAGTTGTCAAGGTCACACTGCCAGTAAGTGGCAGAGACAGGATTAGAACCCAGGTCCTCTGACTCCCTGGCCCATGGGCTCTCCACTAGGCCCGGCTGCTTCTCTAAAATACCCCCGGGGACACACATCCAAGTAATCCTATGATTCATATCCTGAATAACACTCAGAGATTTATGTATCCATTTATGACATAGTCTATGCTACAGAATGGGTGTCAATCAACTTTCCCACCTTCACTATGATTAATGCCTGCTTCCCCGTTCAGACTTCACGCTCCTTGAGGGCAGGAAACCTGTCTATTATATTGTACTCTCCCAAGTGCTTAGTACAGTGCTTTGCACACAGTAATAATTCAGTAAATATCACCTCTGGATAGATTAACGTCTGTCTCCCCCTTTGGACTGTAAATTCGGTGTGGGCAAGGATTATGTCTACAAACTCTGTTTTTTTGCACTCTCCCAAGCGCTTAGTACAATGCTCTGCACACAGTAAGTGCTCAATAACTACCACTGATAGATTGATTGATGTCTGTTTTGCCCTGTAGGCTGTGAACTCCTTGGTAGACAGTGGAAATGTCTACAAATTCTGTTTTATTTTACTCTTTGAAGTGCTTAGTACTGTTGCTCCACACACAGAAAGCGCTCAATAAATATGATTAAGTGATTGAGTGGTAATGATCTCAACCCCTCAGTACTTGCTGTAAATATTCTAATCCTGTACTATTTCCCCTTTCCGCAGTCTATTCTTATGCCCGTCTTCCATTGAAGATTCTTAGCTCATTGTGGGCAAGGAATGTGTCTACCATCTCTGCTGTATTGTACTTCCCCAAGTGCTTAGTACAGTACTCTGCAAACAATAAGTGCTCAATAAATATTGTTGATGGTTGATTGATTACAGTACGTAAGCCCAGATGAGGTTATTATATGCCATAATTTGGTAAACATATAGCTACCGAGGTGAATACCCAGGAAATACCCGCTGGGGTGAGACTTAATGAAAGGGCAAAAAAACCTAACATGGAGAATAGTAGGAATTTTGTTCCATTGGACTTTCCAAAGTAATTACTACAGTGCTCTGCGCACAGAAAGCACTCCATAAATGCCATTGATTCATTGTTTGATTGATAGTGTTGCCTAGTGGCCATGTGATTCAGGAGACCCTTGTTCAATCTCTGGTCTACTGTGTGACCTTAGGAAAGTCAGTTTACTTCACTGAGCAACAGTTTCTTCATCTTCATCTGCAAATGTGGTTAAGATACATTTTGTGAACCCTGTGTGAACCTGGGACTGTTTCCAATAATAATAATAATAATGTTGGCATTTGTTAAGCGCTTACTATGTGCAAAGCACTGTTCTAAGCGCTGCGGGGGATACAAAGTGATCAGGTTGTCCCATGTGGGGTTCACAGTCTTAATACCCATTTTACAGATGAGGTAACTGAGGCTCAGAGAAGTTAAGTGACTGGCCCAAGGTCACACAGCAGACATGTGGCGGAGTCGGGATTCGAACCCATAACCTCAGACTCCAAAGCCCGGGCTCTTTACATTAAGCCACGCTGCTTCTCCAATCTCATTACCTTGTATCTACCTTAGAGTGTAGCACATTGTAAGTGCCGGATAATACTTTTAATGGTATTTGTTAAGAATTTGCCATGTGTCAAGCACTACCCTAAGCGCTGGGAAATAGTACATATTACTATTGTTATTATTAATGATGGTGATAATAATGATATTGTTCATAGGAACAACCTGTTCCATTATTTCATGTGCCTAATGTACAGGTAATTTGAATAATGGACTAAAGTTTCAATGAAGGAGACATAGCAGTTCATTTGCACACAATCTGTTCTCAATCTTGAAAATTGAAAACAATTTAAATTTTGATTTCAGTCCTAACTCAATGCGTTCTTTTGAAATAAATCTGTGAGTGACTAGAAAGGTTTCCTAATAGGTGGACCCAAATGATTCGTGTCAGTGGGAATTTGATAAGCATTGCCTTTCATGAGGTTTTACCATGAGAAGCAGCTTGGCCTAGTGGAACAAACCCAGGCCTGGGAGACAGAGGACCTGGGCTCTCATCCCAACTCTGACACCTGTCTGCTGTGTGACCTTGGGCAAGTCACTTTACTTCTCTGTCCTTCATTTCTCCCATTCTCCCTCCTTTTTTAGACTGTGAGCCCCATGTGGGATGAGATTGTGTCCAACCTAATTGACCCGTATATATCCGAGCACTAAGAAGAGTGTCTGACACATAGTAAACACCTAATAAATAATATTTTAAAAATCCCTGCCTCTGTCCCGTAAGAATGTGTGATCCATTGGAAAGAGGTGACAAGAGGTGGATGAGGTGCTGCTATTCTATTTATTTTGTTAATTACGTGCATATAGCCATACTTCTATTTTTTCTGACGCTTTTGACACCTGTCTACATGTTTTGTTTTGTTGTCTATCTCCCCCTTCTAGACTGTGAGCCCGTTGTTGGGTAGTGACCATCTCTAGTTGTTGCCGACTTGTAATTCCCAAGCGCTTAGTACAGTGCTCTGCCCACAGTAAGCGCTCAATAAATATGATTGAATGAATGAATGGATGTGAGAGGTCAACAAACGTTTAATGATTTTGAGTCATAATAATCATAATAATAATGGTATCTGTTAAGGGCTTACTATGCACCAGGCACTGTACTAAGTGCTGGGGTGGATCCAAGCAAATCAGGTTAGACACAGACCCTGTCCCATGTGTGGCTCACAATCTTAATCCCCCACTTTACAGATGAGGCACCAGAAGGTAGAGAGAAATGAAGTGACTTGCCCAAGGTCACACAGCAGACAAGTGGCAGAGACAAGATTAAAATCCATGACCTTCTGACTCCCAGTCATGGGCTCTATTCACTACACCATGCTGCTCCTGACTCATGAAGATCAGTAAGCAACAGGCTAGGACAAAAAGGTTTTTGATTTCAGGGAAGGTAATAAACGTGTTTGTTAAGCACTTACTCTGAGCCAAGCACTGTGCTGAGCTTTGGGGTAGCTACACGGTAATCAGCTCAAACACCGTCCCTCTCCCCCTACAGGGAGATAAGAGTCTAAGCGGGAAGGAGGAGAGACATTTAATCCCAGTTCTACAATTGAGGAAACCGAGGCACAGAGAAGTTAAGTGACTTCCCCAAGACCACCCAGCAAACAAGTGGTGGAGCCAGAATTAGAATCCACGTTTTGCAGGGAAAGTGTTTGTTTGCTGTTTTATTTTTCTCCCCCAAGAGCTTAGTATAGTCCTCTGCACACAGTGAGCACTCAATAAATCTGATTGATTCGGACTTCCAAGCCTATATATTTCCACTAGGCTCTTGTTTGTGGGAAGGGAACATGTCTACCAGCTCTGTCATATTGTACTCTTCCAGGTGCTAGGGTGAGAGCAGTAAGTGCTCAATAAATACAATTGATTAACTGATGGATTGCTGCTTTTCCAGTCCATGAACAAATCTGCTCCCGTCCTGATTCCCTCTGAAGCCTGCGGACATGCAAGACTGCGTTTCTTCCCACAGTATTGGAATTTCCACCTCTCGTCGGAACTCACAAAGCAGCTGGAAAACAAAGAAGACATCTCAGCGTCGGTTCCCTGCTCAATACTGTCCTGATGGTTTAGAGTGCAAAAAGTATTTTAATGTGCGATAGATTTTTAATGGTATCTGTAAGCGCTTACCTTGTGCCAGGAGCGGTACTAAGTGCTTTAATAAATACAAGATGGTGTAGTTGGAAACATTCCATGTCACGTGTGGGGCTCACCATTTTTATTCGCATTTTACAGATGAGGTAACTGAGGAACGGAAAAGTGAAATGACTCAATAAATGTGATTGAATGAATGCTTAGTACAGCGCTTTGCATTTAATGATAGTAATAATAATCAATAATAATAATTATGGTATTTGTTAAGCGCTTACTATGTGACAAGGACTGTTCTAAGCGCTGGGGTAGATACAAGGTCATCAGGTTGTCCCACATGGGGCTCACGGTCTTAATCCCCATTTTACAGATGAGGGAACTGAGGCAATCTTTTGATGCTGAGGTTCTCAGAAATCTGAGGTTCCCTGGCAATCTGTTGATGTTAGCCCGTTGTTGGGCAGGGGCTGTCTCTATATGTTGCCGAATTGTACTTTTAAGTGCTTAGTATAGTGCCCTGCACACAATAAGCGCTCAATAAATGAGACTTGATGAATTAATTTCATGAATAGCAGTGTGGTTTAGCGGAAAGAGTATAGGCTTGGGATTCAGAGGACATGGGTCCACTTGTCTGCTGTGTGACCTTGGGCAAGACTCTTAACTTATCTGTGCCTCAGTTACCTTATCCGCAAAATGGGGATTAAGGCTATGAGCCCCAAGTGTGACAACCTGACCTACCTTGCATCTACCCCAGCGCTTTCTCCCATTCTCCCTCCTTTTTAGGCTGTGAGCCCCATGTGGGATGAGATTCTGTCCAACTTAATTGACTCGTATCTATACGAGCACTAAGAAGAGTGTTTGACACATGGTAAGCACCTAATAAATGATATTTTTAAAATCCCTGCCTCTGTCCCCTAAGAATGTGTGATCCATTGGTAAGAGGTGACAAGAGGTGGTGCTAGAACAGTGCTTGGCATAGAGTAAGTGCTTAACAAATACCGCAATTATTCATTATTATTATTTTTATTTCAGGGCATCCGCTGTCGACAGTACACCTGCTCCCAAGAATCTGACAATCTAAAGGAAACTTCCCTGGGGAGGTTTCTGCCGTAATGGTTTTTTCCATCGCGGCCTTCATGTCCCAGTTCCTCAGGCTGTAGATGAAGGGGTTCAGGGTGGAGGGCATCACAGAGTAGAACACGGGCAACGCCAGTTCCAGCAACGAGGGGAAGTCGAATATCGGCTTCAATTAGGCAGAGGAGCAGGAAATGATGAAAACGGTGGCGACCGCGAGGTGAGGCAAGAAGGTGGAGAAGACGTTGGTTCAGCACTCTGCAGCCGGCATCCTCAGCAAGGCCCAGAAGATTAGCGTGTCCCTTCCCCTTCCTCTTTCCCACCCATCTGTTTCCCCCCCTTTCACCCGCTTCTGCCCCTCCCCCTTGCCCCCTCCCCATAATCCCTCTGTACCAGCTCCAACCCTCAACCTCTCCCTTCCAACCCTCTTCCACCAATCCTCCCTGCCCCCACCCCATCCCAGTTCTCCTTTCTCATGGCCACTCCTCTTCCCCCTCTCCCCGCCCAGGCCCCGGCCAAGTCATTCCAACCCAAACACTCCCCACGGCTGGAACCCTTCCCCCTCCCTCCACAGCTGCTGCCAAGTGCGGCCTTTGGCACCCCCAGTCCATTATAGGTAAGGTCCCTTTCATCCTTGACCCGTTACTTTTCAGATCTCTCCTCCTCCTCGCCCTAACCGTAACATGGCTCACTCCGGATGACACGGTCACTTCTGCTGCTGTCTCAAGTGGAGGCCTCTTCTTCTCCCACTCCCTCAGACTCGTCGGAAAAAGAGGAGGTGTCAGAGTCCTTCCCGCACACCAATGTGGCTTTCGTACTATCCCTCTTCCCCTTTGCTTTCCTTCCCCTCCTTTGAAGCCCATATTATTCGACTCTACCACCCCCTACAGATTCTTGGAGACGTCATCTACCGGCCCCCTGGCCCCACCGCTAAAATTTTTTAACGTTTCTGACCCCTTTCTCACCTTCCGTCTCTCCTTTTCCATGCTCAGCCTGATCCTCAGAGAATTCAACGTCCACATGGATGTACCTGGTGACTCCTCTGCCGCCCGCCTTTTATCTGTCTTTGACGCTGCCAACCTACTCCTCCACCCCACCGCGCCCACTCACCAATTTAGTCACACCCTCGACCTCATCATCTCCTACCGCTGCACTATCTCCACCCTCACCAACTCTGAAATCCCTATCTCTGATCATAATCTTCTCACCTGCCACCTCACTCACACTCCTCCCCCTGTAAATTTATACTACTACCCCACAGAGGCCTCCACTCCTTCGACCCCATCCATCTTTCTCAGCGCATCACACCCCACCTCGCCTCCGTATCATCTCTACCCAATCATGATGACCAGATTTACTGCTCTCAACTCCGCCGTCTCTACTCAACTCAACTCGCTCCCTCCTCTTTCCCTTCACCGCTCTCGTACCACTAATCCACAGCCTTGGATCACTGCCAATGTCCACCTCCTTCGCTCTTATGCTCGAGCTGCTGAACGCTGCTGGCAAAAGCCTAAACACCAAGCCAAGCCTGTTCACTTTAAGCTTATCCTTTTCTGCCTTAACTCTACCCTCTCCTCTGCCAGGCACAACTACTTCTCCTCCCTTATTGACACCCATGCCCATCACCCCCGTCAGCTGTTTCATACATTTAACTCCCTTCTCAGGCACCCGTTCTTCCCCTCACCTCCATCCCTCACCTCCAACGATCTGGCCTCCTACTTCATTAGTAAAATTAACTCCATCAGGTCTGAGCTCCCCAAAGTCAGCCCTCCCTCTTTTCCATCCCCGCACTCTAAACCCTCTCTGCCACTTTCCCATCGTTCCTAGCAGTATCTTCAGATGAGAGCTCCTCCCTCATCTCAAGTGCTACTCCATCCACCTGTGCTTCACACCTCATTCCCTCTCATTGTATGAAATCTCTCGCCCCTTCCCCCTTCTCTCCTTAACTTCCATCTTCAACCGCTCACTCTCCACTGATTCAGTACCCTCTGCCTTCAAACACGCCCACGTCTCCCCATCCTAAAAAACTCTCTCTTGACCCCACCTCCCCTTCTAGTTATCGCCCTATGTCCCTCCTACCCTTCCTTTCCAAACTCCTAGAACGATTCATCTACAGCCGCTGCCTCGAATTCCCCAACGCCAACTCTCTCATTGACCCCCTCCAATTTGGCTTCCGTCCCCTATACTCCACCGAAACTTCCCTCTCAAAGGTTACCACTGACCTCCTCCTTGCCATATCCAATGACTACTACTCTATCCGAATCCTCCTCTACCTCTCAGATGCCTTCGAAACTGTGGATAGCCCCCCTCTTCTCAACACGCTATCCAACCATGGATTCACAGACTCCGCTCTCTCCTGGTTCTCCTCTTATCTCTCCGGCCGTTCATTCTCAGTCTCCTTTGTGGACCCCTCCTCCCCCTCAGATCCCCTTACTGTAGAGGTCCTCAAGGGTCAGTTCTTGGTCTCCTTCTGTTCTCTATTTACACTCACTCCATTGGTGAACCCATTCGCTCCCACGGCTTCAACTATCATCTCCACGCTGATGACATCCAAATCTATATCGCTGCCCCTGCTCTCTCTTCCGCTCTCCACACTCGTATCTCCTCCCGCCTTTAGCACATCCCCATCTGGATGTCTGCCTGCCATTTAAAACTCATTTTGTCCAAGACTGAACTCTTTATCTTCCCTCCCAAACCCTGTCCTCTCCCTGACTTTCCTGTCACTACCATCCTTCCAGTCTAACAAGCTCGCAACCTTGGTGTTATGCTCGACTCCGCTCACTCGTTCACCCCACACATCTTTCACCAAAAGCTGCCGGTCTCACCTCCACAACATCGCCAAGATACGCCCGTTCCTCTCCATCCAAATCGCTACCTTGCTGGTTCTCTCATCCTATCCCCACTGGATTACTGTATCAGCCTCCTCTATGATCTCCCATCCTCCTGCCTCTCCCCACTTCAGTCTATACTTCACTCTTCTGCCCGGATTATCTTTGTACAGAAATGCTCTGGGTCTGTTACTCCCCTCCTTCAAAATCTCCAGTGGCTTCTTGTCAACCCACGAATCAAGCAAAAACTCCACATTCACGGCTTCAAGGCTCTCCATCACCTTGCCTCCTCCTATCTCACCTCCCTTCTCTCCTTCTACAGCCCAGCCCGCAACCACCGCTCCACTGCTGCAAACCTCCTCACTGTGTCTCGTTCTCGCCTGTCCCGCTGTCGACACCCGGGCCACGTCCTTCCGCTGGCCTACAATGCCCTCCCTCCACATATCCGCCAAGCTAGCTCTCTTCCTCCTTTCAAACCCTACTGGGAGCACACCTCCTCCAGGAGGCCTTCCCACACTGAGCCCCCTCCTTCCTCTCCCCCTCCCCATACCCCCGCCCTACCTCCATCCCCTCCCCACAGCACTTGTATATATTTGTACAGATTTGTTATCCTATTTATTTTACTTGCACATATTTACTTTTCAATTTATTTTGTTAATGATGTGTATATAGCTTTAATTCAATTTTTTTCTGACGATTTTGACACCTGTCTACATGTTTTGTTTTGTTGTCTATCTCCCCCTTCTAGACTGTGAGCCCGTTGTTGGGTAGTGACCATCTCTAGTTGTTGCCGACTTGTAATTCCCAAGCGCTTAGTACAGTGCTCTGCCCACAGTAAGCGCTCAATAAATACGATTGAATGAATGAACGAGTGATTGAAAAAGAGACCAGGATGAGCATGAAGCAGAAGTCGGGTAAGCCAATGATCTTGGCTAAACTCAGGTTTTTGGCGCCTTGGCTAGAGGAGCACGCAAGCCTCAGCAATTGGGGGCTATCGCAGAAGAACTGGTGGACAATGTTGCAGCCACAGAAGGACAGGGAGAAGACACTGGCCGTGTAGAGGGCGGCGTTCGGAGAGCTGTTGAGCCAGGAGGCAGCCAGCAAGGAGGCACAGGACCTGCGGTGCATGATGGTGTCAAAGCGCAGGGGGTGGCAGAGACCATGAAGCGGTCATGGGAGATGATGGTCAGCAGGGCCGTCTCCGTTTCCGCCAAGAAAATCACGAGAAAGAACGATACAATCACGATAAAATCACGAGATGCCAAGACGGCAGGGTGATGGAGTTCACGTTCAAGAGGGAGTTGAGGATGGACTTGGGGACTGTGATGGAGACGTAGCAGAGTTCGATGAGGGCCAGGTTCCGGAGGAAGAACTACATGGGGGTGTGGAGGCGCCGGTCGAGGGGGGCGATGACGAAATCAGGAGTTTCTCCATGAGAGCCGCCAGATAGACCAGGAGGAACAGCACGGCATGGACCAGGTGCAGCTCCGGACCTCTGAGAATCCCAGCAGCCAGAATCCTGTCACCGCTTTGTGGTTGTCCATGTAATCTGACATCTGTCCTGAAGTCTACACTGAGAAATTGAGCATTACCCCGGGGACGGCACTGTCAGAAAGATGAAACTGTTGTGTTGGATGGAACGCCTCGGATTCCTTCCCCCTCAACTTCCTGCCATGAGTGGGATTCGGTCACTGCGGAGACGCGGACCATGGCTGGGAGAGGCAGGAAGCTTCTTCTGGGCAGTTGGAGAATTGTTAGGACAAAGGGTCCACGGCCCAAGCTAAGCTCCTTGCAGACAGAGAACCCTTCTTCTGACTCTGCTACATTGCGCTCTCCCAAGCGCTCAGTACAGTGTTTTGCATCCAATAAGCACTCAATAATAAAGACTGACTGACCCATCATTTCTATGTGCCTATTATTAATAATAGTATTTGTTAAGTACTCAGTATGCTGACTTGAAAAGTAGCGTGGCTTGATTCTCTCTCTAGACTGTAAGCTTTTTGTGGGAATGGAATGTGTCTGTTATATTGTTGTATTTTAATAATAATTATGATGATATCTGTTAAGTGCTTGCTATGTGCCAAGCACTGTTCTAAACGCTGGAGTAGGTGCAAGGTAATCAGGTTGTTCCACGTGGGGCTCAAATTCTTCATCCCCATTTTACAGATGAGGTAATTTAGGTGCAGAGAAGTTAAGTGACCTGCCCAAAGGTGATAACTGATAAACTGACAAAATGATGAGTTGTGGAGCTGGGATTAGAAACCATTACCTGTGACTCTGAAACCTGGACTATTTCCACTAAACCATGCTGCTCCCACAAATATATTATACTCTCACTAGTGCTTACTCCCTGCACAAAGTAAGCACTCAATGAGTATAACTGACTGACTGTTGGAAAGAGCCCAGGCCTGGGGGTCAGAGAACCTCGGTTTTAATCCAAGCTACACCACCTGTCTGCTGTGTGACCTTGGGCAAGTCACTTAATTTCTCTGTGCCGCAGTTCCCTCTTCTGTAAAATGAGGATTAAGACGGTGAGCCCCATATGGGACAGGGACTGTGCCCAACATGATTATCCTGTGTCTACCCCAGTGCTTAGTACAGTGTCTGGCGCATAGTAAGCACTTAACAATTGTAATTATGTCACGGACTGTTCTAATCGCTAGGGGAGTTACAAGTTAGACAGGTTGGATTCAGTCCCTGTCCCACATGGTGCTCACAGTAGAATTCCTCATCAACCACCCCATTCGCACCTCTCTTGGCTTCAAATTCCTTCCCTTGGATATCCAGCTACCTCCTACATGACAGTTTTTTATGAGATATTTATTAAGTGCCTACTATGTGTCAGATGCTCTTCTCAACGCAGGGGGAAATACAAGTTAATTAGGTTGGACACTGTTCTTGTCCCAGAAGAGGCCCACAGTCTTAATAGGGGGGACAACAGGAGACCCAACGCACAGAAAAATTAAGTGATTTGCCACAGGTCACACAGTCAGCAAGTGCAAGAGTCGGGATAAGAACCCAGGTCCTCTGACACCCAGGCCAGGGCTCTTTCCACTAGGCCACGCTGCTTCTGGTTAAAATCAAGCTACTCATCTTCCACCCTAAGCTAGTCCCCATATCTAACTTTCCCTCTCTGAAAATGACACCGGTTCATTCTGTCCCAAAAACCTGGGGTCCTCCTCTACTCCACATTCAGGGTGTAAATTGAAAGACGATTTCCTGTTAAATCTTGCCTATTATATCTCTTCAACAATTCCCAGAATCTCTCCTCACCCAAAGAATTACCACCTCAATCCAAGCTCTCATTATATAGCCACTACACTATTGTATCAGTCCTCCAACACATTGAGTCTAGACTGTGAGTTTGTTGTGGGCAGGAAATGTGAACTTTGTTGTTGTAGTTTACTCTCCCAAGCGCTTAGTACAATGTTTTTCACACGGTAAACGCTCAATAAATATAACTGAATGAATTGCCTCTGTCCTCATCCGACTCCATGGATTTATAGGTCATTTTGTGAAGTGTCCAACCCAATTAGGATGGTCAGGTCCTGGGAGTCAGAGAACCGAGGTTCCAATCCTGGCACTGCCACTTGTTTGCTGTGTGACCTTGAAGACGACTCACTTATGTTCTCCATACCTCAGTTTCCTTAACTGGAAAATCTCCATCAATACATGCTCTCCCTCAATTTTGGGTTGTGATCTCCATCTGGCATGGAGTCTGCCTGACCTGACCATCCTATATCTACAGTAGTGCTTGGTACACAGTAACCACTTAATACAATACTACAAATATTATTACATATCATTTCTCTTCTCTTCTAATTGTATTTCCCTTTTAATCATCTCTCCTGCATCCCCAGCCTCACAGTGTCCTTAATTTGAAAATCCCGACCCTCAAAAATCCACCAGACTTCAGTCTCCCTAAAATAATACCTCATCTAACAAGCGACTCCTTACCAACTCTCACATTCTTTCATATCAGCCCCAAACCGCCTGTACAGAAGAAGGAACCGAGGCACAGAGAAGTGAGGTGACGTGACTTGCACAGTGTCCCAGAAGACAAGTGGTGGAGGAGGGATTAGAATTCTAATCTCCCAGCTTCCAGGCCTGGGTTCTTTCCACTGGGTTAGGCAGCTAGAATACCCAATATGATACATATCTTAACCAACTCATCAACCTCTCACCCTCTAGATTGTAAGCTCGTTGTGGGCACGGAATGTGTCTACCAACTCTGTTCCATTATACTCTCCGAAGCGCTTAGTACAGTACTCTGCACACACTAGACTATCAATAAATACCATTGACAATGGTTAACCTCACTTACCTACTGTAGTTTGGAGTCTTCTGGTCTCTGCTGCTTTCTCCTTTTCCTCATTGATCGGTTGGTCTTAAGTACATCAATCCTGGTTCTCTGAGGTGGAGGACCGGAAAATAACTTGGATTTTAATGACGGCGGACTCTCTCCCAGGTGCATTACTGTTCTCTGAGTGGACAGGTCTTGTCCATCGAACAGCCCCGGGGATGGGGTCCCTTGGGAAGGTTCCAGAAACAGGGCCAGTCCTGAGCCTGTCTCAGTAACCCTCATTAAGGCTCTGCAGATCTCCAGCCCCGGGCCAACTGGGCTACCTGTCTGTTTCAGGCCACAGGTCCTCCCCAAACAGAGTGGGAGCAGCGTCGCCTAGTGGTTACAGCCCACACCCGCGACTCAGAAAAACTTGGATACTAATCCCAGCTCTGCCACATGTCTGCTATGTGACCTTAGGCTAGCCACTTTTCTTCTCTGGGCCTCTATTTACCTCATCTGTGAAACGGGGATTAAGACCACGAGCCTCATGTGGGATGTGAACTGTGTCTAACCAGCTTGTTTCCACCTCAGAGTTTAGTACAGTGCCTGACACTTAGTGGTTATATTCAACATGAAAGAAAAATCTCCTCTGCTGTTGAACTGCCAAACGGTGCTAGGGTTCACCTTTCCGGTCGTCTGTCCGTTTTCAATTATTCAGAGCGATCGGAGGATAAATTCAATCTGGAAAAAAGAATAACCTGTTTCCAGCATAGATTTTCCATAGATTCCCAGGGAAGCTGCCTAGCCTCCACGCCAGTTAAGTTCCGCTCAGGTAAAGAGACTCAGTGTCTTGATCCCAGCAGAATCAAGCCAAGAGAAGCAGTATGGCCTAAGGACCTGGATTCTAATCCAGGTCCTAATCTAATACACCATTTGTCTGCGGTGTGACCTTGGGTAAGGAACTTCATTTCGCTGGGTCTCAGTTACCTCATCTGCAAATTGGGGATTAAGACTGTGAGCACCATGTGGGACAGGGACTTGTCTGACCCAGTTTGCTTGTATCCACTCCAGTGCTTAGTACAGTGCCTGGCACATAATAAACGCTTATCAATTACCACAATCATTATTATTGTTATTATTATTATTATTAAGGATGGGGACGGGGGCTTTTTAGACAGGCCCAGACCAGGAAATTAAGCACCCTGAGACACCGAAGCACACGAAGCAGCATAGCCCAGTTGATAGAGCATGAACCTGGACGTCAGAGGACCTGGGTTCTAATTCTTCCTGCACCAATTGTCTTCCATGTGACCTTGGGAAAGTCATATCACTTTTTACCTCAACTTCCTCATGTGTAAAATGGGGATTAAGACTCAAAGTCCTATACTGGACTGTGTTCACCCTGACTAGCTAGTATGCCCTTCAGTGCTTAGAATGGTCCCTGGAAAATAGTAAACACTAACCACGTACCGTTATGAAACAAAAAATCAGGGAAATTCCCGTGGATTTAACAGAGTTTCAGGGAAGAGTTTTGAAGATGGGAAACCCTGAGTTCTGATGGATATTAAGGGAGAGGGAATACCATGCGAAGGAAGGCTAATGAGGGAGGGGTCTGAGTGGGAGGAACTAGGATCAAAACCCGGTGAGATGGTGAGCTTGGGAGGGATGGAAAATGAAGATAGGAATTCAGTGGGGAAAATAATGCATATCAATCGATCATATTTATTGAGCGCTTACTATGCGAAGACCTTGGTACTAAGCGCTTGGGAGAATGCGATTTAACAATATAACAGGGCTGATAGCCAAATTCCCTGCCCAGGATGAGCTTAAAGTCTAGAGGGAAATTTCCAAGTTGGATGGCTACAGTTTTCAGATGATCCCAAGCCCTGGCATGGGATGAAGCTCCAACCCTCAGATCTTAACCAGAACTCTATTATTAATCACAGAAAGGGAATGATGCTTAGTCTGTTGATGTTGTCATAAGAAGGTGTCCCAGAGTGGGAACCACGTGGGACTGGACAGTCATTAAGTTTGTGGAAGCCGGGACCACAGGGAGCCCACTATCCCGGCCTTCCGAAATTCCCGGACGGTCAGCTGTCTCAGCGGAGCCCCGGGCCGGTCCTTCCACGAGGAATTCCCCAGGCAATGACCGGGCTGTCATCTGAGGGGACGGAGCAGCTGAGAGCTATAGCGAGGATCCTGACAGTTCTCACCTCTCAGCCAGACTTTCCTGTCACTGCCACCAGCGTCCAGGACCGATAAGATAAAGTGAACCTCTCTTTAAGCAGACTTCCGAGCTCTCCAGCCCAGGACAGGCTCAGTAAGAGGAGTAGGAGAAAGGTAAGGGAAATTTCAATCGGGAGCTGGATGACCAAGGTCAGAGTCACAATTTCTCTGAATTGAAAGCAGTGTCACTAAGTGGAAAGAGCATGGGTCCGGGAGTCAGGAGGACCTGGGTTCTAATCCCAGTTCTGCCACTTATCTGGTGGGTGACATTGGGCAAATCACTTCACTTTCTGGGGCCCCGATCCGGTCCTCCAGGGATCGCCCTCAGAGCGGCGGCTGCTTTATCTTGGGAGATGGGGTCAATCTGGAGAAACATCTCAGTGTCCGCGGGAGAGCGGAGAGGGGCTGAGGGCTCCTAGACTTCTCTTCTTGGCTGACCGAACCCAGGAATCCGAGGGGAGATAGGGGACCAGCCCAGCCTGGCAGATGTCGGCAACACCTAGCCCCACGCTGCCACGGTGAGTGTGCTCTGGGGTGCGGATGGAGGGGCGGTGAGAGGCCAGAAGCCCTTAGTGAGTCTGTGGAGAATCTCGCACTCGGCCTCCAAGCTGATGTTCGGGCAAAGACAGCATTGCGGGCGATTTTGCAGGAGAAACCAGGCTTCAGCAGGAACGACTCAGTGTAGGTACCACAGCACAATCCACTAGTACTGGAATCACATCCTCTGCTCAGTCTCTCAGTCGCATTGTCTTTGTACCTAGACCAGCACTCATTCATTCACTCAGTCGTATTTATTGAGAGTTTACTGTGCGCAGAGCACTGTATTAAGTGCTTGGGAAGTACAAGTTGGCAATATATAGAGACAGTCGCTACCCAACCACGGGCTCACAGTTTAGAAAGGGGAGACAGACAACAAAACAAAATATGTGAACAGGTATCAAGTCGTCAGAACAAATAGAATTAAAGTTAAATGCACATCATTAATAAAATGAATAGAATAATAAATATGTACAAGTAAAATAAATAGATTAATAAATCTGTACAAATATATACAAGTTCTATGGGGAGGGAAAGGAGGTTGGGCGTGGAGGATTGGGAGGAGGAGAGAAAAATGGGGGCTCAGTCTGGAAGGCTTCTTGGAGGAGGTGAGCTATCAGTAAGGCTTGGAAGGGAGGAAGAGAGCTAGCTTGGGGGTGTGTGGAGGGAGGGCATTCCAGGCCAGGGGGAGGACATGGGCTGGGGGTCGATGTCGGGACAGGCGAGAACGCGGTGCAGTGAGGAAGTTAGCAACTGTTTGTTCTACACTTATCTGCTGTTTGTTCTAGGACATCCCCTCCATGGTCTCGCTGCCATCCCTTCAAAGGCCCTTCTTTGGTCTTCCCTCATCCCTCCATCACCTCTCCATCGTCCCTCCATCATCCCTACATCGTTCCTTCATCAACGCCCCATCAACCTTCCATTCCCCCTAGATTGTCAGCTCGTTGTGGGCAGGGAATGTGTCTGCCAACTCTGTTGGATTGTCCTCTCCTTAACGATTTAGTCCAGTGCTCTGCACACAGTAAGCGCTCAGTAAATGCCATCAGTTAACCATTTCTCCCAGCCCCCTGCCAAGCCAGAGGGGACGTATGTAATTGGGGTCCCAAGACAGACTCTTCCCTGTTTAGCCAAACTTCACTATGCAGTTCATTTTCCTCGTAAAAGAGAGAGCTGCAATAGGATTCCTTGGACCTGCAGCTTTGTGTATGTGTGTGCGCGCATATGCTTGTGTTCTCAGGGCAGGGTAGGAGAATCAGGGAGGAAATCCCAGACTTTAGGAAAGGGGGCCATCTGGGTAGGGAACAGTGGGGACGTTTCACCATCTCTTCTTAGGGAATAGGTTTGGGGGTCAGGGAAGAGCCAAACGAGTGTCTAGATACGTTTTATGGGTGTATGCGTCTCCCAACGTATTTGTATTGTACTCTCCCATGTGATTAGAACAGTGCTCTGCACACACTAAGAGCTCGATAAATACGATTGGCTCTGTGCGACTGTCAGTCTGTCGGAGAACCCCGGTCTGTGAGTGATCAGTAATACATGTGAGGGTATTATATGTTTGGATGCATGTATGTTTATCTAGGATTTTGGGTGTGAGAGTGAATTTGTGTGCTCCAGGGTGCCTTGTAGAGTTGGAATATCCTAGCCCTTTTTGTCCCCTGAGGACTCGATAAACACCGTTATTACTATTACCAGCCAGTCATTCAGCTTAGTACAGTGCTCTGCACACGCTAAGAGCTCAATAAATACGATTGATTGAATGAATATGTTTTGAGCAAAGAGCAGAGCTCTGTGTGTAGAGCACTGTATTAAGTGCATAAAAGAGTATAATATAACGATATAACATACACACCCCCTACCCACAACGAGCTTGCAGTCTCTGTACATATCCATAATTTATTTTATTTTAACATCTTTATCCCCCTTTAGAATGTAAGATTGTTGTGGGGAGGGAACATGTCTGCCAGGTCTGTTACATTGTATTCTCCCAAGTATTTAATACAGTGCTCTGCACACAGTAAATGCTCAAAAATACGAATTCTAAACTGCTTGATTGATACTATAACTTGTACTAGGGCTTTTGCTGCTATTACTGCTACTATTACTGCAACTGCTTTCCCCTCTTGTATCTTTGTCATCTTGTTATCACCACTTGGAAAAATATGGCGTTAGTCCTCCTTTGGAATTCCCATCTTGTTACGTGTAAGTATTTTACCAAGTTTCTAGGTCATTTTGTAATTAATAATTCTCTTTCAATATAAAATAAATCGCTCCTCTCATAGAATCACCGGCAAAACTCCTGATGATTTCTTCACCTCATCAAGTTCTTTCTCCTGTGCAGGGAGTCATCATCACCTACCAATGACCAACATCTCCACGGTGAGGGAATTCCTCCTGCTGGGTTTCTCGGAGGTCCGGGAGCTGCAGCTGTTCCACGCCGCGCTGTTCTTCCTGTCTACCTGGCTGCGCTGATGGGGAATCTCCTCATTGTCGCTGTCACCTCCCTCTACCGCGCCTCCACACCCCCATGTACTTCTTCCTCGGGAACCTGTCCTTCATCGACCTCTGCCTCCTCTGAGTCACCGTCCCCAAATCTATCCACAACTCCCTGACCAACGAGAGATCCATCTACTTAGTGGGCTGCATCGACCAGGTCTTCCCTGTGATTTGGTTTGCGGTCTTGGAGTTACCGGTACTCACCGTGATGTCCTGCGACCGCTACGTCGCCATCTGCCTCCTCCTGAACTACGAGGTCGTCATGGTTCGAGGAGCCTGTTGGAAGAGGGCCACCGCCTCCTGGCTCAGCGGGGGCCTGTTTGAAGCACTGTGTTCAGCTGGGATAGTCTCCCTCTCCTTCTGTGCATCCAAAATCGTCCCCCAGGTCTTCTGTGATGTCCCTCCTCTGCTAATGATCACCTGCTCCGAGGACCACGTAGTCATCGACTTGAGCATCACCACCGCATTAGCATAAGGCGTCGGCTGCTTCACTCTCATCATCATCTCATACGTGCACATCTTCCGGGCCGTGCTGAGGATGCTGGATGCCGAGGGCAGGGCCAAAGCCTTCTCCACCTGCTTGCCCCACCTCATCGTCGTCACCTTTTTCTTCTCGGTGGGTGTGTATTCGTCTATATCAAGCCTCCCTCAGACTCCTTCTTGATTGCGGACCTGCTGGTTCCCGTGTCCTACACGGTGGTGTCGCCTTCCCTGATCCCCCTCATCTACAGCCTGAGAAACCGGGACATGACGGCCGCCATGGACAGGATCCTAAAAAGGTCACTCACCCAGCCACCGTTCAAGGACAAAATGTCTCCTTCTTTGTGCAAATAATCTGACACCACCACTTAACGAAGTAATTTCTCTTGGACCTAGCCAGATACTGATGGTTCACAGAAAACTCTGGACGTTGATGAATTGTCAAAGTCTGGGACGGAGGAGGCTAAGACTGAAGTAGGACAGACTGAAGTAGGACAGACTGAAGTAGGACTGACAATCCAGTTTTGGGGAGGCATCATGGACTAAATGAAGGGGAGTCCCTGTAGACTGAAAGCTCACTGTGGGCAGGGAATGTATTTAACAGCTCGGTAAAACTGAACTCCCCCGCCACCTTCTAGACTGTGAGCCCGTTGTTGGGTTGGGACCGTCTCTATATTTTGCCAACTTGTACTTCCCAAGCGCTTAGTACAGTTCTCGGCACACAGTAAGCGCTCAATAAATACGATTGAAAGGTGAGAAAATGGATGAACGCTTGATTCAAGAGTACAGTTTATATGGTCAGTATGAACACAGCTTCAGCGGATTTGCACTCAGAACAAGTCAGAAGAAGCAGCATTGCCTAGTGGGAGGAATGGAGGAAGCAGCATTGCCTGGGATGCAAATGGACATGGGTGCTCATCCCGGTTCCACCACATATCTGCTGTGTAACCTTGGGCCGGGTGGTTTAACTTTTCTGTGCCTCACTTCCCTCACCTGTAAAATGGGGACTGAGATGTGAGCCCCAAGGGGGACATGGACTCTGTCTAATCTGATTATTCATTCATTCATTCTTTAAATCATATTTATTGAGTGTTTACTGAGTGCAGAGCATTGTACTAAGCGCTTGGGAAGTACAAGTTGGCAACATATAAAGATGGTCCCTACCCAACAAATGGCTTACAGTCTACAAAGGGGAGACAGACAACAAAACAAAACATATTGACAAAATAAAATGAATAGAATAGTAAATATGTACAAGTAAAAGAAATATAACAATAAATCTGTACAAACATATATACAGGTGCTGTGGGGAGGGGAAGTAGGTATGGCGGGGGGTGGGTAGGGGAGAGGAAGGAGGGGGCTCAGTCTGGGAAGGTCTCCTGGAGCAGATGAGTAGGGCTTTGAAGGGAGGAAGAGAGCAAGCTTGGCGGATGTGCAGAGGGAGGGCATTCCAGACCAGGGGGAGGACGTGGGCCGGAGATCGACGGCGGGACAGGTTAGAATGAGGCACAGTGAGGAGGTTAGCAGCAGAGGAGAGGAGGGTGAGGGCTGAGCTATAGAAGGAAAGAAGGGAGGTGAGGTAGGAAGTGGCGAGGTGATGGAGAGTCTTGAAGCCGAGAGTGAGGAGTTTTTGCCTGATGCATAAGGTGACTGGTAGCCACTGGAGATTTTTGAGGAGGGGAGTAACATGCCCAGAGCGTTTCTGCACAAAGATAATCCGGGCAGCAGCGTGAAGTATAGACTGAAGTGGGGAGAGACAGGAGGATGGGAGATCAGAGAAGAGGCTGATACAGTAATCCAGTTGGGATAGGATGAGGGATTGAACCAACAGGGTAGGGGTTTGGATGGAGAGGAATGGGCAGATCTTGGCGATGTTGCGGAGGTGAGACCGGTAGTTTTTGGTGACGGATAGGATGTGAGAGGTGAACGAGAGAGCAGAGTCCAGGATGATACCAAGCTTGCGGGCTTCTGAGACGGGAAGGATGGTAGTGTCGTCTACAGTGATGGGAAAGTCAGGGATAGGTCAGGGTTTTGAAGGGAAGATTTAGAGTTCAGTCCTGGACATACTGAGTTTTAGTTGGTGGACAGACATAAAGATGGAGATGTCTTGAAGGCAGGATGAGACACGAACCTGAAGGGAGGGAGAGAGAGCATGGGCAGAGAGGTAGATGTGGGTGTCATCTGCGTAGATAGGTGTGTATTTGTCTATATCAAGCCTCCCTCAGATAGTTGAAGCCGTGGGAGCAAATGAGTTCACCAAGGTAGTGAGTGTAGATAGAGAACAGAAGGGGACCAAGAACTGACCAAGAACTGACCCTTGAGAAACCTCTACAGTAAGGGGATGGGAGGGGAAGGAGGAGCCCGCAAAGGAGACTAAGAATGAACGTATCATGCTGTGAATTAGACAAAGGTGAAAGCATTCACAGTGGCTAAAGACTGTCGTTGAAACCAGAAACCATTGGGACGCTGGGATGAAGATGTCACTGTTTCCATGGGATCCCCGAGGGCTGGCACCATCGCTGATGCTGCAGGAACCGGGCCCTTGTCTCCCAAGAACCTCAGGAACCACGTGAACAGAGGGTGCATGGCTTATCCAGGCCACGAGGTCACTTGGCAGGACCCCGGACCATCCTCCAGGGATCCCCCTCGGAGCAGCTCCTGCTTTATGTACAGGGACGGGAGCCTGACTGGAGAACTTCTCAATGTCTGGGGGAGAGCGGAGAGGGATTGAGGGCATCTCTCTCTTTCTTCCTGGTTGACCAAACTCCTGAGTCTGAGGGGAAAGAGGAACAGCCCAGCCCTGAAGAATTCAGCGACCCCCAGCCCCACGCTTCCCCGGTAAGAGTGACCGGGGATGAGTGGGATGGAAGGGAGGGTGGGACGATTATAAGTATGGAAGACATGGAATACGTCTGTGTCCTAAATTGGGGTTAGGCTAGGGCCGCGGCCCCCAGCGGGCAGGGGTGCTAGCAGCTGGGGAGTTGTTTTCCAGTTTAGTAACCATCAACCATCGCAAACCTCTCCTCCTTGCTCCTCAAACCTTGCTACCATGCCAACTACCCGCGAGGCTACAGTGCTCCAGCACAGTGTCAGCACTGTTTACAGTCACTTTGACCTTCAGTGGATCTCAGAATCCCTTGCAGAGGGTAAATGACAGGCAGGTCTGAGAGATTGTGACCAGCTTTGGAGAGCGACTGGCACTATTAGCAATTCCTCCCTGTAAGCGTTCTCCCAAATGTTAGGAAATGACAAATAGTTGGAAAGGTTGGAATCCCTGCCCTCATGGGCTTTCCAGCCTACTAGGCAAGTTTGACTTAGTCTAATGTACTATCAATCAATTAATCTTGAATCATACTGATTAAGCACATATAAGCACTTGGAGAGTAATAATAGTAGTATTTTTTAAGTTCTTACTATGTCCCAAGTACTGTCCTAAGAGCTGGGGTAGATACAAGTTAGGGAGGTTGAATACAGACTTCGTTCCACATGGGGCTCTCAGTCTTTACTCCTATTTTACAGATGAAGTAGCTGAGACTCAGAGAAGTTAAATGACTTGCCCATGATCACACAGCAGACATGAGGCTGAGCCGCAATTAGAACCCCGCTCCTTCCTACCCCTTCTGACTCCCAAGTCCGTGCTCTATCCACCTTATAACACCATAACAGACACATTTCCTGCCCTTTCCAGAAGGAAAGAAAGAATAGATAGATGAATATGCAATTTTTATGTGACATTTTACAGATGAGGAAACTGGGTCCCAGAGGAGTGAAGTGACTTGCCCAATGTTCCTCTTTAGCAAAGGTGCAAAGCCAGGATTAGAACCGATGTCCTCTGATTCCCACTAAGCTATGTTTGGGAGAGTACAATAGAACAGAGCTGGTAAATGTGTATGCTGCCCTCCAGGAGCTCACAGTTAAGAGGAGAAATCCTGGGCCCATGCTTTCTCCACTAAATGAGGATGGACATGAGGTGATCACGCTTCAGTTAGGAGAAGTGGATTTAGAGGGCTGGGAAATGAACCGTGGAAGTTGGTCGGTGTGGGGGGTGGGGTGGAATTTTTAACAGTGCTCAGAATTCGGAAAGAACTGTGCTCTCTCTGATTTTGAGTGGGTAAGAGAGGAAGTTACAGGCTAAAATGGAAACGGGAGAATCGATCTTGAGTAACAAATAGAAAGTTTTTTTGAGAGCTGAGAAGATGTGCTGAACAATGGAAAGGGGGTGAAGTGCAGTCATACGGCAGAGAGCTGTCAAACCGATTGTGAGTCTTTGTTGCTTGTGAAAAAACACAACTTGTCATGAGAGGAGGGTGAGGAGAGGAGAGATATAGGATGAGCGATGTTTTAGGAAGGTACTAGACGAATGATGATGTATACTTGTGTTTGTGTGTGTGAAAGTGTGAATGCAGATATGTGAGCAAATGGAATCATTTTGGAGAATAACTGGTTTTGTGTTATTGCTGTTGTTTGTTTTATGATATCGTTACGGGCTTATTATGCGTCAGTTACTGTATTAAGCACAGGGGTGGATACAAGCTTTTCAGGTGGTCATAGTCCATGCCTCATAGGGTGCTCACAGTTGTAAACCCCATTTTTCAGATGAAGTAACCGAGGCACAGAGATAAGTGACTGGCCCCAGGTCACGCAGCAGACAAGGAATAGAGACAGGATTAGAATCCAGGTCCTTCTGTATACCAGGCCCATTCTCTCTCCACTAAATGGATGAATTTATGTGTAAAGGCACTTCTTGTTTGAATTTAGTTACCAAAAAAAGTTCCCGACAGTCATGAACATTTCTTTATTTTCTCTCACCTCTGCTATCTGCTATTCATTTTTGTTTCTGTCACCTCCACCAAAAATAATTCTCTTGATATTTATTAAGTGCTTACTTTGTGCTAAGCAAAGTATTAAGGGTTGGGGGAGATTCAGGGCAACCTGGTACACACGGACCGTATCCCATAATGTATTCACTAAGTAAGAGGGAAAACAGGCATCAAATCCCCATTTTACTATTGAGAAAACTGAGGCGTAGAGAAATTAAGTCATTTTCCCATGGCTATGCAGCAGACAGCTGGTAGACTTGAGAAGCTGCAAGACTCCGTGGAAAGAGCCCGGGCCTTGGAGTCAGAGGTCATGGGTTCAAATCCTGGCTCTGCCGCTTGTCAGCTGTGTGACCTTAGGCAAGTCACTCAATCAATCAATCAGTCGTATTTATTGAGCGCTTACTGTGGGCAGAGTACTGTACTAAGCGCTTGGGAAGTACAAGTTGGCAACATATAGAGACAGTCCCTACCCAACAGTGGGCTCACAGTCTAAAAGGGGGAGACAGAGAACAAAACCAAACATACTAACAAAATAAAATAAATAGAATAGATATCTACAAGTAAAATAATAAATAAATAGAGTAATAAATATGTACAAACATATATACATATGTACAGGTGCTGTGGGGAAGGGAAGGAGGTAAGATGAGGGGGATGGAGAGGGGGACGAGGGAGAGAGGAAGGAAGGGGCTCAGTCTGGGAAGGCCTCCTGGAGGAGGTGAGCTCTCAGTAGGGCCTTGAAGGGAGGAAGAGAACTAGCTTGGCGGATGGGCAGAGGGAGGGCATTCCAGGCCCGGGGGATGACGTGGGCCGGGGGTCGATGGCGGGACAGGCGAGAACGAGGCTCGGTGAGGAGATTAGCGTCAGAGGAGCGGAGGGTACGGGGTGGGCTGTAGAAGGAGAGAAGGGAGGTAAGGTAGGAGGGGGCGAGGTGATGGAGAGCCTTGAAGCTGAAGGTGAGGAGTTTCTGCCTGATGCGCAGATTGATTGGTAGCCACTGGAGACTTAACTTCTCTGTGCCTCAGTTACCTCATCTGTAAAATGGTGATTAAGACTGTAAGCCTCAAATGGGACAACCTGATCACCTTGTATCCTCTCCAGCGCTTTGAACAGTGCTTTGCACATATTAATCCCTTAACAAATGCCATCGTTATTATTATTATTATTATTATTATTATTATTATTATCATTATTATTATTATTAGAACACAGGTCCTCTGACTCCCAGGCCTGTGTTCTTCCCAATAGTACACCAAGCTTCAACACAGTTCTAAGCTTCCAATAGAATTGAAGCTCCGTGGGGCAGTGATCATATTCATTCATTCAATATGTACTAATACCTTGTCCTCCGTAGGTACTCAATAAATAGAATTGATTGACTCAGTCCTATTTATTCACCCTCAAAATTAATGTCTCTAAATTGAAGTCTTCCCCCTTCCTGTGCAGAGAGTCCACATAATTCCCCAGAAATGTTCAATGTCTCCACGGTGAACACAAAGATCATTTTGAATTCAATAACTGTCCCCTCTCCATAGAGAATCACCAGCAAGTCAATTCCTTCACTCATTCCATCAACTGACTCTAACTTTGGCTCTTCCCTCATCCATTGCAGAAAATCAATGCTGCCTCCAAAAAAATGTCCAACGTCTCCACGGTAAGGGAATTCCTTCTGCTGGGATTCTCAGACACCCGGGAGCTGCAGCTCGTCCACACCGCCCTGTTACTCCTGGTCTACCCGGTGGCCCTGATGGGGAATATTCTCATCATCACTGTCACCGTTCTCGACTGGCGCCTCCACACCCCCATGTATTTCTTCCTCAGGAATCTGTCTTTCGTCGACCTCTGCCTCATCACAGTCATCATCCCAAACTCGGTCCTCAACACCTTGACAAATCGCAACTCCATCTCCTTCTTGGGCTGTGTCTCTCAGGTCTTCTTGGAGGTCCTGTGTGTCGGTTTAGAGTTTCCCATACTCACAACGATGTCCTATGACCGCTACGCCGCTGTCAGCCCCTGCGCTATGAGACCATCATGACCAACACGGTCTGTGGAAAGATGGTGGCCGCCTCCTGGCTCACCGGGGTGATATTTGGGGTCTTGTATTCAGCTTCGACTTTCTCCCTGGGTTTCTGTGGGTCCAACATCGTCCAGCAGTTCTTCTAGGACGTCCCCACTCTGCTGAAGATCTGCTCCGAGGACCATGTCGCCATCGATGTGAGTGTCACCGGTGGGGTAGCTTTAGGTTTAGGCTGCTTTATCTTCATCATCATCTCCTACGTGCGCATCTTCCAAGCTGTGCTGAGGATGCCGGCTACCGAGAGCCGAGCCAAAGCCTTCTCCACCTGCCTGCCTCACCTCGCCGTTGTCACCACCTTCCTCGCTACGGCCGCCATTGCCTACCTCAAGCCCGTGCCTGACTCTCCCTCGACCCCGGACCTGCTGGTGTCCGTGTTCTACACCATGGTGACCCCCACCCTGAACCCCGACCTCTACGGCCTGAGGAACCGGGACATGAAGACTGCCCTGGGGAGAGTTCTAAAGGGAGATACCCTCCTCTAAGGGATAAAAGGTCTGTTTCCCTTTGCTGACTATCCCATTCCCCCATCCGGGTTCTGACCGTGGGAGTATACATATAAAGAGTTGTCCAAAGAGAAAGTCCAGCCTCTGAGGATTTGTCAATGTCTGGGACAGAGGTTGCTAAGACGTGTGACTGTAAGCCCTGTGTGGGCAGAAATTGTCTCTCTATTCCGAATCGTACTTTCCAAGCGCTTAGTACAGTACTCTGCACACGGTAAGCACTCAATAAATATTATTGAATGAATGAATAAATGACTGACAAGTGATTGTTTGAGAGGCATCGTGGCTTAGTGCAATGAACAGTGGCTGGGAGTCATGAGATTCGAAAGGTCTGCCCGGTTCCACCACCGGTCTGCTGTATGACCTTGGTCCAGCCACTTAACTTCTTTGGGTCTCTCTGTAAAATCGGGATTCAATATATCAATAAATCAGAGGGTGACAAGGTAGCAAGGATGCAATCATGGAAACTGTCTCACACATTTGACTGCCTGTGTACATGTTATGACGCCTGTCTTCCCTCTTCTAGACTGTAAGTACGTTGTGTGCGCGTATTATCTCTATGTACTGCTAATTGTACTTTCCAAGCGATTAGTACAGTGCTCTGCACAAAGTAACCAGTCAATAAATATGATTGAATGAATGAATTTGCCTGAGGAAATTTTGTCTCTAATCCATTCATTCACCCATCCACCCATCCATCCTTCCGACCATCCATCGGTCCATCCCAGACTGAGCTCCCTCCTTCCTCTCCCCCTTCTCCCCCTCCCCATCCTCTCTGCCTTACCTCCTCCCCTACCCACAGCACCTGTATCCATGTATATATATTTGTACATATTTATTACTCTATTTATTTATTTTACTTGTACATATTCATTCTATTTATTTTACTTTGTTAATATGTTTTGTTTTGTTTTCTGTCTCCCCCTTCTAGACTGTGAGCCAGCTGTTGGGTAGGGACCGTCTCTATATGTTGCCAACTTATGCTTCATTCAATGAATGAATGAATGAATCTGTCTATCCAGCCATCAATCAATCCATCCTCCTACCCACCCAGCCATCCATAATAATGATAATAGTGGTATTTGTAAAGAGTTTACTAAGGGCCAGGCACTGTGCTGAGGAAGATACAGGCTAATCAGGTTTTGCACATTCCCTATCGCACGTGGGGCTCACAGTCTCAATCCCCATTTTAAAGATGAGATAACTGAGGCACAGAGAAGTGAGGTGCTCTGCCCAAGATCACAAAGCAGACAATCCACCCATCCGTCCATCCATTTATCCATCCACCTACGCACCCACACTTCCATCCAGCCAAAAACCCATCCATGCATTCATCTATAAATCCATCCAACCATCAGTCAATCAACGATACTTGTTGAATGTATTCTGGATGTAAAGTACTGTAGTGAACCCTTCAGAGAGATCAAAATAAATTAAACACCATCCCTGTTTTCCAAGAGCTAAAAATCTAACAGGGGAGATAGACATAGAACTAATTAATGGGAGGACGAAGAAGAGAAAGGAAAGAATGGTAAATGGATGGCTGTATGTTTAAAAGTGTATTTTATTAAAGCCACTATGTACAAAACTATAATGGTGGATGTGAGTGCAAAAATGGAGACGTAGTTTAAGTTGCTGATCGGTAGTTGGGAGAAATGACTTAGGGAGAAGTAAAATCAGTCGTGCGAGGCATCCTGGAAGTGGTGGGATGATGAAGGGATTTTGAAGATCAATCAATCAATCAATCAATCGTATTTATTGAGTGCTTACTGTGTGCAGAGCACTGTACTAAGCGCTTGGGAAGTACACGTTGGCAACATATAGGGACGGCCCCTACCCAACAGTGGGATCAAAGTCTAGACGGGGGAGAGAGAGAACAAAACCAAACATTAACAAAATAAAATAAATAGAATATATATGTACAAGTCAAATAAATAAATAAATAGAGTAATAAATGCGAACAAACATTTATACATATATACAGTTGCTGTGGGGAAGGGAAGGAGGTAAGGCGGGGGGATGGAGAAGGGGAGGAAGGGGAGAGGAAGGAGGGGGCTCAGTCTAGGAAGGCGAACTGGAGGAGGTGAGCTCTCAGTAGGGCCTTGAAGGGAGGAAGAGAACTAGTTTGGCGGATGTGGGGAATCCAGACCAGGGGGATGTCGTGGGCCGGGGGTCGACGGCGGGACAGGCGAGAACGAGGCACGTTGAGGAGATTAGCGGCAGAGGAGCGGAGGGTGCGGGCTGGGCTGTAGAAGGAGAGAAGGGAGGTGAGGTAGGAGGGGGCGAGGTAATGGAGAGCCTTGAAGCCGAGGGTGAGGAGTTTCTGCCTGATGCGTAGGTTGATTGGTAGCCACTGGAGATTTTCGAGGAGGGGAGTAACATGCCCAGAACGTTTCTGGGCAAAGACGATCCGGTCAGCGGCGTGCAGTATGGATTGAAATCGGGAGAGACAAGAGGATGAGAGATAGGAGAGGAAGCTGATACAGTAGTCCAGACGGGATAGGATGAGAGCTTGAACGAGCAGGGTAGCGGTTTGGATGGAGAGGAAAGAGCGGATCTTTGCAATGTTACGGAGCAGGCTTTGGTGACGGTTTGGATGTGAGGGGTGAACGAGAGAGCGGAGTCGAGGATGACACCAAGGCTGCGGGCTTGTGAGACGGGAAGGATGGTAGTGCCGTCAACAGTTATGGGAAAATCAGGGAGGGGGCAGGGTTTGGGAAGGAAGACAGGGAGTTCAGTCTTGGACATGTTGAGTTTTAGGTGGCGGGCAGACATCCAGATGAGGATGTCCTGAAGGCAGGAGGAGACGCGAGCCTGGAGGGCCGGGGAGAGAGCAGGGGCAGAGATGTAGATTTGGGTGTCATCAGCGTAGAGGTGATTGCTGAAGCCGTGGGAGCGAATGTAGTCACCAAGGGAGTGAGTGTAGATCGAGAACAGAAGGGGACCAAGCACTGAACCTTGAGGAACCCCCACAGTAAGGGGATGGGAGGGGGAGGAGGAACCTGCAAAAGAGACTGAGAATGAACGACCGGAAGATAAGAGGAGAACCAGGAGAGGACGGAGTCTGTGAAGCCAAGGTTGGATAGCGTATTGAGGGGAAGGGGGTGGTCCACCGTATCGAAGGCAGCTGAGAGGTCGAGGAGGATTAGGATAGAGTATGCGCCGTTAGATCTGGCAAGCAGGAGGTCATTGGTGACCTTTGAGAGGGCAATTTCCGTGGACTGTAGGTGACTGAAGCCAGACTGAGGGGGTCGAGGAGAGAGCTGTTGTTGAGGAATTCGAGGCAGCGCGTGCAGACGACTTGTTCAAGGAGTTTGGAAAGGAATGGTAGGAGGGAGATGGGGCGATAACTAGAAGGTGAGATGGGGTCAAGAGAGGGTTTTTTAAGGATGGGAGAGACATGGGCATGTTTGAAGGCAGAGGGGAAGGAACCAGTGGGGAGTGAGCGGTTGAAGATGGAAGTTAAGGAGGGGAGAAGGGACGGAACGAGAGATTTAATGAGATGAGAGGGAATGGGGTCAGAAGCACATGTGGCCGGAGTAGCACTTGAGAGGAGGGAGGAGAGCTCCTCTGAGGATACTGCTGGGAAAGATGGGAGAGTAGCAGAGAGCGTTGAGAGCGGGGGGGTTCGACAAGGGAGGGGGAGTGAATTTGGGAAGGTCAGACATGATGGATTTAATTTTATTAATGAAATAGGAGGCCAGATCGTTGCGGGTGAGGGAAGGAGAAGGAGGAGGAACCGGGGGCCTGAAAAGGGAGTTGAATGTACGGAAGAGCTGACGGGGATGATCGGCATGGGTGTCAATCAGGGAGGAGAAATAGGTTTGTCTGGCAGAGGAGAGGGATGATTTAAGGCAGGAAAGGATAACGTTGAAGTGAACGAGGTTGGCATGGTGTTTAGACTTTCGCCAGCAGCGTTCGGTAGCTCGAGAATAAGAGCGAAGGAGGCGGACATTGAAAGTGATCCAGGGCTGTGGGTTAGTGGTAGGACTAGGTGTCTGGGATGGAACGATACAGTCGAGTTGATAGAAGTGTTCCCTGCCCACAAGGAGCTCATAGTTTAAGCAGTCTGCATGACCTAGTGGAAGGAGCCTAGGTTAAGGTCACTCTTGTCTGCTGTGTGACCTTATGGAAGTCACTTCTCTGCCTCAGTTGCCTCATCTTGTAAAGTGGGGGTTGAGACCGTGAGCCTCACGTGGGACGATTATGACACCCGTCTACATGTTTTGTTTTGTTGTCTGTCTCCCCCTTCTAGACTGTGAGCCCGTTGTCGGGTAGGGACCGTCTCTATATGTTTCCGACTTGGACTTCCCAAGCGCTTAGTCCAGTGCTCTGCACACAGTAAGCACTCAATCAATACGATTGAATGAATGACAGCCTGTGTCCAACCTGATTTGCTTATATCCTCCGTAGTGCTTGGCTCATATTAAGCTCTTAATATTTATTACTCTATTTATTTTATTTGTACATATTTATTCTACTTATTTTATTAGTTAATATGTTTTGTTTTGTTCTCTGTCTCCCCCTTCTAGACTGTGAACCCGCTGTTAGGTAGGGACTGTCTATGTTGCCAACTTGTACTTCCCAAGAGCTTAGTACAGTGCTCTGCACACAGTAAGCGCTCAATGAATGCGATTGTATGCATGAATGTCACAGAGAGCAGATAGAAACTTCTGTGCTGGAGTAGGGTGGACCTGTTATGAGGGGTCAGGGAGCAGAGATACCTGGAGAGAGGAGTGAACAGCCAAATAGCATGGGAGGGCTGAGTAGGTGCGAATGAGGTTGTCGTTAATGTTACTTGGTGGTAACAAGGGCCTTTTTCCCGGGAGGGGCGGAGAGTCAGTCAGGTCCGGACCGGGAAGGGGGTTATGGGGGGCACTTTAAGGAAGGTCGCTTTAGGGGGGAGGGTGGAAGCAGGGGGCTTCTATGGCGGCTCTCTGAGGAGAGGATCCTTCCGGGAGCAGCGTGGGCCACGCGGTGTGATGGCGGGCGGGCCTCTCGGGAACGGAGTCCCGGGCGTCTATGGCGGCGCACTGAGGAGAGGATCCTTCCGGGAGCATCAAGGCCGTGCGGTGAAGATGGGGAAAGCTGTGCTCTAATGGACTGGAAGCAGGGAGAAGAAAATGTAAGCTGACAGATTACTTCTCCATTTTCCATAACAGATATTTTGAAAGGGGACAGGACCATTCAGATGAGAGAACGCAGTGACCTCCTCGCCGCAGTTTGCTACACTGTCTCAACTCTGAGATAGAAGGGGACGAACCCTAGGCTACAGCTTATTCTTTCTGAAACCAGGAATTTTCCTCTTATGTCCGCCCAGCCAGTATCAGTGATTCCTTCCCATCACCCTATTCTCAGAACATCTCAGCACCTCGAAAACTGATAATAATAATATCAATAATAATGCGTTCATTTGTTTAGTGCTTACTATGTGTCAACAACAGTTCTAAGTGCTGGGGTAGACACAAAGGAATCAGGTTGTCCCATCTGGGGTTCACAGTCTTATTGAAAATGCCAAAGGAGAAATTTGTTTTCCCTAGCTTAGGATGTCTTCAGGGCCACCAAGGAGAACATTTGAGATGAAATAGAGGAAATTTGCTCTAAGAGGAAAATCTCTTGGTGTAGTTTCTCTATCAAAAGTTTTCAAGGCCTGAAAAGACAGCATTTGTTGTTAAAAAAGGAAACCTTTGCTTCATGCAGAAACACTCCTCTTTATTTGTCTATCCAAGGTCTTCAAGGCCTCATAAAAGAGTACTTGAGGTGCCAAAGATGAAATATGTTTCCCTGGAAATACACCTCCTGGTCCATTCTCCACCTTGGACCTTCAAGGTCTTTTAATTGAGAATGAATAAAGAGAATATTTGAGGAGAAAAGGGAGAAACGTTCTGCATGTGAACCATCTTGGCTTTTCGTTCTCTGACTGAAGATTTCGAGGCCTCCGAAAGAGGGCATTTGAGATGAAAAAGGAGAAGGTTTGTCTCATGCACACAGTCCTCAATTGTTACTCCCCTCCTCAAAAATATCCAGTGGCTACCAGTCAACCTATGAATCAAGCAAAAACTCTTCACTCTCGGCTTCAAGGCTCTCCATCACCTCGCCCCCTCCTACCTCACCTCCCTCCTCTCCTTCTGCAGCCCGGCCCTCACACTCCACTCCCCTGCCTCTAACCTCCTCATTGTACCTCGTTTTCGCCTGTCCCGTCGTCGACCCCCGGCCCACGTCCTCCCCCTGGCCTGGAATGCCCTTCCTCCACACAACCACCTAGCTAGCACGCTTCCTTCTTCAAAGCCCTACTGAGAGCACACCTCCTCCAGGATGTCTTCCCAGATTGAGCCCCCTGTTTCCTCTCCTCTTCCCAATCCCTCCGCCCTACTTCCTTCCCCACCGCACAGCACCTCTATATATATGTACAGATTTATTACTATATTCATTTTATTTGTACATATTTACTATTCTATTTATTTTGCTAATGATTTGCATCTAGCTTTACTTCTATTTATTCTGATGACTTGACATCTGTCCACATGCTTTGTTTTGTTATCTGTCTCCCCCTTCTAGACTGTGAGCCCGTTGTTGGGTAGGGACTGTCTCTGTATGTCGGCAAGTTGTACTTTCCAAGCGCTTAGTACAGTGCTCCGAACACAGTAAGCGCTCAATAAATACGATTGAATAAATGAATGAATGAATGAATTTCTGCTCACTCATTGACCGCGGTTCTTCCACAGACTGACAGTCGCACAGAGCCAATCGCATCTATCGAGCACTTACTCTGTGCAGAGCACTGTTCTAATCACTTGGGAGAGTACAATACAAAGACGTTGGTAAACGCATACACCCATAATTGTATATAGTCACTCATTCGGCTCTTCCCTGACCCCCAAACCTATTCCCTAGGGAAAGATGGCGAATATTCCCCACTGTTCCCTACCCAGATGGCCCCCTTCCCTAAAGTCTGAGATTTGCTCCCTGATTCTCCTACCCTGTCCTTAGCACACGAGCACATCCGCGCATACAAAGCTACACAAAGCTGCAGGTCCAGGGAATCCGATTGCAGCTGTCTCTGTACGAGGAAAATTAATAGTAGAGTCAACTCTGGCTAAACAGGAAAGGGTCTGGCTTGGGACCTCAGTTACATACGTCGCCTCTGGCTAGGCAGAGGGCTGGTAGAACTGGTTAATTTTCTAGACTGTGAGCCCACTGTTGGGTAGGGACTGTCTCTGTATGTCGCCAACTTGTACTTCCCAAGCGCTTAGTACAGTGCTCTGCACACATTAAGCGCTCAGTAAACACGATTGATTGATTGATTGATTGATGGCATTTACTGAGCGCTTACTGTGTACGGAGCACTGGACTAAAGCTTTAAGGAGAGGACAATCAACGGAGTTGGTAGACACAGTCCCTGCCCACAACGAGCTGACAATCTAGGGAGAATGGAAGAATGATGGGGCGTTGATGAAAGAACGATGGAGAGATGATGGAGGGACGATGGAGCGGTGAGGAGCGATGAGGGAAGGCTGAGGGAGGGCCGATGAAGTGATGTCACCGAGATGATGGAGGAGGTGTCCTAGAACAAACAGCAGATGAGTGCCGGACCAGGTACAAAGACTATGCAACTGAGAAACGGAGCAGAGGAGGTGATTCCAAAACAAGTGACTTGTGCTGTGGTACCTGCCCTGTGTCGTCCCTGCTTAAGCCCGGTTTCTGCTCATGCAAACTCACCTGCAATGCTGCCCTGGTCCGACCTTCAACCTGGAGGACGAGTGTGAGCTTCTCCAGACTCACTACGGGGTGCTGGCCTCTCCCCGCCCCTCAATCCCCACCACAGGGCACACTCACCGGGGCACCGTGGGGCTGGGGACCAGGCTGGGCTGGTCCCCTGTCTCCCTTCGGACTCCTGGGTTTGGTCAGCTAAGGAGGGACATCTAGGAGCCCTCATCCCTTCTCCGGTCTCCCGCGGAAACAGATGTTTCTCCAGATGGACCCCATCGCCCAAGATAAAGGAGCCGCTGCTCTGAGAGCAATTCCTAGAAGACCGGATCGGGGCCCAAAAATGTGAAGTGACTTGCCCAGTGCCAGACACCAGATAAGTGGCAGAACTGGGATTAGGACCCAGGTCCTCCTGACTCCCGGGCCCATGCTCTTTCCACTAAGCGACACAGCTTTTCATTTAGAGAAATTGTGACTCTGACCTTGGTCATCCAGTTCCCTATTGAAATTTCCCTCACCCTTCCCTGCTCCTCTCCGGAGTCACTGGGCCTGCCCTGGGCTGGAGAGCACGGAACTCCTCTTAAAGAGAGTTTGACTCTATCTCATCGGTCCTGGACGCTGGTGGCAGTAACAGGAAAGTCTGGCTGAGAAATGAGAGCTGTCAGTATCCTCGCTACACCTCTCAGTTGCGCTGTCCCCTCAGATGACAGGCCGGATATTTCTTGGGGGATTCCCTGTTGGAGGACGGGCCCGGGGCTCCGCTCAGATAGCTGACTGTCCGGGAATCTCGGAAGGCCGGGATCGTGGGCTTCCTGTGGTCCCTGCCTCCACAACCTTAATGACTGTTCAGTCTCTCGTGGTTCCCATTCTAGGTCTCCTTATGACATCAGCAGACTAATCATTCCCTTTCTGTGATTAATAATAGCGTTCTGGTTAGGCTTTGAGGGTTGGATCATCCCATGCCAGGGCTTGGAACCATCTGAAAACGGCAGCCAACCAATTTAGACATTTCCCTCTAGACTGTAAGCTCATCATGGGCAGGGAACATGATTACCAGCCCTGTTATATTGTTAAATCGTACTCCCCGAAGCGCTTAGTACCAAGATCTTCACATAGTAAGCGCTCAATAAATATGATCGATCAATTGATACACATTATTTTCCCCTACTTGATTCCTATCTTCATTTTCCATTCCTCCCAAGCTCACCATTTCACTGTGCTTCGTTCCCAGTTCCCCCAACTCAGACCCCTACCTCATCACCTTTCCTCTGCATGGAATTCCCTCTCCCTTCATATCCAGCAGACCACAGGGCTTCCCATCTTCAAAACTCTTCCCTGAAACTCTGTTAAATCCACGGGACATTCCCTGATTTTTTGTTTCATAATGGTACGTGGTAAGTGTTTACTATTTTCCAGGGACCGTTCTAAGCACTGAAGTACGTAAAAGCCAGTAAAAGTGGACACAGTCCTTGTCCCGCAAAGGACTTCCCGTCTTAATCCCCATTTTACAGATGAGGTAGTTGAGGCAAGAAGTGACATCACTTGCCCATGGTCACATGGGAGACAGTGGTGGAAGCAGAACTAGAACCCAGCTTCTCTGACACCCAGGTCCATGCTCTATCAACTGGGCTATGCTGCTTCCCTGTGCTTCCCTGTCTCAGGATGCTTAATTGCCTCTGTCTGGGCCAGTGTAAAAAACTCCGCTCCCGAAAATCAATAATAATAATAACAATAATAGCGATTGTGGTAATAGATAGGCGTTTATTATATGCCAGGCACTGTACTAAGCACCAGAGTGGATACAAGCAAATTGGGTCAGACAAGTCCCTGTCCCACATGGGGCTCACAGTCTTAATCCCATTTTACTTGGCTGTGGGCTGTTGGCAGTGATGTCATGCCCTGGAATGTTCTCCCTACCCTTCTGCGGGCCCTACCGGATCCCACAGTTCTTCTGTGATATCGCCTCCATGGTCCGACTCTCCTGCTCTTAAATGCTTCTTGTAATCGATGTGATCATAGTTACCGAGGCCCTTTTGGACTTCTGCTTCAACTCCATCTTCGGTTCATACGCACACATCTTCCGGGCCGTGCTGAGGATGCTGGCCTCCGAAGGCCGGGCCAAAGCCTTCTCCACCTGCCTGTCTCACCTTGCCGTCACGACCGTGTTTTTCACCAAGGCTGCCTTCGGTACCTTACATCCACCCTCAGACTTCTCCTCAGTGTTGGACTTGCCGGTGTCCGTGTTCTACACGGTAGCGCCTCCTGCCCTGAAACCTCTCACCTACAGCCTAAGAAAGCAGGACGTGAAGGCCGCCCTGGGGGGAGTCCTTTCACCCAGGATAGGAAGTTCCTAATGATGCCTTGATCCTTTGGTTTCTCTCTCCTTGGATTGACTCTGAGCAAGGTTTATCCATCTGGAGACGCAGCGTTTCCTAGTGGAAAGAGCCCGGGCCTGGGAGTCAGAGGACCAGGGTTCTAATCCTGACTCTGCCACGTGTCCACTGTGTGACCTCGGGCAAGTCACTTAACTTCTCTGGGCTTCAGTTACTCCATCCGTAAAATGGGGATTAAATCCTACTACCTTCTACTTAGACTGTGACTGGGACAGGAATTGTGTCCAACTCATTCATTCAATTAATTCAATCGTATTTATTGAGCCTTACTGTATTCAGAACAATGTACTAAGCGCTTGGGAAGTTCTCGATTATCTTGTTTCTATCCTAGCACGTAGTACAATGCAAGGCACACAGTAAGCTCTTAACAAATGCTGTTCTTATTATTACCCCCATCTTTCAGGGCATACTTTGTGTTTGGTCATTTTCCTTCTCTCACTCCTCCAGGCAGGAGCAGCTGTGCTAACAGCTTAGTGGTACTCTGAACACAGTAGCGCTCAATAAATACGATTGAATTAATTGATCAATCAATGAACTGTATGCATTGAACGCTTACTGTGTTCTGAGTACTCTACTAAGCACTCGGAAGAGTAAAATATGAGACACATTCCCTCCAAAAGTGAAATTACAGTCTAGAGGGGGAGACAAACATTAATATAAATAAATATATTACAGATATGTACATTTGTTCTCTGGGACTGGCTATCTGAAAAAGGGAGGAAATCAAGGTGACGCAGAAAGGGTTGGGAGACAAGGAATGAAGGGCGTAGCCGGGGAAGGCCTCTTGGAGGAGATGTGCCTTACATGTAGCAGTGCACCCTATGTACAGTTGAAGATATACAGTGAGGGTGAAAATTGAATACTTCAGAGATAAGGCAGCCAGCCTGGTTGTCATGACTATGAGGTTCTGAGTAAGGGAAGGATTCTACGGAACAGGATCATAATAATAATATGAAGAATGAGAATGACATTAGTTAAGCGCATGCTATGTGCCTAGCACTGTCCTAAGCGCTGGGGTAGATACAAGGTAATCAGGTTGTCCAATATGGGGCTCACAGTCTTCATCCTCATTTTACATATAAGGTAACTGAGGCACAGAGAAGTGAAGTGGCTTGCCCAAGGCCATGCAGCAGACCAGTGGAGGGGCCGGGATTAGAACTCACGTCATCTGACTCCCAGGTCTGTGCTCTTGCCGCTAAGCCACAGTCTCCCGACAGCTGATTGGATGTGCATGTCTGACTCCAGCCTCGATCTCGAAAGTCAGGTGTAAATAACTCCTAGAGAGAGCTGGAAGTCTGTACCTACCCGCACTTGGATGTCCTTCAACAGTCAAAATTCTCACGGTGTTCCAGCAAATCTGCCCACTGCCGTCCCTGCATAACCGGACAGCCCAGGAAATCCGCAGAAGGAAGCAGATAATGCCAGTTTACTGGATTATAGAGGTTTACTGTAGGGACGTATACTCACAGACCGGTCCTGGATGGCGCTAGGGCCCTTAACAATACACCACAACCACCAGATGCTATGGGCATGGTTTATATAGTCGCTGCAGACTATGAGTTCGCTATCAGTTGTTCATAGCTACATCCTGGAAGAACGGGGAGGGCTAACCGGTACGAGGGAGCTTCTTATAAGAAACCTACAGCAAGGCTACACCACAAGGTTGCGAAATGGGAACTGCTCCCAATCAGATAGACATCCTGGGAAAATGGCCCGCTAGCCCAGAGGGATGACAGCATTCTAGAAACGTATACTAAGAAGCAGAACATGGAAGAGCGGGTGGGGGCTGGGGCATTACCACTACACAAGGCAACCCAGAAGTCATTTCTGTGTGACCTTGAACAAGTCACTTCACTTCCCTGTGCCTCAGTTAACTCATCTGTAAAATGGGGATTGAATGTGAACCCTTAGTGGGATAGGGGCTGTGTCCAAGCAGATTCAGTTGAATCTACCCCAGCGTTTAGAATATTGTATAGTAAGCCTTAACAAGAACCATAATAATAATAACAATAATGGATGCAGGAGGGGCAGGGAGCTGGCGCAAGACAGTGAATGTAGCTGTGGGTAGGAGGGTGGGGAGAAGTAAGGGGGGTGGCAGTTGACAGAAGGAGCATAGTCTTAGAGAGGTCAGGGAGGTTAGCAAATGGGATCAGGAGTGGGAGGGTTAAAGTGAGGCGTGGAGGACGGAGGACTGGTACATCCAAACATTTTCAAATGGCCTCCTCACAACTGGGAGGTGGATGAAGCCTGTGGGTTACTGACTAAAAACCAGGTTGAACACCTCATTGTCATCTCCGAAGTTACTCTAGATGTTCTCCCCGTGAGACACAGGCCACTGTGATGGTCACACGGTCCCCATTGCGGCAGTCACGTGGGGCAGGGCTACTATCCCACTTAATGTCCCCAAGATTTCCAGCGGTGCCGGACCTCGGAGCCAGGTCCGAACAGACATAATGAGGGTGCTCAGCCCAATGTGTGACCTTTTCACCCGGGGGGGACGACTCCCGCAGCGAGCTTTTCCGGAAAGGCCCGGCTTCACCGAGAGCCCAACACGCCCCAAGCAGGAAATAAGAAAAGCCAGGATCCAGAACACGTCCCAGAGACCGTCCTGTGGCCGACATCCCGGAGCTGAGGGGATGAGTGACGGTTGAAGGAAAACAGAGACCAGAGCCCTCTCACTCCAATCTGACGAGTGGGTCTGGGCCGGGAGTACAGGGATGTGTTGGGGTCTTACAGGGAAGCCGGGGGTGACAGAAAACTAGAATCTCCTCACGTCTCCATGAGTAAACCCGATCTCTCCCCCAAGCATCTCCATGGCTCTCCAACCGCTGGATCTACTGGATGGGTGGCAGGGATGGACCGGGTTGGATCGGTGACAAACGTATTGGATGGCCAACCGATCATATTTATTGAACACTTACAGTGTGGAGAGCACCGTTCTGATTGGGAGAGTATAATACAAGATTGGCAGGCATATTCTCTGTTCGTAAGGAGCCTACAGTCTAGTAGCGGAGACAAACATTAATAGAAATTGATGAATTATGGATCTCAACATAAGTGCCATGAGATTGAGAAAGCAGCGAATAAAGGGGGCATATTCAAGTGAAGGGTGACACGGAAGGGAGTTGGAGAAGAGGAAATCGGGACATAGGAAATGTGATTTTAATAAGGCTTTGACGGTGGGGAGAGTGAACGTTTGTCGGTGGGGAGGACATTCCAGGCAAGAGACAGGAGGTGCACAAGAGGTGGTTGGCAGGAGACGAGATGGAGGTACGGTGAATTGGTTGGCATTATAGGAGCGAAGTGTGCAAGCTGGCCTGTAGTAGGAGAGTAGCGAGGTGAGATAGGAGGGGGAGAGGTGATTGAGAGCTTTAAAGATGATGGTAGGAGTTTCTGTTTGACGCAGAGGTGGATAGTCAACCACTGGAGGTTCTTTAGGAGTGGGGAAACATGGTCAGAGCTGGTAATGTCTGGCACTAAGTGGTGTTTACTAAGCACCTACTATCTGAAGAGCACCGTGGTCAGTTCTGAGGAAGAGAATAATGGTGGCTACATTATACATGGTCCTTTGAGAGGACAGTTGAGGGTGTTAAGCTCACATGGGAGATAAAAGGCTCTTCTACCCCAGATTTGTCATGAAACAGGACGCTACATCTGGTGAGAGATAATTTATTTGGTTGCGCCCATCACAGCCCTCTGCACATAGTAAGTGGTCAAGATATTTGATCGATTGATTGATTTTGGTTTCCTCTGCTGGAAAGTTTAAGGTTAAGAGGGGCAGCTTCTCATGTGCACCCAGCCCACACATTTGGGTCATCTAAAACCAACCTATTCACTATACTTTGGTCTCATTTATCCTGCTACTGACCCCTAGTCCATGCGGTTCCACTTGCCTGGAATTCCCTCCCTCTTCATATAATAATGATAATAATTGTATTGATAGCATTTGTTCTAAGTGCTGGCATAGGTACACGGTTATCAGGGTGGACATATTCCCTACTCCACATGGGGCTCATGGGCCTAATCCCCATTTTACAGATAAGGGAACTGAGGCACAGAGAAATGAAGTGACTTGCACAAGGTCACAATGCAGGCAAGTGGCAGAGCAAGGACTGGAACCCAGGTCCTTCTGACTCTCATGCCCTTTCTCTTTCCACTAGGCCTTGCTGTCTACTCTGACAGACGATCGCTTTCACCACTTTCAGAGACTTCTTAAAATCACATCTCCAAGAGGCCTTCCCCAACGAAGCCCTCATTTTCCCAACTTCCTCTCCCTTCTGCCTTGCCCTTGCATTTGGATTTGCACCTCTTATTCTGCCTATCCTCATTCCCACAACACCTATGTAAATATTTGAAATTTATTTCAATGTATATCTCCCCCTGTAGCCTGTATGCTCCTCGTGGGCACCAAATATGTCTGAAAACTCTGCTATATTACACTCTCCCAATCTCTTGGTATAGTGTTTTGCACAAAGTAAGTACTCAATAAATACAATTGAAATATTGATTTGACTGTCATTGTCTGTTGAGGTTCTGAAATCTTCAGAGGAGATCTACTCCCTCCTCTCAAGTGCCACCCCATCAATCTGTGCTTCGGACCCCATTCCCTCCCATCTCATAAAAACTCTCACCCCTTCCCTCCTCCCCTCCTTAACTTCCATCTTCAATCATTCACTCTTCAATGGCTTCTTCCCCTCAGGAGTCAAACATGCCCACACCTCCCCCATCCTAAAAAACCCTCTCTTGACCCCACTTCCCCTTCCAGTTAGCTCCCTGTCTCCCTCCTACCCTTCCTTTCCAAACTCCTAGAAAGAGTCATCTACACTCGGTGCCTCGAATTACTCAACTCCAACTCTCTCCTAGACCCTCTCCAATCTGGCTTCCATCCCATGCACTCTACCGAAACCGCCCTCTCAACGGTGACCAATGACCGCCTTCTTTACAAATCCAATGGCTTCTACTCTATCCTAGTCCTGCACGACCTCGCAGCTGCCTTTAACACTGCGGACGAATCCCTTCTCCTCAACACATTATCCAACCTCGGCTTCACGGACTCTGTTCTCTCCTAGTTCTTCTCTTATGTCTCTGGCCGTACATTCTCAGTCTCCTTCGGGGTCTCGTCCTCCTCCTCCCATCCCCTTACTTCAGGGGTTCCTCTAGTGTCAGTTTTTGGTTCCCGTCTGTTCTCCATCTAAAGTCACTCCTTTGGTGAACTCATTTGCTCCCACGGCTTCCACTATCATCTCTAAATAGATGGCACCCTAATCTCCATCTCCTCCCCTGTTTTCTCTCCCTCCCTCCAGGCTTGTATCTCTTCCTGCCCTCAGGATATCTCCACCTGGGTGTCCGCCCACCACCAAAACTCAACATGTCCAGGATTGAGCCCCTTATCTTCGCTCCCAAACTCTAACTCTCCCGGACTTTCCTGTCACTGTGGACGGCACTGCCATCCTTCTCATTTCACAAGCCAGCAACCTTGGTGTCACCCTTGAGTCCGCTCTCTCATTCACCCCACACATCCAATCCGTCACCAAAACCGGCTGGTCTCACCTTCAAAACATGGCAAATAACCTCCATATCCTCTCTATACAAACTGCTACCTTGTTGGTTCAATTTCTCATTCTATCCCGACTGGATTACTGCATCAGCCACCTTTCTGATCTTCCATTCTCCTGTCTCTCCCCGCTTCAGACTATACTTCACTCTGCTGCCCAGATTGGCTTTAAACAGAAACGCTCTAGGCATGTCACTCCCCTTCTAAAAAATCTCCAGTGATTGCCTATCAACCTTCGCATGAAGCAAAAACCCCTCGCTATTGGCTTCAAAGCTCTCCATCACCTTGCCCCTTCCTACCTCAGTTCCCTTCTCTCCTTCTACAGTCCAGCCCGCACACTCCACTCCTCTGCCGCTAACCTCCTCATGTTGCCTCATTCATGCCTGTCCCGCCGTCGACCCCTTGACCAAGTCCCACTCCTAGCCTGGAATGCCCTCCCTCCTCACATCCGCCAGACTAGCTCTATTTCTTCCTTCAAAGCCCTACTGAGAGCTCACACCCTCCAGGAAGCCTTCCCAGACTGACACCCCCTTTTTCCTCTGCTTCTCCTCCCCTTTCCAACGCTCCCACTCCCTCTCTCGGCCTCCCCCTTCTCGGCCCCACAACAAGTGTATACACAATATGTATTTGTACATACTTAGTACTCTTTTTTATTAATTATTTGCATATATCTATAATTCTATTAATCTATTTTGATGGTATTGACATCTGTCTACTTGTTTTGTTTTGTTGTCTGTCTCCCTCCTCTACACTGTGAGTCCATTGCTGGCTAGGGCCTGTCTCTATATGTCTCAAAATTGTACTTTCCAACGTCTTAGTACAGTGCTCTGCACACAGTAAGAGCTCAATAAGTGCGATTGAATTAATTAATTAATTAATTGAGTAGCTCCCTCTTCATTGTTTTTGTAAGTGGACTCAGCAATCCTTGGGAAATGATCATCCTCATGGCAGTGAGGAAATTCCTCCTACTGGGATTCTCAGAGGTCTGGGAGCTTCAACCGGCCCACGCCATGCTGTTCCTCTTGGTCTACCTGACGGCTCTGAAGGGGAATCTCATCATCATCGCCGTCACCGCCCTCGACCGGCGCATCCACACTCCCACGTATTTCTTCCTCAGGAACCTGTACCTCATCGACCTCTGTCTCATCTCCTTCACTATCCGCAAATACATCACCATCTTCTTGACTAACTGCTGATCCTTCTCCTTCTTGAGCTGTGCCTGTTTGCTGCCCCGGAGTTTTTCATCCTCATGGCAATGTCCTATGACCGTTATGCCGCCATTTGCCTCCCCCTGCGCTATGAGTTCCTCTTGAAACCAGGGGCTTGTGGGAAGATGCCGGCCGCCTCCTAGCTCGGTGGAGGGCTGTCGGGGGTCTTGATTTCAGCTTTGATCTTCTCCTTGTCATTCTGCGGGTCCACCATTGTCCAGCATTTCTTCTGTGACGTCTCTCAATGTTGAACATCACCTACACTGGAGACCACTCCGTCATCGTTGTGAGCGTGACCTTTGGGCTAACCATAGGTGCCGTAGGCTCCATTTCCATTGTTGTCTCTTATGTGCGCATCTTCCGGGACGTTCTGAGGATGCTGGTCCCCGAGGCCAGGCCAAAGCCTTCTCCACCTGCCTGCTCCATCTCGTCATCGTCGCCATATTCTTCTTCACAGGCGTTTTTGGTACCTCAAGCCGTCCAAACAGTCTTCCTCGGTGTTCGACCTGCTGGTGTCCATGTTCTTCACCGTCAAGCTCCCGGCCCTGAACCCCCTCATCTACAGCCTGAGGAACCGGAACATGACAGCTGCTCTGTGCACAGTCTTAAAAAGGAGATCCCCTCAGACTTCTCTATAGGTCGAAAGGTCCGTTTCCTTGTGCTAATATTCAATCCATCAGTCAATCAATCATATTTACTACAGGAGTGAAGCGTGCTGTCTGGATTACAGTAGGAGTGTAGCGAGGTGAGCAGGAGGACGAAGATTACTGAGTACTTTAAAGCCAGTGGTGAGGAGTTTCCATTTGATGTGGTGGTGCATGGGTAACCGCTGGTTGTTCTCGAGGCGTGGGGAAACATGGACTGAAAAGCATTTATAGAAAAATGATCCGGGCAGCAGAGTGAAGTATAGACTGGAATGGGGAGAAACAGGAGTCATGGGATGTCAGCAAGGAGGCTGATAAAGTAATCAAGGTGGGGTGGAAGAAAGGATTGGATTAACGTGGTAGCAGTTCGAATGGTTAAGATAGGGCAGAGTTTTGCCATGTTGCGTAGGTGGAACAGTTAGTATTTAGTGATGAATTGACTTTGGGGGTTGAATGAGAGACAGTAGTCGAGGATAATGCCAGGGTTATGGGCCTGTGAGACAGGAAGAATTGTGGGTCATCTAAGGTGATGGGAAAGCCAAGGGGATGATGGGGCTTGGAGGGGAAGATAAAGAAAATATTTGGTAGGCACGTTTCCAGCCCACGAGGAGCTTACAGTCTAGAGGGGAGTGATCAGGGCACTGGGAGCTATGATACTTAATTTCTAATGTCAAATCTTCCATTGACCAGCTGAGTGACCTTGGGTGACCAACCTAACCTCTCTGCAACTCTCTGTAATGCGAGGATTTGATACATGCTTTATCTTTCTCTTATATTCTGAGACTTTTACCATGAGTGACTTAATCTGAGCTAATCATTTTGTTTCTATTCAGCACTTGTTACAGCCTTTGGCATGTAAACAGTTAATAAAGACTGTAATTATAATGTTGATAATTATGACTATGATAATGAATTATGATTATGATCAGGAGCTCATGAATTTATAATTCCTGGATTAGATCCAGCTACCCCCTGCAGAGTTTTGGAACAGTATATTTAGAGGGATTATAATTGCTTTCTAGGGTATCTTCCAGGTGGCTTAATAATAATAATTATTAAACATAAATTTAATATTTGTTAAGCACTTTCTTTGTGCCAGGCACTGTACTAAGCACTGGGGTGGATACAAGCCAATAGGGTTGGACACTGTCCCCTGCCCCAAGTGGAACTCACAGTCTCAATCCCCATTTTACAGATGAATTAATTGAGGCTCGGAGAAGTGAAGGGACTGCCTAAGGTCACATAGCAGACTAATGGCAGCGTCGGGATTAGAACACGGATGTAATAGAATGATTCCCTGCATTGTTTTGATTTTTCCTAAGGTATTGGGGGTAAGAGAGATAGCCATTCACCTGTGGCATCCTGATCTAAAATCTGAGGCAATAAAGCCACCCAACTGTCCCAGGCCTGGGTGATTTTATCCAGTGTGCTGACCAAATATTCAATTAGATGGTCTTCTAGACAGCGAGTTTGTTATGGGCAGGGAACGTGCTGGCTGATTCTATTGTACTGCATTTTCCCAAGATTTTCGTAGAGTGCTGTCCACATAGTAAATGCTCAATAAATACTTTTTATTGAGGATGATGATGATTAATAAAAATAATTTCGGAGTCAGTCAATCATATTTATTGAGTGCTTACAGTGTGCAAAGCACTGTACAAAGCACTTGGGAGAGTATAGTATAACAATATAACAGACCCATTCTCTGCCCACAATGAGCTTACAGTCAGAAGTGGGAGACAGGCACTAATATGAATAAATACATTACAGATATGGACATAAGTGATGTGCGGCTGGGAGGGGGATGAATAAAGACAGCAAATCAGGGCAATGCAGAAGGGAGTGGAAGAAAAGGAAAAGAGGACTTAGCCAAGGAAGGCCCCTTGGAGGAGCCTTCAGTAAAACTTTAAGAGGTGGACAATAAGGTGCCCTCTTAGGGTAAGGACGACTGTTGCAAGAAGGAGAGAACAAGTTGGATACAGAACCCATCGAAGTGCTCAGATCCATTCATTTCGTCCAACCATCTATCCATTCATCCATTCATTCATCCATCCAGTAGTCCATCACTGCAGTTGATTGAAAACATTTTGTGTGCCAAGTACGGTAGCCAGCTTTATGGAAACTTCGTGACCTGCCCCACCCAGAAAACCAAGGGAAGATGGAGGTTAGGTGCCCTCAGACCCACGCTGCTCCATTGAGAGTGGCTTTGGTGGAAGAGGGATGGAGGGACAGGGAGGGACAAAGAGGCGGATGGAAGAGTCGTAGCCAGTCCGGGGAGATGCTTGCAGTAGGGACCTATGTTGGTGTTCAGTCCAGTTCTGCGTCCCCCGACCGGGCAGGAGGCTTGCAGGAGGGGGGCGTTGTCCAGTGCAGTGACTCCAACCATCACAAGCCCCTCCATCCTGATTGTTTTGTAGCCACCCCAGTGCTTAGTACAGTGCCTGGCACGTAGTTAGAGCTTAACAAATACCAATGTTATTATTATTATTATTATTATCCACTGCCTAACCGTGGTTACCATTCAGCCGCCTGCCGGGTTTTGACACTTTGGCACAGCCTTGGCAGTTTGGATGAACTTACAGTCTACCCAGGCACTCTGAAAGTACTCTGCACACCGTAAGCGCCCACTAAAATTATTGAATGAATAACTCTTAAGTCCATGTTCTTTACACTAGATCACACTACTTCACTTCACAAGTCACAGCACTGAAAACACGTTCACTCTCAGAAAGTAAAATAGTAAGTCGATAGAAAAGCTTTATTCAGAAGAAGACGTCGATACTAAGGAATGCAACACAAGGAGGGAATTTTCCACATCACGTGAGACTGATAGATTTTGGAGAACTTCAATGGTTTGGGAAGGGAAAAAATAATTTTGTTAATTATGAAGGTGAAATGACTTACCCAAGAGTAGCAGCGAGGACAAGAGGTTAGAGTTCAGGCCCGGGAGTCAGAAGGACATGGGTGATAATCCCGGCTCTGCCACTTGTCTACTGCAGGATCTTGGGCAAGTCATTTCACTTCTCTGTTGTTTCAGTTCCATCTTTTGTAAAATGGGGATGAAGACTGAGCCCCTTGTAGGGTAGAAACTGGGTCCAAACTGTTAGCTTGTATCGACCCCAGAGCAATGCCCTCTGACGTTGAATTGTCCGTCACACACTGATCTTATCAGAAGTTCCTCCAGACTCTGAGAAAGCCTACTTTCAGACAGAAAAGACAACCGTTCATATGCACCCTTCTATAGGGTGTCCTAGTGAGGTGAGTGATGGCAAATTCAACACAAGGACACAAGTTTTTTTCCAGAGAAAAGGGTGGAAAAATCTCCCGTTTCGGACTCTCCTGATGGCGGCCTTCATGTCCCGGTTCCTCAGGCTATAGATAAGGGGGTTCAGGGCAGGGGGTACCGCTGCATAGAACAGTAGGTCCAGCGTCGAGGAGGAGTCTGAGAGCGGCTTCAGGTGGGCGATGACGGCTGTCAAAATGACAATAATAATAATGGTGGCACTTGCTAAGCGCTTTCTATGTGCGAGGCACTGTTATAAGTGCTGGGGGAGGATACAAGGTGAGCCCACGTGGGGCTCACAGTCTTCATCCCCATTTTACAAATGAGGTACCTGAGGCACAGAGAGGTGAAATGACTTCCCCAAAGTCACACAACTGACAGGCCGCCGAGTATGAATTAGAACCTATGACTTCTGACTCCCAAGCCCATACTCTTTCCACTGAGCCACGCTGCTTCTCTAGTGGCGGAGTTAGGATCAGAACCCACGACCTCTGACTCCCAATCCCGTGCTCTTGCCACTAAACCACGCTTCCTCTCGATGATAACAATGATAATAATGGGGAGGTGAGGCCGGCAGATGGAAATGGCTTTGGTCCGGTCCTCGGGGGCCGGCATCCTCAGCACAGCCCATGTATGAGACTAAGATGGAGACGAAGCAGACGACGCCTAACTGTACCCCGACGGTCACGCTCACGTCGATGGCCATGTGGTCCTCGGAGCAGGTGATCTTCAGCAGGGAGGGGACGTCACAGAAGAACTGCTGGACGGCATTGGACCTGCAGAAGGACAGGGAGAAGATCGAAGCTGAAACCAGGACTCCAAACAGCCTCCCGCTAAGCCAGAAGAAGGCGGCCATCTTCTCACAGGCCCCTTGGTCCATGATGACCTCGTAGTGCAGGGGGAAGCAGATGGGGGCGTAGCGGTCGTAGGACATCCCCGTGATGACAAAATACTCCGAAGCGACAAACAAGATCACCAGTAAGAATTGAGCCACACAGCCCAGGAAGGAGATGGAGCTGTTATTAGTCAAGGAGATGGTGACGGATTTGGGGCTGGTGAGGGAGATTTGGCAGAGGTCGAGGACGGACAAGTACCTGAGGAAGAAGTACATAGGTTTGTGGAGATGCCGGTAGGTGGTGGTGATGGCGGCGATGAGGAGATTCCCTGTCAGGGTCTCCAGGAAGACCAGGAGAAACAGCGCGGCGTGGACCAGCTGCAGCTCCTGAACCTCCGAGAATCCCAGCAGGAGGAATCCCGTCACTGTGGAGAAGTTGGGCATTTGTACTGTTGAAGGTAAGGTTCATTACTCTAGACTGTAAGTTCCTTGAGGAAACATGTCTACTAACTCATTTATATGGTATTCCTCCAGACATTTTGCACAATGCTTTGCACACAGTAAGCGCTCAATAAATGTCTCTGATTGGTTGTTGATTAATATCTGCTTCCCCCCTAGATGGTGAGCTCCTTGTGGGCAGGGAACATGTCTACCAACTCTTTTATAGGGAACTCTCCTTAGCCCTCGGTTTCGTGCTCTGTGCACATTAAACACTCAAATAATATGATTAGCAAGCTCTAAGAATAATAATAATAATAATTGTTAAGCATTTACTAAGTGCCAAGCACTGTTCTGTGCACTAGGGGAGATAAAAGTAACCAACCAGGTTGTCCCACCTGGGACAACACTCTTAATCACCATTTTACAAATGAGGCAGTGGAGGCCCAGAGAATCTAATTGACTTGCCCGAAGTCACACAGCTGACAAGTGGTAGAGCTGGGATTAGTACCCACAACGTCTGACTCCCATGCCCGTGTTCTTCCCACTAAGCCAGGCTGCGTCTCATCCACATATTCATTGTTCCATTCTTTTTTCCTCCCAGTTTTAAATGACATTTAGCCTATCTAGCCTATTAGACTGGGAAGTCTTTGAGGGGAGGGTTCTTGGATTAACAGTACTTAGCACATACTAAGAGCTTAACAAATGCCACCATTATTTTACCTCTGTTTTTATGGTATTTCATAAGCTCTCATTATGTGCCAGGGACGATACTAAGCTCTGGGGTGAATACAAGAAAACTGGGTGGGTCGCAGTCCCATCGCCCACAGGGCTCACAGTCTCAATCCCCGTTTTGCAGACTGGTCTTGGGTTCAAATCCCGGCCCTGTCGCTTGTCAGCGGTGTGACCTTTGGCAAGTCACTTAACTTCTCTGTGCTTCAGTTACCTCATCTGTAAAATGGGGATGAAGACTGTGAGCCCCACGTGGGGCAACCTGATTACCCTTCATCTACTCCAGCGCTTAGAGCAGAACTTGGCACATAGTAAGGCTTAACAAATACCAACATTATTATTATTACTAGTCAATCAGCTTAATACAGTGCTCTGCACACAGTAAGCGCTCAATAAATATGATTGAATGAATGACTATGTACTGAGCGCAGAGCAGAGCTCTATGCGTCTAGCACTGTACTAATGCTTGGGAGAGTACAATATAACAATATAACAGAGACATTTCCTACCCAAAAGGAGATTACAGTCTCTGTACATATACGTAATTTATTTTATATTATCATCTTTATCGCCCTTTAGACTGTAAGGTTGTTGTGTGGAGGGAACATGTCTATCAACTCTGTTACATTGTATTCTTCCAAGTACTTAGTACAGTGCTCTGCATAGTAAATGCTCAAAAATACAATTTCTTAATTGATTGATTGATTGATACAACTTCTACTAGGGCTTTTGCTACTATTACTTCTACTATTACTGCGACCGCTTTCCCATTTTGTTTCTTTGTCACCACTTGGAGAATTATGGTGACAATCATTCATTCATTCAATTACATTTATTGAGCGCTTACTGTGTGCAGAGCATTGTACTAAGCACTTGGAAGGTACCATTGGGCAACAAATAGAGACAGTCCCTACCTAACAATGGGTTCACAGTCTAGAAGGGAGAGACAGACAACAAAACAAAAAAAAGTAGACAAGTGTAAATACCATCAAAATAGATAAATATAATTATAGATATATATTCACATCTTTAATAAAATAAGTAGAGTAATAAATCTGCTCAAATATACACAAGTGCTGTGGGGAGGGGAAAGGGTTGGGCAGAGAGAGGGAGTGGGGATGATGGGGACGGGGGAGGAGCAGAGGGAAAGGGTGGGAGGCTCAGTCTGGGAAGGCCTCCTGAAGGAGGTGAGCTCTCAGTAGGGCTTTGAAGGTAGGAAGAGAGCTAGTTTAGCGGATGTGTTGAGGGAGGGCATTCCAGGACAGAGGTAGAACGTGGGCAAAGGGTTGACAGCAGGACAGGCGAGAACGAGGCACGGTGAGGGGGTTAGCGGCTGTGAAGTGACGTTTGCGGGCTCGGCTGTAGAAGGAGGTAAGTGAGGAGAGGTAGGAGGGGGCAAGGTGTTGGAGAGCTATGAAGCCAATATTGAGGAGTTTTTGCTTCATGCGAAGGTTGATAGGCAGCCACTGGAGGTTTTTGAGGAGGGGAGTGACATGCCCAGAAGGTTTCTATAGAAAGATAATCCGGGAAGCAGAGTGAAGTGGGGAGAGACAGGAGGATGGGAGTTCAGAAAGGAGGCTGATGCAGTAATCCAGTCGGGATAGGATGAGAGATTGTACCAACAAGGTAGCGGTTTGGATGGAGAGAAAAGGGCGGATATTGGCGATGTTGTGAAGGTGAGACCGGCAATGTTTGGTGACGGATTGGATATGTGGGGTGAATGAGAGAGCGGAGTCAAGGATGACACCAAGGTTGTGGGCTTGTGAGACAGGAAGGATGGCAGTGCCGTCCACAGTGACGGAAAAGTCAGGGTGAGGACAGGGTTTGGGAGGGAAGATAAGGAGCTCAGTCTTGGACATGTTGAGCTTTAGGCGGCGGGCAGACATCCTGGTGGAGATGTCCTGAAGGCAGGAGGAGATGCGAGCCTGGAGGGAGGGAGATACAACAGGAGAGAAGATGTAGATTTGAAAGTCATCTGCATAAAGATGATATTTGAAGCCATGGGAGCGATTGACGTCACCAAGGGATGAGTATAGATGGACAACAGAAAGGGATCAAGAACTGACCCTCGAGGTACCGCTACAGTAAGGAGTGGGAGGGGAAAGAGGAATCCGCGAAGGAGACTGCAAATGTACGTACAGAGAGAAAAGAGGTGAACCAGGAGAGGACAGAGTCCGTGAAGCCAAGATTGGATAACGTGTTGAGGAGAAGGGGGTGGTAGACAGCATCAAAGGCAGCTGAGAGGTCGAGGAGGAATAGGATAGATTAGGATCCAATGGATTTAGCAAGAAGGAGGTCCATGGTTACTTTTGAGAGGTCAGTTTCCGTGGCGTGTAGGGGATGGAGGCCAGATTGGAGGGGGACTAGGAGAGAGTTAGAGTTGAGCAATTCGTGACAGCGAATGTAGATGACTCGTTCCAGGAGTTTGGAAAGGATGGGTAGGAGGGAGATAGGGCAATAACTGGAAGGGTCAGTGTGGTGAAGAGAAGGTTTTTTTTAGGATGGGGAAGACGTGGGCATGTTTGAAGGCAAAAGGGAAGAAACCATTGGAGAGTGAGCGGTTGAAGGTGGAAGGTAAGGAGGGGAGGAGGAAAGGGGTGAGAGTTTATTTAATGTGAGAGGGAATGGGGTCCGAAGCACAGGTGAATGGGGTGGCACTTAAGAGGAGGGAGGAGATCTCATCTGAAGATACTGCTAGGAAGGATGGGAAAGTAGAAGAGAGGGTTGGGAGCAGGGGGGATGGAGAAGGGGGTGGGGTGACTGTGGGGATCTCAGACCTGGTAGTGTTAATTTTCCTAATGAAGTAGATGGCCAGATCTTAGAGGGTGAGGGATGGAGGAGGGGGAGGAACAGGGGGCCTGAGGAGGGGGTTAAACATCCGGAAAAGCTGACGGGGCTGATGGGCATGGGTGTCAATAAGGGAAGAAAAATAAATTTGCCTGGCAGAGGAGAGTGCAGAGTTAAGGCAAGAAAGTATAACTGTAAAAGCGAACAAGGTTGGCTTGGTGTTTAGACTTTCGCCAGCAGTGTTCAGCAGCTCGAACATTAGAGCGAAGGAGGCAGACAGAGGCAGTGATCCCAGGGTGTGGGTTAGTGGTGCGAGACGACGAAGAGAAAGGTGAGCTAGTGAGTTGAGTCGAGTAGACAGAGTGGACTTGAGAGTAGTAATCTGGTCATCAAGAGTGGATATAGTGGGAGTGGGAGGTGGGGTGTGATGCGCTGAGAGAGAAGGGTGGGGTCGAGAGAGCAGATGTCGCTGTGGGGGAGTAATATAGATTTACAGGGGGGAGGAGTGTGAGAGAGGAGGCAGGTAAGAAGGTTTTGGTTATAGAGAGGGATTTCAGAGTTGGTGAGGATGGAGATAGTGGAGGGGTAAGAGTGATGAAGTCGAGGTTGTGACTAGGTTGGTGAGTGTGCGAGGTGAGGTGGATCAGGAGGTTGGCGGAGTCAAGGAGAAATAGAAGGCGGGCGGCAGAAGAGTACTCGGGTACAACCATGAGGATGTTGAAGTCTCCGAAGAGCAGAGTGAGCATGGAAAAGGGGAGAAGGAAGGTGAGAAAGGGGTCAAAATGGTTAAAGAAGTTGGAGGTGGGACCAGGGGAGCGGTAGATAACCTCCCTCAGTCCTCCCGAGGATGGTCAATCCTCTTTTGGAATTCCCTCCTAGTTAGGTTGAAGGTTTTTTTTTTTTTACCAGGTTTCTAGGTCATTTTGTACTTGATAACTCTCTTCCAATATACCATAAGTTGCTCCTCCCATAGACTCACCGGAAAAAAAACCCTGTTGATTTGTTCACCTCATCAAGATCTTTGTCCTATGCAAGAAATTATCATCACCTACCAATGCCCAAAATAATAATATTGATAATAATAATAATAATAATAATAATAGCATTTATTAAGAACTTACTATGTGCAACACGCTGTTCTAAGCTCTGGGAAGGTTACAAGGTGATCGGGGTATCCCACAGGGGGATCACAGTCTTAATCCCCATTTTACAGATGAGGGAACTGAGGTACAGAGAAGTGCCCAAAGTCACACAGCTGACAATGATCAGAGCCGGGACTTGAACCCATGACCTCTGATTCCAAAGCTCGTGCTCTTTCCACTGAGCCAAGCTGCTTCTCTAGACATCTCCACGGTGAGTGCATTCCTCCTGCTAGGATTCTCGGAGGCCCGGCAGTTGCAGCTGGTCCACGCCGCGCTGATCCTCCTGGTCTATCTGGCGGCCCTGATGGGGAATCTCCTCATCGTCTCCATCACCGCCCTCAACCGGCACATCCACACCCCCATATACGTCTTCCTCAGGAACCTGTCCCTCATCGACCTCTGCCTCATCTGCGTCACTGTTCCCAAATTCATCCACAACACCCTAACCAATAAGAGATCCATCTCCCTAGTTGTCTGTGCCATCCAAGTCTCCTCTGTGGTCTGGTTTGCTGTCTCAGAATTGTCCATTCTCACGGCCATGTCCTACGACCACTACGCTGCCATCTGCCTTCCCCTGAGCTACGAGGTCATCATGGCCCCAGGGGCTTGTGGGAAGGTGGCCGCCGCCTCCTGACTCTATGCGGGCCTGTTTGCATTCTTGTTTTCAGCTTCCACCTACTCCCTGTCCTTCTGTGGTCCAACATCGTCCAGCAGTTTTTCTGCGACGTTCCCTCCCTGCTGAAGATCACCTGCTCCGAGGACCATGTCGCCGTCGACGTGAGCGTCACCACCGGGGTAGCGTCCGGGGTCGTGTGCTTCATTCTCATCATCGTCTCGTACATGTGTATCTTCCAGGTCGTGCTGAGGATGCTGGCCCCCACCAAAACCTTCTCCACCTGCCTGCCCCATCTTATCGTCGACACCGTTTTTTTAATCCATAGCCGCCTTCGCCCACTTAAAACCGACTTCCAGTTCCTCCTTCCGCCTGGACGTGCTGGTGTCCATGTTCCACACGGTGGTGCCCCCCGCCTTGAACCCCTTCATCTACAGCCTGAGGAACCAGGACGAGAAAATGGCGATGGGAAGGGTCCTGGCTGGGAGTCTTTTCTCCAGAGGCAGAAAATTTCACTTCATGCTCTGACCCTGTTATTTCTCTCCCCAAGGATTGACTCTAGGCAGACTTGAGCGTCCTGTAAAAATCTGAGATATTTGTCCTTAGAGACTTTTCCTGGCTGCACGCTGTCTATTATCAATGGCTTTGACTAGTTTATTAGAAAGATTTTTATCCAGCTGTTCTTGACTGGTTTTTAAATTTAGTTCCTATGCCCGAGGATGAATCCTCACACTTGGATTCACTCTCTTTATTCACTACCAGCAGAGGGTAGAGCAGATCTTGGGTGTCAGAAAGACCTGGGTTTTAATCCTGGCTCTGCCACCCGTCTGCTGTGTGACCTTGAGAAGGTCACTTCACTTCTCCGGGCCTCACTTCCCTAATCTGTAAAATGGGGATTAATAATGTGGGCCCCATGTGTCCAACCTGATTAGATTGTATCTACCCCAGTGGTTAATACAGTGCCTGGTACGTAATAAATGCTTAACAAATGCCATTAACTAAAATTGAAGAGGTAGCTGCAGAAAGGTGTTTTAAACTTACTTCTGATCCTCAAATCTGCCCCAGAAGCCAGAAGCAGGGATACAGGTTGAATTTTTCCACCATTTAATGCTTTCAGTTGTCACTCAATAAACACCAGTATGATTTCTTCTCCTACTCTTACTGTTGCTATTATTATTTATTGTATAATATACTTCAATATTTAAGTATTAATTCAATCCATCAATCAATCAAATTAAAGTGCAACAGAAGGCCTAGATACATTCTTTGCACACAAGGAGCTTACACTTTTCAAAAATATTTCAGGTGCCTGGGACACGCAGCCATTCAGTGTCATAACTGGAATGAATCTTGGGGTCCTTTTCTTTTTTGTTGCCAGGTCAGTTTGAATATTGGATTCACCCATGACTCACCAAATAGGCTAGGGGGCCTATTCTCCCTACCACAATATATCTCCAATCCCCAGAGCTGAAACAGAAAACTATCATTAATCATGGAAAGAGAATGATGAGTCAGCTGTGGTTGTTCTAGGAAAGAGTTCCAGATTGGGAACCACGTGGAACTGGGTAGTTATTTAGGTTGTGGAGGCGGGGACCACAGACATCCTACGATTCCAGCCTTCCGAGATTCCCAGACAGTCAGCTGTCTCAGCGGAACCCCGGTACCGTCCTCCCACGAGGAATCCCTAAGGAAACAAGCAGGTCTTCACCTGAGAGGACAACCCAGCCATTCAGAGAGCCGAGAGGGGGAGGGAGGTGACAGCTCTCACTCCTCACCCAGACCGGCTTGTCACCACCACCGGCGTCCAGGACAGCCGAGATGGAGTGAGCCTCTCTCTCAGCAAAGATCGATACTCCCCAGCCCAGGACAGTTCCAGTGACTCGGGAGAGGACCCGGGGAAAGGTGAGCGGCAGGGAAAAGAGAATTGAAATGGGAATCTGAGATGAGGAGATCTGAGCTTAAATTTCTCCGGTTCTTTCCTGTGAGTTCACCCAATCAATCAATCTATCAATCAGTCAGTGGCATTTATCAAACATTTATTGAGTGCAGAGTACCGTAATAAGCATTACGGTGCCAGGCACATAGTAAGCACTTGACAAACACCATTACTATAATTTTTAAAGTACAGTACAAAAGGGCTTAGTGCAGTGCTTTTTGTGGTATTTGTTAAGCACTTGTGAGAAGCAGCGTGACTCTGTGGAAAGAGCACGACTTTGGAGTCAGAGGTCATGGGTTCTAATCCCGGCTCCACCAATTGTCAGGTGTGTGACTTTGGGCAAGTCATTTAACTTCTCAATGCTTTAGTTACCTCATCTGTAAACTGGGGATTAAGACTGTGAGCCCCCTGTGGGACAACCTGATCACCTTGTAACCGCCCCAGGGTTTAGAACGGTGCTTTGCACATAGTAAGCGCTTAATAATTGCCATTATTATTATTATTATTATTACTTACCATGTACCAGGTATTATACTAAGCACTACGGTAGACACAAGATAGTCAGGTTGGATAGAGAACATATCCCACAGGGAACTCACAGTCTTAATCCCCATTTTACAGGTGAGGTAACTGGGGCACAGAGATGTGAAGGTCACCCAGCAGATAAATGGCAGAGCGGTGGTTGATGCATAGTTAGCATTTAACCTTATCTAATCCTCCAGAGTGGAAAGAACAAAGTTCAGCCACACTGAGGCTGCAGATGGAGACAGAATTTGAGAATAATATATTGTAGCTATAATCCGTTCTGCCTCGTTCTGATGGGTTTTGTCTAGAGCTTGCAATTGGATCTGTACCATTTGAGTGCTTGGCATTCACCCTCCCCCCGCTTCAGCCCCACAGCACGTACATCTATATCTGTAATTTATTCATTACTGTGCCTGCCTCCTCCTCTAAGCTATAAAATTTTTGAGGGAAGGTAACGTGTTTATCAACTCTGTTATGTTGTACTCTCCCAAGAACCTAGTATAGTGATGTGCATATAGCAATTGCTCAATAAATACCATTGATTTATTTTTCCAAGCATGTAGTACAGTGCTGTGCACACAGTACACGCTCAATAAATACCATGGATTGTTTGATTGATAGAACACTTTCAGGGAAATTGGGAATTTCAGAATTCCTTCCCCATGTGGGACAGAGGAAAGGTCCTATCGGCCTATAGTATATCTACACGAGTAGTTAATCCAGTGCTTGGCACATATCAGCCTATCAATTAGTGGTATTAATTGAGTCCTTCCTATGTGCAGTGCACTGTTCGTAGCTCTTGGGAGCAGATATGTTTCCTGACCATAATTAGCTCACAGTATATATATAGTAAGTGATGAACAAACACCACAATTTATTATCATTATTACTACTGCTACTACTACTATCCAACTCTGTGAGTCTATCCGGAGACCTTATATGCTTTAGAAAGAAGAGCTGCCTCTACTCTCTCAAGCGCTTAGTTCAATGCTCTGCACACAGGGAGATCTCAATAAATATAATTGATGGTGACGAGTGCGGTGGTAGATGCGATGAGTGCTATAGCAGGGCTCTGCTTAACACACAGTTTTGTGAGAACAAAACCAGTGCATTCTAGGAGAAATGGGTGTAAATGACAGGAGAAGGGCGGGAAGCTGTATAGCCACAAACCCTGCTGATGGTGAAGAAAATATCAATAAACTCTGGAAGGGTTTCTGTTTTTTCCTAAACCAAGCCAGGAGGCTGGAGGAGGTGAGCACATGAGGCTTATTCAGGGACGGAGTCACTGTCCTGTTGTTCAAACGTCTCTCTGAAAGTTGTCATCTACCTCTGGATCAGATTTTTTGTGGTTTTAGTTAAGTATTTACTATGGTCCAGGCACAGTACTAAGCGCTGGGGTCGAAACAAGCTAATCAGTTTAGACACAGTCCATGTCCCACGTGGGACTCACAGTCTTAATCCTCATTTTGCAGATGAGGGAACTGAGACACCAAGAATTTAAGTGACCTGTTCAAGGTCACCCAGTAGACAAGTGGCGGAGCTGGGATTGGAACCCAGGGATTAGAACCCACGTCTTTAAATGCGATGGCCAAAGAACTATCCAAAGAACTATCCCAGGAGGTGGCCAACATGTCCATGGTGACAGAATTCTCCCTGTTGAGATTCTCGGAATTCTGGGAGCTGCAGCTAGTCCACGCCTCCACACCCCCATGTACTTCTTCCTCAGGCACCTGTACATACTCGACTTCTGCCTCATCACAGCCACTGTCCCCAACTCCGTCCTCAACTCCTTGACCAACCGCAACTCCATCTCCTTCTTGGGCTGTGCCGCTCATGCCTTCCTGTTGATCCACTTTGGCAGTTCAGAATTTTTCATCCTCAAAGCGATGTCCTACGACCGCTATGTGGCCATCTGCCGCCCCCTGAGCTATGGTGTCATCATGAACCTAGGGGCATGTGTAAAGACGGCTGCCACCTCCTGGCTCAGCGGGGGACTGTTTGGAATCTTGGTTTCAGCTCCAACCTTCTCTCTGTCCTTCTGTGGGTCCAACGTCGTCCCCCAGTTCTCCTGTGATGCCCCCTCCCTGTTGAAGATCTCCTGCTCTGAAAACCAGGTCACCATCAATGTGTGTGTGACTACCGGGGTGGCGTTCGCTTTCGTCTGCTTCGTCTCCATCATCATCTTGTACTTGCGCAGCTTCCAGGCCGTGCTGAGGATGCTGGCCGCCGAGGTTCGGGACAAAGCCTTCTCCACCTGCCTGCCCCACCTCGCCGTCGTCAACTCTCCTTGTCATGACTTGTTTCTGTGCTTACTTGAAGCCTCCGTCAGGCTCCCCTCGACGTTGGACCCGCTGGTGTCCATGTTCTACATTGTGGTGCCCCCCGCCCTGAACCCCCTCATCTACAACCTAAGGAACCGGGACGTGAAGACCGCCCTGGGAAGGGTCCTTGGATGGAATGTCTTCCATTTTGGAGAGAAAATCGTCATCTTCTGACTTGAATGATCCCAGTATCTGTCAGGGACCTGAACTTTGTACCTCAGCGTGAGTTACCCAAATTTTCCCAAAGGAAGTAATTGTCATCAATTAATCATATTCATTGAGTGCTTACTATGTGCAGAGCATTGTACTAAGCTCTTCGGAGAGGACAGTATAACAGGGCTGATAGAACGTTCGCTGTCTAAATCTCAGGAGCACTTATTGTGAATCAACTGAGCCTGAGCACTATAGTGAGTGCTTTGAAGAGAACAATGGAAGTCGTAAGCATGATCAGTCAGTCACTCAGTTGTATTTATTAGACTCTGACTATGTGTAGAGCACCGTTCTAAGCACCTGGGAGAATATAAAGAGTTAGCAGACACAATCCCTTCCTTCAACTAGCTTACAACCCAACAGGGGAAAAAGGTACCAGAATAAACTACAGATAAACGGAAGAAGGAAAGGGGGATATTTTATTGTATAAATAATAAGGTATAATATTTACAATATTTACACAAATGCTCAGGGAGTTTGTGAGTACTCAAGTTCATAGATGGTACAAGATTCTGAACCGGCATTTCATTCATTCATTCAGTCGTATTTATTGAGCTCTTACTGTGTGCAAAGCACTGTACTAAGCTCTTGTAAAGTACAATTCAGCAATAAAGAAAGACAATCCCTGCCCACAGTAGACTCACAGTCTAGAAGGGGGAAGACAGATAACAAAACAAGTAAACAGGCATGAATAGAAATACTTAGAATTATAGATATATACACAACAAAACATGTAAACAGGTATTAATATAAATAATTAAACATATATACATAGGTGCGTGGGGTGGGGGGAGAGCAAAGGTAGAGAGATGAGGCGATGTGGAAGGGAGGGGTAGTTGAGGAAAATGGGGGGCTTAGTCTGGGAGGAAAAGGGGGGCTTGTAATAATAATTGTGCTATTTGTTAAGCACTTACTATCTGCTAAGCACTACAATAATAACTGGGATGGTTACAAGATAATCAGATCCCACATAGGGCTCACAGTAGGAGCGAGAACAAGAATCGAATCTCCATTTTTGCAGATGAGGGAACTGGTGGACAGGGAAGTTAAGTGACTTGTCGAAGGTCGCATAGCAGGCACATGGTAGAGCCTGGATTAGAAGCTGTGACCAAGATACCAGAAGTGGAAAACAGGAAGGCAAAGGATAGTAAGTAGGCTGGCTTGAAGGGCAGCACTGTCTAATGGATAGATCACGAGCACGGGAGTCAGAAGGACCTGGGTTCATTCAATCGTTCATTCAATCGTATTTGTTGAGCGCTCACTGTGTGCAGAGCACTCTACTAAGCGCTTGGGAACTACAGGTCGGCAATATTTAGAGATGGTCTCTACCTAACAACGGGCTCAATGTGTGTGTGCCTATCGGGGTGGCGTTCTAGAAGGGGAAGGCAGACAACAAAACAAAGCATGTAGACAGGTGTCAAAATCGTCATACTAAATACAATTATAGCTATATGCACATCATTAACAAAATAAATAGAGTAGTAAATATGTACAAGTAAAATGAATAGAGTAATAAATATGTACAAATATATGCAAGTGTTGTGGGGAGGGAAAGGAGGTAGGGCGGGGGGGATGGGGAGGAGGAGAGGAAAAGGGGGCTCAGTCTAGGAAGGTCTTCTGGTGGAGTGAGCTCTCAGTAGGGTTTTGAAGGGATGAAGAGAGCTGGTTTGGGGGATCTGTAGAGGGAGGACATTCCAGGCCAGGGGAAGGACACGGGCCAGAGGGTCGACGGCGGGACAAGGCACGGTGAGGAGGTTAGTGGTAGATGAGTGGAGGGTGCGGACTGGGCTGTAGAAGGAAAGAAGGGAGGTGAGGCAGGAGGGGGCGAGGTGATGGAGAGCCTTGAAGCCGAGAGTGAGGAGCTTTAGCTTGATTCGTAGGTTGACAGACAACCACCGGAGGTTTTTGAGGAGGGGAGTGACATGCCCAGAGCGTTTCTGTATAGAGATAATTCGGGCAGCAGAGTGAAGTACAGACTGAAGCGGGGAGAGACAGGAAAATGGGAGATCAGAGAGGAGGCTGATGCAGTAATCCAGTCTGGATAGGATGAGAGATTGAACCAGCAATGTAGCGGTTTGGATGGAGAGGAAAGGGCGGATCTTGGCGATGTTGTGGAGGTGAGACCGGCAGGTTTCGGTGACAGATTGGATGGTTCTAATCCTGGCTCTGCCACTTGTCTTCTGTGAGACCATGGGCAAGTCACTTTACTTCTCTGTGTCTCAGAAGCCTCAAATGTAAAATGGGGATTGAGAATGTGAGCCCCATGTGGGACAGGGACTGTGTATAACCCAATTTGCTTGTATCCACACCAGCACGTAATACAATGCCTGGTACATAAAAAGTACTTAAGAAATGGTACAATTATTATTATTATTATTATAAGGGACTAAAAAGTGTGACCTAGGGTGTAGTTGTAGAACAGAGGCACAGAAAAGTGAAATAAATTGCCCAAGGTCACACAGCAGCCAAGTGGAGGAGAGGAAGCTATTATTATTATTATTATTATATTAATTATATATTAATATATTAATATATTATATAATATGTATATTATTATTATTATTAATAATGGTATTTGTTAAGCACCTACTGTGTACCAAACACTGTTCTATGCCCTGGGGTAGATACAGGGTAATCAGGTTGTCCCTCATGGGGTTTACAGTCTTAATCCCCATTTTACAGATGAGGTAACTGAGGCCCAGAGACGTTTAGTGATTTGCCCAAAGTCACAGAGCTGATGAGTGGCAGAGCCGGGATTAGAACCCAAGTCCTCTGACTCCCAGGCCCGTGCTCTACCTACAAGGCCATGTTGTCTCTTGGACTCTGAGAGCTCAATCCCACCTCACTGAACTGTTGTAGTGGTCTCTCCCAAGCATTTAGTACAGAGCTCTGCACAGAGAAAGTGCTCAGTAAACACTCTTGATTGACTGACCGATTGATTGATTACACTTATAATTTCTCACTGCTACCTGGAATGTAGCAACCCAGTTCCCTTGTGGATGGAGGGCAGTAATAGGAAACATATACATTGATTAGAAATGACAAGATCAAGCAGGCATCCAAGTTGGTGAGAGGGTGGAGTGAAGGATGAAGTTAGTAAAGTTAAAGAGTGAGAAGCATCCTGGCCTCATGGATAGATCACAGACCTGAGAGTGAGAGGACCTGGCTTCTAATTTCAGCTCCTCCACTTGTCTGCTGTGTGATCCTGGGCAATTCACTTCGCTCTTCAGTGCCTCTGTTCTTCTGTTCTCCTTCCTACTTAGACTGTGAGTCCCATGCGGGGCAAGGGCCGTGTCCAACCTAATTCAGTTGTTTCTACTCCAGCACTTAGAAGAGTATTCGACACACTGAGACACACTTAAATACCATTTCTGATCCCTAAGCAGGGAGGAGATCCCCGGATCACAGAGATTGTAGCAGCCGTCCAGACCTTAGCTCTTGCCATTGCTCCTGTCAGAAACTTCCTCCCCGTTCAATCCACTCCCTTCTGTATCACCCTTGCGCTTGGACTTACTCTTTTTTCCACCCTTCTATCAGTCCCACAACACTTATGTCCATGTCCATCATTTATGTATTTATATTCACGTCTGTCTCCCCTATAGACTGTAAGCTCATTGTGGGTAGGGATGGGGTGGGCCTACCAACTCTGTTATGTTTACTCTCCCAAGTGTGCAGTGCAGTACTATGAACTCAGTAAGCACTCAATAAATATAATTTATTGATTGAATGATCGATAACCCCACCAGTTCTTTAATCTCCCCATCTTCAAAATCCTTCTGAAATCTCATCCCATCACACGCTGAGAAGCAGCGTGGCTTAAGGGAAAGAGCACGGGCCTGGGAGTCAAAGGACATGGTTTCTAATCACAGTTCTGCCAGTTTTCTGCTATGTGACCTTGGACAAGCCATTTAACGTCTCTATGCCTCAGTTACCTCATCTGTAAAATTGGGAATAATACTCTGAATCCCACGTGGGACAACCTGATTACCTTATATCTGCCCCACTGCTTATAACAGTGCTTGGCACATAGTAAGCGTAACAAATACCATTATCATCGACATCTTCATCATCCAGAACGTTTCCCCATTCATTTCTCTTCTCTCCAGATCACACCCACTAACTCCGTTTGCTTTTCTATAGATTTCTTACGCTCGCTATTATCAGGGAATGTATCCACTAATTTTGTAGTATTGTGCTCCCTACCGAAGCCCTTAGTGTACTACTCTGCATATAATAAGCACCCAATTAACAACACTGATTGACTTTATTCATGCCCTATTAGTTGAACACTTAATTTTCCTTCTTCCTTCTGTCTTTAACGTTAGTGCCTGCTCCCCCCTGTAGATTGAGGAGAGGGTTTATGTCTTGATACTCTACGGTACTCTCTTAAAGGTCTTGGCTTAAATTACCTCTTCAGCACTTTTGAACCACCCCTGAGGTTATGCATGTTTTCGTAAACCCAGCTAGGAGGAGGTTGAATCCTTCTAGAGGCTATGAGGACTTTTTTTAAGGTATTGGTTATGCACTTACTTTGTGCCAGCCACTGAGTTATATGCTGAGGTGGATGCAAGCTAATCCCAGCGTAAGCCCCCCTTTTCCTCTGCTCTCCCTCCCCTCGCATCGCCCCGACTCGCTCAGCGCTTATAACAGTGCTTTGCACTTAGTAAGAGCTTAACAAATGCCATTATTATCGTTATTATTATTACATTTCTACCCCCTCCCCCCGCTACAGCACTTGTGCATATTCGTACATTTATGATTATATTTTTATCAATGATGTGTGTATATCTATAATTTAATTGATTTATATTGATGCTATTGATCCTTGTTTACTTGTTTTGATGCCATCTCTTCGCTCCTAGACTGTGAGCCCGTTGTGGGCAGGGATTGTCTCTGTTGATGACCTGTACTTTCCAAGCACTTAGTACATTATTCTGCACGTAATAAGCGCTCAGTAAATACGATTGAATGAATGAATGAAGAAATAATCAGGTTGGGTAGGGCCCTTATCCACATGGGGCTCGCAGTCTAAATAAGAAAGGCATAGGATTTAATCCTCATTTTACAGATAAGGAGACTAATGTACAGGAGAAGTAAAGTGACTTGTCCAAGGTCACCCAGCTAACACGTGGCTAAATGCTGGGGTAGATACAAAATAATCACGTTGGACAGAGTGCCTGTCCGACATGGGACTCTAACCTCTCAGAGGGGGGTAACTGAGGCACTGAAGTGACTTGCCCAAAGCCACACAGCAGATGAGCGGTGAAGTCATTAGAACCCACGTTCTTTGACTCCCAGGCCCGGGCTCTTTCCACTAGGCCAAGAAGCTTCTAGTCTCCATACACTAACTGAGCTTGCCTATCTGTCACTCCATACCTCTGTGTTGAGGGCTCTGATTCTCCACTGGTTACTCTGAGTAACCAGTCGTACTCTCCCAGTGAAGATATGAGAATATATTCTGTTTTCGGTATGCTATTTGTTAGGCACTTATTTCGTGTCAATCATTTCTCTAAGCACATAGTAAGAGCTTAATAAATGCCATTAATATTATTATTATTATTATTTCTCTACCCCCCTCCCCCCGCTACAGCACCTGTAGATACAGAACAGAGATAGATACAAATCAATCAATCAAATAATCCCTGTCCCACATGAGGTTCACCGTCTATGTAGGAGGGAGAAATGGTATAATGGTATTGCATCTCTATTTTAAAGCTGACGAAACTGAAGCCAGAGAAGTGAAAAGACTTGCCCAAGTTCACCCGGCAAGAATTAGGGAGAGCTGGAACTCTCATGCCCAGGTTCTTTCTACTAAATCATGCTGCTTCTCCTATTGAGAAGCATATCACCCTCTCCCTGTCACGGCAGAATCATGTCTCTCTCTATCTGAGTACGAGTATATTTACATAGAAGAAGATGCTGTTGTTGCCATGGGAATATCACGGGCCAGGACCGATGCTGCAGTTGGGAGTGCCAGGTCCTTATCTCCAGAGAGCTATCGCGTTGCCTGGCCCACGAGGCCCCTTCACAGGGACCCAAGCCCGTCCTTCAGGGATCCCCCTCGGAGCAGCGACTGCTTTATCTACGGGAATGGGGCCCATCTGGAGAGCAGGTCAGCATCCACGGGAGAGCGGAGAATGGCTGAGGGCTCTTGGCTGTCCCTTTGAGACTAACCGAAACCAGGAATCCGAGGAGAAAGAGGAGACCATCCTAGTCCAGAGGAGATCAGTGCCCCCGGCCAGCCGCAGCTACCCTGGTGAGAGTGATCAAGGATGGAGAGAGGCAGGATGGAACCAGAAGGTTGAAGCCAGAGATGGAGCCATTCTGTGGAGATTCTCGCACTCAGGGAACAGGTTAGAGTTCATTCATTCATTCATTCAATCGTATTGAGAGCTTACTGTGTGCAGAGCATTGTACTAAGCGCTTGGCAAGTACAATTCAGCAGCAGAGATAATCCCTACCCACAAAGGGCTTACAGTCTAGAAGGGGGAAGAGACCAGTTCAGACCAAGACCTTACCCCAACCAGGGCAGACTTGTAGGAGGGGAATGACTTTCCAGCAATAATAAATAATAAATAATTTTGGTACATGTTAAGTGCTTACTGTGTGCCAAAGACTGTTCTAAGCACTGGGTTAATCAGGTTAATTAAGTTAATCAGGTTGGATACAGTCCCTGTCCATCATGGGGCTCACACGTTTATTCCCATTTTACATATGGGGTAACCGAGGCAAGGGTAGTGAAGTGACTTGTCCAAGGTCACATAGCAGGCTTATGAGGGAGCCGGGATTAGAACCCACAACCTTCTATCTCCCAGGCCCGTGCTCTATCCACCAGTGGCCCCATCACCGACACAGCTCTCCTCCCTCAGGCATACCCATCCTGGCTACCATGGCAACCACCCGCCAGGCTCTGATGCTACAATGGAGGATTGGCACGATGCTACAGTCACTTTGGCTGTCAGTGGCTCCTGTATGTCAAAAACGTTTTCAGCAGGAACATGATTTTCAGGGATGAGAGAGTGTGATTGATTTTTGGGAAAAACCCTGATACCGTCATCAATTCTTCTGAATGGATTTCTCCTACGAATCAATGCCTTACGTGGCAGGAGAGTTTGTCTACGCCAGTGTACCTTAGAGCTAGGCCATTGAGAGATACTCTCACTAGGGTTACCCATAGCGGAAAGGTCTAAGCAGAAACATCAGGCAAATTTGATTTAGCTGAGCTGGGCAGCAGCGGCATGGGATAGAGTAAAGGCAGATGAACAAATGATCAAAATGTGGATCAAAGAAATGTCAGGGACACAGGTTTTCACTGCACGGAAGGAGCAATGGTAAACCCCTTCTTTATGTTTACCAAGAAAACTCTATGGATACACATACCCCACAATGACTATTGGTAGTTTATCCATAAAGCCTTCTTGGTAATCATATGGCAGTGGTTTACCACTGTCTTCTTCCTTGCAGTAAATTTGTATCTCCGTGCTCGACGCTTTCCCATGCTGTTGCTGCCCAGCACAGGTGGGTTATGACTTGTAGCAGATTGTCCTTCCACTCACTAGCCACTGCCCAAGCCAGGAATGGAATAGGTAGGCCTTTACTTGACTCTCCCTCCCATAGCCAAGATGGAGAACTCTCCGGGTGAGATCCTGAGAGGGGCTGAGGATATTAGGTTGAGTATAAAATCACTTCTAGACTATAAACTCGTCGAAAGCAGGGAACCTACCTACCAACTCCATTATGTTGGACTCTCCCGAGCATTTAGTACAGTGCTCTGCACAGAGTAACTGCTCAATAAACATGCGAATTGACCTACAACATTTCAGAGCAGTTCATCTCTTTATGCTCTCTGGTAGTCTCCTATTGGTAATTTATTTTAATTTTTGTATCTCCAAATAATAATAATACTTGTGGCTCCTGTTGTATTCTGATTATACACCAGGCACAGTAGTATGTACAGGGGTAGAAGCACAGTAATCAGGTAGAACACGGTCTCTACCCCACACGGGGCTCACAGATTCAGTAGCTGGGAGAACAGGCCTTGAATTTCCATTTTATAGATGAGGAAACTGAGGCTCACAGAAGTTTAGTGTGCTGCCCAAGGTCACACAGCAGGCACGTGGTAGAGTCAGAATTAGACCCCAAGTCCTCCGACTCCAAGGACTGTGCTCTGTCCACTACACTATGCCACTCCTACAGGTCTGTGAGCCTGGAATTCCTTGACAGAAGAGATCATTTGTACTAACGTTATTGAACTCTGTAGTTGCTCAGTACATACAAATGATTGACTTACTCCTACGGGAATTAATGTTGATTCCTTTATCAACGCCCTAAAGGCCTGTAAATTGAAGTCTTCCCTATTCCCCTGCAGGGAGTCGACATCATTCCCCAGAAATGTCCAACATCTCCAGGGTGAGGGAATTCCTCCTGCTGGGATTCTCGGAGGTCCAGGAACTGTAGCTGGTCCATGCCACGCTGTTCCTCCTGGTCTACCTGTCGGCACTGACGGGGAATCTCCTCATCATCGCCATCACCACCCTAGACCGGCGCCTCCACACCCCCATGTATTTTTTCCTCAGGAACCTGTCCCTCATCGACCTCTGTCTCATTTTCGTCACCGTCCCCAAATCTGTCACCATCTCCTTGACTAACTGCCGATCCATCTCCTTCTTAAACTGTGCTACTCCGGTCTTTCTGGTGGCCCTGTTTGCTGTCTCGGAGTTTTTCATCCTTATAGCCATGTTCTACGACCGCTATGCCGCCATTTGCCTCCCCCTGCACTAAGAGGTTATCATGAAAGCAGGGGCTTGTGAGAAGATGGCGGCCGCCTCCCGTCTCAGTGGAGGGCTGTTGGGGGTCTTGTTTTCAGCTTCGACCTTCTCCTTGTCCCTATGCAGGTCCAACGCTGTCCAGCCGTTCTTCTGTGACGTCCCCTCCCTGCTGAAGATCATCTGCTCTGAAGACCTCTCGGCCATCAGCGTGAGTGTGACCTTTGCACTAACCATAGGTACCGTAGGCTTCATTTTCATTGTCACCTCGTACGTGCACATCTTCTGGGCTGCTCTTAGGATGCCGGCCAGCGAGGGCAGGGCCAAAGCGGTTCCACCTGCCTGCCCCATCTCGTCGTCCTTACCGTCTTCGTAGGCATGTTTGGTTATCTCAAGCCACCCTCACACTCTTCTTCCGTATTCGATTTGTTGATGTCCATGTTCTACACCGTCATGCCCCCGACCCTGAACCCCCTCATCTACGGCCTGAGGAACCGGGAATTGAAAGCTGCTCTGTGGACAGTATTAAAAAGGAAATTCCCTCAGACTTCTCTATAGGTCGAAATCTCTGTTCCCTTGTGCTGATATTCAATTCATCAGTCAATAATTCATATTTACTACAGGAGTGAAGCGTGCCTTTTGAGTCGTAGTAAGAGAGTAGTGAGGTTGTAGTGGGTTGTAGTGAGGTAGGAGGGGGTAGGCTATTATGTGCTTTAAAGCCAGTGTTGAGTTTTCGTTTGATGTAGCGGTTCATGGGCAAACGCTGGAAGTTCTCAAGGAATGGGGAAACATGGATTGAAAGTTTTTATAGAAAAATGACCAGGCAGCAGAGTGAAGTATGGACTGGAGAGTGGGGAGAGATAGGAGGCATGGGAGGCCAGCAAGAAGGCTGATAAAGTAATCAAGGTGGGATATAATAAGGATTAACGTGGTAGCAGTTCGGATGGAGAGGAAAGGGCAGATTTTAGTGATGTGAAGGTGGAACCGACAGGAGTTAATCATGGATTGAATCTGTGGGTTGAATGAGAGGAGTCGAGTCGAGGGTAATGCCAAGATCATGGGCTTGTGAAACGGGAAGAATGGTGGGTCATCTTCGGTGATGGGAAAATCAAGGGGAGGAGAGGGTTTGGAGGGGAAGATAAAGAAAATATTTTGTAGGCACGTTTCCTGCCCACAAGGTGCTTACAGTCTAGAGGGCAATTGATCATACCACTGGGAGCCATGACACGAGTTCGAATGCCAACCCTGTCCCTGACCAGCTGTGTTACTTTGGGTGAATAACTTAACCTCTCTGAGAGTTTCTGTAACATGAGGACTTGATACATGCTTTCTCTTTCTCTTGTATTCTGAGCCTATTACAGCCAAGGACTGAGCAGATCATTTTGTTTCTACTCAGCACTTCTTACACCCTTTAGCATGTAAACTGTTAATAAAGACTATAATGACAATGTTGATAATTATCATAATTAATTATGATTATGATCAGGAGTCTATGAATTTATACTTTCTGAATTAGATCTAGCAACCCCATGCAGAGTCTTGCAACAGTATATTTAGAGGGACCTTGCAAATGCTTTCTAGGGTATCTTCCAAGTGGGTTATTATTATTATTATTAATAATAATAATAGTTATTATTATTATTATTATTATAGTATTTGCTAAGCGCTTTCTTTGTGCCAGGCACTGGAATAAGCAGTGGGGTGGATACAAGGAAATCGGTTTGGACACAGTCCCCTGTCCCATGTGGGGCTCAGAGTCTCAATCCCCATTTTACAGATGAGGTAACTAGGGGGTAGAGAAGGGAAGTGTCTAGCCCAAGGTCACACAAAAGACTAGTGACAGAGCAGGGATTATTATACGGATGGATGGACCACAATGATTCCCTGCATTGCTTTGATTTTTCCTAAAGTATTGGGGATAAGAGGGATACACTATGGAATTCCGATCTAATATCCAAGACAGTTCAGCCTCCCAACTATACCAGGTATGGGTGATTTTATCCAGGGGCTTGCCAAATATTCAATTAGGTGATCTTCTAGACTGATAATTTGTTATGAGCAGGGAACGTGCTGGCTGATTTTGTTGTACTGTACTCTCCCAAGATGCTGGTAGAGTGCTCTGCACATAGTACTGCTCAATAAATACTTTTGACTCATAATGATAATGATGATAATGATAATAAAAATAATTTAGGAGTCAGTCAATCGTATTTACTGAGTGCTTTTGGTATGCAGAGCACCGTACCAAGCACTTGGGAGAATATAGTATAACAATATAACAAACACATTCTCTGCCCACAGTGAGTTTACACTCTGAAGTATCATCATCATCATCATCATCATCATCAATCGTATTTATTGAGCGCTTACTATGTGCAGAGCACTGTACTAAGCGCTTGGGAAGTACAAATTGGCAACATATAGAGACAGTCCCTACCCAACAGTGGGCTCACAGTCTAAAAGGGGGAGACAGAGAACAAAACCATACTAACAAAATAAAATTAATAGAATAGATATGTACAAATAAAATAAATAAATAAATAGAGTAAAAAAAATATGTACAAACATATATACATATATACAGGTGCTGTGGGGAAGGGAAGGAGGTAAGATGGGGGTGATGGAGAGGGGGACGAGGGGGAGAGGAAGGAAGGGGCTCAGTCTGGGAAGGCCTCCTGGAGGAGGTGAGCTCTCAGCAGGGCCTTGAAGGGAGGAAGAGAGCTAGCTTGGCGGATAGGCAGAGGGAGGGCATTCCAGGCCAGGGGGATGACGTGGGCCGGGGGTCGTTGGCGGGACAGGTGAGAGCGAGGTACAGTGAGGAGGTCAGCGGTGGAGGAACGGAAGGTGCGGACTGGGCTGTAGAAGGAGAGAAGGGAGGTGAGGTAGGAGGGGGCGAGGTGATGGAGAGCCTTGAAGCCGAGGGTGAGGAGTTTCTGCCTGATGCGCAGATTGATTGCTAGCCACTGGAGATTTTTGAGGAGGGGAGTAACATGCCCAGAGCGTTTCTGGACAAAGATAATCCAGGCAGCAGCATGAAGTACGGATTGAAGTGGAGAGAGACACGAGGATGGGAGATCAGAGAGAAGGCTGATGCAGTAGTCCAGACGGGATAGGATGAGAGCTTGAATGAGCAGGGTAGCGGTTGGGATGGAGAGGAGAGGGCGGATCTTGGCAATGTTGTGGAGCTGAGACCGGCAGGTTTTGGTCACGGCTTGGATGTGAGGGGTGAATGAGAGAGCGGAGTCGAGGATGACCCCAAGGTTGCGGGTTTGTGAGACGGGAAGGATGGTAGTGCCGTCAGCAGAGATGGGAAAGTCAGGGAGAGGGCAAGGTTTGGGAGGGAAGACAAGGAGTTCAGTCTTCGACATGTTGAGCTTTAGGTGACGGGCAGACATCCAAATGGAGATGTCCTGAAGGCAGGAGGAGATGCGATCCTGGAGAGAGGGGGAGAGAGCAGGAGCAGAGATGTAGATCTGGGTGTCATCAGCGTAGAGATGATAGTTGAAGCCGTGGGAGCGAATGAGGTCACCAAGGGAGTGCGTGTAGATCACAATCTTGGTGTCATCCTTGACTTTGCTCTCTCATTCACCCCACATACCCAGTCCGTCACGAAACCTTCCGGTCTCACCTCCACAACATCGCCAAGAGCCTCCCTTTCCTCTCCATGCAAACCTCTACCATGTTGGTACAATCTTTCATCCTATCCCGACTGGACTACTGCATCAGCCTCCTTTCTGATCAGCCTCCTATCCTATCTCTCCTCACTTCAGTCTATACTTCAATCTGCTGCCCGGATTACCTTTCTACAGAAACGCCCTGGTCATGTCACTCCCTTCCTCAAAAAACTCCAGTGGTTGTCTATCAACCTTCTCATGAAGCAGAAACTACTTACTATCGGCTTCAAAGCTCTCCATTGCCTTGCCCCCTCTTATTTCACCTCCCTTCTCTTCTTCTACAGCCGAACCTGCACACTCGGCTCCTCTGGTGCCGCTAATCTCCTCACTGTACTTCGTTCTCGCCTGTCCCACCGTCGATCCCTGGACATGTCCTACCTCTGGCCTGGAATGCACTACCTTCTCAGATCCGCCAAACTAGCTCTCTTCCCCTATTCAAAGTCCTACTGAGAGCTCACCTCCTCCAGGAGGCCTTCCCAGACTGAGCCCCCCATTTCCTCTGCTGCTCCTCCCCTCCCCATAACCCCTACACCTTCCCTCTGCTCTACCCCCTTTTCCTCCCCACAGCACTTGTGTATATTGGTACATATTTATAGCTTGATTCATTTTATTAATTATGTGCATATATCTATAATTCTATTTATCTATTTTGATGCTATTGATGCCTGTCTGCTTCTTTTGTTGTGTTGTCTGTCTCCCACTTCTAGAGTGTGAGCCCGTTTTTGGGTAGGGATTGTGTTTATCTGTTGCGGAATTGTACATTCCAATTACTTAGTACAGTGCTCTGCACACAGTAAGCGTGCAATAAATACGATTGAATGAATGAATTAATTAATCGATGGTATTTACTGTGCGCTTACTGTGTGCGGAGCACTGGACTAAAGTGTTAAGGAGAGGACAATCCAACAGAATTGGTAGGCACGTTCCCTGCTCACAACTAGCTGACAGTCTAGGGGGATCAAAGATGATGGGGTGTTGATGAAGGGTCTATCGAGGGATGATGGAGGACGATGGAGCGGTGATGGAGTTATGGCGGAGGGCGGATGTAAAGCCGAGGAAGGGATGTCAGCGAGACGATGGGGGGGGTGTCTTAGAGCAAATAGCAGATGAATGCCGTTCCGTGTACAAAGACCATGTGATTGAGAAACTGAACAGAGGAAGTGATTCCAATACCAGTGGCTTGTGCTATGGTACCTGCCACTATCTCGTCCCTGCCGAAGAGTGGTTTCTGCTCCGGCAAAACACTCTGGAATTCCATCTTCTCAAGTACGGTTTAGCAAATTCACTTCTTCCCACTATCTGTCAGTGACCATCTCCAGACAATGCATCCACAGACACTCAGGATATTGCTGCTGAAGGTATTGTTCATTACGACAGACTGTAAGCTCCTTGAGGAAACATGTCTACCAACACATTTATATTGTATTCCTCCAAGCATTTAGTACAGTGCTCTGCACACAATAAGCACTGAATAAATGTCTCCGATTGGTTGACTAATTAATGTCTGCTTTTTCCCTGGACGGTGAGCTGCTTGTGGGCAGGGAAGATGTCTACCAATTCTTTTATAGGAAACTCTCCTCAGCATGCAGTTTAATGCTCTGCGCAAGTTAAGCACTCAAAAAATATGATTATCAAGCACTAATCATAATAATAATAATAGCATTTGTTAAGCGTTTGCTATGTGCCAAGAACTGTTCTATACACTGGAGGCGGTAAAAGATAATCACGTTGTCGCACCTGGGAACCACAGTCTTAATCCACATTTTACAGATGAGGTGATGGAGGTACAGAGAAGGTAAGTGACTTGCCCGAAGTCACACAGCTGACAAGTGGCAGAGCTGGGATTAGAAACCCCGACCTCTGACTCCAACGCCCATGCACTTTCCACTAAGCCTCGCTGATTTTCATTCACATAACACTGTTCCATTTTTTTCTCCTCCCGGTTGTAAATTACATTTTGCCTACCTAGCCTATTAGATTGGGAACTTTCTGAGGGCAGGGATCATGCCTTTTATCTCCATTTTTATGATATTTCATAAGCTCTCTTTACGTGCAAGACACTGCACTAACCTCTGGGTTGAATTCAAGAAAATTAGGTGGGTCACAGTCCCCGTCCCACACAGGGCTCATAGTCTCTCTCCCCATCTTACAGATGAGGGAACTGAAGCACAGAGAAACGAAATGATTTGCCCCAAATCACCCAGAAGAGAAGCAGCCTGTCCCAGTGGAAAGAACATGGGACTGGGCTCTAACTCCAGCTCTGCCAATTGCTTGCTGTGTGTCCTTGGGCAAGTCACTTATCTTCTCTGTGTCTCAGTTCTCCTATTCCCTCCTCAGATTGTGAGCCCCATAAGGTACAGGGATTGTGTCCAAACTGATTAACATGCCCTGTGCTTTGAACAATGTTTGACACATAGTAAGCGCATAACAAATACCATTAAAAATTTAAAAAGAGGTGAAGCCATTATTAGAACCCTAGGCCTCTAGCTCCCAGTCCATGCGCTATCCACTATGTCACACTGATTTCCTCTTGCATCATTCAAGATTTGGGGGGGAAGGGAAGTACTGTGAGGAGAAATTGGTGATGAAGCACCTGGCTGGTGCAGTCTCAGCCACACCCTCTTACCCCCTGCCCTGAGGGTTGAGATGATTCTTGGAGTCACCACGGCACGGGGCTGAAGCCATGCCACAACGTCCTAGCCCTGCAGCCATGGTATCCGGAGTTTGGGAGGTGGATTAAGAGAGCCAAGGGACTACCCCGGGTATAAACATCTTCCCAGAGTGACCCTCACATCGATTAGCCTTATGGTCTCTCCCTGTCCCTCCACAACCCCGGTCACGCTCACTGAGCCAGTGTGGATGTTGGGGAGTCCTGACCCGCTCTGGGGTGGGCTGGACCCTCATATCTCCTCGGACTCCTGGATGCAACGGCAATGGAGGGACAGCGAGGATCCGTCAGCCCCTCACTGCTCTCCCGCGGACACTGAGACGTGTTTTCCAGACAGGTTCCCCGTCCTCTTAGATAAAGCCACCCTGCTCCGACGTGGGTATCACGGTGACTTGTCCCCACAGTCTTTGAATCCTGACAGAGATGAGAATCCTGTTGATGGCGGCGGCAGTTCTGGATCGCCACCAAGGTCGTCGGGCGACTAAAGAATTAGTCAGAACAGCCTGTGACTATTAAAAGTTTTAATGGTTTGTAAGACCGTATAGGGGGTAACGCCTTTCCTAAAGGGAGAGGCTCCCCGAGTGCCCGATGTAACGAGCTTATATACTGTTGTTGCTGATCACAGTGATGGGTGCAGAATTGGCACAGTGGGGACTGGATTGGTGCAGATTTGGGGCAGGGTTGGGCGGTGTCTATCTCCTTATTTGATTTGGTTCTCGGGACCCAGCCAATGGGCTACAGGGTCTAAGGCCCATACCAAATGTGGCAACAGGACCGCGTACACTCAATCAATGTCTGCAACGTTCCATGGTGCATGGGGCCGAAACAGCATGTGACTCCAACGTGTCCCCATCATTCCCCCCTCAAAGGCCTACGGCCCTTATTCATAAGGGGTTGCTGAGGGTCGATGGTCCGTCTTCTGGAGTGGCTTCATGCTGACAATGGGCGATGACTTGGGATTCAAGAAAGATAGAAAAGAAACCTCAGGAAACTCTTAACTAGATACGTTCGGGGTCCTATGGGTGTACCGCAAACCGGCCGTGAGCCCGACGACGAGATGGCGGTGGTGTCACGGTTGGAGTGATTTCTCGTAGAGCCTGTAAGACGGGGTCTACGCCCCCCTCAGGCTCCTCGGGTGACTTCTCTACTGTGGGTTGATGTACTTCTCTGCAGAGCCGGAGGCGGAGGTCGCCGATTCGGTCACAGGCATATTGTGAGGGATCGTCCTCCTGGGGAGATTTAGAGGAAACTGGGATAAAAGTTGTACAGGGTTTAATGCTTCAATTATGGGTTCACGAGGACTGGCCCTCCAGTTTCACAGCAGTGGAGGTAGCAAGTATCACCCGGAAAGGACCTGTCCATTTTGGCTCTAAATCTGCCTTCCCCCCCGTCTGCCAAGTTTTCAAGAGAACAAGTGAGCCTGGTGTTATGGTGATGCCCACTGGGACCCCATCAATATCGGGGGCTGACAAATGAGAATTCGCATAACTGCGTAGAGCCGCGTGTACCACTCCTAGCTGGGAAGCGAAGTGCCCTAAAGTCTGTGCTTCTGGGTCCACCACGAGATCAGTGGTGAGAAAGGAATGGCCATACAGCAGCTCAAAGGGACTAAGACCCAGGCCTTTGCAGGACGCCATACGGAGTCGGAGGAGACCCGTAGATAAACACTGAACCCAGGATTGTCGGGTCTAGAGGCAAAGCTTAGTCAGGACACGTTTTAGAGTGTGATTAGCCTTCTCTACCTTCCCTGAGGACTGTGGGTGCCAGGACGCATGCAGGTAGTAGGTTATCCCTAGGGCACAGGCAATAGACTGGGTCACCTGAGAGGTGAAGGTAGGTCCGTTATCGCTTTGAAGAGAGCGGGGGAGTCCAAAGCGAGGGATTATTTCCTTAAGGAGCCACTTGCCCACCTCTGCTGCGCACTCAGTGCGACATGGGAAGGCCTCGGTCCATCCCGTGAAGGTGTCAATCAGGACTAGCAGGTACCGGTGTCCAGAGCAAGAGGACATGTGGGTAAAATCTATTTTCCAGTCCTCCCCCGGTAGCTGGCCGCGCCGTTGTACTGGCGTCAGTAAGGGAGGTTTCATCATCATCATCATCAATCGTATTTATTGAGCGCTTACTATGTGCAGAGCACTGTACTAAGCGCTTGGGAAGTACAAATTGGCAACATATAGAGACAGTCCCTACCCAACAGTGGGCTCACAGTCTAAAAGGGGGAGACAGAGAACAAAACGAAAAAATACTAACAAAATATCCGGACGGCCCCTTCAGGGTTAGCTCTGGCACAGATTGGGCAAGGGAGGCAAACCCTCTTAATGGATTCCCGCATACCTTGTCCCACAAAAATGGGTTGTAAGAGGGTATGAAAGTCGTCCCGACCAAGGGGGGTAGCCTGATGCATTCCATTCACCAACTTCCAAGCGGAGACCTGGGGAATGCGGAGCGTTCCCTCCGGGGTTTCTAGCCATCCATCCATCCGGAGGGTGCAGCCTTCCTCTTCCGCTTTGTCCAACTCCGACTCGGAATAGACCGGGGCCCCCGCAAACTCCGAGTGGGTTGGTACAAGGGCCGATGTACTGGCTGCCTCGGTTCTGGTGCGGGCTGCCTGTCGAGCAGCTGAGTCCGTAAAACGATTTCCTTGATTATTTTTGTGTTCCCATTTTGGTGTCCCCGATAGTGAATTACAGCCACCTCCCGGGGTTCCCACTGCCTCGAGTAGTTGGAGGATTTCCTCTGCATATTTGATAGGGTTGCCTTGGGCAGTGAGGAAATCTCGCTCTTTCCAAATAGTCCCATGAGCATGTAAGACATGGAAGCCGTATTTGGAGTCAGTAAATATGTCAAAACTCATCCCCTTCCCCAATTCCAAAGCTCGGGATAGGGCTACTAGTTCTGCTTTCTGTGCAGAGGTCGCTGGAGGGAGGAGCCGTGCCTCGATGACCTCGTGGAGGCTCACTACCACATACCCTACATATTGGACTCACTGGTCCCTGTACCTGGACCCATCCATGAACCAGTTAGCATCCGCGTTTTCAAGGGATAAGTCCCTAAGTTCTGGTCTGCTGGAGCAACTCATCAATTTCGTTTAGGCAATCAAAAACTGGGGCTGGCCAGTCCCCTTCCCCATCTTTCGGAAGAGGGAGAAGGGTTGCTGGATTCAGAGAGCTACAGGTCTTTAAGATAACCTCAGGGGTGTCAAGAAGGAGTGCCTGGTATTGCAGCAAGCAGCCTCCCGTGATCCAACCCTCGCCCCTTTTTCCTAACACTGCTAGGACTCGATGTGGAAACCTATGTTCAAACAATTCCTGCTGGTATAAACATGGTAGGGGGTCAGTTGGACCACAAAAACTGGGAAGGACAGAGTAGGTCACCCCCGTATCGATAGGAAAATTTATGATCCTACCGGACACTTCCATGCTCACCCTGGGTTCGGCCGTGGTGATTGTTCCTGGGGAGGCCCGGCCGTTCCCTGGGCCCCATCAGTCCCACTCTCAGACGCGCCAACAGCGGGAACTGGCCAGCCTCAGGGTTGGCACTTGCATCCAGTAGTGGGCAATCCCACTTCCAGTGCCCGTGTCCCCAGCAGAGGGGCACGGTCCAGGTGGCTGGCGGCCGCGACCAGGTCTCCGCGCCTGGGGGCACTCCCGGGCCCAATGGCCAGACTTGTGGCACGCAAAACAGGGATTTCTGGACCCTGGGCCGAGGGCAAGCGCCGTGGCACCATCGGGCGACCTACCAGGGTGAGATCGACCCTTCGTCAGTGCCACCACAAGTACCTGTGGCTGCTCTCTGCCCTTCACTTTGGCCCTGCGGTCCTTCTCATCACGGGCTGCCTGGTCACGGTAGTTAAAACCTCTAAAGGCAGACTCTGTCAACTGATTCGTGGGGGTTTGTGGCCCCAACTGCTCCTTCTGTAATTTTCGGTGAATATCTTCAGCCGATTGATTAATAAAATACATATTCAGAATGACACTTCCTTCTACCGAGTCGGGATCAAGCTGCGTGTACGTTCGAATCGCCTTCGCCAGCCTGAGTCTAAACAAGGCGGGGTCCCCGGTAGAGTCCTGGGTCACAGCTCGGACCCTATCATAGTTAACTTGCTTCCTAATTCCTTTCTCCATGCCCGCCAGCAGGCACCTAATCATATGATCCTGAGGCTATCTATCGGTTCTCTCCCCCTGATAATTCCACTCTGGTTTGGAGCGAGGGACAACTATCGCTTCCGGCGGGTGCCTCCCATAACTGTTCAGGGCAGCTTCGTCCCCCGTCCTTTCAGCATAATCCCAAACTACTCTCTTTTTCTCTACCATCAGGCAGGAAGAAAGCAGCAGGTTAAGATCCTCCCAGAACAGATCGTACTGCAGGGTTAGGCTCCGGAATTCGTCCCAAAAGTGCGTGGGGTGCGCAGAATATTGTCCCAATTTCCGTTTTGCCATTTCGAATTCGCTCAAAGAAAAGGATGCCTGTACCCGCACTATCTGTCCCCTTTCCTCTCTCTCTGGAGGGGCATAGCGTGTGCCTCCCCGGGTGGTGGGAGGGCTTAGGGCCCACGAGAAGGTAGACTGGTATGGAGGAGGACATAACAACAGGTTGGGCCCTGTAGTAGTGGTGTTTCCCGTCCCCTCAGGGGGCTGAGGTGGTGCCGAAGCCCCTTGGGATTCCCGGCCGGAACGAAGGGGAGAGCCATCCTTCCGTGGTCCCCAGCCGAGGAGAGGATCATCCAGTACATATGGGAAATCGGGAATTAGGGCTGGGCCCCAGGGAGAGGCCCAGGCAAAACACATGAGGCAGTTCTTTCCCTCGGGGCTCTGGGACAAAGCCGTAAAAGCTTGGACATAAGGGTCTTCTGAGGGACTTCTGACCATTTCTCTAACCGCCTGCAATACAAGTCCAGCTGGAGAATGGTATTAAAATTTAGGGATCTATGTTCGAGCCAGGCCTCCTGATCCTCTGATTTACACTGGGGCCATTCTGTGGTGCACAAAAAAATCGGTCGCTGGCGTTTTAGATCGGCCAAAACAAATTTGTCCTTATTCTTGGTGTTCAGCAGGCAGCCCAATGGAGAGTCGCCTGGGATTGAGGAACCTTGTCCCATAATGAGTGGAAAACGTTACTCTTCTGAGGTTATTGAGGAACCTTGTCCCATATGGGTGGAAAACGTTCCTCTTTTGAGGTTTTGTGTCTCTCTCAGGCTATGCCCAAGCGCCCCGTGGCGTCCCACTGGCGCTAGAATGCAATTCCAAGCTGCGGCCACTCTACTTCAAGACATCCCCTGACAAGAGGTCCAGTCCCCGGACCGTCTCCTGACGACAGGTCCCTTCCACGGAAGGACCCGGTCGACCTTCCTCTTCCCCCCTTGTTACCCTGGAACTAGAGGGTGCCTCCTCGAGAGCAGACAAGAACAGTCAAAATCGGACTCACCACTCCAATGGCTTCAGGTTGTGCTGTTGTCATCCAGGACGGTGGCAGTCACATCTACTTGATCCCCGTACGGGCCACCAAATGATGGCGGCGGCGGATCTGGATCGCCACCAAGGTCGTCGGGCGACTACAGAATTAGTCAAGACAGCATGTAACCCTTAAAAGTTTTAATGGTTTGTGGGTAAGACCGAATAAGGGGTAACGTACCCGGCGGGCTCCTTTCCTTAAGGGAGAGGCGCCCCGAGTGCCCGATGTAATGAGCTTATATGCTGTTGTTGATGATCACAGTGATTGGTGCAGAATTGGCGAAGTGGGGACTGGATTGGTGCAGATTAGGTGCAGGGCTGGGCGGTGTCTATCTGCTTATTTGGTTTGGTTCCCGAGACCCAGCCAATGGGCTGCAGGGTCTAAGGCCCATACCAAATATGGCAACAGGACCACGTACCCTCAATCAACGCCTGCAACTTTCCATGGTGCATGGGGCCGAAACAGCATGTGACTCCAACGTGACCCCATCACAGTGATGGCACTTGTCTACAGGGTTCCCATGGCAACAGCATCCTAACGGTTCCCGCTGTTAGTGACCCTCTGAGTCAACGGGTGGGCACTTCAGCTTCTTTTTTTCTTTAGTTGTATCTGTTAAGGGCTTGCTATGTACCAGGTATTGTACTACGTCCTGGGATTCGACGGAAGCTAATCAGGTTGGACATAGTTCCTGTTCCACATGGGGCTCACAGATTCAATCCTCATTTTACATATGAGGGAACTGAAGCCCAGAGAAATGAAGAGATTTGCCCAATGTCACACAGCTGAAAGGTAGCAGAGCTGAGATTAAAACCCTGGTAATTGTGACTCACAGGTCTATGCTCTATCGAATAGACCACATTGCTTCTCTGAGTTTCATCTTTTTCATGTCCTCAAACAATCAATCGGTCACTTAATCAGTTGTATTTTCTGACGTCTTCTGATGGCAAATCGAAGACCCTCCCCCGTGTCAATCCAGAGAAGCAGCATAAGACACAGCATATTTTAGTGGCAAGAGCACAGGCCTGGGAGTCAGTTGATGTGGGTTCTGATCTCGGTTCCTCCACATGTCTGCTGTGTGACCTTGGACAAGACACTTGACTACTCTGGGCCTCAGTTATCTCGTCTGGAAAATGGTGATTAAGACTGTGAATCCTAAAGTGGACAACCTGATTAGGTTTTCTCTGACGCAGCACTTGTAAGAGTGCTTGACACATAGTAAGCGCTTAAGAAATGTAATTATTACTGTTCTTCTTATCATTATCATTTTGGGAGGGGCTGAGAGGTTCTGAGAACGGGATGATGGGAAGGAATCACTGATACTGTCTGGGTGTACACGACGGGAAAATCCCTGGTTTCAGGAATAAGAATTATCCTATGGTTCATCCCCTTCGATCTCAGAGCTGAGACTCTGTATCAAACTGGGGTGAGGAGGCCAGGGCATTCTCTCCTCTTAATGGCCCTGTCAGCTTTCAAAATATCTCAGTGATGGAAAATGTAGAAATAATCAGTCAGCCCATATTTCAAATCTACATCTCTGCCCATGCTCTCTCTCCCTCTCTCCAGGCTCTTATCTCCTCCTGCCTTCAGGACATCTCCATCTTGATGTCTGTCCGCCATATGAAACTCAATATGTCCAAGACTAAACTCTTTATCTTCCTGCTCAAACCCTGTCCTCCTCCAGACTTTTCCGTCACTATAGACAGCACTACCATCCTTCCCGTCTCACAAGCCCGCAACCTTGATGTCATCCTCTACTAGGCTCTCTCATTCCCCCCACAAATCCAGTCTGTCACCAAAACCTGCCAGTCACACCTCCATAACATCGCCATATCCGCCCTTTCCTCTCCATCCAAACCACTACCTTGCTGGTTCAATCTCTCATCCTATCCCGACTGGATTACTGCGTCAGCCTCCTCTCTGATCTTCCAACGTTTTGTCTCTTCCCGCTTCAGTCTATACTTCACTCTGCTACTCATTCCTTCATTCATTCAATCGTATTTATTTAGCGCTTACTGTGTGCAGAGCACTGTACTAAGCGTTTGGGAAGTACAAGTTGGCAACATATAGAGTCGGTCCCTACCCAACAGCGGGCTCACAGTCTAGAAGGGGGAGACAGACAACAAAACAAAACATGATAACAAAATAAAATAAATAGAATATGTAATGGTAAAATAAACAGAGTAATAAATATGTACAAACATATATACTTATATACAGGTGCTGTGGGGAGGGGAAGGAGGTAAGGCGGGGGGATGTGGAGGGGGAGGAGTGGGAGAGGAAGCAGGGAGCTCAGTTTGGGAAGGTCTCCTGGAGGAGGTGAGCTCTCAGTTTAGGGTTAAGGTTAGGGTTAGGGATTATGGATAGGGTTAGGCTTACGTTTAGGGCTAGGGTTTAGAATAGAATTAAGATTAGGGGTAAGGTTAGGATAACAGCTATGTCTGGGGGTATGGTGATAGCTAAGGTTAGAGTCAGGGTGAGGATTAAGGTTTACTGTTAGGGTGGGTTTTAGAGTCAGGACTAGGGTCATGGTTAAAGGTTAGGGTTTCTGTTAGGTTTGGCATTAGGGTTTAGGCTAGGTCTAGGATTTTCAGGGTGCATTGACCTGGGAGAGTTTCAGGGTTAAAGACTGAAAGGACCCTTTGACACAGGCTTCCAGAATTGCAGGGCTTCATCCAGAGTTAGGACCAGGGTTAGGGTTACCACTAAGGGTGGGGTTAAGGCTGGGTTAGGGTTAGGGTTATGGATAGAGTTAGGGATACGGTTCATTCATTCATTCATTAAATCGTATTTATTGAGCGCTTACTGTGTGCAGAGCACTGTACTAAGCACTTGGGAAGTACAAGTTGGAAACATATAGAGACGGTCCCGACCGAACAACGGACTCACAGACTAGAAGAGGGAGACAGACAAAAAACATATGGAAAGGTGTCAAGTCATCAGAATAAATAGATGTAAAGCTAGATGTAAATCATTAACAAAATAAATAGAATAGTAAATATGTACAAGTAAAATAAATAGAGTAATAAATCTGCACAAACATATATACAGGTGCAGTGGGGAGGGGAAGGAGGTAGGGCTGGGGGATGTGAGGGGGGAGAGGAAAAAGGGGGCTTAGTCTGGGAAGGTCTTCTGGAGGAGGTGAGCTCTCAGTAGGGCTTTGAAGGGAGGAAGAGAGCTAGCTTGGCGGATGTGGAGAGGGAGGGCATTCCAGGGGGAGGACGTGGGCCTGGAGTCGATGGCGGGACAGGGGAGAACGAGGTACAGTGAGGAGGCTAGCAGCAGAGGAGCAGAGGGTGCCGGCTGGGCTGTAGAAGGAGAGTAGGGAGGTGAGGTACGAGGGGGCGAGGTGATGGAGAGCCTTGAAGCCGAGAGTAAGGAATTTTTGTTCGGCACAAAGATGGTCTGGGCAGCAGCATGAAGTATAGACTGAAGTGGGGAGAGATAGGACGATGGGACATCAGAGAGGAGGGTGATACAGTATTCCAGTCGGGATAGGATGAGAGATTCAACCAGTAAGGTAGCGGTTTGGATGGAGAGGAAAGGGCAGATCTTGGTGATGTTGAGGAGCTGAGACCGGCAGGTTTTGGTGACGGACTAGGTGTGAGGGGTGAACTAGAGAGAAGATTCGAGGATGACACGGAAAGGAGACGGAAAGGATGGTAGTGCCGTCTACAGTGACGGGAAAGTCAGGGAGAGAGGGCAGGGTTTGGGAGGGAAGATAACGAGTTCAGTCTTGGACATCTTGGGTTTTAGATGGTGGGCAGCCATCCAGATGGAGATGTCCTGAAGGCAGGAGGTGACACGAGCCTGAAGGGAGGGAGAGAGAGCAGGGGCAGAGATGTTGATTTGGGTGTCATCACCGTAGAGATGATAGCTGAAGACGTGGGAGCAAATGAGCTCACCCAGGGAGTGAGTGTAGATAGAGAACAGAAGGGGACCAAGAACTTACCCTTGAGGAATCCCTACAGTAAGGGGATGGGAGGGGGAGGAAGAGCCCGCAAAGGAGACTGAGAATGAACGGCCGGAGAGATAAGAGGAAAACTAGGAGAAGACGGAGTCTGTGAAGCCAAGGTTGGATAGCGTGTTGAGGAGAAGGGGGTGGTCCACAGTGTCGAAGGCAGCTCAGAGGTCAAGGAGGATTAGGATAGAGTTGGAGCTGTTGGATTTGGCAAGAAGGTGGTCATTGGTGACTTTTGAGAGGGCAGCTTTGGTGGGGTGTATGGGACGGAAGCCAGATTGGAGGGGGTCAAGGCGAGAGTTGGCATGGAGGAATTCGACTCAGCGGGTGTAAACCACTCGTTCTAGGAATTTGGAAAGGAATGGTAGGAGGGAGATAGGGAGATACCTAGAAGGAGAAGTGGGGTCAAGAGGGGTTTTTTAGGATGGGGATACATGGGCATGTTTGAAGGCAGAGGGGAAGGAACCAGTGGAGAGTTAGCGGTTGAAGATGGAAGTTAAGGAGGGTAGGAGGGAAGGGGCGAGAGATTTCACAAGAAAAGAGGGAATGGCGTCAGAAGCACAGGTGGCTCGAGCACTTGAGAGGAGGGAGGAGATCTCATCTGAAGATACTGCTGGGAAGGATGGGAGAGTAGCAGAGAGGGTTGAGAGCAGGGGGGTTGGAGAAGGTGGAGGAGGGACTTTGAGGATCTCAGATGTGATGGAGTTAATTTTACTAATGAAGTAGGAGACCAGATCGTTGGGGGTGAGGTATGGAGGAGAGGGAGGAGCAGGGGGCCTGAGAAGGGAGTTAAATATACGGAAGAGCTGACGGGGATGATGGGCATGCGTGTCAATAAGGGAGGAAAAATAGTTTTGCCTGGCAGAGGAGAGGGAAGAGTTAAGACACGAAAGGATAAACTTGAAGTGAACAAGGTTGACTTGGTGTTTAGACTTTCGCCAGCAACGTTCAGTAGCTCGAGCATAAGAGCGAAGGAGGCGGACAGTGGCAGTGATCCAAGGCTGTGGGTTAGTGGTACGAGAGCAGCGAAGGGAAAGGGGAACGAGCGAGGTGAGCTGCGTAGAGTGGATAAAGTTGAGAGCAGTAATCTGATCATCAAGATTGGGTAGAGAGGAAAGGGAGGCGAGGTGTGGTGTGAGGCGCTCAGAAAGATGGATGGGGTCGAGAGAGTGGAGGTCTCTGTGAGGCAGTAATATAGATTTCCAGGGGAGAGGAGTGTGAGTGAGGAGGCAAGTGAGAATGTTATGATCAGAGAGAGGGATTTCAGAGTTAGTGAGGGTGGAGATAGTATAGCGGTAGGAAATGGTGTGACCAAATTGGTGAGTGGGCGAGTTGGGGAGTAGCAGGAGGTTGGCAGCGTCAAAGAGAGACGGGCGGCAGAGGAGTCACCAGGAACATCCATGTGGATGTTGAAGCCTCCGAGGGTCAATGTGGGCATGGAAAAGGAGAGAAGAAAGGTGAGAAAACGGTCAAAATCCTTAAATAAGTTGGAGGTGGGGCCAGGGTGGGGGCGGTATATGACGGCTACAAAAAACTGGAGGGGGTGGTAGAGGCGAATAATGTGGGCTTCAAAGGAGGGGAAGGAAAGGGCAGGGGGAGGAGGGATAATGGGAAAGTGACACTGGGGATCAAGAAGGAAACCGACACGTCCTCCTTTTCCGGTGAGTCTGGGGCAGTGGGAGAAGAAGAAGTCACTACTGGAGAGAGTAGCAGAAGAGACCGTGTTGTTCGGAGAGAGCCATGTTTCAGTTAGGGCGAGGAGGAGTAGAGAGCTGTAAAGGAATAGGTCCAGGATGAAAGGGAGCTTACCTGTAATGGGGAGGGTGTTCCATAGGCCACAATTGGCAGCAGCTGCGGAGGGAGAGGAGGGAGGGGGAAAGGAGCGAGGTGTGGAGAGGGTTTGGATTGGGATGAGTTGGCGGGGGCCTGTGGGGGAGAGTGGGAAGAGGGGTGGTGATGAGAAAGGAGACCTGGAATGGGGTGGAGGCTGGGAGGAAGGGAGGGAGGGGGCTGGGAGGGAGGAGTTGAGGGTTGGCACTGATACAGAGGGATCCTGGGGAGGGGTAAGGGGGAGGGGTGAGGGTGGGGGAAAGGGAGGGAAAGAGCTGGGTGGGAGAGGGGAAGGGGAAGGTGAAGAATGGGAAGGGCAGTTTCGAGCAGGGGAATCGATAGTTCATGGTGAGGTCAGTAAGGTAAATGACAGCACAGTGAGAGGTTATCAATTAAAATGTAGTAGCAATAGCACAGTAGCAATGATATAAGTAGGTGATGACAGCACAGAGGGTAGTGAACAATTAACATGATATGGCAATAATAAAATAAGCAGATGATGATATCACAGAGAACAGATAACAACTACTATGTGATGGAACAAAATAAGCAGGTGATGACATCACAGAGAGCAGTTAACAATTAACATGCAGAAGCATAAAATAGGCAGTTGATGCTCAGAGCAGAAGGATGAATTGTCCATAGGTCAGTCAAATCAGATCAAAGACGTTAATGGCAAGGAGAGTCCAGGGGCTCTTTGAAAAATTTTCTCTGAGGTGGAGGAGGATGGAGTCCTATGGATGGCGGTTCTGGAGTAGGGCGGAACTGTTAAGGGGGGGTCATGGGAGCGGAGATGACTGGAGAGAGGAGTGAACAGCCAAATAGCATGGGTGGGCTGACTAGGTGCGAATGAGGTTGTTGTTAAAGTAACTCGGTGATAACAAGGGACTTTTTCCCGGGGTAGGGGAGGCGGGGCCGGGGGGGGGGGGCAGTCAGATCCGTACCGTGAAGGGGGAAGTGGGGGGGCTCCTCAAAAACGGTCGCTTAAGGGGTGGTGGGGGGGATAGAAGCAGGGGGACACAATGTCCACGAACAAGCAAGGGGATATGATGTTTCACGATCAGCTAGGGGGACACAATGTCCCACGATCCCAGTTGGCTGCTTGGACAGACAGGAAGTGGCTTCGAGCGGTGAGTGTGGTGGTGATGGGGGGTGGGGGCCCAGCCCAAGGGCCTCGGTGCCCTCGGGTGGGGATGCAGATATCCGGGTGGGGGACGGCCAGGAGCCCGACCATGGTGTATGGGCGCCCGATAGCAGGCTGCTCGGGAACGGACGGACGGATGGACAGACGGACAGAGGGAGGGAGGGGAGGGGAGCCCCGGCCCTCGCGGCGGCATCCGGAGGAGAGAATCCTTCTGCGAGCAGCAGGGCCGCGCCGTGTGATGGCGGGCGGGATTCTCAGGATCGGGATCCCGGGTTCCTATGGCGGCGCTCCTGGCGGCCCTCTGAGGAAAGGATTCTGCCGGGAGCAGTGGGGACTCGCGGTGTGATGGCGGGCCGGCCTCTCAGGATCGGAATCCCGAGCAGGGCTAGGGCAACTTCTAGTGCTACGGTTGTGGTCAGTGTTCTTTCTGGGGTTATGGTTAGGACTCGATCTAGGGTTAAGATTATAGTTAGAGTTAGGGTTAGTTCAGGTGATAGGGGTTGGTTAAAGGTTAGGGTTAGGTTTAAATTTAGTTCGAGGGCTAGTGCTAGGCCAGGGTTAGGGTTAGAGCTAGATTTGGAGTTAGGGATAGAGTTAGCGTTAAGGTTAGACTTAGGGATAGCATTATGGTTAGTTGCAGCTGAAGGCTAGGCCTAGGGCTAGTCTTTGAGATAGGGTTGGTGTAAGGGTTGAGGTGAGGTTTAGTATTACAGCTAGGGTTACCACCAGGGCTAGGGCTAGAGTTAGTTCTTGGATTAGGGATAGGGTTAACATTAGGTCTAGGCTTGGATTTACTTTTAGGGTAAGGGCTAGGGTTAGGGTTAGAGTTGGTGTTACACTTAGATGCAGAACTAAGGCTAGGCCTAGGGTTGGAGTCATGGCTTAGGGTTAGGGCAAGAATTAGAGCTAGGTTTAAGATTAAGTATAGAGATAGGGTTAGGGTTTGGGTTAGGGTTAGGGTTAACCGTTGGGCTAGGAGTAGACTTAGAGATAGGGGTAGTGTTTGGCCTAGGTTTGGACCTAGGGTTAGGGTTAGGGTTAGAGCCAGCACTATAATTAAGGTTAGGGTTATGTTTAGTTGTAGACCTGAGGCTGGGCCTAGAGCTAGGGTTATGGTTAGGTTTAATGCTAAGCCTAGGGCTAGAATTAGATGTAAAGATAGGGTTAGAGTTGGGACTTAGGTAATTAGCTTTAGGGTTAGAGATAGGTCCAGGGTTGGTGTTATGGTTAGTTGTAGATTTAAGGCTAGGCCTAGGGCTAGGGTCATGGCTAGGGTTAGAGCTTGGGCTAGGATTATGGCCAGTGTTAGGGCTACAGCTAGGGTTAAGGATAGGGTTAGGGGTGGGTAGTGTTATGGCTAGTTTTAGACTTGAGCCTAGGCCTAGGGCTAGGGTTATGGTTTAGGGTTAAGGCCAGGCCCCTAGGCCCTAGCTAGGTTTAGGATTAAATTGAAGTGATAAGGTTGGGGTTTGGGTTATGGTGAAGTTTAGTGTTATAAGTAGGGTAAGCAATTGGACTAGGGCTACGTTTAGGGATAGGGGTAGCCTTAGGTCTAGCTTGGGGCCTAAGGTGAGGATTAGGGTTATTTTTAGAGTTAGAGCTCAGGTTAGGGTTGGGATTAGGGTTCGTGTAGGATTTACAGTTAGGGTTAGTGTTAGGCTAGTGCCAGGGCTATTGTTAGTGTTAGTATTACTGGTAGGTTAGGATTAGGGTTATGCTTAGAGTTAGGGTTAAGATTTGAGTTAGTTGTAAGTTTAAGAGTAGGCCTAGGGCTAGGGTTAGTGTTTTTGATGGAGCTAGGACTAAGAATAGGTTTCGGATTAGAGTTAGAGCATTAGGGTTAAGATTAGGATTTGGGTGAGGTTTAGTGATAGGGTTAGGATTAGGGTTAAGATTATTTTTAGGGCTGTGATTAGGGTTTGAGTTAGTGGTAGACTTAAATCTAGGTCCTAGGCTAGGGTTAGTGTTCGGGATGGAGCTACAACTAGGACTAGGGCTAGGATTAGGCTTAGAGAAAGAGGATTAAGGTTAAGATTAGGATTTTGGTGAGGTTCAGGGTTAGTGGTAGGATTAGGATTAGGGGTAATGTCAGGTTTAGGATAAGGGCTATGGCTCTGGTAAAAGTAAATCATGAGGTTAGGTTTAGGGTTAGGGTTAAAGCTAGCAGTAAGGTGAGGTTTGGGAAATAGGGTTTGCATTAGGGTTAGGCCTTACTTAAGGTTTTCAGTTGGGGTTAGGGTAAATGTTGGGTAAGGTTCAGTAAGGTAAGGCTTCAGTTAAAGGTTAGATTTGGTTTTGTGGTTAGGTTTAGGGTTAGTGTTTTTTTCAGTGTAAAGGCTCCTGTAAAATTAATGTTAGGGGTAGATCTAGATGTAAGGTTAGGGGTAAGATTAGAATTAGAGTTAGGGTTATGCTAATTGCTAGGACTAAAGTTAGGCTTAGAGACAGGAATAGTGTTCAGTTTAGGGTTAGCCGAGGGCTAAGGTTAGGTTTAGAGTTAGAGTTACGTTTTAGGTTAGGGTTAGGATCAGGATTATGGTTAGAGGTCTGGTTCAATTTATGGTTCGGGTTAGAATAAGGGTTAAGGTTAGGGTTAGAGTTATGTTTACGTTTAAGGTTAGGGCTAAGGCTAGGGCAAGGGTAAGGGTTAGAGCTATGCCTAGGGCTAGAATGGGGTTTAGGGTTAGAGGGAGGGCGAGTAGCAAGTTTATGGTGAGTGTTAGGGTAGTGTTGGGTACAGAGGCAGCGTTAGGGTTAGAGCTACAGTTAGAGTTAGCATAAGAGCAAGGGGTTGGGTTTTGGAGAGGGTTTAGGGCTAATCTTAGGGCTACGTTAGGGATAAAGGATAGGGTAAGGTTTAGGCTTGTGGGTTAGTTTTGGGTTAAGGTTGGGGTTAGAATTAGGATTCATGTTAAGGGATAGGAATGGGTCTAATATTAGGGTAAGAGTTAGGGTCAGAGGTATGACTGGGTTTAGTGTTTGTGGTTAGGGTTTGTGTTAGTGATAGGTATTGGTTTAAGGTTAGGGATAGTGTTAGGGCTAAAAATAAAGTTAGATTTAGGATTAGGGTTAGAGCTTGGGTTAGCACTAGGGCTAAAGTTAGGGTTAGTTAGGGCTAAAGTTAGCGTTAGCTAGGGCTAAAGTTACGGCTATGGATATGCTTAGGGTTACGCTTAGACCTAGGACCAGTGTTGGCTTAGGTTTGAAATTAACTGCCAGGGTAGGCCCAAGGTAAGTGTTAAAGTTATGTTTACAGTTAGGAGTAGAGTTAGATCGAGGTTTGTGGTTAGGGTTAGTGTTAACGTTATGGTTAGGTTTAGGGTTAGCGTTACTGTTAATCACAGCTTTAAGGCAATGCCTAGATCTGTGCCTCGGGACGGGGTTGGTGTTTGGGTTATGTTGAGGTTTAGTGCTACGGTGAGGGCTAACTCTAGAGTTAGAGCTAGGATTAGGTCTTTGGTTAGGGATACCGTTAGTGTTAGGTCTAGATTTGGGCTTACTTTTAGAGTTAGCGTTAGGGTTAGGGTTAGATCGACAAAATCGTACATTTACTCAACTTGCCTACTTAGCAGGAGAGAAAAAAATGGCAGAAGGCAAAAAGTCGACTCCAGAAGTGTTGTATGCTGCAAGGCAAAGATCTGTAGGTATAGATATCTGTAGATATCTTCTGTTACTGCATTACTTTTCTTCATGGAACCGAACATTTGACATTTCAAGAACAGCACATGTCGCATTCTGTGGCATAGGTCTTTCAACACAAATGACTTTGCCAGAATGAAGAGAAACACACATTCACTCAACTTTCTTAGCAGGATAGAAGAAAGATGGCACATGCAGAACTCTAGACTCTAGACTCCTGAAGGGATGTACACCGCAGGTGTACACCACAGATGTCTGTGTAGATATCTGCTGTTAATGGATTACTACTGTACACGGAACTGAGTATTTAAATAGTCAGGAAGAGGTCGTTTGGCTTTTTTTTGTGCCAGACGGGCTTCAGTTCAAGTGACTTGACAGCAGGAGAGAAGAAAAATAGTCCATACAGAAGAATAGACACTTGAAGGGGTGTGCAGTTCACGACAGGAATTCCCCTTGATTACTTCAGTTATGCTTTTATGTAGAAATGAACGTTTGAAATTTCAAGAAGTGATCAAATGGCATTTCATACCTTTCCTTCTTAGCAAGGATAGAAGAAAAATGGTCCATGTTGATTACTTGACTCCTGATAGGCTGCATCAGGAGGGAATTGCAGGACAAGGATCAGTGTAGTTATCTTCTGTTACTGAAGGGATATATGCTGCAGGGCTCTAGATGGAACTGAAATCGTTCTAGATGGGAAATGATACATTCAGAACCCTAGACCCCTTAATTCGTTGCATACTGCCTTCCAAAGATCAGTGTAAACATCTTCTATTTCTGTATTCCTATTTTACGTGGAACTGATCAGTTGAAATTTCATGAAGCTCCCTTATAGCATTTTGTGCCAGAGGTTTGGTTTCAATCGGTTTCAACACAAGGAACTTTAAGAGAATGAAGAAAACACACGTTCACTCATCACATTCGCTCTTACTTAGTGAGCTAGAAAAAAATGAGTAAGGCAGCAGAGTATACCTTGGTGGGTCGTACACTGGATCAGTGGTTTTATCCATAACCCCAACAATAAACCTAAGTTTAGCCTTAACTTTGGTTTTAGTCTTGATGATTAAAAATTACTGGATCAAAGACTAATGTAGCTATCTTCTGTTACAGTATTCTACTATTTCATATGGAACTGAATATTTGAACTTTCAAGAAGAACCCATTTGCTTAACAGAGTTAGGGCAAGAGTTAGTTTTAGAGTTATTGTCAGGATTAGCATAAAGGCTATGCTTAGGGCTACAGTTAGTTTTAGCACTAGGGTTAGAGCCAAGTTTAGGGCTAAGCCTAGGGGTATGGTTAAGGTGAGACTTAGATTTAGGGATCAATTTCAGGATATGGTGTGGTTTCGGGGTTAGGGTTGGAGTTAAAGTTAAATTTAGGTTCATGGCTAGGGATATTGTAAGGGTCTCGCTAGGGCTAGGTTACGGTTGCATGTTATGGTTAGGTTTTGGATTAGTTTTAGGATTAAACATAAGGGTTATGGCTTATACTGGGTTTAGTTTTTAAGGTTAGTGTTAGTTTCAGTTGTTATTATGGTGAAGACTTGGGGTAGAGTTATGGCTAGGATTAAGGATTAGAGTTAAGTATAGGATAAGGGTTAGAGTTAGGGTATGGGGTAAGGCTAGGTCTAGGACTAACGTTAGAGTTAGGCCTAAAGCTATTAGGGTTATGGTCAAAATTAGGGCTAGTGCTAGGATTGGGGTTAGGGTTAAACTTGGGTTTCCGGCCTGTTCTATGATTAGGGCTACAGTTAAGGGTTTGGATTAGGGTTAGGACTAGAGCTGGGGTTAGGTTTAAGGTTAAGGTTAGGGTTACTGTTAGGGCTAGGGTGAGGGTTGGGTTTATGGTTAACATTAGGACTAAGGTTAGGTTTAAGGATATGGTTGGGATTAGGGTTAGGGTTAGCATTTAGGTTAGGGTTAGGGCTAGAGCTGGGCTTAGACGTAGAGTTACGTTTAGGGTTATTTACTGTTAGGGCTAGAGTTAGGGTTTAGTTTTAAGGTTAAGGTTAGATTTAGCATGAGGGCTAGGGCTAGATGACAGAAAGGGTTGGTCTTAGAGTTAGGGTTAGGGTTACAATTAGGCTTAGATTTAGGGTTATAGCTAGAGGTTAGAGTTAGTCTTAAGGCTTGGTCTATGTCTAGGGTTAAACTTAGGTTTTGGGTTATCTTTAAGGTTATTCTGAAATTTATGTTTGGGTTTTGGTTAGGGCTAGGGCTAAACTAGTATGAAAGTTAGAGTTAGGGCTGTGGCTAGGGCTGAAGCTAGGGCAAGACCTAGGATTAGGGGGAGGGTTAGGGTAGGGGCTAGGGCTCGAGTGAGGCCTAGGGCTAGGTTTAGGGTTAGAAACCTATTCACTTTAGTTTCACTTTCCAGTGACCTTCCCCACTGCTTTCACACTTGCCCATGTCTCCTTTATCCTAAAACAAACCCCTCATGGCTTGACCCTCACGGCTCCCTCCAGTTATCACTCCATCTCTCTCCTACTGTTTCTCTCCAAACTCCTTGAGGGTGTTGACTCTACACGCTGTCTCAAATTGCTCTCCACTAATTCTCTCCTTGAACCCCTCCAAATCTGGCTTCTCTCCCCTTCACTCCACAGAAACCGCCCTTTCAAAGTCACTAGAGATCTCCTTCTTGCTAAATCTGATGGCCTCTATTCCATCTTAATCCTCCTTTCAGAACTCCCAGCTGCCGTTTACACTGCCGACCACTCTATTCTACTGGAAACATTATCCAATCTTAGTTTCACTGACATTGTTCCTTCGCGATTCCCCTCTCATCTCTCTGGCTGCTAATTCTCAATCTCCTTTCAAGGGCCATCTCAATCTCTTCTACCTCCCACCACCTAACTCTGGGGTTCCCTCAAGGTCCACCTCTGGGTCCCCTTATCTTCTCCATCTACATCTACTCCCTTGGAGAACTCATTCACTCCCATGGCTTTAACTACCACCACTTTGTGGATGATACCCAAATCTATATCTCCAGCCCTGATCTTGCTCCCTCTCTGCAGTCTCCCATTTCCTCCTGCCTTCAAGGCATCTCTACTTGGATGGCCTCCTGTCATCTCAAACTTAACATGTACAAAACAGAAGTCATCTTCCCACTCAAACCCTTTCCTCTCCTTGACTTTACCATCACTGTAGACGGCAACACTATCCTAATTGCCTCACAAGTCCACACCCTTGGCGTTATTCTTAATCATAATAATTGTGGTATTTGTTAAACACTTACTATGTGCCAGGCTCTGTTCTAAACGCTAGGGTGGATACAATTAAATTGGGTTGGACATAATCTCTGTCCTAATGGGGCTCACTATCTAAATCCCCATTTTACAGATGAGGTAATTGAGGCCCAGAGAAGTGAAGTGACCTGACCAAGGTCACACAGCGGACATGTGGTGGAGGCAGGATTTGAACCCATGAACCCAGCCTTGACGTCTCTCTCTCATTCAATTTACATTTTCAATCCATCACTAAATCTTGTTGGTCCCACCTTCACGACATCGCTAAAATCTGCCCTTTCCTCTCCATCCAAACTGCTACGACGTTAATGCAATCACTCATCCTAGGCTACATTGATTACTGTATCAGCCTCCTTACTGACCTCTCAGCCTCCTTTGTCTCCCCAGTCCATTCTATACTTCACTCTGTTGCCCGGATCATATTTTCTACAAAAATGCTCAAGACATGTTTCCCCACTCCTCAAGAAACTCCAGTGGTTGCCCATCCACCTCTGCATTAAATGAAAACTCCTCGCCATTGGCTTTAAACACTCAATCACCTCTCCCCCTCCTACCTAACCTCACTACTCTCCTGATACAACCCAGCCCGCACTCTTCACTCTTCTAATGCTAACCTTCACACTCTACCTCGATCTCATCTGTCTCGTCACCACCCAATCAACCAGGTTCTGCTATTGCCTGGAACACTCTCCTTCCTCGAATTAAACAGACAATTACTCTCCCCCACCTTTGAAAGCTTCATTAAAGGTGAATCTCCTCCAAGATTAAGGTTTTACTCTTCTCCTATGACCTTCTGCATTGCCGTGACTTGCCCTATTTATTCACCCCCCCCCACCCAGCCCCACAGCACTTATATACGTATCTGCAATTCATTTATTCATATTAATGCCTATTTCTCCCTCTAGGTTATGAGTTTATTGTGGGCAGGGAATGTGTCCGTTCATTGTTATATTGTACACAGTAAGTGTATGCACAGCAAGTGCTCAATAAATACAACTGAATGAATTTATCATTATAGTTAGTGTTAGTGATAGTGTGAGAGTTCATGGTTAGGTTTGGGGTAAGGTCGGACTGGAGTTATGGTTAGGGTTAGGTTTAGCACCTGGGATAGGACAATATCTTCAGGTTAGATTTAGAGTTAGTGCTGGCCCCAGATTTAGGGTTAAGGATTGGTTTAGGGCTCCCCTACAGTTAGGGTTAGGGTTAGCGTTTAGGTTAGGGCTTGGGCTAAAGTTAGTGTTAAGTTAGAGTTACAGTTAAGGTAATGGGTAGGGTTAGGGTTCATCTTGGGGTTAGACCTAGGGTTTATGCTATGCCATGGTTAGGGTTAGCTTTAAGTATAGGGATAGCTAGAGACCACCAGCTTGCTCCAAGTCAGGCACCTCTAATCCCACTTCCTCCCAGGAGGACTCAAGTCACTGAACTGTCCACACACGGAGCATAGGCTGCTTACACATGTGGGGTTTTAACGCACCCTTTCATTTGCATAAACCTACGCCGAGCTGAAAAGGTCATCATATGCTCCCACAGGAACAAACCCTCATTACTCTTTGTGCTATCAGTCGGGTTCAGTGGATTCCCCTTCGCAGTAGAGCAGGAAGCTGACATCCCTCACTCTCCAGTGGTCCCCATTCCTCACCCTTAGTCTTTCCTCTACTTGTCCATTGATTTCCACCTCTTGGATCAATCTGCCATCTTGGAGCCACGTCGTCTGGGTGTGGGGTCAGGGGGTATCCCCAAATTACCACAAGGCACTAGGGAAACATGGGGCACTAGGGTCAATCCTAAAATGTGCTAGGGCGGGGCTTGAAGATGTCCAGCAGTGGCAGCCTCTTCAGAATTCACTGCAAGCTGCACTCTGGGGCTGGGGGATGCACCGTGATACCTTCTGCCGGGCTGTGTGTGTGGGAAGTCTGGGCTTGAACTGGGGCTGGTCAGAAGGTGGAGCCGAGCCCTAGGGCTGGTAAGGGGTGGGAGGTGATGTGCACGGACACGGAGACACCTTTTGAACACCACGGAGTTGTTCAAAGTGACAGTAGCTTAGAACCTCAGGGTGTGCTGAGAGAGAGAGGGGAGTGGGAAGGGGAGGGGTGGCATCAGAAGGTTGGAGCCCCCACTGTGCACTGCAGGGTTCACATTGGATCATGGGGCAAAAACACAGCTTCCCTCCCAAAGGGAGGCTAACCGATACCAGGTTTTGGAGCCAAGGAAGGGAAGGAGCAAAGGGAGTAGACCACCAAGGCAGTCCAGGAATGCCCAGCAGCAGCAAAGGGCCTATGCACGGGGCTCCATGCTAGAGAACATCCGGGAGTTACCTCCAAGCCCGAGAAGGGAAACGGTAATGTTTAGGGTAAGGCCTAAGGTTAGAGTAAGGGCTAGGGCTATATTAACCGCTTTAGCTATGTCAAGGGTTAGCGTTTGGGTTAGGTTTCAAGTTAGGTTTAGAGATGGAGTTCGGGCCGGGGTTAAGGTAAAGGCTAGGATTACAGCTAGGGTTTTGGTTAAGGTTGGATTTAGGGTTAGGATTAGGGTTAGGGTTAAGGTTAGGGATAGGGTTACGGTTTGGGTTAGAGTTACAATTAGTTCTTGAGTTTGGGTTAGGATTAGGGTGCAGGTTAGGATTTGGGGTTGGGTGAGGTATAAGGTTATGGTCAATTTTAGGGTTAGAGCTAGAGCTAGGGTTAGGGTTAGAGTTCCAGTTCGGGTTAGGGTTAGTGCCTAACTCCCCCGGGTTGTGGAAGCATTTTGGGGGCTGTGTAGTTAAGCTCTCCTATCCCTGAGTATTTCATTCATCCTGAAACTCTCCCAATCCAACAAGTAGCCCTCAAACTTATCCTTACCCATCATTCTTAGTACAAAACTAGCCCCAACCCTAATTCTACCACAAACTGTAACTCTAACCCAAACTCTGACCCTAGCCTTTGGCCTAGTCTTAGCCTTAGCTGTAGTCATATCCTAACCTTAAACCTAACCCTAACCCTAGCCCTAGCACTAACACTAACCCCATCCCTAACTCTAACCCTAACTATATAAACCGTATACCACAAAGTCTAAACCTAACCCTAGCTCTAACCCAAAACCTAACCCTAACCCTAACCCTAACCATAACCCTGGGCACAAACATAGACCTCACATTAACCCTGAACCTAGTTCTAAACCCTAAACCTAGCCCTAACCCAGTGGATAAATGTTAACCGTAACACTAGACCTCACCATAACACAAACCCCTTCCCTAACACTATCTCTAACACCTATTCCTAAGCCTATCCTTAGGCCTAGTCCTAACCCTATCCCTAACCCAACGTAAGGTCTAGCCTTAAAACTACAACTAACCATAGCACTAAATCTAACCCAAACCTCACCCTTACTCCTAACCCTAGGTCCGAAGCTAGGCCTAACCCTAGCCCTATCCCTAACCATAGCCCTAGCTCAACTGCTACCCAAACCATGCCACTGAACCTTACCATAACCCAAACCCCAACTCTAACCCTACCTCTACACCTAATCCAAAAGCTAATACTAGGCCTAACCCTAAGCCCAACATAGCCCTCACCCTAGGCCTAGCTTTAAGTCTACAACCAACCATAGCCCTACCCCTAAATCTAATCCTAACTGTAACCCTTGCTCTAAAGGTAAGTCCAAACCTAGACCTAATGCTAACTCTATCCCTAACCCAAGACCTAAGCCTAGTTCTGGCCCTAGTGATAACGCTTATGTTAGCACTAAACTTCACCATAATTCAACACCAACCCTATCCCAAAGCCTAACACTACGCCTAGCCCTTAAGGCTGTAACTAACCATAACACTAACCCTAAACCTAACCCTATAGCACTAATCCCAAACCTAAGACTAACCTGAAACCTAAGCCTGGCCCTAGCCTTAGAGCTAACTTTAAACCAAACCATAACCCTAACACTAAAAGTAGCCCTAACACTTGACCTGACCCAAACCCTAGCCCTAATCCAACCCTAGATCAACTCCTAACCATAATTCTAGGCCTTACCCTAACACTAGCCTGAACTCCAACTCTAATGGTAGCCCCAATCCTAACAATATCCCTAACCCTAACTCTGACCCTATCCCTAGAAATAATGCTAACCATAACTCTAACCTAGTGTCTAGCTCTAACACTGTCCTAATGATAATCCTCCCCCTAATCCTAGTCATAGGCCTAGCCCTAAAACTCCCAGTTACCCTAACTCTAAATAATAATAATAAAAAAATAATAATTGTATTTGTTAAACACTCATTCTGTACTTGTACTGTTTTAAGCACTTGGATAGATACAAGGTCATCACGGTAGGAACAGTCCCTGTGTCACATGGGGATCACGGTCTTGATCCCTATTTTACATATGAGGTAACTGAGGCACAGAGAAGTTAAGTGACTTGACCAAGGTCACTGAGCAGACACATGGCAGAGCTATCTCTACCACTAATCCTAGCCCTAGACTGAGCCTTAACCCTAACCCTAACCTTAACCTTAACCCTCACTCTAACCCTCACCCTAAACCTAGTCCTAACATTAGCCCTAAACCGAAAACTAACCTTAACCCTAATCCTTGCCCTAATCTTAGCCATAATCCTAGCCTAACCCTAACCCTGACCTTAGTCGTAATCATAACTCTAACCCTAACCCAATCCTCTCCAATCCTATCATAACTCTCACACTCACCCAAGACCTGGCCCTAGCCCTAATGCCAACATTAACCCTAAACCAGTACCTAACAATGACCCAAACCTATGCATCACCCTAAACCTAGCCATAACATTCACTTTAACACTAGATCTGGTACTAGTCCTTAACACTAACCCTAATTCTAACCTTAACCCTTACCCCAAACTTAACCCTAGTCCTCCGCCCACCCTACCATTATCACCAGCCTTAGCTCTAACCCTAGCCATAACCCCAACTCTAGCCCTCATGCTAACTCTAACTCTAAACCTAACCCCGTTGTTCCCCGTGGTTTCGGGGGCAACTCTCGGGTTCTTACCCTCTCCGGGTCTTCGGACGTCTCCGGACGCGGCCCGCGCGTTCATACCAGGAAGAGTCAGCCAGAGGTTCAAAGCTTGGTTGCCGTTTATTTGCTATCAGCGGTTACATGGTTGAAAGAGAGAGAGAGCGAGAGAGAGAGGGGGAGAGAGCGCGCGCATGCGTGCCCCCCCTTTGTCTTGTTCGTCTCTTATACCCCCCATTGCCCGGGGGCAGGGTTTTCTCGGGGGATGGCGTATCGAGGCTTTGACCGCCCTCCAGCCACTAGCCTAACAACAGCTCTGTCCAGTCACGAAGGGTTTGCTCTGGCTCGCCCCCAGCCACCCATTGCCAACCATCGCTGGCTGCGGATATGGCCTTGAGTTTGCCTCCGAGCCTTGCAGGTGCAAGCTTGTTTTTCTTGCCCTGGTCTCTTTATCTCCTGTTGTTGACTCTGTTTGGCCTTGAGCCGTTGGGTACGGTTTGTGTGCACATACTGCCTGTCTCATCGCCTTCCCCCGCTCCCTACGTGTCCCCCTCCCGTTATGGCGGGGACCGCTAAGGGCATCCGCGCAATAGGAGCATCTCGACCTTAATCTCGCGGACCACCCGGGCAACAATGGAGCAAAAGAGATGAAGGAGGCACGGGAGGCACATGAGCAAAAGCAAAACCCCCTTTTGATCCTTCCGAGGCCCATGGCCACCGGGAGGATCACATACGACCCTCCTCGGGATAACAAAGGTCTTCCGCAAAGCCGGCGCCTAAAGTAAAAGATAAGGAAAAGACAAAAACATCCAGGCAAAAAGAAAAGATAGAAAAATCCAACAGAAAAATTCAAGCACAACTGAGCACACACAGCAATCCCCCTCCTCAGCGAAACACAGCGTCCAGACGGTGCTGCATGTCCGTGACTTCAGCTTTGGACAGGCGTGTGGTCGGGGTTTGTAGAAGCATCAGGGTAGATGAAGCACATCAGAGGAAGGCCTTCAGGAGCTGAAAAACACAGCACAGCAAAAAACCAAACCAGCGGCAAGACACACAAATAAGCAACCAGACAAAATCTCACAGGACCGAGGCCTATCCAGTAGACAGTGGATGGCTCAGAATCTTGAGAGTCAGCAGAAACCGACGGGGGAGTACAATCAGGAGGTGAAGCATCAAAAATGGCTGGCTTCACCTGGGAGTGATGGATCCATGAGGGGCGCTCGGCAACACGAACTGCAGAAAAGGAAGACAAGAGAACCTGGAAGGGCCCCTCCCAGGATGGCTTAAGTGAACCGTTGCCGACCATGCGCTTAACCCAAACCCAATCTCCAGCGATGAACGGATGCAGATGATCGGTGAGAGGGGTGCGCTGACGGAGGATTCCAGCAGCCTGCAGCTCAGCTAGAATTCCCTGGAGAGACAAAACATAGGCTCGCAAGGCATCATCGCCCTGGTATGGTGCATGTAAAGAACATTCAATTCTAAGTGGTCGATTCATTCATTCATTCATTCAATCGTATTTATTGAGCGCTGTGTGCAGAGCACTGTACTAAGCGCTTGGGAAGTCCAAGTTGGCAACATATAGAGACAGGTCGATAAATTTCAGATAGAACAGACTCAGTAAAATGTGATCCTTGATCGGAATCAATAACAGCAGGTGGCCCAAACCAGGGAATGACTTCCCGCTAGAGACATTTCACCACCGTAAGAGCAGTTGCTCGGGAGGAAGGGAAAACCTCCATCCACCTAGTCGGGTGATCAACAATGACTAGTAAATATCGGAAATGACCAGCCCTCGGAAGTGTCACAAAATCAACCTGCAAACCCTCAAAAGGGGAATAGACCCAAGGGCGTCCCCCGCAAGGGAACCCGATAACCAGGGTGAGCATTGAAGCTCTGGCAAGTAGCACAACTGGCTGTGACACATTTGGCAACAGGATGGATACCTGGGGCAAACCAAACTCGAAGAACTGTGGCTGCCAAGGCATCTGCACCAAAGTGAGTCTCCTGGTGAAGACCCAGACAAACTGGTCGCAGTGCAGCAGCGGGCAAAATAGGGCGTCCATCAGGGACCCAAAAGAGTCCGTCCCGTTCCAGTGCCTCATATTGAAAGGCTTCTACAGTCTCGGGAGTCCAGTCCAGGGGCTCTGGGGAAGTAATTTTTAGGAGCTCAAAAAGGGGTCTGGTTAACAACCCAAATTCTGGAATCCAAGCTCGACAAAACCCAGCCGCACCAAAAAACCTCTCAGGGCCCGCTTAGTAGTGGGGCGAGGCATGCATTGAATAAGGCTCGCTCTCTTGGGGGCGATTGCTCTTTCTCCCGCCCGCAACATGAACCCAAGATATTTTACCTGGGGCTGACACCACTGCAGTTTCTCGCGACTAACTTTAAGACCAAGCTGATGCAAACATGCTAGGACCTGGAGGGAACCTGACCGACACAGATCCTTCGTGTCCCCAGCAATAAGGATATCATCCACATGCTGAAACATACTGATCCCTTTGGGTACTTTGAGGGGAGATAAAGCTCTGCACAATTCTCTCGAAAAGATAGTTGGGGAGTGAACAAAACCCTGGGGGAGCCTCGTACAGGTTAGCTGACGACCTTCGCAGGTAAAGGCAAAAAGGTACTGGCTCTCACAGGACACCGGGATAGTAAAGAAAGCACCAGGTAGATCAATACAAGTAAAACAGGTTGCTTTGGGGCTCATGGAGCTAACTACTGCCGTGGGACTAGGAATCACAGCATGCATAGGCAAAACGTAAGAGTTAATTGCATGCAAGTCCTGGACTAACCGATAAGACAGAGGGGAGCCCAGTTTTCGCACAGGCAACACAGGAGTATTACAGGAAGACTGACATTCGACTAAAATTCCCTCGTGTCTCTTCTCTTTCTCCTTCATACACACTTACTCTAACCTTCATACACATACAATTTCCTTCAGAGGCAATCTCTCCACCCATCATTCCCCCTTATGGGACACCTGCTTCGCAGGGTGTAGATGCCTGAGCAGACAATTTCCTTCAACTGCAATTGCTTCACCTTCTCTTTTCTTTCTCCTTTTCCCTCCTTCTTCCTTTATACACATACAATTCTTTTAACCATCGTCTCTTCCCTCTCACTAAGACGAGTGAAAAAGTCATCAGAGGTTTCCCTTTCCCTCTGGATCATCCCGTGGAAGGAGTCCCAATTAGGGGGTTTACGGCCCAATTCTTGGATGGCTGCTAGGAGTGTCTGCTGCCCTTGAAAGGCTGCACGGAGGATACCATGTATAAGGAAGTCCACGTCCTTTAGCTCCCCCGGGTGGGAGTCTTCATAGGCCGTCATCTGTTCCCCAATAACGTCCCACCGCTCCTCCGTGATCCCGGAATCAAATATCCACGGGGAGGTCATAGTTATCTTCCCTATAAATGCCCTTATTGTTTTCAGCTCAATCTTTACCCCCTTACTTCTCAAAATCTTGTAACAGTGCCGGGTGTACAATTCCTTATCTTCTGGCTTATATATGGGCAACGATTGTGCCGTCCCCATCTTCCCGCCTGACCTTTAGCTACCTGGCCTACGGGGCACTCTCCCTGATCTTCCCAAATGGGGGTATCCGAGTCCACGTTGGGCGCCACTCGTTGCTCCCCGTGGTTTCGGGGGCAACTCTCGGGTTCTTACCCTCTCCGGGTCTTCGGACGTCTCCGGACGCGGCCCGCGCGTTCATACCAGGAAGAGTCAGCCAGAGGTTCAAAGCTTGGTTGCCGTTTATTTGCTATCAGCGGTTACATGGTTGAAAGAGAGAGAGAGCGAGAGAGAGAGAGGGAGAGAGCGCACGCATGCGTGCTCCCCCTTTGTCTTGTTCGTCTCTTATACCCCCCATTGCCCGGGGGCAGGGTTTTCTCGGGGGATGGCATATCGAGGCTTTGACTGCCCTCCAGCCACTAGCCTAACAACAGCTCTGTCCAGTCACGAAGGGTTTGCTCTGGCTCGCCCCCAGCCACCCATTGCCAACCATCGCTGGCTGCGGATATGGCCTTGAGTTTGCCTCCGAGCCTTGCAGGTGCAAGCTTGTTTTTCTTGCCCTGGTCTCTTTATCTCCTGTTGTTGAGTCTGTTTGGCCTTGAGCCGTTGGGTACGGTTTGTGTGCACATGCTGCCTGTCTCATCGCCTTCCCCCGCTCCCTACGTAACCCTCTACCTCACACTAACCCTAACCATTATTCTAGCCCTAAACCTAACTCTAACCCTAAACATAGCTTTATTTTTTGCCAAATTGTACTTTCCAAGTGCTTAATACAGTGCTCTGCACACAGAAAGTGCTCAAAGAATACAATTGAATGAATGAATAAACGAATAGCTAAACTTAACCCTAACCCTAGCACTAACCCTCGTGCTAACTCTAATCCAAAACCTAACTCTAACTCTAAACCTAACCCTAGCCCTTGGTGTTGTCCTAGTCCTAATCCCATACCCAACATTAACTTTAGCCCTAGACCTAGCCCTAATCCTTCCCCTAACACTAGCTGGAGGCCTAGCCAAAGTCCTAATCCTTACCCTAGATCTAACCCTGGATGTAGCCCTAAACCTCACCTTAACCCTTAACCTGATGCTAGTCATAGTGCTAACCCTAACCCTAACTCCAACGCTGACTCTAATCCTACCCCTACCTCTGAACTTAAATTTAACCCTAACCCTAGTCCCATACCTGTCCATAATGTACCCTCAACTCAAGCCATTACCCAAGTCCTTACTCTAACCATAGTCCTAACACTAACCCCAGGTCTAGCCCCCATGCCAACACTAACCCTAACAGTAATAATAACCCCAACCCTCACTCTCATCTAACCCTAACCCTAACCCTAATTAGTAATACTAGCCCCAGTCATAACCTTAACCCTAAACCTAACCTCAATTGAAACCCAAAGCCTTACTCTAGCCCTAAACTCTAACATTAACCCTAAACCTAAAGATAACCTGAACCCAAACTCTAACCCTTGCTCTAGCTCTAACCCTAATTAGCCCTAACCTAACCCTAATCCTAACCCTAACCTTAACCCTAAACATAACCCTAAAGCTAAATTTAAAGGTTGCATAAATTCTTACCCTAACCCTAACCCTAATTTTATTCCTAACTCTAGATCTAATCTCAGCCCTAACTCTAAATCTAACCCTAAACCTCCCACTAAATTTGGTTCTTATCCATATCCCCAACCCTAACTCTAAATCTAATTTTAAGCTTAGTCCTAGCTTTACTCCAAGCTCTAACACTAAAATCAATTGTAACCCCAAACTTCACCCTAACCTTAACCCTAACCATAACCCTAGCCCAAAGCCTATTCCTATTGCTAACCATAATCCTAACCCTAATCCTAATTGCATACCTCAATCTAACCCTAGTTATAGGCCTACCCCTAACCTTAACCCTAACTCCAACCTTATTGCTTACTCTAAATCCCAGAGCTAATCCTAGCCCTAGGCTTAGCCATAGCCATTACAATAACCCTAACCCTAATCCTACTGCTAATCCTGACCATAACTCTAGCCCTAAACATAAACCTAACCCTAACCCTAAAGTAGAACTTGACCCTAAAACTGACTCTAACACTAACTCCAACCCTCAACTTCATACTAACTCTAGCCCTCACCCTTAACCTTAGCCTTAACTCTAGCCCTAGCCCTAGCACTAACCCTAACTTCAATTCTAACTCCAACTCTGACCCTAACCGTAACCCAAGCCCTAACTAACCCTAACCCTAAACTAACTCAAGCCCTAAACCTATCCTTAACTCTAATCCTCAGCCTTTCACTAAGTACACAGGAGATGTAGAAGCCTGTCTGGGGACCATGAGAGTTGCCTCTTCCAGCCCCGAATATTCTGTTCACACTGCAACTCATTCAAGGGCAACAAATTGTGCAAACCCAACACTAGAACCTAGCACTATCCCTAGCCTAACATCAACTCTAAAACTAACCGTAACCATAAACCTACTCCTTGCCTTAGCCCTAACCCTATCCATGACTCTAATCTTATCCCTAAGCCTAATTCTAACCTTAGCCCTAAACCTAAACACTAGTCCTTAACTGCAACACTAACACTAACCCTAAACCTCATCATAACCCTAACCTTAAAACATACTCTAACCCTACCTCTTACCCTAGCCCTAGGCCTAGCCCCATCCCTAACCCTATATCACACCTAAACCTATACCCAACAAAAACCCTAGTCCTAATCCTAACCCTATCCCAAACCCTGACCCTAGCACTAATTCTAAAACTAACTCTAAAACTGACAGTAAACCTAACTCTAACTCTAACCCTTACACTCACCCAAGGCTTAGCCCTGGCTCTAACTCTGAAACTAAACCTAACTCTAAATGAAATCTTAACTCCTCAGCACTATGGAAACAAGTGGGGGCTCATTGTAAGTACGTTCTTCCAGCCCTAAGAACTATACTAGGACTACAAATTGCCCTAACTCTAACCCTAACCCTAATCCTAACTCTATGTTTATCCCCAATACTAGCCCTAGCGCTAACACTAACCCTAACCCTAACATTAGTCGTAGCCCTATCACTAATCTTAACCGTAATACTAACCCTAACCATGACCTAACCATAACTCTAACCCTAATGCTAATTCTAGCCCTAGACCTAGTACTAGAGTTTAACACTAGCCACACCCTAATTCCAAAATTAACCACAGACCTAATCTTAGTCCTAATCATTCATTCAATCAATCGTATTTATTGGCCGTTTACTGTGTGCAGAGCACTATATTAAGCGCTTGGGAAGTACGAGTTGGCAACATATAAAGACGGTCCGTACCCAACAGCGGGGTCACAGTCTAGAAGGGGGAGACAGAGAACAAAACAAAACATGTTAACAAAATAAAACAAATAGAATAAATATGTACAAGTAAAATAAATAGAGTAATAAATGTGTACAAACATATATACATATATACAGGGGCTGTGGGGAGGGGAAGTAGGTAAGACGGGGGGATGGGGAGGGGGAGGAGGGCGAGACGAAGAAGGGGGCTCAGTCTGGGAAGGCCTCCTGGAGGAGGTGAGCTCTCAGTAGGGCTTTGAAGGGAGGAAGAGAACTAGCTTGGTGGATGTGCGGAGGGAGGGCATTCCAGGCAAGGAGGAGGACTTGGGCCGGGGGTCGATGGCGGGACAGGCGAGAATGAGGCACAGTAAAGAGGCTAGCGGCAGAGGAGCGGAGGGTGCGGGCTGGGGTGTAGAAGGAAAGAAGCGAGGTGAGGTAGAAGGGTATGAGGTGATGGAGAGCCTTGAAGCTGATAGTGAGGAGTTCTTGCCTGATGCGTAGGTTGATTGGTAGCCACTGGAGATTTTTGAGGAGGGGAGAAACATGTCCAGAGCGTTTCTGCACAAAGACGATCCGGGAAGCAGTGTGAAGAATAAATTGAAGTGGGGAGAAACAGGAGGATGGGAGATCAGAGAGGAGGCTGATGCAGTAATCCAGTCGGGATAGGATGAGAGACTGAATTAGCAGGTTAGCGGTTTGTATGGAGAGGAAAGGGCGGATCGTGGCGATGTTGCGGAGGGGAGACCGGCAGGCTTTGGTGACGGATTGGATGTGAGGGGTGAAGAAGAGAGCAGTGTAGAGGATGACACCAAGGTTGTGGGCTTGTGAGACGGGAAGGATTGTAGTGCCGTCAACAGTGATGGGAAAGTCAGGGAGAGGGCAGGGTTTGGGAGGGAAGATAAGGAGTTCAGTCTTGGACATATTGAGCTTTAGATGGTGGACAGACATCCAGATGGAGATGTTCTGAAGGCAGGAGGAGATACGAGCCTGGAGAGAGGGAGAGCAGGGGTAGAGATGTAGATTTGGGTGTCATCAGCGTAGAGATGATAGTCGAAGCCGTGGGAGTGAATGATTTCTCGAAGTGAGTGAGTGTAGATAGAGAACAGAAGGGGACCAAGAATTGACCCTTGAGGAACCCCTACACTAAGGGGGATGGGAGGGGAAGGAGGAGCCCGCAAAGGAGGCTGAGAATGAACGGCTGAGACTGAGAATGAACGGCCGAGACTGAGAATGAATATAGGGTAATCCTTACACTAACACTGGCCTTAACCCTAACTCTAACCTTAACATTAATTCTAGCCTTACATGTAGACCCACACCTAGCCCTTACCCAATATATAACTTTTGCAGGAACCCTATACTTACACTGAATGAAATACAAACCCTGAACCTAACCCTAACCCTAAAGCCAACACTAACCCTTAGTCTAATCCTAACCTTAAAGCCAACACTAACCCTAACTCTAACTCTAAACATAAGCCTTGGCCTAACCCTAACATTAACTCTAATGCAAACCTTGTACCTAAACTTAACCTTACTGCTAGTCCTAACCTGAACCTTAAAACTATCCTTATGCTTTTCCCTTACCAGAACCTTATCTCTAACCATAACATAACTCTTAACTCTAATTCCTATCCTAACTCTAACTCTAGTCCTGGCCCTAACCCTAGCCGCACCACTAACTTTAGCCCTCACCTTAATCTTAACCTTAACCTTAACTCTAACCCTAGCCCTTATGCTAACCCTAAATCACATCAAAATCCTAATCCTTACCCTAATCCTCTCTCTAAACCTAATCCTAACTCTAGCCCTATTCATAGCCCCATCTATAACATTAACCCTGGCCCTAGGCCTAGTCTTAAGCCTACCACTAACTCAAACCCTATTCCTAAACCTAACCCTAACTCAAACCCTTCCTCTTAACTCTCACCCTAACACTAACCGTAAACATCACCAAAACCCTAATTCTCTATACCTAATCCTAATCCTAGCCATAGCCCTAGGACTGGTCCTAACTCAAAACCTAGTTATGACCCCAGCCCTAACCCTAACCCAAACACCAACTTTAACCCCAGTCCTAGGACTAGTCCTACCCCTACCCCTCACACAAGCCCTAACCCTAACCATAAACTTAAACCTACCCTTACACTTACATATAACCCTAAACCCTAACCCTAACCCCATTCTTAACCCACATAGGATTACTGCTTTAGCCTCCTCTCTAATCTCCCTTCCTACTGTCTCTCCCCACTTCAATCTATACTTCACTCTGCTGCCCTGATTATCTTTCTACTGAAATGCTCTGGGCATATCACTCCCCTCCTCAAAAATCTCCAGTGGTTGCCTGTCAACCTACGAATCAAGCAAAAACTCCTCACTCTTGGCTTCAAGGCTCTCCATCACCTCGCCCCCTCCTACGTCACCTCCCTTCTCCCTCTACATTCCCACGCTGCCCCCACACCCACTGCAATGGCTTTAAAATGGTACATCGAGCCACGAGGTGGAGATGAATGGACAAGTGGAGGAAGGTCTAGGGGTGAGGATTGGAGACCATTGGAGCATGAGGGATGCCAACGTCTAGGTCAATTAGAAATGAGAAGGCAGTGAACCCGACTGATAGCACAGGGAGTAATAAGGGTTTGCTCCTATGGGAGTATATAGTGACCGTCAGCTCGGGTGGGTTTATGCAAATGAAAGGATGTGTTAAAATCCCACCTGTGTAAGCAGCCTATGCTCAGTGTGTGGACAGTTCGGTGCCTGGACTGTTGGTCATTCATTCATTCACTCATTCAATTTTATTTACTGAGCGTTTACTGTGTGCAGAGTACTGAAGTAAGGGCCTAGAAAGCACAATTCAGCAACAAAAAGAGGCAATCCCCGCTCACAACGAGCTCATAGTCTGGGAGAGGGGAGATAGACACCAAAATAAGTAAACATGAATCAGTAGCATCATTATAAATAGGTAGAAATATATATATATATATATATATTATTGATAAAAATAAATAAAATTATAATTATAAACATGTAAATATATATACAAGTGCTGTGGGGGGCGCCTTCGAGCAAAGGGAGCTGGTTGGGGCAGTGGGGAGGGGAGGAGGAGCAAAGGAAAAGGGGTGTTTATTGAGCCCACCTGGGAGGGAGTGGGATTAATTTGCCTGATTTGGAGCATGCTGTGGTCTCTAGGTAGCCCTATCTCTAAAGCTAACCCTAACCTTGGCATAGAATACACCCTAAATCTAACTTCAAGCCAAACCTAACCCTACCCATAACTTTAACTGTACACTAACGCTTGCTCTAATACTAACCCTAATCCTAGGGGAACTCTAACGCAATCTCTAACACTAACCTTAATCCTAGGCCTAACTCTAAACTAGACCCTAATCCAAACCCTAGCCCTAACCCTAACCCTAATGCTAAATATAGGCCCAGCACTAACGATGTCTAAGCTTAATACACTGCCCTACCCTTGGTGCTAAACCTAACACTAACCATGACTCCAGTCTGACCCTAACCCAAAACCTAACCGTAACCCTCTCCCTAACCCTAATTTTAATGATAAAGGCATTCAAGTATATGCAGAACACTGTACTGAGGGCTTGGGAGAGTACAATATAGCAATGAACGGATACATTTCCTGCCCACAATAAGCTTGTAATCTAGAGGGGAAGACAGGCATTAATATGAATGAATGAATTACAGATATGTATGTAAATACTGTGGGGCTGGGACGGGGCGAGTCAGGGCAACGCACAAGGGCGTGAGAGAAGAGGAAAGGAAGCATTAGTCAGGGAAGGCCTCTTGAAGGAGATGCCCTTTAATAAGACTTTGAAAGGGGGAGAGAGTAATTGTTGGATTTGAGGGGGGAGGGCATTCCAGACCATGAGCAGGACCTGGAAAGGTGGACGGTGGCAAGAAAGCCAAGATCAAGGTATAATGAGACGGTTAGCATTAGAAAGGCAAAGGGTGCAAGCTGGGTAGCAAGATGAGAGAGGAGGGGACAAGGGGATTGAGTGTTTTGAAGCCAATGGTGAGGAGATTTTGTTTGATGCGAAGGTGGATGGGCGAATTGAATTATTTAATGGTTTAAGCGCAATGGATTGAACTTCCTTTTCGGGAGGAATGTGATTTATTAGTAATATTAGAGCTTCCCTGACAGGAAGAACACACACATACATTAATCGCGCGTGGGTGAGGCGGTTAGCTTTCATCCATGTGCACTTCCCACTCATAAAGAATCCACTTACTTTCCCACATGGAAGGAATCCACTTACTGTCCCACACCGGAGGAATCTGTTACGGTACCTGCGCACTTGGTGGGAGGCTAGCTCTCACCATGTAATCTCATTCATTCATTCAATCCTATTTATGGACCACTTACTGTGTGCAGAGCACTGCACTAAGCGCTTGAGAAGTACAAATTGGCAACATATACAGACGGTTCCTACCCAACAATGGGCTCACAGTCTAGAAAGGGGAGACAGACAACAAAACAGAATATGTGGACAGGTGTCACGTCGTCAGAACAAATCGAATTAAAGCTAAATGCACATCATTTAAAAATAAATAGAATAGTAAATATGCACAAGTAAGACAAACAGAGTAATAAATCTGTACAAACATATATACAGATGTTGTGGGGAAGGGAAGGAGGTAAGGTGGGGGGATGGGGAGGAGAAAAGGAAAAAGGGGGCTCAGTCTGGGAAGTCCTCTCGGAGGAGGTGAGCTCTCAGTAGGGTTTTGATGAGAGGATGAAAGCTAGCTTGGCAGATGTGCGAAGGGAGGGCATTCCAGGTCAGGGGGTGGACGTGGACTGGGGGTCGACGGCGGGACAGGCGCGAACGAAGTACAGTGAGGAGGTTAGCGGCAGAGGAGCAGAGGGCTGTAGAAGGAGAGGAGGGAGGTGAGGTAGGAGAGGGCGAGGTGATGGACAGCCTTGAAGCCGAGAGTGAGGAGTTTTGCCTGATGCGTAGGTTGATAGGAAACCACTGGAGATTTTTGAGGAGGAGAGTCACATGCCCAGAGCGTTTCTGCACAAAGATGATCCGGGCAGCAGTGTGAAGTATGGACTGAAGTGGGGAGAGACAGGAGGATGGGAGATCAGAGAGGAGGCTGATGCAGTAATCCAGTCGGGATAGGATGAGGGATTGAACCAGCAAGGTAGCGGTTTGGATGGAGAGGAAAGAGCGGATCTAGCGATGTTGTGGAGGTGAGACCGGCTGGTTTTGGTGACGGATTGGATGTTAGGGGTGAACGAGAGAGTGTAGTCGAGGATGACACCAAGGTTGCGGGCTTGTGAGACGGGAAGGATGGTAGTGCTGTCTACAGTGACAGAAATGTCAGGGAGAGGGCAGGGTCTGGGAAGAAAGATAAGGAGTTCAGTCTTGGACATATTGAGTTTTAGATGGTGGGCAGAGATCCAGATGGAGATGTCCTGAAGGCAGGATCAGGCACGAGCCTGAAGGGAGGGAGAGAGAGCAGGGGCAGAGATGTAGATTTGGGTGTCATCAGCGTAGAGATGACAGTTGAAGTGGTGGGAGTGAATGAGTTCACCAAGGGAGTGAGTGTAGATAGAGAATAGAAGGGGACCAAGAACTGACCCTTGAGGAACCCCTGCAGTTTGGGGATGGGAGGGGGAGGAGGAGCCCGCAAAGGGGGCTGAGAATGACCAGCCGGAGAGATAAGAGGAGAACTAGGAGAGGACAGAGTCTGTGAAGCCAAGGTTGTATAGCGTGTTGAAGAGAAGGGGGTGGTCCACAGTGTCGAAGGCAGATCAGAGGTCGAGGAGGATTAGGATAGAGCAGGAGCCGTTGGATCTGGCAAAAAGGTGGTCATTGGTGGCCTTTGAGAGGGCAGTTTCGGTGGAGTATAGGGGACGGAAGACAGATTGGAGGGGGTCAAGGAGAGAGTTGGCATGGAGGAAGTAGAGGCAGCGGGTGTAGACGACTCATTCTAGGAGTTTGGAAAGGAATGGTAGGAGGGAGATAGGACGATAACTAGAAGGGGAGGTGGGGTCAAGAGAGGTTTGTTTAGGATGGGGTAGACATGGGCTTTTTTGAAGGCAGAGGGGAAGGAACCAGTGGAGAGTGAGCGGTTGAAAATGGAAGTTAAGGAGGGGAGGAGGGAAGGGGCGAGAGATTTCAAAAGATGAGAGGGAATGGGTTCTGAAGCACAGGTGGATGGAGTAGCACTTGAGAGGAGGGTGATCTCATCTGAAGATACTGCTGGGAAGGATGGGAGAGTAGCGGAGAGGATTGAGAGCGGGGGGGTTGGAGAAGGGGAAGGAGTGACTTTTGGGAGCTCAGACATGATGGAGTTAATTTTACTAATGAAGTAGTAGGCCAGATGGTTGGGAGTGAGGGATGGAGGAAGGGGAGGAGCAGGGGGCCTAAGAAGTTACTTAAATGTATGGAAGAGCTGACGGGGATGATGGGCATGGGTGTCAATAAGGAGGAAAAATAGTTTTGCCTGGCAGAGGCGAGGGCAGAGCTAATCAATCAATCAATCGTATTTATTGAGCGCTTACTGTGTACAGAGCACTGTACTAAGCGCTTGGGAAGTACAAGTTGGCAACATATAAAGTCCCTACCCAACAGTGGGCTCACAGTCTAAACGGGGGAGACAGAGAACAAAACCAAACATATTAACAAAATAAATATAATAGATATGTACAAATAAAATAAATAAATAAGTAGAGTAATAAATATGTACAAACATATATACATATATACAGGTGCTGTGGGGAAGGGAAGGAGGTATGATGAGGGGGATGGAGAGAAGGAAGAGAGGGAGAGGAAGGAAGGGGCTCAGTCTGGAAAGGCCTCCTGGAGGAGGTGAGCTCTCAGTAGGGCCTTGAAGGGAGAAAGAGAGCTAGCTTGGCGGATGTGGGGAGGAAGGGCATTCCAGGCCCGGGGGATGACGTGGGCCGGGGGTCGATGACGGGACAGTCGAGAACGAGGCTCGGTGAGGAAATTAGCGGCAGAGGAGCAGAGGGTGCGGGGTGGGCTGTAGAAGGAGAGAGGGGAGGGGAGGTAGGAGGGGGCGAGGTGATGGAGAGCCTTGAAGCCCAGGGTGAGGAGTTTCTGCCTGTTGCGCAGATTGATTGGTAGCCACTGGAGATTTTTGAGAAGGGGAGTAACATGCCCAGAGCGTTTCTGGACAAAGGCAATCCGGGCAGCAGCATGAAGTATGGATTGAAGTGGGGAGAGACACGAGGATGGGAGATCCAAATTAGTTGGAGTAGAAGTTACCCTCAAATCAGGTAGCGGTTGAAGGTGGGTCAGGCCAACTGGGGTAATCACTCCCTGATGGATTGGGCAGTGGCCGCCATAAAAGTCACCTGGACCACCCCAGACGAGCTACCCGCTGAACCAGAAGATTGGGAGGATATAGAAGGGGCATGCACGTTATTGAGAAGGTTTGGAATGAGACAACAAATATATGCCACGGGAGATTATAGCCCCGATGCAGCACCCGTGAATTCTGGGTTGCGCAGTATACTCCTCTGGTCAGTGCCCCACTAAATACAGGAAGTGTTGCTGCCCCTGGCTGAGGAAAAGATGGGCAAGCCTGTCATAGATCTTATATTGGCTTTGGAGAATCTGGAGGGGCTGATTGCAAAGCCTAGCAGCATTCCAGGGGTGGCCCTGAAAAAACCCATTGCTCTGGAAGGATCAATACAGAAGGTATTCAAACCACAAATTTGAGGAGATTTAATAACCGCCGGGACCAAACGAGAAAAGATAGATATGCAGCCGAACACCGTGTTGCTCGCCCTGTGGAAAAAATTACCTAAGGATCAGAGGTTCCCAACAGGGGAAGACAAACGCACAGCTGAATCACCCAAAAGTGTCAATGGGCACAAAAAGGAGGTCTGTTCACTCAGACCCGGGTGGTGCCTTCTGCACTGCTGTACCCGGACCTGGGTGAATGGAGAGACCAGCCGTAGGGAAGTGTCCAAGGCCCCTCCCTTCGGGTCAGGTCAGTCAGAGGGGATCGGAGGCCATACGTTACCCTGACCATTTACTGGGGTCCCCGGAATATTCAGTCCACCCTCACCTTGGTGGACACCGGTGCAGAAACCATCTTTATATATGGGGACCCCAGCAAATTCACGGACCCCTGGATGTGGATTGAAGGGTTTGGGGGACACAGTCCCTCTGCCGTGAGAACCACCCTCCGATTGGGTGTCGGCCGAATGGCCCTGCCAACTACCAGGTACTCATCATGGTAGTACCCGAGTGCATATTGGGGGTGGTAACATTTGGGGACCCGACACCTCCTTCCTCGATCCCCTTGGTACCAATTTGAGAGAACTGCCCCGTGGAGAAGGAGGAGGGGGCGCCGTCAACTGGCACTTAGTACACTGACGGATCAGCCAAAGAGAACCCTCTGGACTGTGAGCCCGTTGTTCTGTAGGGACCGTCTCTATATGTTGCCAACTTGTACTTCCGAAGCGCTTAGTACAGTGCTCTGCACACTGTAAGCGTTCAATAAATACGATTGAATGAATGAATGAACCCGAGTACATGGGTTGCGGTTGCAGTCCACCCGCCGCCCCCCATGGATACCAACCTCTGGGAAGAAGGGGTCCATCAGTCCAGTCAATGGGCTGAACACAGGGCGGTATGGATGTTCCTATCCACGCACCCTGTTGTAGATGACTTGGCAACCGACACGTGGGCCATATACAACAGTCTAGCCCCATGGCTGGGGGTGTGGGAAGCCAATGGGTGGATGGTAGCACGGGGTGATGTATGGAAAAAGAGATGTGGCGTGACATCACCCGAATATTAAGAGCCCGGGAGGCCAACTTCCATGTGCCAGCTCACTGGGGAGCTCCCGGGAATGAGGAGGCAAACACGCTCGCACACGTGCTGGAGGCATGGTCCACGAACGCCATCCAGGAGGTACATGAAGTACTGGCTTATAGCGGGGTGGATGCCACGTATCGAGCCCTCCGGGGACCTGGGAGAGAAGGAGCCCACAGGGAGGTATGCAAATTATTGCGAGATTGTAAACATTGTATGCAAAAGAATTCACGGCCCTATGGCCAACATAGGGCCCCTGCCCCTAATCCATAAGATATATGCATTCACCGCGGTGGCTACGCGTACGGGAGTGGTGTATGCCTACCCGGTGACAGCAGCCATGCTGGTTGCTACTATACAAGAGCTTCAGGTGATGGGGGCTGGATACGGCTTGCCGGCCTACATAGATTCGGATCAGGGGACCCACTTTATGGGGCAGAAAGGCTGCGCAACATGACATTCTGTGGCCCTTACCCGGCTAGAAGGTGACACCGCAACTCCAGCACCGTTGACCATAGGTACGCAGCCCTATGGAACTGATGGTATGGTCCAAGGAATGGAACCGACGTGTGGTGGGATGCCGCCTGTGGTGGGATGATGCTCGTAAAGGACGAAGGTTGCCTACCATTGTAATCGCAGCTGGAGACTGTAATCGCCATGGGACATAGACGACTGTAACGGCATTTAATGCCACTGTGCAGGTGCCCTGCTACATGCTGGATACTTCCCATGATTAGAGTGTGAACGTCACGATGTCAAAGACAAGTGTCACAAATATCACCGCGATGGGCACAACGTCCTGGCAGATCACCTATGACATGGGCCGAAAGCGGCATGCTGCACCTCAACAGTAACCGAGAAACCGGCCAGATATGGGGATCAGGGAGAATTAGCGGCACCCAACATCCCCCTCGGATTACCCCTCCATGGCACAAGTATGGTTATTGGATGAACGACCCCGCCCATGGATGGGAAAATGCCACAGGTGGTTCCTGGAACTCGGGCACGCCCCTGCTGGTTGTCGAAGTAATACCGGACAATATGGATAATGGATAACCGGGGACCAGTGCCGTATACTATGGGAACCCACCCTGGAAGGGGCTCTCCTGTTCACCCACACTCGATGGAGTACCGAGGCAACCTCCTGGGCACTGGAACTGTGCTGGGTAGATACCCATCACCTGAACTGCTCCACTGCCCTGGCCCAGCTCCGGCGACCATGGACGTGGTGAGTAGGGAAACTGGTAGCCGGCAAGAGCCCCTTGGCGGCAGAAGAGAGACATCATTGGGCAGGTCGACAGCCCATTATGGGTATGGAATCAAGTGGACATACAAGACCTATAGGATGCGTCAGACCGAAACCTCCAAAACAAAAGCCAAATCCAACAGCTAATTAGCACTGGAATGTCACAGGACGCCAGCCGATGTAGAAGAATGGCACTGTCAACTGGTCCTCTGAAACTATGGGCGGGTATCCTCACAGGGAAGCTGGCCCGTTGGGCCTGAAATATCACTTTGTTGGATGTCTTCATCCAGACTCAGTTAGGACTGCTACCATACCTCACCACCCTAACGGAAGAAGTTAGCCGAGCACAATGCTCCCCCGGCCCATCCTGACTCGCCTGTATCCAGCCTCTGTCATATAGCCGGCCATTCAGGTTCTATCTAGCGGGTGTACCGCCCATTACTGTAACCTAGGGGTACGCCACCCGGTGGGCAACCTGCCCCTGAGAGCCACACCTTAGTGGGATTAGAGATAGTGCAGGATGGCAAGCGGGTCGTCCCCCTGGGGGAGAGGTGGGGATGGTGGAATAGGTCCAGGAATCAATGGCAGCCCTTCTCCCCTTCTGGATGTACCCAGGTTAAGAGGTATTGGTCCTAATCACAGGACCCCAGGACGCGTGAGGACATACAGGTCAGTTGGCCTATTTCCATCACCGGGGTGGAGGAGGGATACTACTGGTATTTGGGTAATGGGAAATTCTGTTCGACTTGCAGAGAACATTAAACATAACCATGATCACTTTTCATTATAATGTTAGTGCTGCCTCTGCTAATTTAACGCTTGTTTGTAGTAATATGTCTTTAGTAGGGTTGCACATTGACAATCGTATTGACCTCTCCGGATGGGAGCGGCATGAGCACCACACCCTCCGCTGGTGCTTTCCAGTGGATCTAGTGGACTCAGTAGCTTAGCCGGAGCAAGTTGAAGAGACCACGAAAGTGACTCGACAAGTCCTGGTGGACGCACAGCAAGATTGGAACAGCACCACGCTCCGCCTAACCAAAGCCGGACTGTAGATACGAACACTGAACCAAAAGATGGTGACAGACTGCCGGTGGTTCTCAAGGCTGTGGGGGTGCGGGAATGTGGGAACGGGACATTGGTCTAATGGATCGTGCTAGGGTGCGTCGTGCTCTGTGCAACTTTGGTGCTAAGATGCTGTTACTCGCGCAGACCAAAGCTATCGTGGTCCCCAGCTCCAGGTTTCTCTAGGCGTATGAGTGGATGAAGGGGTGGAGTGTGGGAAGAGTGTCCTATCTGTGAATTCACCCTCTCCTTCCGCCTGAGCAACCCACATCAAGGACCCAGAATTGCTATACTACAAGGTTGTGGAACGGAAACTGTCCCAATCAGATAGACAACCTGGGAATATGGGGAGGGCTAACTGGTACGAGGGGGGAGACCCCTCCTTCCTCTCCCATTCCTCCCCCTCCCCATCCCCCCGCCTCAACTCCTTCCCCTTCCCACAGCACCTGTAAATATGTATATATGTTTGTACATATTTATTACTCTATTTATTTATTTTACTTATACAAATTTATTCTATTTATTTTATTTTGTTAATATGTTTTGTTTTGTTGTTTGTCTCCCCCTTCTAGACTGTGAGCCCGTTGTTGGATAGGGACCGTCTCTATATGTTGCCAGCTTGTATTTTCCAAGCGCTTAGTACGGTGCTCTGCACACAGTAAGTGCTCAATAAATATGATTGAATGAATGAATGAAGTATATAAGACGTATTGCTGCTGTTTTTAATGGTAGGCGTTTAGACCGAGCCCTGCAGAGCCTGCCCTGCAGATTAGGACTTGGACCACCTCCTTCGCTTACTTGCAGCGCTATACTTATGTGAGTACATCCAATAAAGAGGCAGAACTGATCACTCTGGCTCGATGTCTGTTCTTTGGTTCGTCGTCGTCCAATCTCCCTCTGGTCTGCGATCCCGGCTGACTTGGGAGCATCTCCCCACAATCGTATTAATTGAGTGTTTACTGTGTGCAGAGCACTATACTAAGTGCTTGGGAGAGCACAATATAACAATATAATGGATACATTCCCTGACCACAGCAAGTTTACGATCTCGAGGGGTAGATGGACATTAATAGACATAAATAAATGACAGATATGGACAAAAGCGCTGTGGGACTGGGATGGGGGTATGAATAGAGGGAGCAGGTCAGGGTGCCACAGAAAGGAGTGGGACAAGAGTAAAGGAGGACTGTAATGGGAGATAGAACTGTAAAAGAAGATTAGGAAAGCCAATAGCCATGACACCCGACTGGACGCTGGGGTTTTGGTGCTGTTAGACAAGGGGGCAGAGAAACTGTGAGGGTGGCCAACGGGGTCACTCATGGATACTGGGCACAGACCAAGAGGCAGAACAGTTAGAAACCAGACTGTCCAGTAAAAAAACAGATGCATGGTTAATTAAGCACTTAGTACAATGCTCTGCACACGTAAGCACTCAATAACGATCGAATGAATCAATCAACTGCATTTACTGAACACTTACTGTGTAGAGAGCACTGCACTGAGCCTTTGGGAGAGTATAATACAGCAGAGTTGGTAGACACGTTCCCTGCCCACAGTGAGCTTACAATCTAGTGGGGGAGACAGACGTTAATATTAATCAATGAAGTATGGATATGGACATACGTGCTGTGGGGCTGAGGGAGGGGTGCAAATCTAATCACAAGGGTGACGTAGAAGGGAGTGGGAGAAGAGGAAATGAGGGCTAGGTCAGGGAAGACCTCTTGGAGATTTGCTGAAGTCTGTGAAGGTGGAGAGAGTGAGAGCTCAGAGGAAGATCGCATAACTAGTCAGTTTGCCAGAGATTCGTTCGTTATCGGAAGTTCTCTACATTATAAATTCATTATGATCGGTGACTATGTCTGTTTATTGCTGTGTTGTACGCTCCCAAGCGCTTACTACAGTGCTTTACACACAGCAAGCGCTAAACGAAAACAGCTGAATGAATTTGTGACCATGGGCATTCTCATGGGTGAGGGAGGTAACATTAGAGGTGCAGTCTGAGACCTACTGAATGTCGGAGATAATGTCAACTCTGGGACTCCTGAGTCTTCCAGCTAATGAGTCTCTCAGAGCAAGCCCGGGGCTAGTCCTGTAAGTGTACTCATTCATTCATTTATTCAATCGTATTTATTGAGCGCTTACTGTGTGCAGAGCACTGTACTAAGCGCTTGGGAGGTACAGGTCGGCAACATCTAGAGATGGCTCCTAACCAACAACGGGCTCACAGTCTAGAAGAGGGAGACAGACAACAAAACAAAACATGTAGACATGTGTCAAAATCGTCAGAACAAATAGAATTATAGCTATATGCTCCTTCTCTGTGCCTCCATGGAAAATCCACAGATAATCCATAAAAATGGGAAACACCACCAAGGTAAGAGAATTCCTCCTGTTGAGATTCTCGGAAGTCCGGGAGCTGCAGCTGGTCCACGCCGTGCTGTTTCTCCTGCTCTACCTGGCGGCCCTGGAGGGGAATCTCCTCATCGTCGCTGTCACCGCCCTCGACCGATGCCTCCACACTCTCATGTACTTCTTCCTCAGGAACCTGTCCATCCTCGACCTCTTCCTCATCTCCGTCACCGTCCCCAACTCCGCCCACAACTCTCTGATCAATGGTAGAGCCATTTCTCTAAGGGACTGTGTGACTCAAGTCGTTTTAGTGATTTCATTTGCTTTCTTGGAGTTGTCCCTTCTCACGGCAATGCCCTAAGACCACTACGCCGCCATCGGCTGCCCCCTGCGTTACGAGGTCATCATGGACTCAGGGACCTGAGGGAATATGGCGGCCGCCTCGTGGCTCAGCGGTGGTCTGTTCAGGGAGATGTACTCACCCGGGACATTAACGCCAAGCTTCTGTGGCTGTATCCTGATCCAGCAGTTCTTCTGCGACGTCTTTTCCTTACTGGAGATTTCCTATTCTGAAACGCACGTTGTCATCGATGTCAGCGTGGCCACTGCATTTAGTTTGGCTTTCATCTCCTTCATTTTCATCGTCATCGTCGTGCACATCTTCTGGGCCGGGCTGAGGATGCCGGTCGCCTAGGGCAGGGCCAAAGCGTTCTCCACCTGCCAGCTCCACCTCGTCGACGTCACCATCTTCCTCTCAATAAATACGATTGAATGAATGATTATGTCCAAATCCTTACACTCTGTTGCTTCCCATCTGTAATTCACTAGAATGTCTGACTCCCCCATACGATTGCAAGTCCCATGAGATAGGGATCCTGTTTAACAAGCCTAGCTTTTTCTCCAGGGGCTTATAACAGTGCTCTGGTAGTACTCACCAAATGGAGAAGTAGAGTAGCCCAGCGGAAAATTCCCGGGCCTGGGAGTCAGAGGACCTGGGTTTTAATCCCCTCTCCACCACTTGTCTGCTCTGTGATCTTTATCAAGGCACTTCTCTGTGGTTCAGTTTCCTCATCTGTAAAATGGGGATGAAGACTGTGAGCCCCATGTGAGACGGAGGCTGTTGTCCCACCTGATTAGCTTGCATCTTATTCAGTTCTTGGCACATAGTAAGTGCTTAACAAATGCCGCAATTATTATTATTGTTATTATCATTATTATTATCTTCAGTGAATAAGAGGACAAAAACACAGAGACAGGAAAGAGTTGGTTAAGGATGGATCCTAGATCATAAGGAGGGAATAGAAAAGAGACCCTAGATCACAAAAATGATTCCAGGTGACAGAAAGGTAGCATCTGAGAAGACAGCTTAGTATCTATGAGGAGATGGTATTGGTAAAAAGAAATGATTCCAGCCTCCTCCACTTAAGGCCCTAAGTCATCAATCATCACCATCAATGGTACTTATTGAGTGCTTACTGGGTGCAGAACACTGTACTGAGCCCTTGAGAGAGTGCATTATGCCAGAGAAGCGCCATGGCATAGTGGCTAGAGCATGGGTTCTAATCCCGGCTCTGCCATCTGTCTGCTGTATAACCTTGGGCAAGTCACTTCACTTCTCTATGCCTCAGTTACCTGCTCTGTAAAATGGGGATCGAGAATGTGACTCCCACGTGGGACAGGGACTGCATCCAACCCAATTTGCTCATATCCACCCCAGCGCTTAGTACAGTACTTGACACATAGTAAGTGCTTAACAAATACTATTATTATTATTATTACTTTCATTGTAGTATAATAGAGTGGGTAGATACCTTCCCTAACAACTAGAAGCGAAAATCCTAGAGAGGGAGAGAGTCAATAACCTAAATAAATGATTTACGATATACAATTCAGAATTTATAAATACGAAGTGATGTGGGGTTGAGGGTAGCTTGATTATCCTCATGGCGAAGCCAGGATGATTCATTCATTCATTCTTTCAATCGTATTTGACAGCACAGTAGATTCTGGGGGCTTTCAGTCACGAGGTCCTTCAGAACAAAAGAGGAATCCTGCATTCTCCAAAGGGAAAAGAGAGGCCACGTGGTAAGGATTATAAATTGCCATTCGAGAGTAGTGCAGAATGTGAAAGACACCATTTTTCGGGAACTCCTCAACAAGACAGTGGTGTCTCCTCCCGGGTGCAACCAGCAGTCAATCAGCTGGATTTATTGAGAGTTTACTGTGTGCAGGGCACTGGAGTAAGTGCTCGGGAGAGTACAATATAACAGAATTTGGAAATACTTTCCATGGCCACTATGAACATACATTCCAGAGGGGGAGACAGACTTTAATTAATCCATCAGTGGTATTTACCTAACGCTTCCTGAATGCAGAGCTCTGTACTAAGCGCTCGGGAGAATTCAATGTAACAGAGTTGGGAGACAAGTTCCCTGACCACAGTGAGCTTGACTTCTACAGACGGAGGAGCTGAACAGCAAAAAGGGGAGGCTTTTTTAAGTCTGGGAGAAATGTGACGAGAAATCGCCTGCTCCCATCCATTGGAAAGTGCCCACTGCGTCAGGAAATCCATTTCAGTGACCTTCAGTTGTTTCGTTATTCATGTGAGTTCCTGCCTGATCCTTGTCTTCCTATAGTCTGTACAGTAATTGCTATATTTCAAGCACAGAGCTAGGCTCTAGGGTAGACACAAGATTGAACAAAGACCATGTCCCACTTGGGGCTCACAGCCTAAATTGGAGGGAGAACAGACATTTTTATAGATACTTGTTAAGCACTTAGTGTGTGTCTTCTAATAATAATATTGGTAATAATAATTATGGTAATTATTATGGCATTGGGTATGCACTTACTATGTGTCAGGCACTGTACTAAACTCTAGAATTATTCTAAATGATGGAGTTGATACAGGATTGGACATAGACCATGTCTCACATGGAGCTCACACTCTAAGTAAATGGATAACCGGTTTTGTTCAAATTGATACTTGTTAAGCACTTAGTACATGCCCAGTACTGTTCTATGCGCTGGGGGAGATAGAAAATAATAATAATAATAATAATAATAATAATAATAATAATTATGGTAATAATTATTATGGCATTGGGTATGCATTTACTATGTGTCAGGCACTGTACTAAGCTCTAGAACTATTCTAAGTGATGGAGTTGATACAGGATTGGACACAGACCACGTCTCACATGGAGCCCACACTCTAAGTAAATGGATAACCGGTTTTTTTATATTGATACTTGTTAAGCACTTAGTACATGCCTAGTACTGTTCTATGCTCTGGGGGAGATAGAAAATAATAACAATGGTATTTGTTAAGCGCTTGGTATATGCCAAGCACTGTCCTAAGCACTCGGGTAGATACAAGGTAATCAGGTTGTCTCACGCGAAGCTCACAGTCTTAATCCTCATTTTACAGATGAGGTCACTGAGGCAGAGAGAAGTTAAGTGTCTTGCCCCAGATCCCACAGCAGACAAGTGGCAGAGGCGGGATTAGAACCCACGTCTTCTGACTTCCAAACTCGTGCTCTTTCCACTAAGCCATGCTGCTTCTCTAATAATCAGATTGGACATAGACCCTCTCTCACATGGGGCTCGTAGTTTACGTAGCAAGGAGAAACGATAATTAATCACTATTTGCTGATTAAGGAACTGAGGCCAGAGAAGTTATGTGACTGGTCCAAGGTCTCACAGCAGGTCACACTGCAAGCTAGTGACAGATCTATATTAAAACTCTGTCTCTTGGTCCATGTATCTCCTTGAATTTTGTTTGGTTTCTGTGCTTCGGTCTCCCTTTCACTGTCTCTCTGCGTTTACCTGTCTTTTAGTCACCATGCCACTTCGTGTTTATCTTTGTATTAATTTGGGAGAGCGGAGTGGTGGTCTGTCGGATATGAAGGGAGAAGGCGTTCCGGGCAGAGAGACTAGTGTGACTAGATAAATAAGAGGATTTGCAGTATTTCAATCCTCACAGACATTTAAGAACAGGGAACGTTCGCGGGACAATAAATCGGTTTGAGTGCTTGCCTTCATTCCAGGCCAGAGGAAGAAGAAAGGGGAATCTCGGAGGTCCGATACAACCTAACAATTTCACTTTTCCTATGCTTCCCTCAGGTTGATACTCAATTGTTTTCTTGGTACCCTCAGGATGTCCTGAGACCATGTGGCCAATCACAAAGTTGCAAGGGAATTCCTCCTGCTGGCTTTCTCGGAGGTCCAGGAACTGCAGATGGACCATGCCGCATTGTTCCTCCTGATCTACCTGGTGGCTCTGACGGGGAATCTTCTCATCGACGCCATCACCGCCCTCGACCGGCGCCTGCACACCTCCATGTCCTTCTTCCTCAGGAACCTGTCCGTCCTCGACATCTGATACATCTCCGTCACCGTCCCTAAATCCATCCTCTAGTCCCTGATCAATAACAAATCCATCTATTTCAGAAGCTGTATGGCACAGGTCTTTTTGGTGGTTCCGTTGGTGGTTCAGAGCTGTCCGTCCTCATAGCGAGGTCCTAAGACTGCTACGCTGCCATCTGCCGGGACTCTGTTCCCGAGAGGCCCGCCCGCCATCACACCGCGTGGCCCCCGCTGCTCCCGGAAGGATTCTGTCCGCAGAGCGCCCCTATAGACGCCCGGGACTCCGTCCCCGAGAGGTCCGTCCGCCATCACACCGCGTGGCCCCCGTTGCTCCCGGAAGGATCCTCTCCTCATAGCGCGCCGCCGCAGACGCCAGGGACTCCGTTCCCGAGAGGCCCGCCCGCCCGTCCACCATCACGCCGCGTGGTCCCCGCTGCTCCAGGAATGATCCTCTCCTCAGAGCGCCCCCATAAACGCCCAGGACTCCGTTCCCGAGAGGCCCGCCCGTCATCACACCGCGTGGCCCCCGCTGCTCCCGGAAGGCTCCTCTCCTCCCAGCGCCGCCACAGACGCCCCCCTGCTTCCACCCCCCTCCCACTTAAGAGACCTTCCTTATATTGCCCCCCCCACCCCCCTCCCCGGTCCAGTCCTGACTGACTCCCCCCACCACCCCGGGAAAAAGGCCCTTGTTATCACCAAGTTACATTAACGACAACCTCATTCGCACCTACTCAGCCTTCTTGTCCCGCCATCGACCCCCGGCCCAAGTCCTCCCCCGGGCCTGGAATGTCCTCCCTCTGCCCATCCGCCAAGATAGCTCTCTTCTTCCCTTCAAGGCCCTACTGAGAGCTCATCTGCTCCAGGAGGCCTTCCCAGACTGAGCCCCTTCCTTCCTCTCCCCATCGTCCCCCTCTCCATCCCCCGCATCTTACCTTCCCCACAGCACCTAAATATATGTATATATATTTGTACATATTTATTACTTTATTTATTTATTTATTTTACTTGTACCTATCTATTCTATTTATTTTATTTTATTAGTATGTTTGTTTTTGTTCTCTGTCTCCCCTTCCTAGACTGTGAGCCCACTGTTGGGTAGGGACTGTCTCTATATGTTGCCAGCTTGTACTTCCCAAGCGCTTAGTACAGTGCTCTGCACATAGTAAGCGCTCAATAAATACGATTGATTGATTGATTGATTGATTGACTGATCTGCCTCCCCCTGCGCTACGACATAGACATGAACAGAAAGGCCTGTGGAAAGAGGGCTGCCGTCTCCTGGATCACGGCGGGGCTTCTCGGGGTGATGTACTCAACCGAGACGTTCACATTAAGCTTCTGAGAGTCCAACGTGATCCAGAAGTTCTTCTGCGATGTCCCCTCCTTACTGAAGATCTCCTGTTCAGAAACGCACCTTGTCGTTGATGTCAGCGTGTCTATGGGTAACGCCTTTGGTTTCCTCTGCTTCGTTTCCATCGTCGTCTCCTATGTCCACATCTTCTCGGCTGTGTTGAAGTTTCCGTCCACCGAGAGTCTGGCCATAGTCTTCTCCACCTGACTGCCCCAACTCGCCGTCGTCACCATTTTTCTTTCGACCAGACCCTTTGCTTACCTTAAAGCCGTGTCAGACTTCCCCTCGACGCTGGACCTGCTGGTGTCCGTGTTGTACACCGTGGAGCCCCCCATAATGAACCCTCCCATCTACAGCCTGAGGAACGGGGACATGAAGGCCGTCTTGAGGAATGTCTGTGGCTGAAATCCATTTCTCTTGTCTGCTCTTCCCTCAGCTTCGACTCTGAAATTGGCTGTATACCCCTTAAGTACTTTTTTACTCACCCCAGCCCCACTATACTTGCATTAATAGTCTCGTGCTCTACTATTTCCCCTAACGCTGATTTACTTTAATGCCCCCTGTAGGCTATACGTTTCTTGACGGCAAGTATCATGTCTACCAACTCATTTGCTTTGTACTCTCTCAAGTGCTTAGTACAGTGCTTTGCAAACAGCAAGCGCTCAACAAAAACCCATTGATTGATTGTCGTCCAAATTCCCAATAATGCATAGGGACAGAAAGCCACAAAGTTCAGAGGGGACGATGGGAGCGACAAAGAAGGCAGAGAAGGGCGTTGGGCAGAGAGAAATCGGGTAGATCTCGGAAACCAAGGGTGGAGTTGTCAGAGGATGATGAGGGGCTGCTGTGGGGCTGGTGGTGTTCCCACAATGACACGGCAGCCAGGACCAAGGGGGTTAGGGTGTAGAGGAGGAGGATTACCCAGAAGCTATTGCTCAGGAAATGGGCCACAATCAGAGGCCATTAGAGGACCAGGTAAAACAGATCCTGGGACATAATTGTGCAGGGAGAAAGCAGCATCTTGAGGGAAAGACTATAAACGTAATTTTTTTCAATGGTACTTAAGTGCTTATTATGTTTCAAGTACAGTACTAAGTGATGGGATAAGAGAAGAAGCAGGGTCTAGTGGGTAGAGCACAGGCCTGGGAGCTGATATGCCACTTGTCTGCTTTGCGACCTTGGGCAAGTTACTTCACTGTTCTATGCCTGAGTTGCTTCATCTGTAAAATGGGGATTAAGACTGTGAGCACTGTATGGGAAAGGAACTGTGTCCATTCTGATTAACTTGTGCTTAACTCGGAGCTTAGTACAGTGCCTGGCACATAAAAAATGTTGAATAAATACTACTAAAAAAGATAGCAGTGATAGATAGATATGAAGTCACTGAGCAGACAGGTGGTAGAGCTAGGGTTAAAAATAATAACTATATTCATTTATTCATTGATTCAATCGTATTTATTGAGCACTTACTGTGTGCATAGCACTGTACTAAGGGCTTGGAAAGTACAATTCATCACTAAAGAGAGACAATCCCTGCCCACAAAGGGCTTACAGTCAAGAAGGGGGGAGACAGACATCAAAACATGTAAACAGACATTGATATAAGTAGAGAGAATTATAGATATGTACATATACACACAAGTGCTTTAGAGTCGGGGGGGGGTAGAGCAAAGGTAGCGGGTCAGGGTGACGGGGAAGGACAGGGAAGCTCAGGAAAAGTGGGTCTTATTCTGGGATGATAATGATAATGATAATATTTGTAGTATTTGTTAAGTGCTTACTATGTGCCAGGCACTTTACTATGTGCCTGGCACTTTACAATGTATCAGGATGGTTACAAGCAAATCGTCTCAGACGGGTCTCAAAGTCTTAATCCTCATTTTAAAGTTCAGGGAACTGAGACGCAGAGAAGTGCAGTGACTTTCCCCAGGTCCTTGAGCAGACAGCTTACTGAGTTGGTATTAGAACCCAAGTCCCCTGGCTCCCCGCCCCATGCTCTCTCACCCGGGTCACGCTGCCTCTCCACACACTGGTTGGGTTCCTATGGAGCAACTCCTGAGAAGAACTACTCCGGCTGGGTCCACCCAGAGGGACCTCTACCTTCTCTCCACGGAGCCAGGCTCGATGGCAGAGTATTTCAGCCTCTGTGAGGGAGGGCAGATGGAGCAGAAATACTTAGTACCTGCACCAGAGCATTCTGGGATCAGCCAAGAGCATCTTGGATACAGATGGAAGGGGTGTCGGGCCCAGGGCAGCAGAGACCAGCCGAGACCAGCCAAGACCAACCGAAACCAGCCAAGACCAGCCGAAGCCAACAGAGAGAGCTCCCTCCGATCATCTCAGCCTGTCCCGGTGAGAATGAAGAACAGGAAAGGGAAGCCGTTAGAGCAAAATGGAAGTTTTCTTGTTTTGCCTCACAGATGCAATCGATGCTGATTGACTTTGTGAGGTCATTGGACAGAACCAGGACAGGCATCTTTCTTAAATAGTAGCCACTTGGTGTGTGGATAGAGCCCAGGCCTGGAAGCCAGAGGATCTGGATTCTAATCCCACCTCTGCCACTTGTCAGCTGTGTTATCTTGGGCCAGACACCTCACTTCTCTGTGCCTCAGTTACCTCACCTGTAAATTGGGGATTAAGACTGTGAGGCCCAAGTGGGACAGGGACTGTGTTCAACCTGTTTAGCTTGGATCTACCCCTGTGCTTAGAACAGTGCTTGGCATGTAGTAACTGCTTAACAAGTACCATTTTAAAAAAAGAGAAGGTAAGTGACTTTCCCAAGGTTGCACAGCAGAAAAGTGGCAGAGTCAGGTTTAGAACCCATGTTTTCTGACTCCCTGGCCTGCGCTCTTCCCACAAGACCACACTGCTTCTATTTTGTCTCTCACCCTTTCCTTCACCCCTTTCCTATTTTATTTGCTTCCTTTCCTCTGGCTCTCCCTTCCTTTTTCTCCTCTCCTATTCTACCACTCTTTGTCTCTCTCCACCTGTCTCTGTATTCGACTTTCAGATGACCATTAACATGTATTAGTGTTTCTGCCTTTGGTTCTGTCTCAAACGTCACTCTTCTCCTGTATTTCTGTCTCAATTCTTCTAATCTCCTCATTTTTCTGGGTTTCTATAGCTTTCAATTTATATTTCTTTGACTTTCTCTTCTTGTCTCAGACCCTCTGTATCTATTTCTCTGAACTTCTTTAGTCATAGTAGCAGCAGTAGTAGTAGCAACAGTCATAGAAATAACAGTGGTAGTAGTTACTCATATTGACGTCTGCATCCCCTTTTAAAATGTAAGCTGATTATGGGCAGGGAACGTATCTACTAATTTTACTGTAGTGTACTCTCCCAAGCACTAGGAACAGTGCTCTGTACATAATAAGTGCTCAGAAAATACTGCTGATTGATTGATTGATAATGGTAGTAGTAATAATAATAATTATGGTATTTAACTCATTCATTCATTCAATCATATTTATTGAGCGTTTACTGTGTGCAGAGCACTGTACTAAGCTCTTGGAAAGTACAATTCAGTAACAGAGTGAATCCCTACCCAAGAACAGGTTCACATTGTAGAGTGCTTAACATATGGTATTTGTTAAGCGCTTATTATGTGCCAAGCACTGTTCTCAGCGCTGGGGTAGGTACAGAGTAATCAGGTGGACTCACTTGGGGCTCGCAGTCTTAATCCCCATTTAACAGATGAGGTCACTGAGGCACATATAAATTAAGTGGTTTGCTCAAGGTCACACAGCAGACAAGTGGTGGAGGCGTGATTATAACCCATGTCTTCAGACTCCTAAGGCCATGCTCTTTCCACTAAACCATAGTGCTTCTCGAATAATCCGATTGGACATAGACTCTCCCACACAGAGGGTTCGCAGTTTATGTAGCAGGTAAAAAAGGTAATTAATCACTATTTTCAAATGAAGGAAATGAGGCCAGAGAAGTTATGTGATTGGCCCATCTCACAGCAAGTCACACTGCAAGCTAGTGACCTAGATATAATTAAAAATTTGTCTCGGTCTAGGTATCTCCATTAATTTTGATTGGTTTCTGTGCTTTTGTCTTCCTATCTCTGTTTCTCTGCGTCTGCCTCTCTTTAAGTCACCTTGCCGCTTCGTGTTTACCTTTTATTTGGGAGAAGAGAGTGTGGTCTGTCAGAAATGAAGGGACAGAGCAGATAGGCTAGTGTAACTAGATAAATAAGAGGAGTTGCACTATCGTGATCCTCACAAAAATTTAAGAACAGGGAACATTCCCGGGAGAATAAATCGGTTTGAGTGCTTGTCTTCATTCCAGGCCAGAGGCAGAAGAAAGGGGAATCTCAGAGGTCCGATGCAACCTATTTCACTTTTCCTCGGGTTTTCTCAGGGTGATACGCAATTGTTTCCTTGGTACCCTCAGGTAGTCCTCAGACCAGATGGCCAACTACACGGCGGTGAGGGAATTCCTCCTGCTGGGATTCTCGGAGGTCCGAGAGCTGCAGCTGGTCCAGGCCGAGCTGTTCCTCCTGGTCTACCTGGCGGCCCTGACGGGGAATCTCCTTATCGTCGCCGTCACCGCCCTCGACTGGCGCCTTCACACCCCCTTGTACTTCTTCCTCAGGAACCTGTCCGTCCTTGACATCTGCTACATCTCTGTCACCGTACCCAAATCCATCCTTAACTCCCTGATCGACAACAGATCCATCTATTTCATAAGCTGTATGGCACAGGTCTTTTTGGTGGTTCTGTTTGGTGGTTCAGATCTGTCCGTCCTCACGGCGATGTCCTACGACCGCTACACCACCATCTGCCACCCACTGCTCTACGACGTAATCATGACCAGAGGGTCTATGGAAAGATGGCCACCGTCTTCTGGCTCAGTGGGGGGCTTCTCGTGGTGATGTACCCAGCCGGGACGTTCACATTAAGCTTCTTTGAGTCCAACGTGATCCAGCAGTTTTTCTGCGACGTGCCCTCCTTTATGAAGATCTCCTGTTCGGAAACGTACGTTGTCGTTGACGTCAGCGTGTCTGTGGGTATCGCCTTTGGTTTCCTTTCCTTCGTCTCCATCATCGTCTCCCATGTCCACATCTTCTCGGCCGTGCTGAGATTCCCGTCCACCGAGAGTCGGGCCAAAGCCTTCTCCACCACCTCGCCGTCGTCACCCCTTTTCTCACGACCGGAACCTTCGCCTACCTCGAAACCGTGTCAGACTCCCCCTCGACGCTGGACCTATTAGTGTCCGCCTTCTACACCATGGTGCCCCCAACCCTGAATCCCCTCATCTACAGCCTGAGGAACAGGGACATGAAGGCTGCCTTGAGGAAAATTTGTGGCCGAAACCCATTCCTCTTGTCCGCTCTCCCCTCTGCTTCGACTGTGAAATTGGCTGTGTACCCCTTAAGCCCTTAATGTCGGGAATTAATGCGTGTCTCCCTCTCTAGACTGAGAGCTCGCTGTGGACAAGGAACATGTCTACCATCTCTTTTATATGGTAGTCTCCCAAATGCTTAATACATTGTCTTGCACGTCTTAAGAGCTTGATAAATATGATTGATTGATTGCTACTACTCCCAAAATGGCTACCCCTTGTTGCATCCTAAAATGGGTCCTGTACCAGATCTCCCTAAAATGGCTTCTGCTCATGCTTGCCACCAGAGTCTGCAATAAACTTCTGGGAGGGCATTCAGTGCTCATCCCCTGCCCTACTGCTCTTCCTTAGAAAAAGGCACATGGGCAGTGTGGCCCACTTTGATTTCATTCCTCCAACCATTCTCTGCTTCCCTCTTCTACATTCCCCCCATTTTTAAAAATGGTATTTGTTAAGTGCTTACTATGTGCCAAGCACTATGTTAAGCACTGGGGTAGATACAAAATAATCAGATCCCACATCGGGCTCACAGTAAAAGGGAAAGCAAGTTTTGAATCCCCATTTTTCAGAGGAGGGAACAGAGGCACAGGGAAGTGAAGCGACTCGCCGAAGGTCAAATTGCAGATCAGCGGTGGAACTGGAATTAGAACCCAGGTCCTTTGACCCCCAGGCCTGGGCTCTTTCCATAATGCCACGCTGCTTCTGCTGAGATATTCAGATGATCCTAATTCCTGGTATGAAATTAGGTTCAAATCTCCAGGGATTTTATTAATTCCAGAAAGGAGATGATGTTTAATCCATTGGCGTTGTTCTAGGAAGGACTCCCAGAGTAAGAACCACATGGGACTGTGCAGTTATTTAGGTTGTGAAGGCCGGGACCACAGGGAGCCCACGATCCCGGCCTTCCGAGATTCCCGGACAGTTAGCTGCCTCAGCAGAGTCCCGGGCCCGTGCTCCCACGGGGAATCCCCCAGGAAATAACCCGGCCTTCATATGAGGGGGTGGCGCAGCCATCTGGAGAGCCGAGAGGGCGTGGGAGGATCCTGACAGCTCTCACCCTCTCATCCAGACCTTCCTGTTACCCCACCAGCGTCCAGGACCGAAGACATAAAAATAAATGTGCTACTTGCTAAGCGTTTAGTATAGTTTAGCTAACCGTTTAGTATATCCCAAGAACTGTTGGTAAGTGCATTGGTAGACCCAAGACTGTATCGAGACTGTAAGCTCGTTGTGGGTAAGGAATGTGTCTGTTTATTGGTATATTGTACTCTCCCAAGCACTTAGTACATTGCTTTGCACCCTGTAAGCCCTCAATAAATACAATTGAATAATGGATGAATGAACAATTAGATCAGGAACAGTCTGAGATAGAGTGAGCCTCTCTCTCAGCAGAGGTTGGTGCTCCCTAGCCGAGGACAGTCCTGGTGACTCCGGAGATGAGCAGGGGAAAGGTGAGGGACAGAAATGGGAAATTTCTTCTGTTCCTGCCCAGATTTATGCGACATAGAGTTGAGCCAGTTCCCAGTCCCGATCAGAAGATAAATTTAAGGGAGAAGGAATTTCTCCATGTGTTAAGGGCAGGGAAATCATTTGCTAATTTTACTGTTAGACTCTCCCAAACGTTTAGTCCTGTGGTGTGAAAATATTAAGCACTCAACAAATCCTAATGATTGATTAACTTCTGGCTCCATGAAGATATACGAAGCTTAGTAATGTTAGTAATAATATTAGTTGTATCAATCATATATATAAAAATTAGGAGTAGTAGCAACATTAGGAGTATCGATCAATCAATCAATCAGTGCCTAGATCTATAGATCAATCATATTTATTGAGCACTTACTGTGTGCAGAGCACTCTAAGATGCATTTGGGAGAGTCCAATATAACAGAGTTAAGAGATACGTTCTTTGCCCACAAAGAGATTGCAGTATAGAGGCGGAACCTATTGTCTAGAGGTATAGATATATGTCTGTATCTTCATAGATTTATGAAGATTAGTAGTATTAATAATAGCAGTAACAATCAATCAATCAATGATATTTATTGAGCACGTACTGTTCACAGAGAATTGTACAAAACTCGTGAGAATTAGGGTTGGTAGACGCAATTCCTGATTAAAAGGTCTTTACAATCTGGTAATCTCTGGCTCACCCTCCTTGTGCACAGGGAATATGTCTACCAATTTGTTGTGTTGAACTCTCCCAAGTGCTTAAGACAGTGCTCTGCACATGGTAAGTGCTTAATAAATACCACTGATTTACTGATAGGGGAAGACAGACAAAGTAAAGTACAGATAGGGGAAGCAGTAAAGAATAAGAATATGGATATAATTCATATTATATCATATACATTATGATAAAATATATATCATAATATTATGGAAACAATAATAATGATAATGATAGTAATCGTAGTTCTTAAGCGCTTACTATGTGCCAAGCACCATTCTAAAAGCTGGGGTAGACACAAGGTAGAGCCATGTGGGGCTCACAGTCTAAATCCCCACTTTACAGATGAGGTAACTGAAGTGAAGTGGCTTGCACAAGGTAACACAGGGAACAAGAGTTGCGGTCGAAATTAGAACCCACATTCTTTGACTCCCAAGCCCGTGCTCTTTCCACTAAACCACGCTGCTTCGCATGTAAGCCATCTTTCCCATAATAATAATAATAATAATAATAATAATAATAATAATAATAATAATGGCATTTATTAATTGCTTACTACGTGCAAAGTACTGTTCTAAGAGCTGGGGAGATTACAAGGTGATCGGGGTGTCCCACGCGGGGCTCACAGTCTTTTTTTTTCCTTCTTTTTTTTTCTGTCTTGGAGCTGCCCAAACAGAGCCCTTGTCTTCCTCTTTCTCTGACCTCCGGCCTCCTGTTCCAGGGGATACTCCTTCGTGAGCCCCAGAAAGGAGATCAGGATCGTGTCAGCTGTGAGGAGGAGCAGCATGAGCAGCTGTGGCAGCAGCGGCTATTTCAGCAGTAGCCCCACCCTGAGCAGTAGCCCGCCCGTCCTCTGCAACTCCAAGTCAGTGTTGAAGAGACCTGTCACTTCTGATGAACTGCTGGCCCCTGGGGCCCCCTATGCAAGGAAGATTTTCACAATTGTTGGTGACGCAGTAGGGTAGGGCTTTGTCGTAAGAGAAAATAAGCCATGTCACATTCAGGCTGCGGATCCCAGTGGCCATGCAGCAGCGTCTGGAATGAAGGTCCGTCAGTTTGTGGTTTCTGTCAATGGACTCAACGTCCTCCACTTCGACTACCGGACAGTGAGCAACCTGATCCTGACCGGCCCTCGAACCATTGTCATGGAAGTGATGGAGGAGTTGGACTACTAAGGGAGGAAGCTTTCCTGTCCTTCCCTCCCTCCCTGCCCACCCGTCATCACCGGACAGTTTGTGAACAGAACGTGAGCAACCTCGGAGCAACCCAGATCAGCACCCGAATGACGTTCCCCAGCTCCATCGATCGGTTGACTTTGAACTTCGTAGCCATCCCCCTCTGACTGGTATTTTTGCATGGACCGATGTCTCCTAATAGGAAAAATGCCCTCCAGAAAGCTCCCCCATCCTTCCAGCAGAAAACCCGTTTGGACACCAAGTTTATCCATCCACATGCTGTTTTGCAGATTTCTTGGCACATACGATGTCCGTGTTCTTTAACTGTGAGATTTTTTTTTTGAAATAAAGCCTTTGACAGCCTTCTCTAGGAGGCATCAGACTGTTAGCATTTTCTCCTTCGTGAATGGGATGCTGACATACTAGTTGCAAAGTCACTTTGACATTCAGCAGGACTGCAACTTACCTCCAATTGAACCCATGCAGGAAGGGCCTGGGGCAGTTGAATCTGCCCGATTGGCATTTTGAAAAACATTTAAACATCTGAAAACTGCAAGCATCCCTGATAACATTTTGTATGTCCCACTGGGAGTAAATTTCACATTCAACTGCTAATTCTAGGAGAGTCGGGTGAAACGCTTTATATAATGTACAGAGGAACGGCACACCCTTCATGAATCCAAACCATCTGGGGCTAGAAACGAAGCAGCGTGACTTTCTGAAGTTGCTTCTGAATACGATGAATGTGTAGAGTAGCTTGAAAAAATATATATGTTTATGTTTATAAATCCAGATAGACATAAAGCATACATTCTGCCAGGAATAGGCTGAGACGATTTCCTCTTGTCAGTGAAAAATACAGTTCCTGGCCATTTTTCTTTTCCCTGAAATACTAGCTGTCTAATGAAGGACGAATGGGTGACCTCTCTCTTGCTCCTGGCATCTAGGCCTTCACTCCCTGACGTCGGACAGAGTCCCCCGTGATTGTTAGATTGTCTCCATATGTTGCCAATTTGTACTTCCCAAGCGCTTAGTACAGTGCTCTGCACACAGTAAGCGCTCAATAAATACGATTGATGATGATGATCCCCATTTTCCAGATGAGGTAACGGAGGCACAGAGAAGTGAAGTGACTTGCCCAAAGTCACACAGCTGACATGAGGTGGAGTCTGGAGTTGAACCCATGACCTCTGACTCCAAAGCCCGAGCTCCTTCTACTTGGCCACGCTGCTTGTCATAGAAGTGCTGTGGGGCTGGGATGAGTATCAGTGTGCTTATGGGGTATGACCCTCAGGCCCTTCAAGGCCCTTCCCTTCAAGGCCCTACTGAGAGCTCACCTTCTCCAGGAGTCCTTCCCAGACTGAGCCCCCTCCTTCCTCTCCCCCTTGTCCCCCTCTCCAGCCCCCCGTCTTACCTCCCTCCCTTCCCCACAGCACTGTATATATGTATAAATGTTTGTACATATTTATTACTCTATTTATTTTACTTGTACATATCTATTCTATTTATTTTATTTTGTTAATATGTTTGGTTTTGTTCTCTGTCTCCCCCTTCTAGACTGTGAGCCCACTGTTGGGTAGGGACTGTCTCTATATGTTGCCAACTTGTACTTCCCAAGCGCTTAGTACAGTGCTCTGCACACAGTAAGCGCTCAATAAATACCATTGATTGATTGATCTGTAGGAGACCCAGAAGGGAGCGGAAATGGAGTGATGGTGTAAGAGGTTAGTCAGGGAAGGCTTCTGGGAGGAGATGTGTTTTTAATAAGGCTTTGAAAGAGGGGAGAATGATCATTTGTTGGCTATGAAGGAGGAGGGAATTCCAGGACAGAGGGAGGTTGTAGAAAAGGGGTCAGTGGAAAGATTTATGAGATCGAAGTTCAGCGAATAGGTTGGCATTAGAGGAGCAAAGTGTCCAGGTGGGACTGTGGTACGAGATGAGCCATCAGGCAGAAGGAAAGAGCGGATGTGAGTTGGTGTTTGATACGGAGAGGATTGTGTAACCACTGGAGGCTTTTGAGGAGAAGGGAGATGGGCGTATATAACAAAGCAAACAGGGGACTCTGTGTAGCCTTGGTCTTTGCTGATAATGAAGAATAAAATGGGCATCATGATTGAGGGAAGGATTTGTCCTGAATCAAGACAGAAATTACAAGACGAGGTTCCTTCTACGATGTTGCCCCATCGCGCAATCAATCAATGGTATTTATTAGTGTTTATTATGTGCAGAGCACTGTACTAGGTGCTCGGAAGAGAACGATACAACAGAGTTGATAATAATAATTATTAAGCGCTTTCTTTGTGCCAGGCACTATACTAAGCAAAGTAGATACAAACAAATCGGGTTGGATATTGCCCCTGTCCGATATGGGGCTCACAGCCTTAATCACTATTTTACAGATGAGGTAACTGAGGCACAAAGAATTGAAGAGACTTGTTCAAGGCCACACAACAGAATTAGCAGAAAGGTTCGCTTCCCATAATGAGCTTTAAGTCTCGAACCTTTTATCTGAGTGTTTTCACCCTTATCTATATTCACCACTCAGCCCCAAAGCACTTACTTTCATATCTGTAAATCATTCATTACTATAAGTGTCTGTATCCCATTCCAGAACGGTAGCTCACTGTGGGCAGGAAATGTGTCTACCAACTCTGTTACCCTGTTTATAGTATACTCTCCCAAGGGCTTAGTATTGCGTTCTGCCTGCAGTAAGCACTCGATAAATGCGATTGATTGATTGACCGATGGATTGTCTGAAATCAGGTCCTACCACAAGACGCCTAAAGGCACCCCGTCGGACATGGCAAACATCTCCAAGGTGACGGAAATCCTCCTCCTGGGTTTCTCGGTGGTCCAGGAGCTGCAGCTGGTCCACACCGCGCTGTTCCTGCTGATCTACCTGCCGTCGCCATCACAGCCTTTGACCGGGGCCTCCACACCCCCATGTACCTCTTCCTCAGGTACCTGTCCTTCACTGATCTGCGTCCCTAAATCCATCCTCAACTCCCTGACGTACCGTAGAGAAATATCCCTCCTGAGTTGTGGTACCCAGCTCTTCTTTGCTGTTTCAGAGCTGTCCCTCCTCACGACGATGTGCTATGACCGCTACGCCCCCATCTTCCCCCGTCTGCGCTACGACCTCATCATGGACCGAGGGACCTGTGGGAAGTTGGTGGTCGCCACCGAGGGGCCTGGGAGAAGTTGGTGGCCGCCTCCTGGCTCAGCGCGGGGCTCTTCGGGCGATGTATTTAGCCGGAACGTTCACATTAAGCTTCTGTGAAACCAGTGTGATCCAGCGGTTCTTCTGTGACGTCTAGCACTTACTGAAGGTCTCCTGTTTGTAAACGCACGTTGTCGTTCACGCCAGCGTGGCTATGGGTATCAGCTTCAGTTTCATCTCCTTCGTCTCCATCGTCGTATCCTACATGCGCTTCTTCTCGGCCGTGCTGAGGTTCACGTCCAACGAGAGTCGGGCCAAAGCCTTCTTCACCTGCGTGCCGCACCTCACCGTCGTCACCCTTTTTGTCTCGACTGGATCCTTGGCTTACCTAAAGCCTGTCTCAGACTCCCCCTCGACGCTGGACCTGCTGGTATCCGTCTTCTACTTTGTGGTGCCCCCGCCCTGAACCCCCTCATCTACAGGCTGAGGAACCGCGACATGAAGGCCGCTCTCGGGAGGTTTCTGGGTGTGACAGGATGGTCCTGAGGAAATGGGGTGTTCCCTGTGTAGGAAGGCCTCCCTGGGGAGGGGACTGGGTGTGAGAGGATGGCTCTGAGAAATAGGGACATGCAGGTCGTCTTGGGGAGGGGGCTGGCTGTGAGGGGATAGTCCTGAGGCACAGGAACACATGAAGGTGGCCATGGAGAGGGGGCTGAGCATGAGAGGACAGTTCTGAGGAAGAGGGTCATGCAAGCTGACCTGCAGAATGTGCTGGGTGTAAGGGGATGGCTCTGAGGAAACCTTTGAGCCAAGATCCATTTACCAAGAGTCAAATAGACCTTTCCCCATCAATTTGCCCCCTTACCTGAACAGCCTGTTGTCCTACTATACCCCAACCCAGCCACTTCGCTCCTGTAATGCCAGACCTCTAATGCCAGACGGGATTGTACCACCATCTCGTCTACTTCACTGTCGATCCCTAGCTTACGTCCTGCCTCTGGCCTTCAAAGCCCTCTCTCTTCATGTCCAACAGACAATGACTCTCCCCACTTTCAAAGTCATACTGAAGGAACATCTCCTCCAAAAGGCCTTCTCTGACTAATCCCTCTTCTCTCATTCCCATCTGCGTCGTCTGTGCATTGGATTTACATCCTTTATTCACCCCACCTTCTGCCCCGCAGCACGTATGTCCATATCTGATACTTATATCTGATATTTATTTATATTAAGGTCTGTCTCACCCTCTAGACTGTAGCTCCTTGTGGGCGGGGAATAGGTCTACCAGATCTGTTATACTGTACTTTCCCATGAGCTTAGTACAGTGCTTTCCACAATGTAAACTCTCAATCGATATGATTCATTGATTGATTGATTATTGTCTGCCTTAGGCCGTCGAATTGTGTCATAGCGATGCCATGGACACATCTCTCCCAGAACGCCCCACTTCCATCTGCAATCGTTCTGGTGATGTATCAATAGAGCTTTCTTGGTAGAAATGAAATCTAAGTGGGCCTCGCTGCTCACGGGTCCTGTTAAAAGGAACAGTGTGTGTGTGGGAGGGGAGAGGGACAGGGAATGGGCACTGTATGACCTCCCACTCTACTTTCCCGCTTTCAAAGCTATATTGAAGGTGCAACCACTCCAAAATGACTTCTCTGACTATGCCCCCTTCTCTCACTCCCTTCTGCTTCATCTGTGCACTTCGATTTGCACCCTTTAATCACTCCACCTTCTGACTCGCAGCACTTATGTCCTTATCTGATATTTAGTTATTTATATATGTTAATGTCTGTCTCGGCCTCTAGACTGTAGCAAATTGTGGGTGGGGAATATGTCTGCCAACTCTGTTATACTGTACTCTCCCAGGAAGTGGTTAACCGTTGCCTCCTACTGCGCGGTAAATATTAGTCTCCACCCTCGACTCTCCCTCATTCCACTGCTGCCCAGGACACGTGAGTTTTGATCTGTAGCAGATTGCCTGCCACTCGCTATCCACTGCCCAAACTATGAATGGAAATGCCTCTGCTTGACTCTCCCTCCCATAGTCGAGACTGGTAGAGAGCTGGAAACTCTCCAGGTGCGACCCTGAGAGGGGATGATAGATTACTACTATTCCAAAATGGCCACCCCTTGTTGCTTCTAAAGATGGATCTTGTACCAAACCTAAGATGGCTTCTGTGATACTCGCCACCAGAGGGGAAAGTAAAGTGCTGGGAGGTCATACAGTGCTCAATCCCTGCCGCCAGCCACTGTTCTTTTGGACAGGCCCCATGAACAGCGAGACCCTCTTAGATTTCATTCCTACAAACAGTCTCTGGTATTTGTTCCGTGCTTACCATGTTCCAGGCACTGAACTAAGCACTAAGGAGATATAAGCTAGTAAGGTTAGAACACGGTCCCTGTCCTACATGGGGCTCACAGTCTTACTCTCCATTTTGGAGATGAGGAAACTGAGATCCAGAGAAGTGAAGTCATTTGCCCAAGGTCACACAGCAGACAAGTGGAGGAGGCAGGATTAGAACCCAGGTCCTTCTGATTCCAAAACCGGTGCTCTATCCATCAGGCCACACTGCTTCTCCTCAGCTTCCTCATGAAATAAAAATATTTTTGACTAGGTATTTCATTACCTGTTCATGTATCCTCTTGACCTTAAGCTCATTGTGGGCAGGGAGGGTTTTTACCAACCCTATTTTATTGTCTTCACCCAGGGTTTTAGTACAGTGCTGTACACACAGTAAGAGTTCAATAAATACCTTTGATTGATTGACTCCTCTAGACTGTAAGCTCCTTGTGGCCAGGGAATGTTTCTACCATGTCTGTCATATGGTACTTTTCCAAGTACTTAGTATAGTGCTCCGCATACTGTAGGCACTCAATAAATACCATTTGATTTACTGATCTACATGAATTGATTGATTTATTGACCAATTTTCTTCCCATCAGCCCCCTCCCCCGGAAATCTCCCGGAGACCCCCACAGCTGAACGTGGAGTATAAAACCGAGACCGCAGAGTGGAGGGGGAGTGTTATATTGTTACATTGCATTTTCCCAAGAGCTCAGTACAGTGCTTTGCCAAAAGTAAGCACTCAATAAATATGACTGAAAGAAAGAATGAATGAATGAATGAGTGCAGGCTAACCATACTTCCTGCCTCTGTCCCCGCTAGTAAGACCAGGGTGGTAGATACAATATGAACAGATTGGACACTGTCCCTGTCCAACATGGGGCTCACAGAATAAGAGGAAGAAAGAGCAGGTGTTTCATTCCCATTTTACAGATGAGGTAACTGAAGCAAAGGGAAGGGAGGTGAATTGCCCAAGGTCACACACTGGTCATTGGCGGACGTGGGATGAGAAGCCAGGTCCTCTGACTCTCAGGCCCAGACGGTTTCCATTAGGCCAGGGTGCTCTTGCTGAGATATTCAGATGGTTCTAATTCCTGTCTTGAAATGAGGTTCAAATCTCCAAGGTTTTTATTAATTCCGGAAAAAGAATGATTAGTCCGTTGATATTGTTCTAGGAAGGAGTCCCAGAGTGGGAACCATGTGGGACTGGGCAGTTATTTAGGTTGTAAGGGCTAGTACTACTGGGAGACCACGATCCCGGCCTTCCGAGATAACCGGACAATTAGCTGTCAGCGCAGTCCCGGGCCCGTCCTCCCACGGGGAATCCCCCAGGAAATAACCACGCCGTCATCTGAGGGGACGGCACAGCCATCCGGAGAGCTGAGCGGAGAGCGACGATCCTGACAGCCCCCTCCCCTCACCCAGACCTTCCTGTCACCCCCACCAGCACCAAGGACCAAAGAGACAAAAATAACTCTGCTACTTGCTAGGTGTTTAGTATATCCCAAGAACTGTTGGTGAATATGAAATAAGACCGTAAATTCTTTGTGGACAGGAAAAGCGTCTGCTAATTCTATTGTATTCTCCTAATTCTTTAGTCCAGTGCTCTGCACACAGTAAACGCTCAATAAATGCCATTGATTGATTTAGACAAGAAAATCAGATCAGGAACAGTCTGAGAGGTTACAATAAAGAGGTTTAGATATATGCCTATATCTTTATAGCCGTGTGATGATTAGTAATAGTAATAATAGTAGTATCAATCAATCAATCAGTGGTATTCATTGAGCACTTACTATTCACAGAACACTGTACTAAGCCTGTGAGAATTATAGTCGGTAGACATAATTCCTGACCAAAAGAACCTTACAATTTAGTAATCTCTTTATCCCCCTCCTTATGGGCAGGGAATGTGTCTACCAAATCTGTCGTATTGTATGCCTCCATTTGCTTAATACAGTGCTCCGCACATGGTAAGTGATCACTAAATACCATTAGTTGATTGATAGGGGGAGACAGAAATTAAAGTACATTATGGGGAGGGAAAACAATAGAGAATTAGACTATGGGTATAAGTGTTGTGGTGCTGGGTAGAGTGTTAAAGTGCTTATGTATACGAAGGGGGAGGGAATGACAGGCCAGAGAGAGGATAAGCAAGGGGTCAGTGGTGAGATAGATGAGGTCAAGGTACAGTGAATAAGTTGGTGTTAAAGGAGCAGAGTGTGTGGGCTGGGTTGGAGTAGGGGATTCGTGAGGTCAGGAAGCAGTCAGGTAGTTCGTAAGCTCATTGTGGGCAGAGAATGTGCCTGTCTATTTTTATATTATACTCTCCCAAGCACTTAGTACAGCTATGCACTCAGAGGGTGCTCAATAAATACGATTGGCTGACTGACTTATTAGGAGGTAAAGATGTGATTTGAGTGCCTTAAAGCTGAAGGTAAGGAGTTGGTATTCGTTATGGAGAGAGGTTGGAAACCAGGGGAAATTTTTGAGGAGAGGGGAGATGCGTGGATATGACAAAGCAAGCAAGAGAATCTGTGTAGTCTTGTTCTTTCCTGATATTTAAGAATGAAACAGGCGTATTGGCAACAGGAAGATCGTAGTTTTGTCCTGAATCGATACAGGAATGAAAAGATGAGGCTCTTTCCACAGTGTTTCCCCATTTCACAATCAATCAATGGTGTTTATTGAAAGTTTAATGTGTGCAGAGCACTGTACGAAGTGCTTGGGAGAGTAAAGTGAGGGAAGCAGCTTGGCTTAGTGACAAGAGCTCGTGCCTGGTTGTCAAAGGACATGGTTTCTAATCCTGGCTCTGCCACTTATCTTCTGTGTGACTTTGGGCAAGTCACTTAACTTCTCTGTGCCTCAGTTCCCTCATATCTAAAATAGGATTAAGATTGTGAGCTCCACATGGGACACACTGATTACTTTGTATGCCCTCCAGCGCTTAGAACAGTGCTTGGCACATAGTAAGCATTCAACAAATGCCATCATTATTACTATTATTATTACAGTGAGAGAAGCACCGTGGCTTATTGGCAAGAGCAAGGGCTTTGGAGTCAAAGGACATGGGTCCTATTTCCCGGATTTGCCACTTTTCTGTTGTGTGGATTTGGGCAAACCACTTAACTTCTCTGTGCCTCAGTTACCTCATCTGTAAAATGGGTATGAAGACTGTGAGCCCCCCATGGGACAACCTGATTTCCTTGTATCTACTGCGCTTAAAGCATTGCTTGGCACATAGTAAGTGTTTAACAAATACCGTTATTATTATTATTATTATTACAGTACAACTAGGAATTAGAAAACACGTTTGCTGCCCATAATGATCTTACAGTCTCTGAGCTTCTCTCTGAGTATTTTCATCCTTGTCTTTATTCAGTCCTTTATTCACCTCTCACTCAGCCCCACAGCACTTACGTTCATAACCGCAATTTATTTATTTATATTAATGTGTGTCTCCCCTCAAGTATATAAGCTCACTGTGGACAAGGAACGTGTCTACAAGCTATTACAGTTTTAATCATACTCTCCCAAGGGCTTAGTACAGTGCTCAGCACACAGTAAGGGCTCAATAAATATGAATGATCAATTGATTGATCAATTGTCTGCAATCAGGTTCTATCACAAGATGCCTAAAGGCATCCCGCTGGAGGTTGCCAATGTCTCTATTGTGAAGGAATTCCTCCTGCTGGGATTCTCCGAGATCAGGGAGCTGCAGTTTGTCCACTCCTCGCTGTTTCTCCTGATCTACCTGGCGGCCCTGGTGGGGAAGCGCCTCATCGTCGCCGTCACCGCCCTCGACCGCCACACCTAGGGCCCCCTGGGTGCCTTCCTCAGGCACCTGTCAGTGGCCAATCTCTGCTACATCTCCAACACCGTCCCCAAATCCATTCTCGTCTCCCTGAAGCAGGGCCACTCCATTTCCTTCCTGGACTGTGCGGCGCAAGTCTGTCTGGAGATCATGTTTCTGAGCTCTGAGTACTTCGTCTTCACGGCCATGTCTTACAACTGCTATGCCGCCATCTGCCTCCCCCTGTGCTACGAGGTCATCATGGACCGAGAGGCCTGTGGGAAGATGGCCGCCGCCTCATGTCTCAGCGGGGGGCTGACCTTGGGACAACCTGATCACCTTGTACCTCCCCAGCACTTAGAACAGTGCTTTGCTTATAGTAAGTGCTTAACAGATGCCATTATTATTAATATTATTATTATTATTCACTTTGCAATCAAACTACAAATTTTCGAGCAGAAAGAAGAGTTTCATCAAAGAGATGGCAAAGTTTACCAAACCCCAAAAGTTTCTAGTTACCAATAAACATCCCACTTAAACTTTTTTTCAATCTGTATTGTCTGTATGTCACCTCTCAGGCAAAACTGTAGCTGTTTTAAATTGGAACATAGAAGTTGAATTACTCTAATTATAACAAAATGTCTCACAAGAAAAGCTATTTTAATCTTCCTGCTTCAAATGATCTTCCTGTAGAAAAATTCACAGCCTTGTTTATTCTTTTGAAACCAAATTGTAAAATGTTAGCTATTTTCCCAATTTATGTTGGCAGTGTGCCAAAGGTTCAAATTTCATTTCATCAGGGGAAGAGGAGTGCTTCACTGTGGTTTTCACCTAAAACTTTCGTAGCTTGAGTTGACCCCAGTACATACAAATAAGGTTTGTTCCTGTTCCAAAGAAGCAAAAAATGTAAATAGTAAATCAAGTTGCACCCCCATACTAGACAGGACAATTGCAACTATTGCAGGGGAGGTAGGGCTAATTTGTATTGATGGAATAGAATAAACCTGACAAATTAAAAATAAGCATCAAACCCAAAGTATTTCCTCCCTGAGGCTGTTTTGGAGTTTTTCTAGGTATACCAAGATTTACAGAGTGCCCCTCATCGACTTTTTATCCTTGGGAAAGGGAGTAATGGTAGTGGTAGTGGTAGTAATAGTAGTAGTAGTAGTAGCAGTAGTAGTAGTAGTAGTAGTAGTAGTAGTAGTAGTAGTAGTAGTAATTATATTTATTAAGCACTTACTATGCTGTATTAAGAAATAGGAGAGACTACCCAGGTGAGAATTACACATGGTCCCTGAACCTTTGGGGTCTCACAATTCAAGTGCTTAAGTGTGGAGAAGGAACTGCCGACAGACACATTAGGAGTGATAAGACATTAAAACACAATAGAAACAAGTTCACAGAATCAGCATAAAGTCATGGTGGAGATGGAGGAATCAGAGAAAGCAAGGAAACACCTTTTATCACAAGCCCTGTGTACCTGCCGCATGCTGGAATTGGGAACGCTTGGTGTTAGGAACAAAGGTTGCTATTACCACGGTGCCTTGCTCGGTGGAGATGGAGGAGCCAGAACAAGAGTTGGACAGAGACAGAGACACAGCCATAGTGAAAGAGAGAGCTAGAGAGAGACAGAGACAGAGAGAAGGAGAGAAAGACCAAAGGAATCACACACACACACACACACACACACACACACACACACACACACACACACACACCCGCCACTGCTTCCTCCCTCTCTGGAACCAGGCCTTCTGCCTTCCACCATTGAAATTGCGCCTTCTCTCTCCCCTGCTGAAGTCACTCCAGGCGTCTGCCCCAAGCCCCGCCACCGGCTCCCTTTCCTCCTCACCCCCAAGGGCCAAGATGGGCCTTCCCTCTATGACTCAACTGTCGCTATGACCCGGCTCTGGGGGCTCGATAAGGATCTGGGCTCTGCCCAGACACAGACACAGGATCGGGCAGGTCCAGGAAGGACAATGTGGGACATCCTGGAAGCTCTTCTGTTCCCAATGCTTGCCATACTATGGGGTCTTCAGTGGCCTCTCCCCGACGAGGGATTCATCATCATCTTCCTGGTACTGCTGCTCTGGGAGAGCCAGTAGGGCCACCTGGAATTGATGATGAAGAAAGAAAAAAACAATGATGTGGTAAGGACCCCGATGTGATACCCCTTGCCTACAAGTACCGGGGGTGCGTAGGGCCTTCGAGAAGTGTAACCTCCTCAGTCAGCATTCTCCCGAACCCCCACCCCTCCCCCTCAACCGGAGACCCTCAATCCACCATGCGGCAGATGTCCAGAGCCCCAAGTGAGACCATGGCCCCATTCTCTGCTGTGAGCTATCTAAACTGGAAGCTCGATATGGGCAGAGAACATGCCCACTCATCCGGTTATTTAGTACTCTCCCAGGCACTTACTACAGTGCTCTGAAAACAGTAAGCACTCAAAAAAAAAAAAACAACCATCGATTGATTAATTGCCCAAGGCGACTGCAGATCTCAGGGGTCTTTGGGCTGGGCCTTGGGAGTTGCTTGTGCTGGAGACAGACTCTCTGGAGTTTTGTCTGTCAGGCTCGTCCTCCTCCAATCCAAGTCTGCTCCCACTCTCAGTTTCCTTGCTGACCTACCTCAGATCGCCTAGAATAGAACCAGAGCCATGGCCCAAGACCCCCTTCTCATGATGGGAAGATCGAGGACAAAGAAGGGACAAGCACAGCCAGGAAGGGTTGGGAGCCGGGAGAAGGGAATGAAAGTGAGTACAGGATTTTTGTGTTCCGTTCTAACAGAGACACCGGAGACCAGCGCAAACCTCTGCTAATCATGTTGTCCCCTTTCTTTATCAGTGTGATCCCAATTCCGAGCTGGAGGATGCACCGGATGAAGGTACCATCCTCGCCTTCCCTCCTGTTGTCCATGCTCCCATCCCTACCTCTGAACACCAGAATTCCAGGGCTTCCTCTCCCAATTTTTTTTTCTAATGACATTTTTAAGTGCTACATACCAGGCACCGTTCTAAGCATTCGGGTAGATACACGCTACGTATCTTGTATCCCAAGTGTCCCACATGGGCCTCACAATCTTAGTCCTCATTTTGCAGATGAAGTAACGTGAGGCACAGGAAAACGAAGACAATACTAGAAAATGAGAATCAATATTGCTGAATGTATAGAGCAAGGGCCTGGGAGTCAGAAGGACCCGAGTTCTAATTTCAGCTCTGCCACTTGTCTGTTTTGTGAGCTTGGGCAAATAGCTTTGCTGCTCTGAGCCTCAGTTTCCTCAACTGTAAAATGTGGATACCTATTCTATCTCTTACATAGACAGAACTGTGAGGCCCATGCCCAGGGACTGTGTCCCAATGTTTAGAACCGTGTTTGACATATAGTAAGCTTTTAACAAATGACATTATAAAAAAATAGGTGGCAGAGTAAGGACTAGAACCCATATTCTTCTGAATCCCATACCCGTACTCTATCCACTAGGCTATGCTGCTTCCTCGGCAGAGCAGCCGAGGTTAAAAGGCTCCACCCCTTTTCAGTCCCAGAGTCCTAGAACAGAGCCAAGCTTTAGTGGTGTCCCTAATAATCTTAGGACATGGGCAGGGGGAGGATGCAGGTGACAAATTTTCTCAGGGTGCTATTGTTCCATTCTCCCTCAGGGTTGACCTGGCAGGACCTGGAGGGTGGAGAGGTAGAGCCCCTCAGTTAAACCCCAGGTCCAAATACCGGGAAGAAGAAGAACCCACATCTCTCCAGGTACTCCAAGTAACCCATTCTTTTGGTATGTAGTGTGGGAGATGTTGAAGATGTGCGACCAAAATCTAAAAGATATTCTGCATCTCCTAAAAAGGTGATCTATTCATTTTTTTTCCCGGTCCCTGGGCCTTTGCCTAGACCTCGAAAAAACCCAGAGTAGAAGACAGGGACTCAGGGAAGAGGGAGCCAGTGGTGGGGTGTGGGAAAGGGTGCAAGAGGGGTGCGGCAATGACAAAATAGGTTTATGGTATTGTTGGGGGATGATCAGATCAGATGTGGAGGGAAGACCTCGTTGGTGGGCACACGTGTTGTGATATCTGGGCATGGCTTGTGAACCAACAGAAGCTCAGGGCTCAGTTCTCCCTCAGAGAAAGGAGTTTGCCCTCCAGATCTACATGCATCAGGTTTGGGGATCCCTTCTCATTCACATTCTAGGGGATCCCTCGGTTCCTTGACACTGGGATGGTGGAGTGACTGCAGATAGATCTCATAGAGAGAGGCTTCCTGGGGTGAACTGGGACCGCATTTAAGGAGATGAAAGAATTTATACAATCAAAAGGAGAAGAAATATAAACAGTAACTGGACTAACAGGGCCAACAGGCCAGGAGGATCAGTTGGTAGAATGTCCTGATGCTGATTTGACAGGGATAATCATCATAATCATAACAATAACAATAATTGTTAGACCCCAGTGTGCAAAGCATGGTACTGGAGTAAAAATACGTGAATAAGATCAGACACAGTCACTGTCCCACATGGAGCTAACAGTCTAATAAAGAGAGAGATGAGGTCCTTAATCTCCCTTTTAGAGATGAACAAACTGAGGCTCAGAGAAGTTAAGTGACTTGCCTGAGGTCAGGCAGTAAGCAATCATCAGAACTGGTTTAGAATGCAGGTCTCCTGATTCCCAAGCCTGGACTCTTTCTCCTGGAGTCTCCCTCCTCTGCTCAAGCAAAGACGGATTTGTCTTCTCCCAAAAGTTGTCTGGGGAAGGGAATTTCATCTATGGATGGTCTGATTCCTGACTGTGCCACATTCTCTCCTCCTGCTGCTCTCCACTGGACAATTGCCGTTTGGCTGCTCAGATCCAAACAGAGTTCCTAGAGCTCGTGGCTCTGGCCACCTCAATGTCATTCGAATCCCAGTCATCGTCCCATCGGCTGTGGCTCCTGGCTTGGCCTGGTGGTCGAGGGGATGTGAATCAGGGGTGGTGATCCCTAGAGAAAAGAGTGTCACCAAGAGACAGTTACTGAAGTCCCAGGGCGTGAAAGTCCTCAGTGGCAAGAGTCTGATTCCCTCAGCTGTAACGAGTGGCTGTTCTTTCACAGGTGTGACATGGACACAGTCTCTGAGGAATCAGATTGCACCATCTGCTGGTGCCTCAATCAAAAAGGCCAGGGTGTGTTAATGGAGGACAGCACTTCCTGCTCCACACAGTCACCGCCCCTTGCTGGCAAGAAGAAAGTGACTCTCCCCAGTCCATCTTTACATGGAGGCCTGGAGTCAGGAACTCACTTTCCCCGGAAGACCGGCTCAAACTCCACCTCAATCAAAGAGGTCCGTGATACAGGGGCCCTCCCTCTGCGAAAGAACAAAGGGCCTAAACTACCTCAGCTGGAGGAGAAGTTTCAACAGCTGCAGGAGCCAGGCTTCCCACTCTTGGGCCCAGGGGGGTCAGCGGACCCACCAGAGAAAGTCCTCCGGGTCGTGGAGCAGACACCGTCTGAGAGTTGGATCGATCTCGAGGCTTCGCCTTCCAAGATACTGCACCCCTACTGGGCCCCTCTCCTCATCCCCAATAGCCACGGCGTCCCGGGACCCCTGCACAGAGGAGCACTCGGGTCAAACCACTGCCACACGCCCAGTTCTCTAAAAGAGAGGAGGGAGAGAGTTGGCGCCAACATTCCCGGATGGGGATTACCCGAGAGCCGTAGTCTTGAGGGTCAGAAGAAGTTCGAGCCCAAGACGGGAGAGCGGGTGGCCCTCAAACCCGATGCGGAGGCCAGTTCTCTTGGCAAAGAGAGCTCAGGCCATTCTGCGGAGCTTCCACCCACTGGGAACTCGGGCCACAGGGTGACGGTCATCATCAATCGTATTTATTGAGCACTTACTATGTGCAGATCACTGTACCAAGCGCTTGGGAAGTACAAATTGGCAACATATAGAGACAGTCCCTACCCAACAGTGGGTTTCATGGTCATCACGGACCATGTCCCCAGGGTATTCGGACCCGACGTCGGCCACACCCCGAGGCTCCTGAATGGGCGAGAGAAGGCCCCGGAGGAACGGGTGGCCCAACGGCCCCCACCACACAGAAACGGAGTGACCCTCTCCCTGGTGAACAGTGGGAGGGACACCAGGGCCACCTGCCAACAGGCTGTTCCTCCAAAAATGGGCCCCCAAGCTCTCTCCATCACCAGACATCTGGCCCCTGCCTTGCCAAAGTCCTTTGACTCCACATGCTTTTGAACCAAGACCCCAGAAGGCGTGGAGGGTCATTCAGGAGCATGACCGGAAGGCCCAGTCATCCCCGGAGCTGAGCTGGAGCTCCAGACCACAGGAGCCCCGGGGAAAACTCACCAATCTAGGTGGTGTGTCGGAGGAATCCCTGAAGGCCCTGGAATCGGCCTAACTGCTGAAGCACGTGGCGTTCCTCTCCGGTCTCCATTTTATATGTCCCCTGAGTACACCCGGCCTCTCTTCCCCAACGGGGCCGACCCAGCCTACTGAGAGACCGGAGGGCCGGCCGGCCCTAATCAGTGCCGCTGATCGGGCTCAGGGGAAGATTCCTGGAGACCCTACCCGAACGGCAAAAGATCCAGAGAAATCACTGGCCGGCCACCATTCCCAGGAATCCCAGGATCGGGACAGACCTGGAAGAAAAAGCACTGGGGTCCCGGGCCCAGAGAGTGAGGGGCCAGATGGATCGGACTTCCACCCTGCTAATTCATCGCTCCCCCTTCCCAGGCCTGAAGGCCCTGCCGCAAACCCTACAGCAGTCCAGAGAAGGGAGATGGACACTGGCCAAGGCCAGAGCAGGCCCCTCGTGCCTACCCTGGCAGCGAAGGCCCCGGCTCCTGCCGAGTCCCATGGCCTTAGAGCTTTGACCCCGGGCCCAACATGGACCAGCAAGGGCACACAGATGACACCGAAGGCTGTGCCCAGGAGGTTACAGATTTGGATCAGGTCAATTGCCAAACATCGGGCATTGGAATTAGGCTCCAGGGGTCTGCTGAGAGATGCCTGCGGGGGAGGGAAGAAGCAGAACTCTGCCTGGCCGGGGAACACCAAACCGTTCTTCACCGAAGGTCTCTCACGCCTGCGGGTTGGCTTCTCCTCCCTGCTGAGCCGCAGCCCTCACGCCTCTCTACTTCAGAATCGTCCTAAGGACGTCTTCCCAGGCCCTGGGCAGAATAGGTCCAAGGCCCCCTAAAGTGCAGAACTCTGACCTGCAGATGGACCCGAGCACTGCTCGTGCTCGGGGGAATCAGTCAATTCCTTCCGTAGTACAGCATCTGATGTTACTCAGCATCTCAATCTATTAAATGCAGTCATCTTTCTGCAACAGGGCCGCGTCTTCCATCTGTCCCGCTGTCTGAGAGCTTCTGACCACTGTGGGGATCTGGATGGTGTCCATCACCCTTCTTGTGGTTGGGAAGAGGAACGGGGAGCGAGAGTGTGAAGTTGTGGTAGTCAGGCATGGGAAGATGTGGGGACGATCAGGCACAACCCAGATCGGTCTCGAGGGCCTCAAATGGAGTAGAGAAGCAGCATGGTCCAGTGGACATAAAGCGGGTTCTAATCCCATAACCTCTACTTGTCTGCAGGGTGACCCTAGGCAAATCACTACACTTCTCTGGGCCTCACTTCCCCTATCTATCAGATGGGGATTGAGATGGTGAGGCCCACATGGGACAGGGATTGGGTCCAACCTGATTACTCGCCACCTACCCCAACACTTAAAACAGTTCCTGGCACTTGGTGCTTAACACTTCAGGCCTTCAACACTTTTTAATTGAGAGTGAATCAGGATTATTTGAGGTGGAAAAGGAGAAATTGGCTTTCTGCAAAACACCTCCTGAATTGATTTCACTACCCCCAGTCTTTAGTGCCTGAAAAAAGGAATATTACAAATGCAAAAGGAGAACTTGCTTCTTTCAGAAATTATCCCATTAATTTGTCCACCACAGGTCTTCAAGACCTGAAGACAACGTATAGGAGATGGAAAGGGAGAAATTGACTTGATACAAAAAAATCTCCTGCTTGTATTTCTCTACCTATGATTATCGAGGCCTCCAAAGAGAATATTTGAGGTGAAAAAGGAGAAATTTGCCTCATGCAAAATAATCTCCAGACTTTAAGTACTCTTACCTAAACTTTTCAAGACCTGCAGAGTCAGTGTATTCAGTGTATGGTTTACGCAAAAAAAAACCCAAAACAAACCAAAAAACCCCTCTAATTTGTTTCTCTACCTATGGACTGTAAGGCCTGCAAAGAGAACGTTTGAGGAGTTAAAGGAATTATGACACAGATGCAGATTTCCTCTTTTTTTAACAACCTCATCCTTACCATCCTTGTGTTTTATTCTAACATTGTGAGCCCCTGGAGGTCCAGGGATCTTGTCTATCTCTCACTTGTGTATTTTCGTCCCCAGTAATTAGCAGAGAGCTCCACACACCGTAGTTTTTTAATAAATACTATTGCTATTACTACTACTATTACCTCTCCTCTTACTATGTTGCCGACTTGTACTTCCCAAGCGCTTAGTACAGTGCTCTGTACACAGAAAGCACTCAATAAATACGATTGATTGAATGAATGAATGAACAGTTACCAAGAGAGAAAAAAACCCACGTTTTCCGGATTCAATATGGGCTTGCCCAGGCAGGTGTCCACTTGGGCCACCAGGCGGGTAGGTCAGACTCAAACCCTTCAGAATGGGAGAGGAACGGCTTCCTTCTCAGAGCCGTTGGGTAGGGTCAGGGTCGGAATCCAGGCTGCGGCCTTGTAGCCCAGGACACTGGACCCAGGATTTTTCCCAGGGTGCACTGCGGCCATGGAACCCATCGCCACATTCCAGAGAAGTACAGGCTCTACCAACTCTGTCGAATTGTGCTCTCGCAAGCATTTGATACAGTGCTCTGCATGCAGTAAGCCCTCAATAAATAGCACCGACTGCCACTGAATTAAAAACCATCTTTTTAATCAATGTTCTAGGGGACTCGAGAAAAACTTCCCTAGAGCCCCAGAGTCAAGACGAACTACTTGAAAAACTGGGAAGGGACTTCGAGGCCCCTGTCAACTTGGCCGTATTTTGGATAAAAAAAAAAAATAATAATAATGGCATTTGTTAAACGCTTACTATGTGCAAAGCACTGTTCTAAGCGCTGGGGGGATACAATGTGATCAGGTTGTCCCACGTGGGGCTCATAGTCTTAATCCCCATTTTTACAGATGAGGTAACTGAGGCTCAGAGAAGTTAAGTGACTTGCCCAAGATCACACAGCAGACTTGTGGCGGAGCCGGGATTTGAACTCACGACCTCTAACTCCAAAGCTCGGGCCCTTTCCCCTGAGCCACGCTGTGGATTGTGAGGTCGATTCTTTTGTAAACCTCATGGACGTGTTTGAATTTCCTTGAAGACTTTTTCATACCATTTATCTTTAGAAAAACAGATTGGAATGGGATAGGAGAAAATCCAAACTCCTCAAGGGCCATACAAGCTGGAAAGCACACCCCGGGTTACTCAGAAACTCAAGGTGCCCAGAAGACCGACGCCACCCCTCAAGCCCTTCCTGTGCCAGGTCGAGCTCTTGGGGATCCAAACGACAACACAATTGGATGCATGGAAATGATGCTTACTATCTCTTTGCAGGAACCTATTGTTTGTTAATGCACTTCTTAAGCACTTACTATAAGCCAATAACTGTAGTATGCCCTGGGGTAGGTAAAACATGGTCAGTCCCTGTCCCACATTGGGCTTACACTCTAAATCCCTATCTTTCAGTTGAGGTAACTGAGGCACAGAAAAGTGAAGTGACTCACCTTAGGTCACCCAGCTGAGAAGTGGCAGAGCCAGGATTAGATCCCAAGTCCTCTGACACCCAGTCCCATGCCCTATTCTTTAGGTCATGTTGCTTCTCTAATTTTCTTTCAATCTGAACGTCTTCCAAGAACAATCAACCAATCAGTGATATTTATCTTTTGTTTGATTGATCAATTCCAGCTCTCCCACATACCTGTTGGGCACTTCACTTCTCTGTGCCTCTCTTCTCCCTCATCTGCAAAATGTGGATTCATTTTGTTCTCCCTCCTATTGGGATAGGGGTGCATGGACTTGGGAGGTACCTTTAGATGAGATCTTCTCCGTCCTCTCAAGTGGTAATCCATCCACCTGGGCTACGGACCTCATTCTCTTTCATCTTATGAATATTCTCACCCCTTCCCTCCTCCCTTTCTTAACTTCCATCTTCAACTGCTCACTCTCCACTGGTTTCTTCCTCTCTCCCTTCAAACATGCCCACGTCTCCCCCACCCTAAAAAACCCTCTCTAGACCCCACTGCCCCTTCTAGTTATTGCCCTATCTCCCTCCTACCCTTCCTTTCCAAACTCCTGGAATGAGTCATCTACACTAGCTGCCTCAAATTCCTCAACTCCACCTCTCTCCTGGACCCCCTCCAATCTGGCTTCTGTCCCCTGCATTCCACCGAAACTGCCCTCTCAAAGGTCGCCAATGACCGCCTTCTTGCCAAATCCAATGGCTCCAACTCTATCCTAGTCCTTCTCGACCTCTCAGCTGTCTTCGACACTGTGGACCATCCCCCTCCCCTCAACACCTTATCCAGCCTAAGTGGTTTGCATGTTTTTTAGACTGCTGCTTGACGCTTGAGTAGTTGGGTAGTTTGGAGACATCCAGAGCTCATCTCTGGAGATGACATTCATGCTGCCATAGGGAAGGAAACCTTAAGCAGAAGGAAGTGAAGGGGAAAAAAATTCAGGTTAAGGCACTTAGCTCAACTTGACTGCCTTAGGTAAGCCTTCACTAATTGAATTTAGTAACAGTACAAACACTGATTTTACAGAATTCTTCAGTGTTTCATCAGTCACTCTGTAACATCATTGACATGACTGTCAGCGCCTTTTGTGGGAGCGTGTAGGATTTGACTTTTCATCCTTCTTTACTGTCAGAATATGTTTCCAAGATGTGCCAATAAAATGTACACGAATATCAGTCACTGAACTGTGGAAATCTTGTTGTTCTGGAGGGCTCTCAGGAAAAAATTCAACTTATCAAGTTGTATTTTTATTGTATTCATTCATTCAATCATATTTATTGAGCACTTACTGTGTGCAGAGCACTGTACTAAGCGCTTGGGAAGTACAGGTTTGCAACATATGGAGACAGTCCCTACCCAACAGTGGGCTCACAGTCTAGAAGGGGGAGACAGACAACAAAACAACACATATAAACCAAATAAAATAAATAGAATAAATATGTACAAGTATTGTAGAGCTGGTATTCTTAAAATCCAGGGTCTGCTTTGTTGCAAAACATTGGGTTAAAGAAAAACTTGCACTGGGGTCACCATGGAGTCCATTGATAAGCCCCAACGAGTACAAGACATTTCTTCCACCTCCACCATATCCTGTATGCCAACAAACTCGGATTCTCTAATTCGTTCATTCAATCATTCATTCAATCGTATTTGCTAAGTGCTACTGTGAGCAGAGCACTGTACTAAGTGCTTGGAAAGTACAATTTAGCAATAAAGAGAGACAATCCCTGCGCACAAAGGAGTTACAGTCTAGAAGAGGTCTACAGACATCAAAACAAGTAAACAGGCATCAATATAAATAAAAAGAATTGTAGATATGTACAAATATGCACAAGTGCTATGGGGCCGGGGGGCGGGGGTGGGTGTTAGAGCAAAGGGAGCAAGTCAGGGTGATGCAGATGGGAGAGGGAGCTGAGGAAAAGGGGGACTAAGTCTGCGAAGGCCTCTTGGAGGAAGTGAGCCTTCAGTAGGGTTTTGAAAGGGGGAAGTGTGATTGTTTGGCATATTTGAGGAAGGAGGGTGTTCCCGCTCAGAGGTAGGACGTGGGCCAGGGGTAGACAGTGGGACAGGAGAGAAAGTAGCACTGTGAGAAGATCAACACTAGAGGAGTGGAGTGTGTGGGCTGAGATGTAGGAGAGAAGGGAAGTGAGGTAAGAAGGGGCAAGGTGATGGCTTTGAAGCCAACAGTGAGTTTTTGTTTCCCTAATCACATTCCAGCCACAATACATAATGCAAACATGTGATTGGTTGGAATTCTGTGCACTCGTAGGTTCGGCTAAAAAAATTTTCTAGTACGGATTTATGGATTTAGAGATTAACATATAGCCATCCTTTGTGTTGATGCTACTGACAATGAAAATCTAGCCATGCTTAAGGAAGAGACCAAACAGTCCAATACGAAACCAAAACCCTTTTCTATTCTGTGTTCCCAGAAGGATAGATCCTTGCTGGGTGACTCATAAACCTACTAATAATTATGGTACTTGTTAAGTGCTTTTTATGTGCCAAGAACTGTTCTTAGCACTGGGTTAGATACAAATTAATCTGGATGAACACAGTCCCAGTTCCACACTGGGATCACATTCTTAGACCCCCTCCTTCCTCTCCTCCTTCTCCCCCTCCCCATTCCCCCCGCCTTACCTCCTTCCCCTCCACACAGCACCTGTATATATGTATATATGTTTGTGCATATTTATTACTCTATTTATTTATTTATTTTACTTGTACATATTTATTCTATCATTCTATTTTATTATTCTAAATATATTGTTAATATGTTTTATTTTGTTCTCTGTCTCCCCCTTTAAGGCTGTGAGCCCACTGTTGGGTAGGAACTGTCTCTATATGTTGCCAATTTGTACTTCCCAAGCGCCTAGTACAGTGCTCTGCACATAGTAAGCGCTCAATAAATACGATTGATGATGATGATGATGAAGTGGTGGAGCCGGGATTTGAACCCATTACCTCTACTCCAAAGCCCATACTCTTTCCATTGAGCCACGCTGCTTCTCTGTATAGTATATATATATAGTATATTATAGTATATATATAATATACTATATGTGTGTGTTTATTACATGGACAATAATTATGTTCCTTTCTAATTTTTCTGTGGGTTTATAAATGATGAAAGGTGTATGAACTGATGAAAGGTGAATGTGAGCTCAAGAAATAGACATTGCAGTGCAGCAAGGGGAAAATTTTTCCCTCAGATGATATCGGAGCCAGAGACCGATGTTTCAGTCTTTCACCCTGGACTTCTGTAGAACAGGGACTACATTCCCACGGAATCCCACAGAAGGAAAGGAAAACTCAGTTTGCCTACACACTCCACACACCGACAACACTCACGCATCTTCTGTCATGGAATCATGCTGTGCCTGTCAGAGGAATGTTCCCTACTGTACCATATAAAACCCCAAATGGATGTAAGGGTTACTAATAAATGATGCGTTCCCTGCCCATAGCGGACTGTCCCCTAGTCCGCCCATGCCTGACTTCCACAACCCCTCCCCACCATACCTGTTCTTCTCACCAACACCCCAGTGAGACCAACGGCCTCAATAATAAGTACTTCTTAAGCACTTGGTATGTGCCAAGCACTGTTGGAAGCACTGGGTTAGATACAAGCAAATCAGATTGGTCAGGTTTGAGTCCCACATGGGGCTCCAACTCTTAATCCCCATTTACAGATGAGGTACCTGAGACCCAGAAAAGCGAAGCCACTTGCTCAAGGTCAGCCAGCAGATGTGTCGGCATCAGGGTTAGAACTCAGTTCTCCTGACTCCCTTGCCAGTGGTTTATCCGGTAAGCCACACTGCATCCCCCCAGCAGGAGGGAGCACTCACGCCTGACATGCCCAGGGCCCAAAATCCAATGCTGGCCAGGATCAAGCCCAGGCCCAGCAGGACAGATGAAAGACCCCCCTTCCCACATTGAGCCTCCAGGAGGCCTTCACAGACCGAGCCCACCTTTTTCCTCTCCTCCTCCTCCTGCCTTCTCTATGGCACCCCCACCCGACCCCCTTCCCCTCCCCACAGCACCTGTGTATATTTGTACACATTTATTACTCTATTACTTCTATTAATGTTTAAATAGCTATAACTCTATTGATTCTGATGGTTTTAGCACCTGTCTCCTGTCTACTTGTTTTGTTTTGTTGTCTGTCTCCCCTTTCTAGACTGTGAGCCCGTTGTTGTGTAGGGACCATCTCTATATGTTGCCGATTTGTACTTCCCAAGCACTTGGTATAGTGATGTGCACACAGTAACCTCTCAATACATACGAATGAATGAATGAACGACCCAGCTTTCCTGCAGGAAGAACCATTTATTTTCAACAAGCCCAGGATGGAGAATGAAGTTGGACGCTGTGCTCCGGGGAGAACTGGCTGATTCCCCCGGAGTACAGGAAGGCCGCTGGTTGAATGGTCATCTTTGTGCAGTGTTTAGAGGGCCCTGGGCCTAGTCGACCCGGGGCCCAGGAAGACGTCTTGAGGGCGATATGTGAGGAGCTGGGGGGTGAGCCCCACGTATTAATATGGTAGAGAAGGGAGCGAGACTCTCAGGAAAGGGCGGTGTGGTGTTCCTGGATGCTGAGCTCCACTTTCATAGCTGCTTTGAGCCCGTTGTCACCCAAGCCTTGGGACTGATGTTGGACTGTTGGCCTTTGCCAAGAGAACTGAGCCACATCTTCAGCTTGGCTGAAAACGAAGCTTGAGGTGACGACTGGTTGCTCTTGCTGATCCTTGCTGGGCCCAAGGTGGAAGAAAAGGGGCCCCAGGATTTGGCTGCTCCTGGGACCTTTGCTGCCAGGGCAGAGACAGAGGTCCTGCTGTGGTTTTTAGTGTCCTTCTTCCCTTTCTTTATAGGCGTGATGGCTCCCAAGTGGCCTGCAGACGTGGGAGGGCCGAGGGATGAGTTGATGGGGAGGGAACCTGGCTCATCGTTCTTCGGTCCCGGGGCCCGCAAGGTTTGGATCTGAGGTCTGGCCCCGTTCCATGCTTCCTGGGAGTGGTGGCGCTCTCTGCTGCCCATTGGAGCCTGGTGGAGTTCAGCAGCTGTTAATACATGGGCCTTCTCAGATGTCTCCCCATTCACCCAGTCAGCCACACCACAGCCAGGATGGTCTCCAGTAGGGGTAGGCTCATGGCCTGGTCTCGCGGCCAGCCGGATCAGCCCTAATGGGGACACCGTGACAGGCCCAGTTAAGTAATGTATGAGAGAAAGCCCAGAAAGAAAAGCCACGTGCTTTCTCTTCAAGAGGGTTTCCAGGGCCTTTACTATTCTTTGGACTGGTCGTCAGCCTTGATTTTTCCCTGGTGTTCCCGTGGTCCCGACTTCAAACTGAGCTTCAGGAAGGACTCCACCCTCCTTTCACACCATGTAACCGGCCTCTGTGTTCTCTGGTGTCTGTGTTCAGGGACCCTGGAGTGGAGGAAGGTGGGATGGCTGGTGGAATGGCTGGGTCCGGATATCTGGGGCTGGAGAGAGCTGGGGCGCTCAGTGAAGAAGGAGGAGCTGGCGGCGGTGAGGTGCCAGTATCGTCCCTCCCGCTGTGTCCCACGAAGTAGATTTCCCCAGCAATAGACTGATGGCGCTTTGCATCAGTGTTGTCTTCTAGTGCCCACTATTCACTTTTCAGCCTGGGGGAGTCCTCGAGTCTCAGAACCTTAGATATGCCATCCGTGAGTTCTGGCACACTGTGGCCCGAGTCATTAATGTGGCCAGGGTCCTTGATCAGTAAGGACCCCGGGAGGCTGGACATTCCATGGCAGAAGCCTCTCCTCTCAGGAAAGTCGTACTGGGCATCATTTGGGTGGGTATCCTGCCCTCCCACCTGGAGCATGTGGCTCTCTGGATATCTCTGGTTCTAGGACTATGCCTCGGCTTCACTATGCCAGGGAGAGGGGCCAGTGGAAGCGGTTGGAATTATCAGACCCAGGGGGCCGTGGCTGTTTGGGCTGAGGTGAAGGGGCTGGCAGGAGGTCATGGTCCCTCTAGTCTTAGTCTGCAACTTGGCAGATTTTGGCTCTGTTTCCTCATGGGATTCTTTTTCAGGACATGCCATTTGCCCGTGGCCAGAGCAAGCGAAGTGAAGCTCCCTTCAAACGTTGATCTTTCTCCTCCAGCTGTCGAGTTGGAGGTCCTTTGCCTTGAGAGAGAATCGGTTCTCTTAAGTTAGAGGAAAGTTTGGTCAAGGAGGAGGACTTAAGTAGTCATGATCTGCTCTTCCGGGCAGGTTGAGTTCCTGACTCCGGGCCTCGGCTGAAAGACGCCCTGGGCCAAAACATCTTCTCCCTGACGGTAAAGGGCAGTGAGTGTATGGAGCAGATAGGTCTGTCTCACGAAGACACGCCCTGAACCTTCTCTCTGAGGTTCTGGCAGGCTGTACAACGATTTATCAGAGCCCCTGTCTTTGTAGTGCCTGTAAAAGAATACCCACTCTTTCCATCTGAGGGGAAGAAGTTTCCCATAACTGACAGACCCGGCGCTCACGCTTTGGCGCTTCAGCAGCTGGCTCTTGGCCTGCTTCTCTTTTCTAGAAGGAAACCCACCCCCTCCATGACCCTCAAACCTAGATAGGGACCACCGCTGACAGAATAGACACTGGGATTTGACCCCAGCTGGTGTGATCAATCAATCAACCAATCAATCAATCGCATTTATTGAGAGCTTACTGTGTGCAGAGCACTGTACTAAGTGCTTGGGAAGTACAAGTTGGCAACACATAGAAACGGTCCCTACCCAACAGTGGGCTCACAGTCTAGAAGAATGGCTCTGGTGTGTGGCCATAGCCAAGAGCACTACGAAATACGTTCGGGTCTGAACAACAAAGGCGTGGAGGTTGTTGCCTGATGGAGGGCAGCGGAAGGAGAGCATGTGGCAGGGGCAGAAACTTGACCATCAAAGAGAGGAAATTTCCTTCTCCAGGCACCTTTCAGGACAACACAAATCAATGTTCGAGCTGAGGACAGGGGCTCCAGGATAATGTTCCGGGCTGGGAGTCAACAGGACTTCCTCTAAACCTGACTCCTCCATTTGCCTACTAGGTGAACTCAGACAAGGCACTTCACTTCCCTCTACCTCAGTTTCCTTATCCGTAAACTGGAGATTAAATACATGCACACTCTCTTCATTATACTGTAAGCCCCATTTGGGACAGGGACTGTGTCTGATCTTGTTAACTTATATCTACCTCAGCACGATACTTGGTACATGGTACAGGATTATGGTTATTATTATTTTTACAATTAATAATAATTAATATTTTTATTCCTATCAAATCAACATCAGAACATTTCACAAGGTAATCCCTCTTGCCTATTCATTCAATCGTATTTATTGAGTGCTTACTGTGTGCAGAGCACTGTACTAAGCGCTTGGGAAGTGCAAGTTAGCAACATATAGAGACGGTCCCTACCCAACAACGGGCTCATAGTCTAGAAGTCTAGTCTAGCAATGCTATTGATCTTGAAAACTCTATCGGGATAATCTGTCGGCCATCCGTAGTCCCAGTGTCAATGAACTGAGGGAACCCTCATCGGTAATGAAAAAGGAGCCTGGTCCTGACATATGCAGACCTGGCGGGCGGGGGGGAACACCCCTTATCCCCCTCCCCCGAGAGAGTCCTGAGCCCTGGGCAACTGTTGGCTCTCCAACTGTGCCCAACTGTCACAGCACGTGTACCCGCCTACAGGGCCTGCCCCCTTCCCCCTTTCCGGTCATTCCCCCCACATTATACCACCCTTCACACTAAAGTCGTACTCCCCCACACCCTGGGCGCCTCTTCCCTGGGTCCTTCTATTCCATCGTGGGCCATCACAGAGTCTAGGCTGGAGGCCCAGGAAGGGGGAAAAGAGAATGAGTAGATCACCTTTTCAGGAGAAACAGAACCTCTTCTAGGTCCTTGTTCAATTTTTGCCACTGCCTCTGAACTAGAAACCAAGAGAATGGGTTACGTGGCGTTCCTAGGAAGGGGTGGGTTTTGCTCTTCCCTGCTATTTGGGGCCAGACTGTGCCCGGGGCTCTATCTTCAAGCCTTGCCAAGCCAGCCATGACTCTTGAGGGTAGTTGCCCCCTCCCTCGTGTGTGGGTTGGGCAGGGGTGGGGATTTGGGAAACAGTGTGGCTTAGTGGAAAGATCACGGGATTGGGATCCAGAGGTAGTGGGTTCTAGTCTCGGCTCCACCACTTGTCAGCTGGGTGACTTTGGGCAAGCCTCTTAAATTCTCTGTGCCTCCGTTCCTTCATCTGTAAAATGTGGATTAAGACTGTGATCCCCACATGGGACAATCTAATTACCATATATCTACTCCAGCGCTTAGAACAGTGCTTGGCACATAGTAAGCACTTAACGAATACCATCATTCTCATTATCAGGGGGGTGCAGAGGGGGCAGCTCAAGGAGTTGTACAACAAGGAGGAAAGGGAGGGCAGTAACTTCAACTAATGGGCTGGCATCGAAGTTAACAGGTCTTAGGGATGGACTCTGATCTCTCTGTTAGGAAAAAGGCAAAAATCCTTTTTTATCTATTTTTCTCTTCTTCCCCCTCCTTGCCCTGCCTGGCCATGCCTGTGAATTTTGTCCCCTAGAAGGGGATCTTCCCTTCACTCAAAGTGGATCTTGGTCCCTGGTTCTGTTCCTGGAGACTTGGGGGTGGGTCAGCGGGGAGACTGAGAGTGACAGCAGAGTGAGATTGGCGGAAGAAGAGCCCACCAGGCGTGCGTCCAGAGAGCCTGTCTCAGCTCGAGCAACAACCAAGGTCCCATGATCCATGAGGCCTCAGAGATCTGGTCAGGGCTCTTTTAAGAAGCTGGGGCAACCATCCTCACTTGGGGCTCTTGGTAGCTCCTGCACAGTGGACGGAGGACAGGGAGGTGAAAGGGCAAGAAAAAGGATTAGGAGGAAGTGGGAAGCAGCGGGGCCTAGTGGAGAAATCCCAGGCCTGGAAGCCAGAAGACCCATTCTAGTATAGGTCTGCCACTCTCCCGTTGTTTGATCGTGGACAAATCACATAACTTCCTCCTCTAGGCTGTAAGCCCCCTCCATAGATAGTAAAGTTGTAGCGGGCAGGGCACGTGTTTATCAGCTCTGTTGTACTGTATTCTCCGAAGTACTTAGTACAGCACTCTGCATAGAGTATGCACTCCATAAATACCATTGATGTTGATGGCTCCCTGTGCCTCAGTTTCCTCAGCTTCTAAGTGGGGATTCAATACCTGTTCTCCCTCCTACTTAGCCTGTGAACCCAATATGGGACAAGGACAAAGACTGTGTCCAACCTGATAATTGTCTATCTACCTCAGAGCTTAGAACAGTGCTTGACACACAGTGAGTGCTTAGCAAATACAATAAAACAAGTTAAAAAAAAAGAGTGGGCTGGGAGACGTGACGGTTTTCCAAGTCCCTGAAACTCATAGGGATCGGTCAATCCCGGGTCCCTACCAGGATATTAATTTTTTTTCCCGAAGCTTGAGGTGGCCTCACCGGATGTGCCAGAGTAGCAGCCCGAGGAATACGTGGGTGAATCCCTCATCAGGGAGGGGCCACTGAAGGCCCCAGAGGATAAAGAGGATTGGGAACAGGAGGGCTTCCAGGATGATCCACATCCTCCTTCCTGGCTCTGCCCGATCCTTTGTCTGGGCCTGGGCAGAGCCACTTGCCTCACCGAGGCGGTGGCCAAGGCCCCAGAGCAGGGTCATAAAGCCAGCTGAGTCATGGAGGGAGAGGAAAAGGAGGGTGGTTGGGGAGGCTCGTTAGGCTGGCGGGGGTGGGGGGAGGGGATGAGGGGAAATGGGGTAGAGGCAGTGATCCTAGGTGGGATGGGGGAAGAAAGCCTAGGTGGGGAGGAGGTGGAGCGGAGCTTCAGTAGGGGATGATCACTCCTGTGAGGAGGGTTGGCTCCTGGAGGTGGGGGAGGGCAGTTCTAGAGGGAGAAAAGAAGTTGGGGTGACTCCTTTGGGCAGGGCAGATAGTTCCGGTGTGTGAGGCTGGTTCTGGAGGGAACGGGTGCTGGCTCTCAGGGGGATGGATGGATGGATGGGTGGGTAGTACTTCTCAGAGAGGGTGGTTCCTGAGGTGATTGGGTCAGACAAGACTGATTCAAAGGAGGGTGGTGGAGACTGTCCCGCTCTCAGGGGATGTGTCACCTGGTGAGTGGAAGAGAAAAAGCGTGGCCTGGTGGAAAGACCACCAGACCTGGACTCAGTGGATCCAGGGTGAAATCCCAGTTTTGCTGCTTGTCTGTTACATAACAAGAGGAAAGCATCCGAACTTCTCTGTGCCTCAGTTTCCTCTTCTATAAAATGAGGATTAAGTGCCTGTCCTCCATCCCCCTTAGCCTGTGATCCCCCCGCACCCCGTGGGACTGGAATTGTGTCCAACATGATTGTTTCATGTCAACACCAGCAGATACTACTCTGCTCAGCTCACAGTAAGCCAACATGTACTGCATACACCATAAACTATACTACAGTCATATGCTACATATGCTATACTACAATATATAACAATCATTGATCTCATTATTATTTTGTTTTATTAGGGGAAAAAGAGGAGGAGATTAATTAGAAATCAGAACGTGAATATGATAGGTATGTGGCTTACTAATTTAAATTTGAGAGACCTCCTCAAGACTTCCTGTCTGTTGGAATTTCCCCGTTTCAGCATTGTTTTTAGAGCTGCTCCTCCAATCCTCTCCTCTGATTGGTTCCCCCAGGTAGGGAAGTGATCATTTCACTCCACTGAGTGATGGCCATGTTCCTTCCTCTGATTTGACAGTACACCTTTAATGCCCACCTCTGATATCCAGCCAGATCTGTCTGTCTCCCCTTCTGGACTGTAAACTTATTATGGGCAGGGAACACGTCTCCCAAATCTGCTACATTGTACATGGCCAAGCACTTAGTACAGTGCTTTGCACATAGTAAGCTCTTAATAAACACAATAGATTATAATGATGACTTAAAACATTGCTCTGGCCATTGCTTGATCTTACAAGAGGCCCGAATGACATACTTTCGTGGGATACTTGCCAATTTCCTCAAATTTAACCTCACAAAATAGACAATGGAACAGGGTACCCAGGGCCATCCATCCAATTAATCAGCCGTTCAATTAATAGTATTGAAAACCTACTCTAGAAAGAGCACTATACTCAACACTTGGGAGAGTATTATTGAATTAATAGACGTGCGTTCTGCCTTCAAGGAGTTTGCAGTCTAGTGAGGGAGACAGACGTCAAAGTAATTACAGGGAGGGGAAAGTAACAGAATTTAAAAATACATTTATAACTGCTGCAGGAGATGAGTCCCTAAAGTGCTCAGTGAATGAGAGCTCAATGCATCAATTACACAGTCCACATCAGGGAGAGTGGTGGCCTGTCAGATGTGACGGGAGAAGGGGTTTCCAGGTGGGGAGAGGGATATGGCTGAGGGAGTTGGGTGAGGAGGGAGCTGCTGTTCATTCATTCATTCATTCATTCATTCAATCGTATTTATTGAGCACTTACTGTGTGCAGAGCACTGTACTAAGCGATTGGGAAGTACAAGTTGGCAAACTATAGAGCCGGTTCTTACCCAAGAGCAGGCTCACAGTCTAGAGGGGAGAGAAAGACAACAAAACAAAACATATTAACAAAATAAAATAAATAGAATAGTAAATATGTACAAGTAAAAGAAATAGAGTAATAAATATGTACAAACATATATACAGGTGCTGTAGGGAGGGTAAGGAGGTAAGGCAGGGGGATGGGGAGGAGGGGAGGGGAAAGAGGGGGCTCAGGTTGGGAAGGGCTCCTGGAAGAGGTGAGCTCTCAGTAGGCCTTTGAAGGGAAGAGGTAGGATGGACAACAAAGGGAGGCAGCTTCCCCGGATGTCTCTGGAGTACAGTACAGTGCTCTTCGCTTAATACAATGTCTGGAACATAGAAAGCACTTATCAAAAACCTTTAAAAGAGAAAAAAAACACCTGGCCCAAATTTAATCTCTAACCCAAGTCTCACATCTTGTAGGTTACCTCCCACAATAATTCCTTCCCCACATGTCTTCCATTTAAACCACTGAAGTTCTCACAACAAATTACTCACTTTTCAATAGGGGAAATGAGTGTCCCTAATCTTAATTAGATAATGAAAATTCGAACTGAAATGCTAAAATGTGGCATAGTTTGGGAATACACTAGAACAAATAGAGAATCATTGAATAGGCATAAAACACTTTGATTTCACAGAGCAAGGGATGCTATTATAAAGACATAGTACTTTAAAAACAGGATCCAGCTGTTAATTAAGAGTAATATGGGATTTGACAGCAGAAAACAACTACTCAGTGGAAATAAAAAATACAAATTCCGAGAGTCCTAGGCAGAAAAACGCTCCCAGAATAAATGCATTCTGCAGAATGTCTTACATGCATTTGACAATTGAACCTCAGGGTTGGCTCAGCCCCCATTAGTAGATATTATGAGGTTCCCCCTAGTGGCCTCTTTGCAAAGACATTATGAAAAACATACTAATGAAGATGGTCTCAGATACCAGAGAGGAAAACAACCCACTGAAGGAAAATAAGAGTAATAAGGAAATAAACCGTGACCCTGAGAAACGAACTTCAGATTCTGACATCCTCAAACTTGGGTAATGACAGTAAAGCACGCAAAGTCTGGTCTTAGACTTAGGAATCTATTACCTCACTGATCTACCAAGTATCTTTGACCACTGTGCCACGGGCTAATGCTTGGGAGAGGGAGGAAAAAGCCAGAAAAGTCACCATGTAGAGACCCTCCCTGAGCCATGTGTGGAGATTTATCCCAGACTGTCTGAGAGAAGGATTCAGAAGTAAGTAGAGAGTGGCTGGTGGTTTCTGTGAGCACCTGGGTGAAGCGTGACCTAATAGATAGAGCATGTGCATGGGAGTCAGGAGGACCCGGATTGTAAACCTGGCTCTGTGGTGTAACCTTGGGTAAGTCACTTAACTTCTGTACGCCTCAGTTATTTCATCTGTAAAATGGGGATTAAGACTGTGAGCCCCGTGAGGGACATTGACCATGTCCAACCTGATCAGCTTGTATCTACCCCAGTGCTTCGTACACTGCCAGGGACATAGTGCTTAACAAATACCATTGAAAACAAAAATGTACCTTTCCCCCTGAGGCTCAGGCTCCAGAATCCTTTTACAGCAGCAAGCGCTATGTTGTACTCCCCCAAGCGCTTAGTACAGAGCTCTGCAAACAGTAAGGACTCAATAAATTCATTCATTCGTTCATTCATATTTAGTGAGCATTTACTATGTGCAGAGCACTGTTCTCAGTGCTTGGAAAGTAGAATTCAGCAACAATCAATCAATCAATCAATCAATCGTATTTATTGAGCGCTTACTATGTGCAGAGCACTGTACTAAGCGCTTGGGAAGTACAAATTGGCATCACATAGAGACAGTCCCTACCCAACAGTGGGCTCACAGTCTAAAAGGGGGAGACAGAGAACAGAACCAAACATACCAACAAAATAAAATAAGTAGGATAGAAGTGTACAAGTAAAATAAATAAATAAATAAATAAATAAATAGAGTAATAAATATGTACAACCATAAATACATATATACAGGTGCTGTGGGGAAGGGAAGGAGGTAAGACGGGGGGATGGAGAGGGGGATGAGGGGGAGAGGAAAGAAGGGGCTCAGTCTGGGAAGGCCTCCTGGAGGAGGTGAGCTCTCAGCAGGGCCTTGAAGGGAGGAAGAGAGCTAGCTTGGCGGATGGGCAGAGGGAGGGCATTCCAGGCCCGGGGGATGACGTGGGCCGGGGGTCGATGGCGGGACAGGCGAGAGCGAGGTACAGTGAGGAGATTAGTGGTAGAGGAGCGGAGGGTGCGGGCTGGGCAGTAGAAGGAGAGAAGGGAGGTGAGGTAGGAGGGGGCGAGGTGATGGAGAGCCTTGAAGCCCAGGGTGAGGAGTTTCTGCTTGATGCGCAGATTGATCGGTAGCCATTGGAGGTTTTTGAGGAGGGGAGTAATATGTCCAGAGCGTTTCTGGACAAAGATAATCCGGGCAGCAGCATGAAGTATGGATTGAAGTGGAGAGAGACACGACGATGGGAGATCAGAGAGAAGGCTAGTGCAGTAGTCCAGACGGGATACGATGAGAGCTTGAATTAGCAGGGTAGCGGTTTGGATGGAGAGGAAAGGGCGGATCTTGGCAATGTTGCGGAGCTGAGACCGGCATGTTTTGGTGACGGCTTGGATGTGAGGGGTGAATGAGAGAGCGGAGTCGAGGATGACACCAAGGTTGCGGGCTTGTGGGACGGGAAGGATGGTAGTGCCGTCAACAGAGATGGGAAAGTCAGGGAGAGGACAAGGTTTGGGAGGGAAGACAAGGAGCAACAGAGACGATCCCTGCCTATAATATGCTCACAGTCTAGAAGAGGTGAGACAGACGTCAAAGAAGTAAGCAGGCATCAACAGCATCAATATAAATATGATTGATTGATTGATTATTTGGTAGCTATAAAAGAAGATTCTTGTCCATCTGAATGTGAGAGGAGGAGAGCTGTGTACCTAGACTGTGAGCTTGTTGTGAGAAGCGAACGTGTTTACCAACTGATTCTTTATGCTCTCCCAACCTCAGTACAGTGCTCTGCACACAGTGAGTGCTCAATAAATATGATTGATAGTTGGAGAAGGACATTCTAGACCATCTTGGGTGCGAAAGGAAGAGAACTGTGAGCCTGGGAGAGCAGAAAGGAATTCCAGACGGTAACCTCAATGTGGGCAGGGAACGTGACCCTCAACTCTTCTTTTCGTTCTCTCCCAAGCACTTAGTACATTGCTCTGCATACAGACTGAGAGTTCATGCTAGGAGCCTGGATAGACACAGGGCCTATGGAGGGAGGAAGCAGCGTGGCTTAGTGAAGAAGCAGTGTGATCTAGTGGATAGAGTATGGATTTGGGAGTCAGAGGATGTGGGTTCTAATCCATCTCCTCCACGTGTCTTCTGTGTTACCTTGAGCAAGTCACTTCACTTCTCTGTGCCTCAGTTACCTCATCTGGAAAATGGGGATTAAGACTGTAAGACAATCTGATCACCTTGCATCTACTCCAGTGCTTAGAACAGTGTTTGGCACATAGTAAGCATTTAAGAAATACCATAATTGTTATCATTTATCAGAGATGATATGGGTGAGGGTATGATACCCAGCGGGTTCGGGTCCAGAGGTAGGACTCCGGGGGAGCGGAGCTCCTTCTCTGAGCTTGGTGGAGAAGGACACTGAGAAACCTTGCATCCGGAGGACTTGGAGAGAAGCAGCATTGTCTGGTGGATAGAGCACGGGTCTGGGAATCAGAAAGACTCGAGTTCTAATCCCGGCTCTGTCACATGTCTGCTGTGTGACCTTGGGCAAGTCACTTAACTTCTCTGGTTCTCAACTATCTCATTTTTAAAATGGGGATTAGGACTTTGAGGCCCATGAGGCTAACGTGAATGATTTAGATCTACTCCAGGTTTTAGAACAGTGCGTGGCACATAGTAAGTACTTAACAAGTGCCATTATTATTATTGTTATTATTATTATTATTATTATTATTATTATTATTATGGTAAGAGTGTAATCTGGGTTGCTCTAAAAGTAGAGACAAAAGAACCAGAGGATCATGGATGCCAGGATTCCTAGAGGAAACACTACAAAGGGTCCTAGGTGGAAAGGTAGTAGTTCTGGGAATGGCAGTTTAGACTGGAATTCCGTTTATTACTGTCAAATTATGGAAATAGAACTTTATTGAGATCTCAGATCTTGGTGTCTGTCGGCAGTTGAGCTGGGGGAAAGGCTCCTGGGGCCAGGGAGACCTGAAAAGCAGCATGGCCTAGGGGGTAGAGCATGGGCCTGGTAGTCAGAAGGACCTGGATTCTAATCCCAGCTCCATCACTTGTCCACGTTGTGGCCTAGGGCAAGTAACTTCACTTCCCTGGGCATCAGTTACCTCATCTGTAAAATGGAGATTAAGACTGTGAGCACCACGTGGGACATAGTCTTTGTCCAACTTGAATAACTTGTATCTACCCTAGTGCTTAGTACAGAGCCAGACACATAGTAAGCACTTAACAAATACCATTAACAGTAACAACAACTGACCTGGGAAGTCGCAGAAAGGGGAGGGAGCATTTTTCTCCATGAGCTTCTTGTAGCCAGCCTCTGAGGGGTGTTGTAGGCTAGTTCCCATTGACCCCTTCAACTTCGAGGAGGTGGACTTCAGCCATAGAGTGCTCAGAGCAATAGGAATAAGAGGCCTTGGGGAACACTAAAAAAAATCCGCAAACCTGAGGTAGAATAATGAAAGAACCAGAGGGCTTTAGGACTGGCAAAGGCTAACTGAGGTCCAGGGTCTCAAATAGCTATGGGGACCCTTTCAGATGGGATCTAGGGCTGCAAACCTCCAATACCATCTCAGCAACACTCTACAATCAATCCATCAATAATACTTATTTGGCACCTAGACTGTAGCTCTGGACTGTAAGCTCATTGTGGGCAGGGAATGCATCTGTTATATCATTGTCTTAATTTCCCTAGCACTTAGTACAGTGCCGTGAACATAGTAAGCGCTCAATAAATATGAGTGACTGATACAATGTTCTGCACACAGTAAATATGAACTCAGTAAATATGATTAAATGAATGAATTGGTACCTACTGTATTCAGAGTAACTGCACCAAAGTTCTTGGGAGGGAATACCTGTTGCCTGTCACACAGAGCTTGTAATTTAGAGGAGGACACAGACGAACAAATAATTACTTACAAACAGGAGGAAACAATGCTCAAATTGTACGGTATATGAAATGATATTTACAAAAATGAAATGAGAGGTTACAAGTGAGCTCAAAAGGGCTAAGATGTTGCAAACAAGTTAGGAGTGTAGGGGAACGGGAACTGGGGCGAAGGAAATTTGAAAGGGGGAAGTCACCTGGAGATGACAGGATGTCAGAACGGCTTTGAAGATGGGAGCGTTGTGATGTGATTGATTTGAAGGGGAAGGTGTTTCAGGGAAGACGAAAGACGAGAAGGGAACGAGGTACAACGAGTAGTAGGTTAACTTGAAAAGAACAAAACGTGTGAGCTGGGGTGTAATGGTTGAAGAGAGTGGATAAGTAAGAGGGAACAAGTCAAAGAAGTACCCTAAAGCTGATGGTAAAAGCTTTTGTGTCAAGTGTTTTGAAGGATGGAGAAAAGTGTTCCCAACAATGTTTAGAAAGATGATCCAAAACAACCAAGAGCTCTGCAGACCAGAAAGAGCAGATACAAAGAAAAGTAAGGAGACACATATAGTTGTCAAAGAGATAGAGTAGACAAATTTCTTGGAGGAGAGGAAAGGGTGGATCTGGGAAATATTGTGGAGGACAAAAAAGGTAGAATTTAGCAACAGACTGAATGTGATAGTTGAAAGAAGAATCAAGGATAATTCCAAGGGTTCACATTTTAGAAACTGTGGAGATTATATTGTCAACCGTGATGGGAAAATTGAGTGGAGGTGTGGATTTAAGAGGATGAATAAAGAGGTCAGTTTTGAAACAATCAGTGGTATTTACTGAGCACTTACTGGGTGCAGATCACTGAACTAAGTGTTTGGGAGAGTACAATATAATAGTGCTTGTAGACATAAGCTCAGCCTACAAAGGGCTTACAGTCTAAAGTGGGCGACAGACATTGAAATAAATCACCAGTAGAAAGAGTGTAGGGATACGTACTTAAGTGCTGTAGGGTGTTCTCAAGGGTACAGATGCAAGTGTATAGGTGACACGGAAAGGAGAGAGAATAAGAGTTTAGTCAGTGAAGGCGTCTTGGGAGAGATTCAAAGGGGGGGGAATTCCAGGCCAGAAGCATGACGTTGACAAGGAATTTGATGGGAGACAGGTGATAGTGAGGTGGAGAGATGAGGATGAGCAATCTGGGTTGTAGTAGGAGATCAGCAAGGTAAGTTAGGAAAGGGAGAGCTGATTGACCTCCTTTAAAGCTGATGGTGAGGAGTTTGTGTTTGATGCAGAGGTGGGCAGCAACCACTGGAGGTTTTTGAGGAATGGGGAGTAAAGAACTAATTTATTTTTTAGAAAAATGATACGGGCAGCAGGAATAAAGTACGAGCCTGATGGGGGAGAGGACAGTGAGTTTGATGTTCTGGCTGGGACATCCAGATGGAGATGTCTTGAGGGCAAGAGCAAAACTGCAGACAGGGAGTGTGGACAAAGCCAGCCAGATGGATTTGGGATGGGAGTGGATGGACTCCAAGTAGGAGCAAATATAAAATCTGAAGAGTAGGAGACCCCAGAAGAGAACCCTGATGAACACCCACCTGTCAGAGCAGACGAGTGGAAAAAGAGGACCAATAAAAGGGACTGAGAGAGAGCAGCCAAAGAAGCAGAAGAAAATCATGATGAAACCGTGTTTCCAGGAGGAAAGTGTCATCCACAGTGATAAAGGCAACTTAGATGACCAGGAGGATTAGAACAAGGAAGAGATCACTGGTGACTGTAGCAAATGTGATCCCGAGTGAAGTGAAAGGGGAAGAAAACAGATTGTATGTAGTGGACCAAGACAGGAGTGGGAAGCAGCATGGCCTAGTGGATTAATCACAGACATACGGCATTGGAAAATTGAAGTCATTTTATGCCACAGAAGATTCATAATTTCTTTAAGTTAAAAGATTATTTTTTCTTGGTTTTCACCTTGACGAAAGTAATGGTAAATATGCTTCATTGAACTAGTCCCTGAATAAGATGTGGGAGATAAAAAAAAATTGCTTAAGACAACAATTGAAAATAAAATCTCATCTGAAATGTAGCTCATGGTAATGCCTGTCTTACCATTCAAATTCTAAGATTGACTATCAAGATTATTTTGAAAATAATTTATTCAAATTAGTTGATGGGTTGACAACATCATCACAAATGAACCATAAAAGTATCAACTGAATTATTCTAACAGATTTTTAATTTGAGTAAAAAGCAAACTTCATTCCATGTACTAGAGATTACTGAGTGAACTGTGTTCCAATTTCAGAAATTGTTGTCAGGTAGCCACTTAAATGGTAAACCTCATATTTAGCCAGAGCATAGTCCTGTGGATTTCTACATCCCACCAGTTCTGAAATTAAATTGAAAAAGCTTTTTTCAAGTAGCTAATGACAGCACCTAAGAAGGAAAATCAATACCTACCAATTGCCAACTGTTATACTTTTGGAGTAAGTGTCTTATAATGTGTGTATTTTCTCTTTTTCTGCCTAGAAATCACCTGCAGCCGCCCCCCAGGTTACCTAAAGTTTCTCCAGTTGAGCAGAATTTAGATTCACTGAGTTTTCGATCAAGACAGTCTGGAAATGACAAACCTGTCATTTGTAAATACCGAGAGTTTCAAGTATCAGCACAGAGACGTTAGCAAGGAGCCACCTCACTAAAATACCTACAGCGAGACCCTTTAAAAGTCTTTCACCAAACCGGGTGTTCAAAATGAGTTAAAGAGATGGAGGATTTGAAAGGGAACTCCTTTAAAACTCTGATTTCTATGTCTGCTAACAAATCTTATTTTTTTTATTGGAGATACCCTTGAAAAGAATGTGAGAAAGTTAATTAAAATAATGGTTTAAAATCACAACGATGTACACTTGAGAAACTCTAAAATGAACTATTAAGTATCACTTCCCTGCACCTCCTTTCCCTCAATTAGGGGATATGAACTTCTTATTCACGTAGACCCACTCTGCACTATAGTATGAAAACCTGTTCCCTCTACCAATACCAGAAGAGAAAGAGCAAAAGAAATATTTTCCCTCCTCAAACCAGGGAACTCAAAATGCTTAGCTTCACCCAGAACAATCCCTTACTGTACTGACAGAAAGTCACAGGACATCCCTTTCTCTTCCTGGGAAATATAGCTTCTCCTTCCCTTCTCTGCAAACCCTGTGCTAACTTTGAACAGGACCTCAGAGTGGAGGTTTTGCCCACACATATCTCCTTCAAAACTTACCATACCGACACAATCTTACAATGAATTAAAGAAACAATAATCAGGGAGCCAATAGCCCATGTATAGTAGGCTGAGTTTCAGTGAAAGGGGGGATTCAAGCAGTGTTATTTCTGTGGATTGCTATACATGAGGGCGTACCATTATTGATACAAGGTTTAGCACTTTCGAAGTACAGGTAATGTAATTCACAAATGAGGCTGGAGTCTTCACAAGCATTTTCTAGTTCTTCTCAATAGCCTTGATTAACTCAATAGCAGTGAATAGTGTCACTTTCCCCTAAACACATTATAGCCCCAAATGTCAGGTGCTGAACTGTGACTCTCCCATGACAATTAGAGAGATCTCTTCCTCAATTTACTTGTGTTCCTTCATTCCGATCCTTCATTCTAGTTGCCAAGTCAGGCTGCCTCTTCGTACTGTGAGGCTCCCGAGGGACAAGTACCATGGCTAATTTCCACCAATGTATTCTCTCCAGGCACTTAGTACAGTGCTCTGCACACGGCAGGCACTTGCTATATGCTATTCCTACCACTACTAGGGCTTTAGGCTAGACTTCTCTTCCCACAGAGGAAGAGGCAAGAAGATACATCAATCTGTGATCCATGGTATTTATTGAGGTATTGCGGCATATACAGTACTGCACGAAGCCCTTGAAAGAGTACAGTACAATAACGTTGATAGGCATGATCCCTCCCCACAAAGAGCTTACAGACTAGCAGGGGAGGTAACATTCTATGAAAGGAAAGCATGATTTGCTTTCTTGATGCCTCTGTCTTTCATTTTATTCCTTCAGTAGAGATGCTGTAAAAGGAAAAGCTATCCTTTAGTACAGGAAATCTGGTTCAGTCTAAACATCGATATTAACACATGAACCGCTTCTTTATAATAATAATGTTGATGATGATGATAATAATAATGTTCATTAAGTGTTAACTATGTACAAAGCACTCTACTATGCACTGGGGTAGATATATGATAGTCTAATAGTCCTGTAAGCTCACTGTGAGCAGGGTCTGGATCTGTTTGTTGCTATATTGTACTCTCTCAAGCACTTTGTGGCAGACCAAACATCTGGCCCATCGATTACTGGGCCTAAGTAGTAAGCCATTTTATTCATGTTACTGTTGATACCTGTACATTATTTACTTTTGCGTCGGCTCACACTGGTGAATCAGCCAAACATGTTATGGATCATTTATTTCTTGCTTTTGCCTTTATGGGAATTCCACAGGTATTGAAAACCGACAATGGCCCCGCATACACTTCTAAGGCGTTCCGGTCTTTCTGTAATACTTTTGCTATCCGTCTTGTTACGGGTATTCCATACGGTCCCATGGGTCAAGCCGTTGTCGAAAATCGTCATCGTTGGCTCAAAGCTTTTTTGGAAAAACGAAAAGGGGGAGATGAACTGACCTCTCCCCATTGACAATTACAATCCGCTATATATACCCTTAATTTTTTAACTATGGATGACAAAGGTCTCACCCCTGCTGAAAAATGGGGTGGTAGGGACACTAAAGAACACCCAGAAAGAGTAAATGGAAGGACCCCCTCACGCGACAGTGGCGAGGGCCAGATCCCTTATTAACGTGGGGCCAAGGTTATGCTTGTGTCTTTCCAGAAACTGAGGACCGCCCGATCTGGATACCTACAAAGAACATACGCCGCGTCCTTTCTACAGTGTGTTCTCCCTCACCCTGCGTACTTCAGCAGCTGACAGAGAACCAGGATACAGACTCCGCGACCCTTCCTCCGGAGGATCAGCAGCATAGTTCCTAAAAATGATGATCACTTTCCTGATTCTCGCCTCCTCCACTGTTGTGATTACTGAGGACTATTGGACTTTTGTTCCGTACCCTCCGTGGGTACGGTCCGTTACGTGGCAGGACCCGGTGGGAGAAATTCTCACTAATGCTTCTGATCTTGTAGGGAGGGATGCGATTCCACGGGAAGGACCAGGAGAAGAGGCACTTGTCAATGTCTCCCTCCTTGTTACTTGCTACTCGCACTCCTATATGTTTCTCTACAGCTCCGACCCCAAGTCCGTGTCTGTCTCTGCTCCCCCTCACTACCTGGGCTCAAGAAAGAGAATTGCGTGAACCACAGCCCCGATCGGTGTACTATGGGATTACCCGTTTGACTGCTGTATCCCGTCGTTTGGGAACCTCACCTTCGGTACCCGAATTTCCTTCTTGTGTGTTTGCCAGCTCGTCTTGGCCACCATCAGAGTCTGTTTTACCTATTTGGCAAACATGCCGACAACCCTTCCCCACAGTTATTCATTTGTCCTCTCATGTATTCCCAGCCACTTTACTGAATTGGGACGGACATGACAACCTTACTTATTTATCCCCTTTGCATGGTTATCTTGGGTTTCTGCCCACGGATGCTTTCCAGACTTTAGGTTCCTCTCGTGCCGGAACTTCCTCCCCTTTGTACCTACACCTTTGGCGGACTTTTGCTGTTTTGGGTCCAATCACACTTGCTTTTGCTCGGTTACAGGTCCCTTTCGATTCTATCCCAGTCCATATGGAAGAACGGCAAATAAGAGCATGTATATTGCCACTGCAAGCCTTTCTTGTTGGCTACCCGTCCCTTATCCCCTTCCCTTCCCTTCCCTCTGGCATATTACACGTGATAATTGTAGACTTACCCAATGTATATCCACCCATGATGCCACTGCTACTATTCTTATAGTAGAACAACCTCGTCGTACTATACTACCCACCTCATTATCCCACCCTTGGACTGAGTCCCCTGCGGATTCTGCCCTGCAGATGCTAGCTGATAATTTTCGTATTCCAAAACGGCGACATCGTCGGTTTGTTGGATTGTTAATCACTGGGTTTATCGCTTTGGCATCCCTTATTACTGCTACCACCTTATCCTCTATTACCTTGCATACTGAAATAACACAGGCCTCCTTTGTTAATTCCCTTGCAAGAAATGTTTCTGATGCTCTGCAAACACAGTTACGATTAGATAAAGCCTTTACCGCTCACCTCTCTCTTCTACAGCATTCTCCTATAGAATTAGGAAATGAGGTTGATGCTCTGCGCACTCAACTTTCTTTTCAACATTGTGATTATCGTTACCCTCATATCTGTGTGACCCCATATTATTACAATGCCACATTTCCCGGGTTTTCGTGGTCCACGATCCAAAATCGGCTCCAAGGAGCCTGGCATTCTTCGAATGTCTCCCTTGATTTGTCACACCTTGCCCAACTCAACTCCATGCTTTGCAATTGTTTCAAAAACAAAAAGGGGGACTTGTGGCAGACCAAACATCTGGCCCATCGATTACTGGGCCTAAGTAGTAAGCCAGGCCTTCCGTGCTCACAGGAAGACATACAAGGAACTGAAAGGAGAGCTGTGGACAGGCAAGAGTTACTTGTTATCGGCCCTATGGCCTTGCATAGACGGATGTTGCTTGTTACTGGTTTTGAAGGTTACAGAATGGCTGTGTTAGTTATAAACACAGCAACATGGAAAAATACAGAATGTGACTGAAAGATATAAACGTCTTGCTGCTTAACCCAATAAACAGTCTCCTTGTCCACCTTGAGACTCGCCTGACCTGCGTTCTTTCATTGCGAGTGCCCGTCTCCCCACTGTGCTGGACGCGTGGAGGCAGACAGCAACAGTACTTAGTACAGTGCTCTGTCTGCAGTAAGTGCTCAAAAGTATAAATGGATGAGTGAATGAATCAACCAAACACCTAATTCTGAACCAAATCTCGATCAATCACTCATGTTCCAAAGGAGGATTCTTTTCCCATCATGAAAATTAAAATATAATTTATAATTCCCTAGCCCGAAGGGATTTCTTCCTATCAATCAAGCAATCAATCACAGAACACTGTACTACGCACCTGGGAAAACACAACACAATGGGGTTGGTAGTCACGATCTGCCCTACTGAAGCTCACTGACAGTGGGAAAGCTTTGACAGTTCTGTGAGTTACAAGTCAAGTCAAAAAATAAATAAAGTGAATCTGCCGTCCCTGCACAAAGCTCTTATGGTGTTTGGGGATCCTTCTAGAGGTGGCAGGTTTCCTGTCAAGAAGAATAACAGTTTTCCTTAATAGTTTGCTCACTGAATCTTGCATTTCATCCTGCCTTCAGTTCATCTCTACTGGTTACCCCACGGACACCGCAAACTTAATATGTCCAAAACAGAATGCCTCATCTTTCTACCCAAACCTAGACTGTGAGCCCGTTGTTGGGTAGGGACCATCTCTATATGTTGCCAACTGCACACAGTAAGTGCTCAATAAATACGATTGAATGAATGAATGAAACCCTGTTCTTCTCCAGTCTTTCCCATAGCTGTAAACCCTATAATTCTCCCTATCTCACAAGCCTATAACTTTAGTATTATCCTCAATTTATCTCTCTCACTCAACCCATATATTCAATCTGTTCCCTAATCCTGCTGGTCCTCCCTTCACAACATCACTAAAATTCATCCTTTCCTCTCCATCCAAAGTGCCACAATGCTGATCCAAGCACTTTTTAAATTCCACCTTGATTAGTACATCAGCCTCCTTGTTGACCTCCCTGCTTCCTGTTTCTTTCCACTCCAGTCCGTACTTCATTCTATTACCTGGATCATTGTTCTAAAAATATTGTCTTCATCTCCTGACTCCTCAAGAAACTCCAGTGGTTGCCCACCCACCTCTGCATCAACCAGAAACTCCTTAACATAGGCCTTCAAGAATTCAATTAGATTGCTCCCTCCCTCCCTTACCTCACTGATTTCCACGCACTTCACTACTCTAACAGCAACATACTCAATATACCTCGATCTCATCTACTCACCATCAAACCCTCACCTGCAGTCTTCTTCTGCCCTAGAGCTCCCTCCCTTTCCAAATACACCAAACGAACACTCTCCCCACATTCAATGCCTTATTGAAATCATATCATCTCCAAGAAGCCTTCCCGACTAAATCCTCATTGTCCCTAAGCCCTCTAACTATGCATTCCTGTACCCTTAAGAACTGTTATTCACACCATCCTCTGCCCACAAGCCTTTATATACAAATTCATAGTTTGTTTTAACATCTGTCTCTCCTTCTAGGCTTTAAGCTCCTTTTGAGCAGGGAATGTGCCTACTAACTTTGTTGCATTGTGCTCTCCCAAGCACTTAATACAGTGCTTTGCCCTCAGTAGGGAACCAATGAACACCATTCATTCATTCATTCAATCGTATTTATCGAGCGCTTACTGTGTGCAGAGCACTGTACTAAGCGCTTGGGAAGTACAAGTTGGGAACATATAGAGACAGTCCCTACCCAACAGTGGGCTCACAGTCTAGAAAGGAGGGACAGAGAACAAAACAAAACATATTAACAAAATAAAATGAATAGAATAAATATGTACAAATAAAATGAATAAATATAGTAATAAATATGTACAAACGTATATGCATATATACAGGTGCTATGGGGAGCGGAAGGAGGTAAGGTGGGGGGATGGGGAGGGGGGAGATGAAGGAAGGGCTGTTTGATTGATTGTTTGATTGATTGACTAATTGACTGATAGATGCAGGGAAAGGAGGTTTCTGAGGAGGTGAGGGTGGTGACTCTTGGGGAAATGGTTTTAATTTGGTGTAGATGGTTTTAATTTTGTTCCCAGAATAGTGGGCAAGATTATCAGGGACAAATGAGTAGAGGAAAATGTTGGATGATAAATTTTAAACAAGAGTTCAGAACTTGACACAAACCTTGATGCAGATTTGAACAGGACTCATTTACCTTGGTGGATTTTACTCTCCATTTCCCATTTTTTCAACTCCAATTTATCCATCCTAATATGAAACACACTTTTTACACAGCTGCTCTACCTGGTCAGTTGGTTATTTGCTAAGGGTACTGACTCTTTAAAGATATATTAGAATATATCATAAAGTTTTCATTTAGATATTTAAAATCTGAGAGATAAAGGTGTACTAATGGTCTCAATACTTGATTTAACGAAGCGGCACTGTGTACTTACCAAGATTGAATTATTTGGTTTATTTCTGCTTCAATATTACCCTCTGTTAAATAGCAGTAGAAATAATGATTGCTGCATACCTTATGGATGAGGCAATTAATAGGTATAAAGAATGTCTTGGTTTTCTGAAAAAGTGGCATTTCATATATTCTAAAGTATCATTTAGACATCACCCCTACTTTAAACTGGCCAATTTTGGGATGCATGGGGTTTAGAGAGTAAATATGCAATTTAAAGTGTATATCCCACTTTAAAATATATTTAAAATGTCGTTTTCATAATAATCAGAATCACACAAATAAGTGAAATGATTCTAAAGATAGAAATTGCAATAATAAATAAAATTAGTTTTCACAACAATATGAGCAATAATCAATCAATCAATCGTATTTATTGACCACTTACTGTATGCAGAGCACTTTACTTAGCGCTTGGGAAGTACAAGTTGGCAACATATAGAGACAGTCCCTACCCAACAGTGGGCTCACAGTCTAGAAGGGCTCACAGTCTAGAATAATAATAGTAATTATTTGTAATAATTACTAATAATATTAGTAATTAGAGCTTAAAGTCTAGAAGGGGAGACAGATGTTAAAACAAACTATGAATTTGTATATAAATGCTTGTGGGACAGAGGATGGTGTGAATAACAGTTCTTAAGGGTACAGGAATAATATTAGTAATAATGATTGTGGTACTTGTTAAGCGACTACTATGTATCAGGCACTGTACTAAGCACTGGGATAGAGGCAAGCAAATCGGGTTGGACACAATCCCTACACTACATGGGGTTTACTGTCTTAATCCTTATTTTACAGATAAGGTAACCGAGGCACTGAGAGTTTAAGTGACTTGCCCAAGGTCACACAGCTGAAAAGTAGCAGAGACAGGATTAGAACCCATGACCTTCTGACTCCCAGGCCCGTGCTCTATCCACTTTGCCATGCTGCTTCCATTCATTTTGTGCTTCATGACCAAATCAATTTTTAACCTTTATGTTTATGAAAAAGATTTAGGTACTCCATGAAATTTCCTATTATCCTAGTGCTTGAAGTAAAGCAAAAAGCCTGAAATGGTACTTCACAGAAAAAGCAACTGGCAGGAAATTGTTAATGGTATGAAGAACATGTGGGAAGGATTCATTTTAAATGTACAGCATATATCTGTTCTTGAGTTCACAGGATTGCACAATTGAGGAGGAATCCTTATTGTGATAAAGAAGCTAGGTATTCTGAGAAGCAATGTCGGTTAGCCATTCAGTCCTGTTTATTGACTGCTTACTGTGTTCAGAGCACTGTACTAAGTGCTTGGGAAGTACAGGTTGACAGCATATAGAGATGTTCCCTACATAACAATGGGCTCACAGTCTAGAAGAGGGAGACAGACAACAAAACAAAACATGTGGACAGGTGTCAAGTCGTCAGAACAAGGCTAAATGCACACCAATAACAAAATAAATTGATTGAATGGTAAATACGTACAAGTCAAAGAAACAGAGTAATAAATCTGTACAAACATATAAACACATGCTTTGGGGAGGAGAAGTAGGTAGGGCGGGGGGGATGGGGTGGAGGAGAGGAAAAAGGGGGCTCAGTCTGGGATGGCCTCTTGGAGGAGGTGAGCTCTCAATAGGGCTTTGAAGGGAGGAAGAGAGCTAGTTTGGCGGAAGTGTGGAAGGAGGGCATTCCAGGCCAGGGGGAGGACGTGGGCCGGGGGTTGACGGCAGGACAGGTGAGAACGAGGTACAGTGAAGACGTTAGCGCCAGAGGAGTGGAGGGTGCGGGCTGGGCTGTAAAAGGAGAGAAGGAAGGTGAGGTAGGCGGGGACGAGGTGATGGAGAGCCTTGAAGCCGAGAGCTAGGAGTCACACAGCTGACAAGTGGCAGAGTCGGGATTAGAACCCACGACCTCTGCCTCCCAAGCCAGGGTTCTTTCCATTCAGCCACGATCATCCAGATGGAGATGTCCTGAAGGCAGGAGGAGATACGAGCCTGGAGGGAGGGAGAGAGAGCACGGGCGGAATGTAGATTTCGTTGTCATCAGCGTAGAGATAATAGTTGAAGCCATGGGAGAGAATAAGTTCACCAAGGGAGTGAGTGTACATAGGGAACAGAAGGGGACCAAAAACAGACACTTGAGGAACCCCTACAGTAAGGGAATGGAATGGGGAGGAGGTGCCCAAAAAGGAGACTGAGCCCCCTTCTAGACTGTGAGCCGGCTGTTGGGTAGGGACTGTCTCTATGTGTTGCCGACTTGTATTTCCCAAGCGCTTAGTACAGTGCTCTGCACACAGTAAGCACTCAATAAATACGATTGATTGATTGATTGATTGATTGGAGAGATAAGAGGAGAACCACGAGAAGATGGAGTCTGTGAAGCCAAGGTTTGGATAGCGTGATGAGGATAAGGGTGTGATCCATATTGTCAAAGGCAGCTGAGAGGTCAAGGAGGATTATGAGTAAGAGCCATTGGATTTGGCAAGAAGCAGGTCACTGGTGACCTTTGAGAGGGCAGTTTCGGTGGAGTGTAGCAGACGGATTCCAGATTGGAGGGGGTCAAGGAAAGAGTTGGCGTTGAGTAATTCGAGACAGCGAGTGTAGACGACTCGTTCTAGGAGTTTGGAAAGGAAGGGTAGGAGGGAGATTGGGCGATAACTAGAATGGGGGTGGGATCAAGAGACAGATTTTTTTAGATGGCGGAGACATAGGCATGTTTGAAGGCAGAGGGGAAGGAACCAGTGGAGAGTGAGTGGTTGAAGTTGGAAGTTAAGGAGGGGAGAAGGGAAGGGGCGAGAGTTTTCATAAGAGGAGAGGGAATGGGGTGTGAAGCACAGGTGGATGGAGTAGCACTTGATAGGAGGGAGGAGATCTCATCTGAAGTTACTGATGGGAAGGATGGGAGAGTAGTGGAGAAGGTTGAGGTTGGTGGGGGGGATGGAGAGGGGAAGGGGTGACTTTGGGGAGCTCAGGTCTAATGGAGTTAATTTTACTAATGAAGTAAGAGGCCAGATCGTTGGGGATGAGGGATGGAGTAGGGGGAGGTACAGGGGACCTGAGAAGAGAGTTAAATTTACAGAAGAGCTGACGGGGATGATGGGCATGGGTGTCAGTAAGGGAGGAGAAATAGTTTTGTCTGGCGGAGGAGTGGGCAGAGTTAAGGCAGGAAAGGATAAATTAATGTTAACAAGGTTGGCTTGCTGTTCAGACTCTCACCAGCAGCGTTCAGTAGCTCGAGCATAAGAGCGAAGGAGTCAGACAGTGGCAGTGTTCCAAGGCTGTGGGTTAGTAGTACAAGAGCAGCGAAGGGAAAGGGAAGTGAGCGAGTTGCATTGAGTACAGAGGGTGGAGTTGAGAGTAGTAATCTGGTCATCAAGATTGGGTAGAGAGGATAGGGAGGAGAGGTGGGGTGTGATGTGCTGAGAAAGATGAATGGGGTCGAGAGAGCAGAGGTCTCTGTGGGGTAGTAATATAGATTTACAGGGGGCAGGAGTGTGAGTGAGGAGGCAGGTGAGAACGTTATGATAAGAGAGACGGATTTCAGAGTTATTGAGGGTGGAGATAGTGCAGCCGTAGGAGATGTTGATGTGGAGGGTGTGATCAAATTGGTGAGTGGGCGAGGTGGGATGGAGCAGGAGGTTGGCAGCGTCAAGGAAAGATAGAAGGCAGGTGACAGAAGAGTCACCAAGGACATCCATGTGGATGTTGAAGTTTCCGATGATCTGAGTGGGCATGGAAAAGGAGAGAAGGAAAGTATGAAAGGGGTCAAGATCGTTAAAAAGTGTTGGAGGTGGGGCCAGTGGGGCTGTAGATGACGGCTACAAGAATCTGGAGGGGGTGGTAGAGGCGAATAATATGGGCTTCAAAGGAGGGGAAGGAAAGGGAAGGGGGAGGAGGGATAGTGTGAAAGCTACATTGGGGTGGGAGAAGGAAGCGGACACCTCCTCCTTTTCTGGTGAGTCTGGGTGAGTCGGAGAAGAAGAGTCCTCCGCTGGAGAGAGCCGCAGAAGAGCCCGTGTGATACGGAGTGAGCCATGTTTCGTTAGGGCAAGGAGGAGGAGAGAGCTGGACAGGAACAGGTCAAGGATGAAAGGGAGTTTACCTGTAATCTCTGCCCCCAGTGAACCTGAAGTCTAGGGGGAAGATAAACGTTAATAAAAATAAATAAATAACATATATGTTGCCTACTTGTACTTCCCAAGCGCTTAGTATAGTGCTCTGCACACACTAAGTGCTCAATAAATGCGATTGAATGAATGAATGAATATATATATGCCCACATGTGAGAATCAGGAGAATGCATTCATTTCTGGATATGAAATAGCTACAAATCAAACAATAGTATTTTTTGACCACTTATGTATGCAGAACACTGTACCAAGTGCTTGAGAGTACAGAGTTGATGAAGAAGCTCCCGGCCCACAGAAATCTACAGTTGAAAATACTGAAACTTATATATCATGTAAATATTCGGGGTTTTTTTTTTACAGTATTTGTTAAGTGCCTACTCTGTTCCAGGCACTGTACTACGTGCTGGAGTAGATAAAATCTAATCAGGTTGGAAAAAGTCCATGTCCCATAGAGGGTTTACAATCTTAATACCCATTTTCAATAAAATAAAAAATGGCATTTGTTAAGTGCTTACTATGTGCAAAGCACTGTTCTAAGCGCTGAGAGGGATACAAGGTGATCAGGTTGTCCCACCTGGGGCTCACAGTCTTAATCTCCATTTTACAGAAGAGGTAACTGAGGCAGAGAGAGGTTAGGTGGCTTGCCCAAAGTCAAAGAGCTGACAAGTGGCAGAGCCAGGATTAGAATACAAGACCTTTGTCTCCCAAGCCCGTGCTCTTTCCACTAATCCTATTCATTGAGTGCTTACTTTGTGTAGGGCACTGTACTGAATGCTTGGGAGACTACAATACATCAAAGTTGGTAGACATATTATCTGCCCACAATGAGCCTAAAGTCTAGAAGGGGAGATAAACGTTAATAAAAATAAATAAATAACATATATATACCCACATATGGGATCCAGGAGAATGCATTCATTTCTGGATATGAAGTAGCTAACCCATGACCTCTGACTCCCAAGCCCGTGCTCATTCCACTGAACCACACTGCTTTATTTTACAGATGAGGGAACTGCGGGAACTGAGGCATACAGAAGTGAAGTTACTTTCAAAAGGGCAATCAGCATACAAGTTGCAGGGCAGAGGTTAGAATGCAGGGCCTCTGACTTCCAGGCCTATGGTCCTTCCACTAGGCTATGCTGTTCCCTTGTGTCACTTGATAATTGATAGTTCATTGATTGTCAATTAAGGCTCTTCCCCTTCAGTTGGAAGAGTATTCTGACTCCAATTTCCATGATCCTGAATCCATCCTCCAGCATAGTGACAGAGAAGGGGTTGAACAGAACTGGATTTCTACCACACAACCCTGTTTTAGTCTGACAGTGTTGGGGATAGGGTGTGAATGGTCATGCCCTGGCCAGGCCAAAAAGCTGAAGCTCTCTATCACCAGAGGGACTGGTTGGGAGCAATAGGAAGCAGTTGGATAAACAAACACAGCCTATACCTCCTGGGGCTGCCGGCCACAAAGGATCTGTTAGGGCAAAAAGGCCAAATGATGAGGCCAGATTGACGAAATTCAGATGAGGTTTGTCACACGGTCTTTTTCCTCAAAATACGGCCATCGGATAGGACGTGGATCAGGAATTAACAACCTTTGACACTGTCGACCATCTCCTTCTCCTCAACATGTTATCCAACATTGGCTTCACAGACTCCATCCTCTCATGGTTCTCCTCTTAACTCTCTGGCCATACATTCTCAGTCTCCTTTGCAGGCTCCTCCTCCCCCTCTCATTCCCTAGCTGCAGGGGTTCTTCAAGGGTCAGTTCCTGGTCCCCTTCTGTTCTCAATCAATACTGACTCCTTTGGTGAACTCGCACGCTGCCAATGTTTCAACTATCATCTCTTCACAGATGACACCCAAATCTACATCTCATCCCCTGTTCTCTCTCCCTCCCTCCAGTCTCGTATCTCCTCGTGCCTTCAGGACATCTCCACCTGGATGTACGCCTGCCACCAAGAATGAACTCCTTATCTTCCCTCCCAAGCCCTGCCACCTCCCTGACTTTCCTTTCACTTTGGATGGCACTACCATCCTTCCCGTCTCAGAAGCCCTCTCTCTTGGTGTCTTCCTTGACTCTGCTCTCTCATCCATCCCATACGTACAATCTGTCACCAAAACCTGCCACTCTCACGCTCACAACATCGCCAAGATCCACCCTTTCCTCTCCATCCAAACCGTAACCTTGTTAGCACAATCTCACATCATATCCCGACTGGATTACTGCATCAGCCTCTTTTCTGATCTCCCATCCTTCTGTTTCTCTCCACATCAGTCTATACTTCACTCTGCTTCCCGGATTATCTTTCTACAGAAGCGCTCTGGGGATGTCACCACCTCCTCAAAAATCTCCAGTGGTTGCCTATCAATTTCCATATCAAGCTAAACCTCACTACTGGCTTCAAAACTCTCCATACTCTTACCACTTCTTACCTCACCTCCCTACTCTCCTTCTGCTACCCAGGCCGCACACTCTGCTCCTCTGCCTCTAACCTCCTTACTGTGCCTCGTTCTCGCCTGTCCTGCCATCTCGACCCCTGGCCAGTGTCCTACATCTGGCCTGGAATGCCCTCCCTCTTCACATCCACCAAACTAGCTCACCTCCCCCCTTCAAAGCCCTACTGAAAGCTCACCTCCTCAAGGAGGCCTTCCTAGACTGAGACCCCTTTCCCTCTCCTCCTCCTCCCCTCCCCATCGTCCCTACTCCCTCCCTCTGCTCTACCCTCCCTCCCAGATCCACAACACGTGTATATATGTACACATTTATTATTCTTTATATTTCATTAATCATGTGCATATATCTATAATTCTATTTATTTATTTTGATTCCATTAATGCTTGTCCACATGTTTTGTTTTGTTGTTTTGTTGTCTGTCTCTCCCCCTCTAGACTGTGAGTCCATTGTTCGGTAGAGATGGTCTGTATCTGTTGCTGTATTGTAATTTGCAAGAGTCCCATCACCACATCCCAGGCAAGTGCAGGGTCTGCCAACTCTATCGAAATGTGCTCTCGCTAGCATTTGGTACAGTGCTCTGCAGGCAGTAAGCCCACTGAATTATAAACCATCGACTTAATCAATATTCCAGCGGATTGTAGATAGACTTCCCTAGAGACCTAGAGTCAAGACAAACCAATTGAAAAAATGAGAAGGGACTGTCATGCCCCTGCCAATTAGGCCCTATTTTGGATTTTGACTTAGATCAGCTATTCCTTTGGAAACCCCAGGGGCACGTTTGAATTTCATTGAAACCTTTTTCATCCCATTTATCTTTAGAAAAACAGGTTAGAGTGGCAGAGTAAAGAATTCAAACTCTTCAAGTGCCAAATAATATGGAAAGCCCTCCCTCCCATCCTCAGAAATTCAATATGGCCAGAAGCCCAATAATCCCCACAATCCTTGCCACGCCAGGTTGAGTGCTTGAGGAGCCGAATGATAGTAAAATTGAATGCAAACAAATGATGATTACTGATCTCTTTGCCAAAACCTAATTTTTTAGCGATATTTGTTAAGTGCTTACTTTGTTCCAGGAACTGTAGGATGCCCTGGAGTAGGTACAAGATGGGCAGTCTCTGTCTCACCTTGGGCTCATACTCTTAATGCCCATTTTCCAGCTAAGGTATCTGAGGCCAAGAGAAATGAAGTGACTTGCCCAAGGTCACTCAGCAGACAAATGGTGGAGGCAGATTAGTACCCACGTCCTCTGACTGCCAACTCTGTGCTCTTTCCACTAAGCCATGCTGCTTTCCCTAGAAGCAGTATGGCCTAGCTGCTTGTAGACCCTGAGCCTCCTGTATTCCTTAGACCACAATGCAAAAGGTGGAAGACATGATCCCTGCCAACGAGGAGCTTACAAATTAGAGGCGAAGACAGAGAAGCAGCGATGCCTAATGGCTCTAACACAGGACTGGGAGTCAGAAGACCAGAGAAGTTAAGCAACTTGTCCAAGTCAGAAGACCAGAGAAGTTAAGCAACTTGTCCAAGATAACAGAGCAGACCTGCGTCAGACCTCGGAGTAGAACCCAGGTCCTCTGATTCCCAGTCCTACTGTGTGACCTGGGACAAGTTACTAAACTTTTCTGTGACTCAGTTACCTCATCTGTAAAACACGGATTAAGAGTGTAAGCCCCAAGTAGGACACGGATTGTGTCCAAACTAATTACTTTTTATCTACCTCAGTGCTTAGGAGACTTCCTGGCACATAATAGATGCTTAATAATTACCATTGAACAAAAACAAAACTGCAAGCCTTAAAATAAACTTCGGGTAGAGGAAAGGCAGAGTAGAAGGATGCGAACATAAGCACGGTGGGGCTGGGGTCAGGGGAAATATCAAGTTCTTAATGAGAACAGGCACAATTGCACAGGCGACACAGAAGCGAAATGAAGTGAGAGCAAGATCAGTTTTATGGTCGTCACTTTCACCTACATGGCAGCGAGGATTCGGCCCCAGTTTCCAAGTGGCGCCACCTAGTGGTTCTCTGCATTCCATGCATTGCATTGCACTGATGATTGTATCAGCCTCCTTGTAAATCAAACGTCCCTACCTCCTGTCTTTCCACACTCCAGTCCATACTTCACTTGGCTCCTGTTGTCGTCTGCCTCCACGCGTCCAGCGCAGTGGGGAGACGGGCACTCGTAATGAAAGAACGCAGGCCAGGCGAGTCTCAAGGTGGACAAGGAGACTGTTTATTGGGTTAATCAGCAAGGCTTTTATATCTTTCAGTCACATTCTGTATTTTTCCATGTTGCTGTGTTTATAACTAGCACAGCCATTCTGTAATCTTCAAAACCAGTAACAAGCAACACCCGTCTATGCAAGGCCATAGGACCGATAACAAGTAACTCTTGCCTGTCCACAGCTCTCCTCTCAGTTCCTTGTAGGTCTTCCCGTGAGCACGGAAGGCCTGGCTTACTACTTAGGCCCAGTAATCGATGGGCCAGATGTTTGGTCTGCCACAAGTCCCCCTTTTTGCTTTTGAAGCAATTGCAAAGCATGGAGTTGAGTAAGGCAAGGTGTGACAAATCAAGGGAGACATTCGAAGAATGCCAGGCTCCTTGGAGCCGATTTCGGATCGTGGACCACGAAAACCCGGGAAATGTGGCATTATAATAATATGGGGTCACACAGATATGAGGGTAACGATAATCACAACGTTGAAAAGAAAGTTGAGTGGGCAGAGCATCAACCTCATTTCCTAATTCTATAAGAGAATGCTGTAGAAGAGAGAGGTGAGCGGTAAAGTCTTTATCTAATCGTAACTGTGTTTGCAGAGCATCAGAAACATTTCTTGCAAGGGAATTAACAAAGGAGGCCCGTGTTATTTCCGTATGCAAGGTAATAGAGGATAAGGTGGTAGCAGTAATAAGGGATGCCAAAGCAATAAACCCAGTGATTAACAATCCAACTAACCGACGATGTCGCCGTTTTGGAATACGAAAATGATCAGCTAGCATCTGCAGGGCAGAATCCGCAGGGGACTCAGCCCAAGGGTGGGATAATGAGATGGGTAGTATAGCATGACGAGGTTGTTCTACTATAAGAATAGTAGCAGTGGTACCATGGGCGGATATGCATTGAGTAAGTCTACAATTATCACATGTAATATGCCAGAGGGAAGGGAAGGGGATAAGGGACAGGTAGCCAACAAGGAAGGCTTGCAGTGGCAATATACATGCTCTTATTTGCCGTTCTTCCATATGGACTGGGATAGAATCGAAAGGGACCTGTAATCGAGCAAAAGCAAGTGTGATTGGACCCAAAACAGCAAACGTCCACCAAAGGCGTAGGTACAAAGGGGAGGAAGTTCCGGCACGAGGGGAACCTAAAGCCTGGAAAGCATCTGTGGGCAGAAACCCAAGATAACCATGCAAAGGGGATAAATAAGTAAGGTTGTCATGTCCGCCCCAATTCAGTAGAGTGGCTGGGAATACATGAGAGGACAAATGAATAACCGTGGGGAAGGGTTGTCGGCACGTTTGCCAAATAGGTAAAACAGACTCTGATGGTGGCCAAGACGAGCTGGCAAACACACAAGAAGGAAGTTCGGGTACCGAAGGTGAGGTTCCCAAATGACGGGATACAGCAGTCAAACGGGTAATCCCACAGTACACCGAACTAGGCTGGGGTTCACGCAATTCTCTTTCTTGAGCCCAGGTAGTGAGGGGGAGCAGAGACAGACACGGACTTGGGGTCGGAGTTGTAGAGAAACATATAGGAGTGCGAGTAGCAAGGAGGGAGACATTGACAAGTGCCTCTTCTCCTGGTCCTCCCGGTGGAATCGCATCCCTCCCTACAAGATCAGAAGCATTAGTGAGAATTTCTCTCACCGGGTCCTGCCACGTAACGGGCCGCACCCACGGAGGGTACGGAACAAAAGTCCAATAGTCCTCAGTAATCACAACAGTGGAGGAGGCGAGAATCAGGAAAGTGATCATCATTTTTAGGAACTTTGCTGCTGATCCTCCGGAGGAAGGGTTGCGGAGTCTGTATCCTGGTTCTCTGTCAGCTGCTGAAGTACGCAGGGTGAGGGAGAACACACTGTAGAAAGGACGCGGCGTATGTTCTTTGTAGGTATCCAGATCGGGCGGTCCTCAGTTTCTGGAAAGACACAAGCATAACCTCGGCCCCACGTTAATAAGGGATCTGGCCCTCGCCACTGTCGCGTGAGGGGGTCATTCCATTTTACTCTTTCTGGATGTTCCTTAGTTTCCCTACCACCCCATTTTTCAGCGGGGAGTGAGAACTTTGTCATCCATAGTTAAAAAATTTAGGGTATATTTAGCGGATTGTAATTGTCTATGGGGAGAGGTCAGTTAATCTCTCCCTTTTTGTTTTTCCAAAAAAGCTTTGAGCCAACGATGATGATTTTTGACAATGGCTTGACCCGTGGGATTGTATGGAATACCTGTAACAAGTCGAATAGCAAAAGTATTACAGAAAGACTGGAACGCCTTAGAAGTGTATGCGGGGCCATTGTCGGTTTTCAATACCTGTGGAATTCCCATAAAGGCAAAAGCAAGAAATAAATGATCCATAACATGTTTGGCTGATTCACCAGTGTGAGCCGACACAAAAGTAAATAATGTACAGGCATTAACAGTAGCATGAATAAAAGCCAATCTGCCAAAGGGAGGGTAATGCGTGACGTCCATTTGCCACAGCTTTCTTGGCGCACGACCACGGGGATTCGTGGCTTCAGAGGTCGCAGGTAATGTAGTAACACAGGAGGTAGAAGCTTTCACAATAGCCCGCGCGCTTTCCCGAGAAATGCCAAATTGATGGCGCAACATTCCTGCCCCTTGGTGGAAGTGCCGGTGGGCTTGCGAAGCTGCGGCTGTGGCATCTAAAGGGAGAAGAGCCGGAGCCAACAGTGGTGCAACAAAATTAATAGCCTTTGGTGCGCCAGCAATTTCCCCAGTAAGTAGGTCCGCACAAGCATTACCTTCAACCAATGGTCCGGGGAGGGACGAATGCGCCCTAATATGAGAAATATAAAAACGATGAGAACGAGCGCGAATCATTGCTTGAAGTTCCTGGAACAAAGGAAAAAATGGCTGCCTCGGAAAACCGGAGCGCAGCAGTCTTAATGTGAAGAGTAACAAAGTATGCATACCGGCTATCGGAGATAATGTTAAGTGATTGAGGGAAATCGCGTAGGACTGACATCACAGCTACAAGTTCTGCGTGTTGAGCAGAATGGGACAGAATGGGGATAACGCGGGAAGTGTCCGGAGGACAGTAATAGGCGGCTCGGCCTTTCGTTCCATCTGTGAAAACTGTGGTAGCCCCCGGTATTGGGCCCGGAACCGTGATACAGGGGAATACCCATGCAAAAGGTGAGAAAACCTTTAATCATGGAATATCTGGGAGACCAGTAACCCAAGCCCCGGTATGCATTGCCAAAAGGATCTGCCAATCGGGATCGTTGCCAAGAAGTGTGGCAAGTTGATCTGAAGTATATGGTTGGTATAATGCAGAGGGTCCGGTCCCAGAAAGGACGGTAATGTGCCGAATTAAACGACCCAATAACTGGGCTACCGAAGTCGGATATGGGGAAACAGAGCGGTGGGGCTGAGTGGGCAAATGCATCCACTCAACCAATTGTTGTTGTTGACATATAACCCCTGTAGGCATGACAGAGGTGGGAACGACAACGGCGGATAAGGGTATCCCTGGGGTGACACGGTCCACCGTAGCCTGAGCCAATTTTTTGACTACCCGCTCTAACTCCCGGGCGACTTGTGGTGAAAGGGAGCGGGGGCAAGAGAGCTCCGGGGCTCCTCGTAAGGTAGCCAAAAGGTGAGATAATTGATCGGTGGGGATTCCAAGATAAGGGCGCACACAGTTTAATTCCCCCAGTAATTTTTGGAAATCATTAAGGGTTTTTAATTTTGAAACATCCAAGTTAGGGGTCACAGGGGACACTGTCCAATCTGTCAAAATATGTCCCAGATAGGTGATTGGGGGCTTTGTCTGGACTTTCACGGGTGCAACCCGCAGCCCTCCAGATTCTAGAGCCACCAGAAGAGCAGGCCGTAAGGAGTGTAGTTGGGCTGCGGTGGCACAAGCGCATAATATGTCATCCATATAGTGAATAATATATGCCTCAGGATGCTTGACGCGGAGCGGCGCTATCAGAAGCGCAACGTAAGTCTGGCACATTGTGGGGCTATTTTTCATTCCCTGGGGGAGGACCGTCCAATGATATCGCGTAGTAGGTTGAGTCCTGTTAGCCACAGGGACTGAAAACGCAAATCGAATACGATCGTCTGGGTGGAGCGGAATAGAGAAAAAACAATCCAGAATATCTACTACTAATATCGGCCAATTCCTAGGGATCATAGCCGGGTTCGGGAGCCCAGGTTGCAGCGCTCCCATCGGCTGCATCGTCTTATTGATTTCTCTGAGATCAGTCAACATCCTCCAGGCCCCCGAGCGCTTTTTTATCACAAAGACAGGGGAATTCCAAGGCCTATCGGAGGGTTCAATATGCTCCGCCGCTAATTGTTCCGAGACTATCACTTGTAAAGCAGCCAATTTCGGGGTTGGTAGCGGCCACTATTAGATTCATTGTATAGGACGACTGTAACCCATAATCGCGAATATTTTTCCGCAACTCCTTAATCAACTCATAAGGGAGAGAGTCATGCTGAGCCGGCCGGCCGGGAAGATACGCCACCGGCATCACTTGCAGTAGCTGTACATCCCCTCGGCGCAATGCCTCCTGCCGGCAGCCCGAAAGGGCCCCGGTCTAGGCAGGCTGCGCCGTAGCAGGCACAGCATATACATACGGTGGCACAGCAGACAAAGGGGAAGCAAGGGCGGGTGGGGGAACGATCAACGAACGGGATACCGCCTGCAGGCACTGGGTCTGCAAAAGGTCCTTTGCTGTGGGTGCGACAGCAGCTGTCGTTGTAAGAGGGGCCAAAGGCGGGTATAAATCATATCCCTCCTTCTGATCTGCAGTCCCAGAGTCAGAAGGATCGCCAGAGTCATTATGATCCTGGTCCCGATACAAGTCCTCGGATTAGGAACAGCAGCGCACACCAGCTCCAATCCTTCTGTTGGAGGCAAAACTTCAAAGGACAGGGGGTCCTCCTGATCACTCCCTGCCCCCAAGTCGCGCATCGCCGGCGCCTCCTGTAACACCCGTTCAGCGGGATGCAGCGCTCGCAGCGCCGTAAAAACAGTTTTCCATGTAATCAGTACCCCTTTGGGTAGGGGCTGGGACAAGCTTTCACGAGTCCGTAGCTCCCTGTAAGCATCTCGAAATGATTTGAACTGGAGGTCGGGCGAGATCATTGCGACGCTCTTGCTCTGCGCACAAATCAATAAATTCTGACTTCTAAAGCAAATAGTCTCCGCCATCCAGGACAGTCTTGGCTAAGGTTTGCCAATCATACGGGCAAAGAATTGAGGAAGCAATACTTTCTATGAGTGCTAGCACATAAGGAGCGGTGGGCCCATATGTCGCAGCACCCTGTTTCACTTTAAATAGTTTGAAATTCAGGAGTTCGTGGGTACGTATTAATTGACCAAGATTAGCAGGGTCAGGTTGCTCCATCACAGGGAAACCCATCAATAATTCAATAGGTATCTCCTCTCCCCCTTCCATAGCAGCCCCCATCGCTCGCTGCAGAGGTGTTTGTGCTGGTTTCGGGACCCATGGAGGGGGTGGTAGAGGTGGTGGTGCGGAAGGAACTGGCTCAGTGACAGGATTCCACTTTCCTTCCTTTGGAAACCAAGGGCAGCATTTCTCCAAGCATTCCAAAAATTGTTCAATCTGGGCAGTGGTGATAATCAACCCATGCTCCTTTACAACATCCTTAAGTAATTGGGTATAATGATCCCGAGAATGGAATTGAATTTGTCCCATTTTCTTCCCTGCTGTAAGCCTGGTGTTTGAAAATGAAAGCAAACTTAAATGCCCCCACCTCTTCGGTTCCTTAGTGAGTCACTGCGCAGTGATGAGTTGCTTCGTGAGGGCTGCGGTGCTGAGTCTGAGGGTCCAGGCTTCATGTCCCTGTCCCTGTTCGGGCGCCATTTGTTGCCGTCTGCCTCCACGCGTCCAGTGCAGTGGGGAGACGGGCACTCGCAATGAAAGAACGCAGGTCAGGCGAGTCTCAAGGTGGACAAGGAGACTGTTTATTGGGTTAAGCAGCAAGACTTTTATATCTTTCAGTCACATTCTGTATTTTTCCATGTTGCTGTGTTTATAACTAACACAGCCATTCTGTAACCTTCAAAACCAGTAACAAGCAACACCCATCTATGCAAGGTCATAGGGCTGATAACAAGTAACTCTTGCCTGTCCATAGCTCTCCTCTCAGTTCCTTGTAGGTCTTCCTGTGAGCACGGAAGGCCTGGCTTACTACTTAGGCCCAGTAATTGATGAGCCAGATGTTTGGTCTGCCACAGGCTCCCCTGATCAGTTTTCTATAGAAGCACTCAGGCCTTGTTTCCCCACTCCTCAAGAACTTCCAGTGATTGCCCATCCACCTCCGCATCAAACAAAAACTCCTTACCATCGCCTTTAAAACACTCAATCACCTCACGCCCTCATACCTCACTTCCCTACTCTCCTCTTACCACCCAGCCCACATTCTTTGCTACTCTAATGCTAACCTTCTCACTGTACCTCATTCTTATCTACCTCGTTGCCGACTTCTCACACAAGTCCTGCCTCTGACCTCGCGTGCCCGGCCTCCTTGACTCCCACAGACAATGTCCCTCCCCCCTTTTAAGCCTTATTGAAGGCACAACTCCTCCAAGAAGCCTTCCCTGACTAGATTCCCCATTTTCCTCTTCCCCCAATCAATCAATCAATCAATCGTATTTATTGAGCGCTTACTATGTGCAGAGCACTGTACTAAGCGCTTGGGAAGTACAAATTGGCATCACATAGAGACAGTCCCTACCCAACAGTGGGCTCACAGTCTAAAAGTTCCAGTTCCTTCTGCAATGTCCTGCCTTGCTCCCTTCATTCATCCCCACGCCCAGTCCCACAGTACTAAGGTCCACATCTGTATTTATTTATTTGCCTTATTGTCTACCTCACCCTCTAGACTGTAAGCTTGTGGACAGGGAATATGTTGGTTTATTGTTATAGTGTACTCTCACAAGTGGTTAGAGCTGGAGTCTGCACACACTAAGCGCTCAGTAAATACGACTGACTGACTTTCTTGCCTGCTTTCAAGTGGTACCACCTCGTGGCCCCTGAATTGCATTGCCTTCCCTTCAAGGCCCTACTGAGAGCTCACCTCCTCCACGAGGCCTTCCCAGACTGAGCCTCCTCCTTCCTCTCCCCCTCCTCCCGCTCTCCATCCCCCCCGCCTAACCTCCTTCCCTTCCTCACAGCACCTGTATATATGTATATATGTTTGTACGTATTTACTACTCTATTTATTTATTTTACTTGTACATATTTATTATATTTATTTTATTTTGTTTATATGCTTTGTTTTGTTCTCTCTCCCCCTTCTAGTCTGAGAGCCCACTGTTGGGTAGGGACTGTCTCTATATGTTGCCAACTTGTACTTCCCAAGTTCTTAGTACAGTGCACTGCACACAGTAAGAGCTCAATAAATACGATTGAATGAATGAATGGTATCCTTGGCACTTTTTGAATATAATCATCTTCAGTTTTGTTATGTTGGCCAAATGGTTACATCTTAAATGGTAAACCTCCCCATCAGAACTGCCTTGACATTAATGATAGTAATAATAATGATAATAACAATAATGATAACAATAATAACAATAATAATGGTATTTGTTAAGTGTGTACTATGTGCAAGGCAATTTACTGAGCTCTGGTTTGGATACAAGCAGATCAAGTTGGACACAGTCCCTGTGCTATGTTGAAATCACTTCACAGACGAGGTAACTTTGGCACAGAGAAGTTAAGTGACTTGCCCAAGATCACATAGTAGACAAGTAGTGGAGCTGAGATTATTCCTTACATTTCCCAAATAAAGCTTCAATATTCTTCCCAAGAACTGTTGGTACGGACTGATTAGTACCCCTTTTAGCCTTCCATTTGGATGGCCTGTTATCTGAATTGTTAGGCAAGAGTGACATGATGATGGCATTGGCTGCGCACTTACTATGTGACTGGCAGTGTGCTGAACACTCAGCTTGATATGAGATAATCTGATTGGACACCATCTCACAAAGGGCTCACAGTATACGAGTAGAAAATTGTTCTTTAAATCTGGAAAGAGTCTGCCATGGAAAACTAGCCACTCCCCAGAGAGCTGAAAATCCCAAAGCAAGAGAACATTACCAAACAAACCAGGACATTTTCTGTTTCATTCTGAAAGCTGAGTCTTTTGAATTGGATCTCAGACTCACAAACTAAAAAGGGGTGGAGAGACTGTCAAGAGAAAGGCAGGGAAAGAATCACATAATACAAAACCAAAACACAAGATCAATAAATGTTTTTTTTTTTTAAATTTCCTAAACACTTACTATGTACCAGGCCTTTTGCTAGGTTCTGGGAATGAAACGAACAAATCAGGTTGGGCACAGCCCATGTCCCACGTGAGGCTCAGAGTATTAATTCCCATTTCACAGATATGGGAACTGAGGCATGGAGAAGTGATCACATAGCATAGCAGAGGCAGTGCCGGATTAAAATCCCGTTCCTTCTGACTCCCAGGCTCGTGCTCTATCCACTAGGTCACTGAGTGTTTACTGTGTGCAGAGCATTGAAATAAACTCTTGGCAAAGTACAGCACCATAGAGTTGGTAGATGTGATCCAGCCCACAAGGAGCTTACAGTCTACAGATCTATACGTCAAGGAAGACAAGAACTACATAAACGCTGTGGTCCATCACCTTAAAATATCATTTTGAGGTCTCCAGTAAGACAGCATTATGGTTGTGCCCATTTTTCTGAGGCTTCTCCACCTCTCTGTCCTGTCCAGGGTCACGGAGCATGACCTCCTCATTGGCAGAGGGTGATGGTACTCCCTGGACCCTGAGTGCCATAGGGAGGAGGAGCCCCAAGGTTTCTTCTTCTGCCTATCTCACTCCAGCAATGATACTAATAATGGCATCTAAGCGCTTACTATATATCAGGCACTATACTAAGTGTTAGGGTGGATACAAGCAAATTGGGTTGGGCACAGTCCCTGTCCCACATGGGGCTCACAGTCTAAATCCTCACTTTACAGATGAGACAATGGAGGCACAGAGATGCTAAGTGACTTGCCCAAGGTCAAACAGCAAGCAAAGGACAGAGCCATCATTAGGATCGATATCCTTCTGACTCCCAGGCTCCTGTTCAATCCACTAGGCAATGGTACTTCTCTACAGTAGTAGCAGTAATGGTATTCACTGAGCTCCCACTAGGTACAGTGAGTTGTACTAAGCCCTTGGGAAAGTAATAAAGCAGCACAAGAGACCTGATCTTTCTCTACACTTGTCTGCTGTGTGATCTTGGGGAAGTCACTTAACTCCTCTGTGCCTCAGTTTCCTCATCTGTAAAATGGGGATCAAATCCTACTCCCTCCTATCTAGTCTAGGAACCTCATGCAGGATGGGGTCTGTGTCAATCAATCAATCAATCAGTCAGTTATATTTATTGAGTGCTTACTGTGTGCAGAACACTGTACTCAGTGCTTGGGAGCATACAGTATAACAAAGTTAGTAGGCATTCTCCCTGCCTAACTGATAACTTTGTATCTTCCCCAGTTCTTAGAACAAGACATGGCACAAAGTAAGCCCTTAACAAATGTGATAATTATCATTATTATTATTGTTATTACTATTACAAGAATTTTATGCTTTGAAGACGTGCTCAGCTTCAGGATTCAGAGAATACAATTTCTTGATGGGTGCCTATTTCTGGAGCTCTGAACTGGGTTGCACTAGAAAGAGACTTTTCTTCGTTCTTATTGTGCGACATCACTCAGTGTAAAAAGGCAGGAGGCTAACCTGCCTTATTCATCTGATGACTTCCTACCTAATGTATCAATACTATATTCATGCAAAACACCTGGCCACCTTGAGGTTGTAAAACTTCCATTGGGTCAAAACTACAATTAAAGAGGCTCAAAACATCCTCAGACTGAGTGTTGTGTCAGTTGGCTCGAAAAGCTTTTGAACTGTTGTTCTTCACCTTGATACCCACTTTTCTTTGGTGTGATAAAGACACCACTGTCAATTTTTATGTTTGGTGAGGAGTGTGCTATTCTTATTCCTTCGACTAATTTTCTCAGTGCAATTATTGCCAGCAACTATTCTCTTTGAAAGGAGTCAACCCCCGAGAGAGAGCAGAAAAACATTAGCATCCAAGGTCCAGTAAAGGATAATCACTCCATCAATGGTATTCATTGATTTCTTACTATGTACATGACAGTGTACTAAGAACGTCGAAAAGTACAAAACAACAGAGTTAGCAGGGACATTTCCTGCCCACAACAAGCTTACAATCTAGAGGGAAGAACGGCCTACTAAGTTCCTATTCACATGATTTACTCAGTGACTCTGACTGGCAGGAATAACGATAATAAATGTGGTATTCGTAAAACACCCTCCTTGTGCCAAACACTGGGGTGGATACAAGATAATCAGGTTGGTCACAGTCCCTATCCTACATGGGGCTCATAGTCTGAATAGGAATGTGAGCAGGCATTGGGCAGGATTAGAGAAGCAGCACAGCCCAATGGCTAGAGCAGCATGGCTTAGTGGAAAGATCCCGGTCTTGGGAGTCAGAGGTCATGGGTTCTAATCCCGGCTCTGACACGTCAGCTGTGTGACTTTGAGCAAGTCGCTTAACTTCTCTGTGCCTCAGTTAGCTCATATGTAAAATGGGGATTAAGACTGTGAGCCCCACATGGGACAACCTGATTAACTTGTATCTATTCCAGCTTTTAGAACAGTGCTCAGCACATAGTAAGCACTTAACAAATACCATAATTATTATCATTATAATTATTATTGGAGTCAAACTGACTTGGGTTCTAAACCAAAGTCTGCTGTGCTTGATCTTAGGAGAGTTCATTAACTTCTCCGTGCTTCAGTTACCTCAGCTATAAAATGGAATTTCAGACTCTGAGCCCCATGTGGAACATGGACTGTGTCCAACCTGATTACCTTGTATTTGCCTCAGTGCTTAGAACAATGCCTGGCATCAAGTAAGCGCTTGACAAATACCATAAAAACAGATTAAATCTCCAATTTTCAGATGATAAAACTAAGGCATAGAGCAGTGAAGTGACTGGACCAAGGTCACTTAGCAGGCACATAACATTCCCTGTTGATAATGCTTGGGCAAATGAGGCAGCCATTTAAATGCCACGAGGCTGGCAGCAAACATCAATACTGACTTGACCAGATTTACCTGCAGATAAGAACTGCATATTTGGTATCTCGGACTCCTGCCTCCCTCCACTGCCTGCCCTGAGGTAGCAAAGAGAACAGGTTACTCTTTTCCACCCTCCACTGCCATCCTGACCAGGGTCAGAGTCCAGGCAGCCAGTGAGCAATCGAGAACAGGAATCTTAACCACAGCAGGGTTTGGAGCCCAGCAAGTGGAAGCCGGGGCTGATGGCATCTCATGAATTGGCATTTATGTTTGCAGATGACAAGTTGCTAGCTTTGATGGCAAATCTGTGGAGGACATAGTTGGCTCATGCCTCCATTCCCTAGCATTTCTCCATTTCTTCTTTACATTCTATCTCCCCATGGATTTTGAGGTACTCAATCAATACTCCCTTTCCGACATATACTCGCTTCTCTCCCACAACATCCCAGCTCACAGAATTCATTCTGCTAACGCCAACCTACTCATTGTCTCTTGATTTTGTCTATCTTGCTCCAAGAGCCGTCTCCATTGCCTGGGAATATCCTACTCCCCCGTCTTCCAAGTCCTGCTAAAATCACATCTTCTCAAAGAATCCTTTTCTAACTAAACTCTCATTTCCCCACCCTATTCTTCCTCCTTTGTGCATCACCTCTGCACTTGGATCTGGGTCCCAAAATCACTTTGTACTCACCCTACTTCCATCCCCAAAGCACTTAGTCCTCCAGACTGTAAGCTTGTGGTCTGCAGAGAATGTGTCTGTTTATTCATTTTTTATGTACATTATCTCTGCTGTCTCCCCCTCTAGACTGAGCTCAGTGAGGACAGAGGATATGTCTGCTTGTTGTTGTACTGTCCTGAGTGCTTAATACAGTGCTCTGCACACAGTAAGTGCTCAATAAATACGGTTGAATGAGTGAATTAAACGATAATTATACTAATATTAAGGCATTTATTAAGTGCTTATTATGTGTCAATCACTGTTCTATGCACTGGGGTAGATACGAGGTAATCAGATTGGAAGCAATCCCTGTCCCATATGGAACTCACAGTCTTAATCCCCATTTTCCAGATGAGGTAACAGAGGCACAGAAAAGTAAAGTGACTCACTCAAGGTCACCCAGCAGACAAGTGGAGGATTCAGGAGTAGAACCCTGGTCCTTTTGACACTCAGGCCCATGCTCTGTCCCCTAAGACACGCTGCTTCTCTACTGCCTGTATTCTGTTACCTGAGTGGCAGGGATACTGAGTTGTCATTCGATGCTGGTTAAGTGATCTATTGACGGTATTGATTTGAAACTTTGAAAAGGTTTCCCAGAAGAAATACCTTGTTTATTAGAGTGAACAGCAGACCTCCTGTATTTCCCAAGAAGTAACCTTTGAATGTTAAATAAAATTTTCCTGGATTTTCACTTCTAATTCCGTTTTTGTTGCCAAACTGTTCTCCATTCATATGATCCCTCCAAACCTGTTTTTTGGACAATTATCTCCCTAGCTTTCTGCAGGACAGTTGATGTCCAACAATCTTTATACCACCTAAATATTCTATGTAGTTACCACCCTTTAGTAAACAGGAAAATACCCTAGTTGTTTCAGTGGTGGAAGTGAAGGCCACTCTCAACAGTGGTGTGAGAAATGTGTAGTTATAACAATGAGAATAAAAATAAGAATAATTTTGGTATTTGTTAAGCTCTTACTATGTGCCAGGCACTGTTCTAAGTGCTGGAGTAGATACAAAGTTTTAGGATTAGTTCCTGTCACAGTCACAGTCAGTTCTTGTCATAGTCTTAATTCCCATTTTACAAATGAGGTAACTGAGGTCCAGAGAAGTGAAATGACTTGCCCAAGACACACAGTGGGCAAGTGGTAGATCTGGGATTAGAACCCAGGTCCTTTCGTCTCCCAGGCCCACTGCTTCTCAATGTCTGCTGCTGCAGATGTCACAGAGAATTATTCTGTCCTAGAACTATGAACTGCCCCTCTATCCCTGATTCATCAGTCAATCAACCAGTATTATGTACTGACCACTTACCGAAGGCAGTGCTTAGTACTTGGGAAAGTACAATTCAATATAATAGATATGATCTGTTTCCTCAAGGAGTTTACAATCTAGTAGGGCATATGGACTGAACAGAGGGAGATCAGCAAGCTCTCTGCTGGAAAGGCTAGGTGGGGGAGAGGATTTTCGGGGAAGATGAGGAGTTCACTTTGGGCTACATTAGGCATGAAGTTTCTGTGGGACATTCTCGTTATAGACATCTAACAAAGAGAGCAGCGTGGCCTGGTGAGAAGCAGCATGCCTAGTGAATAGAACACGGATGTAGAAGTCAGAAGGACCTGTATTCAAATTCTGTTCTGCCACTTGTCTGCTGTGTGACCTTGAGCAAGTCACTTCACTTCTCAGTGCCTCGGTCATCTCATCTGTAAAAAGAGAATTAAGATTGTGAACCCCCTGTGGGACAAGAAATGTGTCCAAATTTATTTGCTTGTATCTAATCCAGCACTTTAAACAGTACTTGACACATAGTAAATGCTTAACGAATACCATTAGTATTATTATTATTGTTATTCTGGGGGCAGGGCAGGATTGCAGTGAAGGAGAATTCTGGGGAGGCAAGGTAGATTTAGAAGTCATCTGGGTAATCAATCAATCAATAAATCAATAAATGATATTTTGAGCACTTGTGTGCAGAACACTATGCTAAACACTTGGGAGAGTGCAATGAAAAAGTTGATGGACACATTCCCTCCCCAAAGTGAGTTTATAGTCTAGTGAGTGACACGGACATCTACATATATACAAATAATTTAAAATATATTATATTTATGATACAATATAATCATTTGCAATATGCAATATAGTAATATATATTAATGAAGAGGTGGAATGTTGAACTCTGGAAGTAGATGAGCTCCCCAAGGGTGTTTGTCCATATGGAGACTAGAAGGGGACCTAGAACTGAACACTTAGGGACAACCACGGTAAAGGAGTGGGAGGCAGAGGAAGAGCCGGTGAAAGAGTACCTGTGCTTCAGATACCATTCTCTCATTTTATGAAAACTCTCGCCTCCTCCCTCCTTCCCTCCTCAACTTCCATCTTCAACCACTCACACTCCACTGGTTTCTTCCCCTCTGCCTTCAAACATGCCCTCGTCTCCCCCAACATAAAAAAATCCCGCTCTTGACCCCACCTCCCGTTCTAGTTACCACCCTTTCTCCCTCCTACCATTCCTTTCCAAACTCCTAGAATGAGTCATCTACACTCGCTGCCTCGAATTCCTCAACGCCAACTCTCTCCTTGACCCCCTACAATCTGGATTCCATTCCCTACAGTACAGCAAGATTGCCCTCTCAAAGGTCACCAATGACCTCCCTCTTGCCAAATCCAATGGATCCTACTCTATCCTAATCCTCCTCGACCTCTCAGCTGCCTTCGACACTGTGGATCACCTCCTTCTCCTCAACACGCTATCCAACCTTGGCTGCACAGACTTTGTCCTCTCCTGGTTCTCCTCTTATCTCTCCAGCCGTTCATTCTCAAACTCCTTTGTGGGCTCCTCCTCCCCCTCCCATCTCCTTATTGTAGGGGTTCCTCATGATACAGTTCTTGGTCCCCTTCTATACTCTATCTACACTCACTCCCTTGGTGAACTCATTTGCTCCCAAGGCTTCAACTACCATCTCTACACTGATGACACCCAAATCTACATCTCTGTCCCAGCTCTCTCTCCTCTCCAGGCTCGTATCTCCTCCTGCCTTCATGACATCTCCATCTGGGTGATTGCCCACCATCTAAAACTCAATATGTCTGAACCGCTAATCTCCCCTCCCAAACCCTTTCCTTTCTCTGACATTCCTGTCACTGTAGAGGTCACTACCATCCTTCCAATCTCACAAGCCTGCAACCTTGGTGTCATCCTCGACTCCACACTCGCGTTCAGCCCACACATCCAATCTGTCACCAAAACCTGCCGGTCTCACCTCCACAACATTGCCAAGATCCGCCCTTTCCTCTCCATCCAAACCACTACCTTGTTGATTCAATCTCTCAACCTATCCCGACTGGATTAGTGCATCAGCAGTAGAAAAGCAGCGTGGCTCAGTGGAAAAGAGCCCGGGCTTTGGAGTCAGAGGTCATGGGTTCGAATCCTGGCTCCGCCACATGACTGCTGTGTGACCTTGGGCAAGTCACTTAACTTCTCTGAGCCTCAGTTACCTCATCTGTAAAATGAGGATTAAGACTGTGAGCCCCACATGGGACAACTTGATCACCTTGTTTCCACCCCCAGCGCTTAGAGCAATGCTCTGTACATAGTAAGCGCTTAACAAATGCCATTATTATTATTATTATTATATTATTATTATTATCAGCCTCCTCACTGATCTCCCATCCTCCTCTCTCTCCACACTTCAGTCTATACTTCACTCTGCTGCCCGGATTATCTTTGTGTAGAAATGCTCTGGGCATGTTACTCCCCTCCTCAACAATCTCCAGTGGCTGCCTGTTAACCTATGCATCAGGAAAAATGTTCTCACTCTCGGCTTCGAGGCTCTCCATCACCTCTCCGACTCCTACCTCACTTCTCTTCTCTACTTCTACAGCCCAGCCCGCACCCTCCACTCCTCTGCCGCTAACCTCCTCAATGTATCTCCTTATCACTTGTCCCGCTGTTGACCCCTGGCGCACGTTCTTCCCCTGGCCTGGAATGCCCTCCCTCCACACATCCGCCAAGCTAGCTCTTTTCCTCCCTTCAAAGCCCTACTGAGAGCTCACCTCCTCCAAGAGGCCTTCCCAGACTGAGCACCCTCCTTCTTCTCCCCCTCCCCATCCCTCCCGCCTTACCTCTTTCCCCGCACAACATCTGTATATATGTTTGTACATATTTGTTACTCTATTTATTTTACTTGTACATATTTACTATTCTATTTATTTTATCAATGATGTGCATCTAGCTTTAATTCTATTTATTCTGATGACTTGACACCTGACCACATGTTTTGTTGTCTGTTTCCCCCTTCTAGACTATTAGCCTATTGTTGGGTAGGGACCGTCTCCATATGTTGCCGACTTGTACTTCCCAAGCGCTTAGTACAGTGTTCTGCATAGAGTAATTGCTCAATAAATACGATTGAAGGAATGAAAGTGGCAGAGCCAGGATTAGAACCCATGAACTATGACTCCCAATCCCGGGTTCTTTCTACTGAGGCATGCTGGTATCTCCTATGTCCTTACAGTACCAGACACTGTACTAAGCCCTGGGGTAGATACAAACTAATCAGTTTGGACACAGTCCACGTTCTACATGGAGCGCAAAGTCTTAATCCCCATTTTACAGATGAAGTAAGTGAGGAACAGAGAAGTTAAATTATTTATCCAAAGTCACTTTTTCCGTGACAGACCTAAGTGGCCTAGTGAAAAGGGAGTGGAATTGGGAATCAGAGAATCAGTTTCTACTTCGGGCTTCTCCACTTCATCATCATCATCATCAATAGCATTTATTGAGCGCTTACTGTGTGCAGAGCACTGTACTAAGCGCTTGGGAAGTACAAGTTGGCAACACATAGAGACAGTCCCTACCCAACAGTGGGCTCACAGTCTAAAAGGGGGAGACAGAGAACAAAACCAAACATATTAACAAAATGAAATAAATAGAATAGATATGTACAAGTAAAATAAGTAAATAAATAAATAGAGTAATAAATATGTACAAACATATACATATATACAAGTGCTGTGGGGAAGAGAAGGAGGTAAAATGAGGGAGATGGAGAGGGGGACGAGGGGGAGAGGAAGGAAGGGGCTCAGTCTGGGAAGGCCTCCTGGAGGAGGTGAGCTCTCAGTAGGGCCTTGAAGGGAGGAAGAGAGCTAGCTTGGCGGATGGGCAGAGGGAGGGCATTCCAGGCCCGGGAGATGACGTGGGCCGGGGGTCGATGGCGGGACAGGCGAGAACGAGGTACGGTGAGGTACGGTGAACTCCTTGTCTTCCCCCCCAAACCTTGCCCTCTCCCTGACTTTCCCATCTCTGTTGACGGCACTACCATCCTTCCCGTCTCACAAGCCCGCAAACTTGGTGTCATCCTCGACACCGCTCTCTCATTCACCCCTCACATCCAAGCAATGACCAAAACCTGCCGGTCTCAGCTCCACAACATTGCCAAGATCCGCCCTTTCCTCTCCATCCCAACCGCTACCCTGCTCATTCAAGCTCTCATCCTATCCCGTCTGGACTACTGCATCAGCCTTCTCTCTGATCTCCCACCCTCGTGTCTCTCTCCACTTCAATCCATGCTTCATGCTGCTGCCCGGATTATCTTTGTCCAGAAACGCTCTGAGTATATCACTCCCCTCCTCAAAAATCTCCAGTGGCTACCAATCAATCTGCGCATCAGGCAGAAACTCCTCACCCTGGGCTTCAAGGCTGTCCATCACCTCGCCCCCTCCTACCTCACCTCCCTTCTCTCCTTCTACAGCCCAGTCCGCACCCTCTGCTCCTCCACCGCTGATCTCCTCACCGTACCTCGCTCTCGCCTGTCCCGCCATCGACCTCCGGCCCACGTCATCCCCCGGGCAAGGAATGCCCTCCCTCTGCCCATCCGCCAAGCTAGCTCTCTTCCTCCCTTCAAGGCCTTACTGAGAGCTCACCTCCTCCAGGAGGCCTTCCCAGACTGAGCCCCTTCCTTCCTCTCCCCCTCGTCCCCCTCTCCATCCCCACATCTTACCTCCATCCCTTCCCCACAGCACCTGTATATATGTATATATGTTTGTACATATTTTTTTACTCTATTTATTTATTTATTTATTTATTTTATTTGTACATATCTATTCTATTGATTTTATTTTGTTAGTATGTTTGGTTTTGTTCTCTGTCTCCCCCTTTTAGACTGTGAGCCCACTGTTCGGTAGGGACTGTCTCTATACGTTGCCAATTTGTACTTCCCAAGCGCTTAGTACAGTGCTCTGAACATAGTAAGCGCTCAATAAATACGATTGATGATGATGATGAGGAGGAGGAGATTAGTAGCAGAGGAGCGGAGGGTGCGGGGTGGGCTGTAGAAAGAGAGAAGGGAGGTGAGGTAGGAGGGGACGAGGTGATGGAGAGCCTTGAAACCCAGGGTGAGGAGTTTCTGCCTGATGCGCAGATTGATTGGTAGCCACTGGAGATTTTTGAGAAGGGGAGTAACATGCCCAGAGCGTTTCTGGACAAAGACAATCCGGGCAGCAGCATGAAGTATGGATTGAAGTGGGGAGAGACACGAGGATGGGAGATCAGAGAGAAGGCTTATGCAGTAGTTCAGACGAGATAGGATGAGAGCTTGAATGAGCAGGGTAGAGGTACAGATGGAGAGGAAAGGGCGGATCTTGGCAATGTTGCGGAGCTGAAACCGGCAGGTTTTGGTGACGGCTTGGATGTGAGGGGTGATTGAGAGAGCGGAGTCGAGGATGACCCCAAGGTTGCGGGCTTGTGAGATGGGAAGGATGGTAGTGCCGTCAACAGAGATGGGAAAGCCAGGGAGAGGGCAGGGTTTAGGAGGGAAGACAAGGAGTTCAGTCTTGGACACGTTGAGTTTTAGGTGGCGGGCAGACATCCAGATGGAGATGTTCTGAAGGCAGGAGGAGATGCGAGCCTGGAGAGAGGGGGAGAGAGCAGCGGTGGAGACGTAGATCTGGGTGTCACCAGCGTAGAGATGATAGTTGAAGCCGTGGGAGCGAATGAGGTCACCAAGGGAGTGCGTGTAGATCGAGAACAGAAGGGGACCAAGCACTGAACCTTGGGGAACCCCCACAGTAAGGGGATGGGAGGGGGAGGAGGAGCCTGCAAAAGAGACTGAGAATGAACGACCGGAGAGATAAGAGGAGAACCAGGAGAGGGCGGAGTCTGTGAAGCCAAGGTCAGATAGCGTGTTGAGGAGAAGGGGGTGGTCCACAGTGTCGAAGGCAGCTGAGAGGTGGAGGAGGATTAGGACAGAGTATGAGCCGTTGGATTTGGCAAGCAGGAGGTCATTGGTGACCTTTGAGAGGGCGATTTCCGTGGAATGTAGGGGGCGGAAGCCAGACTGGAGGGGGACGAGGAGAGAGTTGTTGTTGAGGAATTCTAGGCAGCGCGTGTAGACAACTCGTTCAAGGAGTTTGGAAAGGAATGGTAGGAGGGATGTGGGGCGATAACTAGAAGTTGAGGTGGGGTCAAGAGAGGGTTTTTTAGGCTGGGAGAGACATGCGCATGTTTGAAGGCAGAGGGGAAGGAACCAGTGGAGAGTGAGCGGCTGAAGATGGAAGTTAAGGAGGGGAGAAGGGATGGAGCGAGAGATTTCATGAGATGAGAGGGAATTGCGTCAGAAGCACAGGTGGCCGGAGTAGCACTTGAGAGGAGGGAGGAGAGCTCCTCTGAGGATACTGCTGGGAAGGATGGGAGAGTAGCAGAGAGTGTTGAGAGCCGGGGGTTTGGAGAAGGGGGGGAAGTGACTTTGGGGAGGTCGGACCTGATGGATTTAATTTTGTTAACGAAGTAGGAGGCCAGATCGTTGGGGGTGAGGGAAGGAGGAGGGGGAGGAACCAGGGGCCTGAGAAGGGAGTTGAATGTACGGAAGAGCTGGCGGGGGTGATGGGCATGGGTGTCAATAAGGGAGGAGAAATAGTTTTGTCTGGCAGAGGAGAGGGCTGAGTTAAGGCAGGAAAGGATAAATCTGAAGTAAACGAGGTTGGCATGGTGTTTAGACTTTCGCCAGCAGCGTCCACTTACCTGCTCTGTTACCTTGAGCAAGTCACTGTCTTTCTCTGTGCCTCAGTTTCCTTTTTTGTATGATGGGGTAATAGACCCATCCCTTTAGACACTAACTTCCAAGTGGGAAAGGGCTGAGTCTGATCTGTTTATTTTGAATCTATCCCAGTGCTTTGCATGAATAGAGTGTCTAATAAATATCATCATCATTATTATTATTCGTTTACTACCAACTTGATACAACCACCTGTTGGGAGTTGTAGTTTCTCCTTATCTTCCCTCCAGCTCTCTTAGCTATCTTGAAATCCCTCAACTCCCACCACAAATTTACTGCTATATGGTATTTAATCAATCAATCTATTAAATTTATTGAGCAATTACTCTGTAGAGCATCACTGAGCTGCCACATTCCCTCACAGAGATGTATAAAATAAAAACTTGGAAAGATCCCTTCAAAACCAGTGCACAGATGAGTTCTTCCTACAATACTGAAAGGGTAGGTTTTTGTTCTACCATTCCTGTATACTCGAGAGGAATTCACCCTATTCAACTTTTCCTAAATCCTTGTCATTGCCTATCGAACCGAACTCTGAACACGGTTCTTCTTCCATGGTTAATGCTCAGCTTCCTTTCCTGAAGTGTCTCATAGGGATTAGATTCTCTGAAGCTAGCATCACACTCATCCACCAACACCACCGGTAGACCCCACCATCCCTTACTGAGACCCCTTTGGATCAGAGAGCCAGCTTTGGTTTGGCCAGGATGATTTGAAGGTTCATCAGTGCCAGAGAAGACCTTGGCTGTGAATGGACCCTGGATAACTTGTCGGAGGATGAGAGGTGGGGATGGCTTGAAGGACGACCCTGATTATCGACTTTACAACCTGACCAGTTTGATTCCGAATCTCATCTTCAATATTGCTTTTATCACTGGATGGCTGATGTGTGAGGTTTGAGAAACGCAAAATGTGGGGCAGTTTTGGGCAGTGGCACAAGAGTAAATGAAACACAAAAGGTGTGATGATAGCAGCATGTTCACTACTGACAGCAGTAGAGAAGCGGGAAACAATTTTCTCAGAGATCAATTGGCCTGAACAAGGACATGAAGCAGTGTGGCCTAGTGGAAAGAGCACGGGCCTGGGAATCCAAAGGGTTTGGGTTCTAATCCCGCATCTGCCATTTGTCTGGTCAGTGACCGTTGTTGAGTAGGGACCGTCTCTATATGTTTCCGACTTGTACTTGCTAAGCGCTTAGTACAGTACTCTGCACACAATAAGCACTCAATAATAAATACGATTGAATGAATGAATGAAAGAATGGAAAATGGGGATTAAGACTGTGAACTCTTATTTGGGACAGGGACTGCGTCCAATTCGATTAGCTTCTAATAAAAATAATAGTAATAATAATTATGGAATTTGTTAAATGCTTACTATGTGCCAGGCACTGTACTAAACACTGGGGTGGATACAAGCAAATGACTTGGAAGCAGTCCCTGTCCCATGTGGGGCTCACAGTCTCAATCCCCATTTTACAGATGAGGGAACTGAGACGTTAAATGTCATGACTTGACCAAGGTCACACAGCAGGCAGGTGGTAGAGCCGGGATTAGAACTCATTACCTCCTGACACCCAGGCCCGTGCTCTATCATTACGCCATGTTGTTTCCCTTGTATCTACCCCAGTATTTGGCACAGTGCTTGTCACATAGTATACACTATACAAATACCACAGTTATTGTTATTATTCTCCCATCATCTCCATAAAGAGCATCAACCTTGGGAAAAGAAGGAATGTCAGGAAACGTTCTACAGCAGCAACCACAGAGCGTTAAGAAGGTCAACCCCTGTTATGGGAACTTAGATGGTGGAGGCCATGACAGCTGAACTGGCGAAAACTGCTTAGAAAGACTGTGCACACAGCAACCAGGGAACACCCCCAAAATACGTGGAAGCCCTCTGAAAGCCCAGAAGCAGTGGGGCTTAGTGGCAAGAGCATGGGCTTGGGAGTCAGAGGTCATGGGTTCTAATCCCACATCCTCCACTTGTCTGCTGTGTGACTTTAGACAAGTCACTTAACTTCTCTGTGCCTCAGTTACCTCATATGTAAAAGGGGGATTAAGACTGTGAGCCCCACATGGGACAACCTGATAACCTCTAATCCTCACCAGCGCTTACAACAGTGTTTGGCACATAGTAAGCACTAAACAAATACCATCAAAATCAAGTGCTCCAGATGGCCCCACGGTGATGTTGGGGATGGGGAAACCTACCTCTGTGGCAGGGGAGGGAGAGGGGATGTTGGTAGAGTTCGGGGGGGGCAGTGATCTTTGCCCCCCAGTGCTTCTGAGGGGCTGAGTCCACTGGTCCCACAGTGTAGGACCAGCCATTTAAATGCATTCCTTTGGACCTCTTGATGAGTTATCTGGTTCTTGGAATGGGAAAGATATGGACAAATCTTTAAATTATAGGTTATAAATTATTTATTTACCTTAATGTAATGTAATAATGCACAGATAGGTATATTTATATTAATGCCTGTCTCCCCCCTAGACTGTATGCTCATTGTAGGAAGGAGACATGTCTACGATCTCTTTTGCACTGTACTCTCCCAATCATTTAGCATAGTGCTCTGTGCATTCTAAACACTCATTAAATACTATTGATTGATTAAGTTATGGTAGGTCATAGTTGGGGTCCTCTTTTCTTGAGGGGAGAGTTCTCTTTCTCTCCCTGCACAATATTGAAGAAGGATCGTTGTCAGCAACAGCTTCTATTTCATCTTCATTTCAGCATCTACTGCCAGACCCCACCTCACTTCCATTCTTAGATTTTTAGCTCCTCAAGGTCATTCATTCATTCACTCAATTGTATTCATTGAGCGCTTATTGTGTGCAGAGCACTGTAGAGAAGCAGCGTGGCTCAGTGGAAAGAGCACGGGCTTTGGAGTCAGAGGTCGTGGGTTCAAATCCCGGCTCCGCCACTTGTCAGCTGTGTGATTTTGGGCAAGTCACTTCACTTCTCTGGGCCTCAGTTACCTCATCTGTAAAATGGGGATGAAGACTGTGAGCCCCCTGTGGGACAAACCGATCACCTTGTAACCTCCCCAGCGCTTAGAACAGTGCTTTGCACATAGTAAGTGCTTAATAAATGCCATTATTATTATTATTATTATTATTATTATTACTATTACTGTACTAAGTGCTTGGGGAGTACAAAATCGGCAACATATAGAGACTGTCCCTACCCAACAACAGGCTCACAGTCTAGAAGGGGAAAATAGACAACAAACTGAAACAAGTAGACAGGCATCAATACCATCAGAATAAATAGAATTATAGCTATATACGCATCATTAATAAAATGAATAGAGTAATAAATATGTACAAAAGATAAACAGAGTAATAAATATGTATAAATATATACAAGTGCTGTGGGGAGGGGGATAGGACAGAGGGAGGGAGGGGGGCGAATGGGAGGGTAGGAGGAGGTGGAGAGGAAAAAGGGGGGTCTCAGTCTGGGAAGGCCTCCTGGAGGAGGTGAGCTCTCAGTAGGGCTTTGAAGGGAGGAAGAGAGCTAGTTTGGTAGATGTTTGGAGGGAGTGCATTCCAGGCCTGAGGTAGGAGGTGGATCAGGGGTCGATGGTGGGACAGCTGAGAACGAGGCACAGTGAGGAAGTTAGTGGCAGAGGAGCAGAGTATGCAGGATGGGCTGTAGAAGGATAGAAGAGAGGTGAGGTAGAAGAGGGCGAGGTGATGGCGAGCCTTGAAGCCAAGAGTGAGGAGTTTTTTTATTGATTTGAAGGTTGATAGGCAACCAATGGAGATTTTTGAGGAAGGGAGTGAGGTGCCCAGCACGTTTCTGTAGAAAGATAATCCGGGCAGCATAGTGAAGTATAGATTGAAGTGGGGAGAGACAGGAGGATGGGAGATCAGAAAGGAGGCTGATGCAGTAATCCAGTCGGGATAGGATGAGAGATTAAACCAGCAAGGTAGCAGTTTAGATGGAGAGGAAAGGGCGGATCTTGGCAATGTTGTGGAGGTGAGACCGGCAGGTTTTAGTGACGGATTGGATGTGTGGGGTCCAGAAATGAGTCCAATTTTCACCTGCTAACTACTACGTGGATTATGAAAGCACACCGTTACCTGGCATCTTTAATTATTAGCTTAAACCTAGGATCCCCTCTGTGTTTTTATTCATATTCCAGCTTCTCTTGGGAATAGTTTTTTCCACTCACGATCTAATTTATCCTTTGAAGGGTATCTTGAGATTGAGTAGTTGAAACATTTGGCTAGCACAAGTAGGACAGAAGCACTGAGGTGTGGCTATACTAAATTGTGGACTTGCCTGGTGGAATTCTTGAGATTCCTCCATTTGTCTTCCTGTAGTTTCCTAAACATTTAGTTGGGCTTCATTATTTGTTAAAATATCAAGCCTTACCCAAGGCAAAAAGCCTTGCTAAGTCAGCAGGAGACACCAAATTCATGATTATAATAATAATAATGATATTTGTTATTACTTACTGTGTGCCAAGCACTGTTCTAAGCAGTGGGGAAGATACTAGGTAATCAGGTTGTTCCACGTGGGGCTCACAGGTTTAATCTACATTTTACAGATGAGGTAACTGAGGCTCAGGGAAGTTAAGTGATCTGCCCAAAGTCACACAGCTGATAAGTGACAGAGCTGGAATTAGAACCCATGACTTCTGACTCCCAAATCTGTGCTCTGTCCACTAAGCCATGTTGCTTCCAATGCACTTGTTTCTGGCATAGTTTTGTAATCATGCTAAACTACAGAGGCGCAGGAACATGTGGGATCTCATCAAGACTTCTTGTTAAGTTGAGGAATGAAATTGAAAGAAAATCACCACAATGCACTCACCCCTGGAATCGTCACAAAATTAGTTATTTTTAATTCTTCACTTTTTTTCAATGCAAATGAGTTTTCCTGAGGAGGTGATGGAAAGAGCTCTAATCGATGTAGGTATACTACTCACTAGTTACTACTCAGGCCCCAAGTCCTCAATAAAGAAAAGTGATTATTGTTAAGCACTTAGTACAGTGCTCTGTACACAGTAAGTGTTCAGTAAGTAACTTTGATCGATTGCTTGATCCAGATAATAAGTCTTCGGAACGTCCCAAACATTTCAGGCCAAATTCAAAAAAGCCAGACACTTAATTGTAGTGTTTGTTAAGCACTTACTATGTGCCTGGCACTGTACTAAGATACAAGCAAAGCGGGTTGGATGCAGTCCCTGTTCCCTGTAGAGCTCACAGTCTCAATCCCCATTTTACAAATGAGGTAACAGAGGCACAGAGAAGTTGTGACTTGCCCAAGTTAACACAGCCAACCAGTGGCTGAGTCAGGATTAAAATCCATTACCTTCTGTCTTCCAGAGTTGTGCTCTGTCTACTAGGTCATGCTGCTTCTCCAAACAATATAATGTTAGTTAGTTAGTGAAATTCAAAAAACACTGAAATTCAGTGACAATCGAGATCCTACCCAATTCTACAACAAATCAAAGATGTATCAATAAGATCCTCTCTCACCTATGATGGCCAGCTAGTTGTCCGTCTAATCCTTCTAATCAGCGTTCCCTAGTTGTTCTCCTTCATCTCAGTTTCTAGCTGAGGTATCCTGCAAGACTTTATAATGGCTCCCCTACTTTTCTCATTCTACACACTCCCTAGAGGGACTTATATGCTCACTTGGCTTCAGTTACCTCCTCTCTGGGGATGACCTTTCCAATTCCCATTCCTCATCTTATCCACAATTCCACATTTCCGTTTGCCTCCGGGTCACCACCTCCACTTGGCTGCCTCACTGGCCACTTCAAGCTCAAGATGTCTGAAGTTAAACCATAGGTCACCACTCCTAAACCCTACCCTTCCCCCGACTTCGATCTCAGTCAAAGACACCGCTATCCACCTTGGTGTCATCCTTGACACTCTACTCTTTCTCCACTCTGATATTTAAACTACTGCTAAATCCTCCTCGTTCTTATCATACAGTATTTCTGGCCTCCTTTCATTCTTCTCCATCCAGACTCTTAACATCTTGGTCCAAACTCTTGTCATAACATGGCCAGACCTTTATAATCAATCTCTTCATTCACTCATTCAATCTTATTTATTGAACGTTTACTGAGCAGAGCACTGTACTAAACCCTTGGGAGAGTACAATATAATGGTAAATAGACACATTTCCTACTCACAGGGAGTTTACAGTTCTCCCCTCTTGATTGTAAACTGACTGTGGGCTGGGAATGTTTCTGTTTATTGTTGTATTGTACTCTCTCAAGCACTTAAGTACTTTTCTCTGCACTCAGTGAATGCTCAATAAGTATGAATGAATGAAATACAAATGAATGAATAAAGGGGGAGACATACATTAATAAAAAGAAATAAGTTACAGATATGCTTATATGTACCGCTGGGCTGGGATGGGGGACGAATGCTGTTCCTGGCTAGTCTCCCTGCCTCCAGAGTCTTTCCCCTCCAATTTCTACTATGTGCTGCTGCCTAAATCATCTTCTTGATGGCTCACTCAAATGGCATCCCATTTCCCTTGGAATCAAGCAAAAACTCCTCCTGATTGGCTTAAAGGCTCTCCTCCTCCTCTACCTCACCAGATCTGCACTCATCATCCACTTATCCTCTAGTTCACTCTCATAGGTCCCCCTAATCCAACTTTCTCACCATACCTTGCTTTTGTTGCTCCCAACTCCTCCTGTCAGTCAGTTAATTGTATTTATTGAGTGCTTACTATGTGCACTAAGCATTCGGGGAATACAATATAACAATAAAAAGCTTGTGCCACAACAAACTTACAGTCTAGAGGGGGAGACAGTCATTAATATAAATAAATAAATTACAGTTGTGTACCTAAGTGCTGTGGGGCTGTCAGGAGTGATCAATAAAGAGAGCAAGTCAGGGTGACACAGAAGGCAGGGGGAGTAGTGGAAAGGAGGCCTTCACCCAAGTCATGCTGGGCCACTAGCCTGGTACTGTCTCTTTCTTTTTCCACCTAATCTGACAGAGCTCAGCTCTCTCCACGTTCAGAGCCCTTCTGAAACTCCACCTCATTCAAAAAGCCGGATCTGATTAACTCCTAATACTCAAATCTCATCAAACCATTAACCACGTCTAGCACTCATATTTTTAAATTTTAATTCTCCCTCAACACTTATACATATATAATATATGATGGATAGAAAGTCAATTAATTCATCTTGATGATCCCATTTATAAGTATTTTTATGCATATCTTCCTAATTCAAGTTATACACCTTTTGGGAAGGAAACAATGTCTTATGTTTCTATCGTATGTTCTCCTCATCTCTCCGGTCGTTCTTTCTCAGTCTCTTTTGCAGGCTCCTCCTCCCCCTCCCATCCTCTTACTGTGGGGGTTCCCCAAGATTCAGTGCTTGGTCCCCTTCTGTTCTCAATCTACACGCACTCCCTTGGTGACCTCATTCGCTCCCACGGCTTCAACTATCATCTCTACGCTGATGACACCCAGATCTACATCTCTGCCCCTGCTCTCTCCCCCTCCCTCCAGGCTCGCATCTCCTCCTGCCTTCAGGACATCTCCATCTGGATGTCCGCCCGCCACCTAAAGCTCAACATGTCGAAGACTGAGCTACTTGTCTTCCCTCCCAAACCTTGTCCTCTCCCTGACTTTCCCATCTCTGTTGACGGCACTACCATCCTTCCCGTCTCACAAGCCCGCAACCTTGGTGTCATCCTCGACACCGCTCTCTCATTCACCCCTCACATCCAAGCCGTCACCAAAACCTGCCGGTCTCAGCTCCTCAACATTGCCAAGATCCGCCCTTTCCTCTCCATCCAAACTGCTACCCTGCTCATTCAAGCTCTCATCCTATCCCGTCTGGACTACTGCACCAGCCTTCTCTCTGATCTCCCAGCCTCGTGTCTCTCTCCACTTCAATCCATACTTCATGCTGCTGCCCGGATTATCTTTGTCCAGAAACGCTCTGGGCATATTACTCCCCTCCTCAAAAATCTCCAGTGGCTACCAATCAATCTGCGCATCAGGCAGAAACTCCTCACCCTGGGCTTCAAGGCTCTCCATCACCTCGCCCCCTCCTACCTCACCTCCCTTCTCTCCTTCTACTGCCCAGCCCGCAACCTCCGCTCCTCCACCGCTAATCTCCTCACTGTACCTCGTTCTCGCCTGTCCCGCCGTCGTCCCCCAGCCCACGTCATCCCCCGGGCCTGGAATGCCCTCCCTCTGCCCCTCCGCCAAGCTAGCTCTCTTCCTCCCTTCAAGGCCCTGCTGAGAGCTCACCTCCTCCAGGAGGCCTTCCCAGACTGAGCCCCTTCCTTCCTCTCCCCCTCGTCCCCCTCTCCATCCCCCCATCTTACCTCCTTCCCTTCCCCACAGCACCTGTATATATGTATATATGGTTGTACATATTTATTACTCTATTTATTTATTTATTTATTTTACTTGTACATTTCTATCCTATTTATTTTATTTTGTTGGTATGTTCGGTCCTGTTCTCTGTCTCCCCCTTTTAGACTGTGAGCCCACTGTTGGGTAGGGACTGTCTCTATGTGTTGCCAATTTGTACTTCCCAAGCGCTTAGTACAGTGCTCTGCACATAGTAAGCGCTCAATAAATACGATTGATTGATTGATTGATTGATTATCGTACTTTCCCAAGAGCTTAATTCGGTGCATTCCACCCTGGGAATGCTCAGTAAACCCCTTTACTACAATTAGAGCAGGTACTACCTCTACTATTGCCACTACTTCTCCTCTTCTTCCTTTCCCTTCTACTATTATTAGAACTCCATCACTAAATCTACCAATAGATTTATGCCACAAATTCACAAACCTGGAGAAGCTAAGTTGTTCTGAATAGCAGAGTTTTTATGCAGCTGAGAAACTAAAGTCACAGCTGGCAACGCTGAAAGATTGCAAGGGACAGTCAAACCACAATGAAACCAGAAAACACTGAACTCATTTGAAAAGTAGAGTATTTCTAGTTAGTCTAGATGCATACCTGATTCTTTGCTACTCATTTATCCATTACCTACAGACCACATTCGAGGTGACACAGTTACAAGAGAACATTTTGGGCAGTAGTTAAAGCAGCAAAAATACCACTGAATGTAATTAGCTAAGAGTTTGATGATCATAAACATGAAATTATTTACAGATGGAAGAAAAGAAAACGTGTTGCATAATGGAAAGAGCATGGGCCTGGGAGTCAGAAGGATATTAATTCTAATCCTGACTCTGCCACTTATATGCTGTGTGACCTTGGGCAAGTCACCTAACATCTCTGTGCCTCAATTCCCTCATCTGTAAAATAGGGATTTTATACCTGTTCTTCCTCCCCCTTAAACAGTGAATGGATTGTAGCCATTCTGCATAACTTGTAACTATTCCAATGCTTAGAACAATGCCTGACACATAGTAAGCACTTAACAAATGCCCTTAAAGTGTGGATATGCTGATGACTTTGTGTTTCCCTAATAGGAAAGTTTCCCTAATAGGGAGTCGATATGGCGAGATGGAAGTTCACAAGTGGGTAATTTGCCCAGAAGTGCTGAGTTGATAGGCAGAGGGAGATGACCAAGGGAGAAGGAAAATAAATGACGGAAGGCCTCCTGTAGGAGATATGATTAGAGAAAGGCTTTAAAGATAGGGAGAGTTATGCTCTGTTGGATATGATTAATGTGATTCATCTCTCATCCCTCCTCTCTATATCCATTCCAAAACTGAGTTGTCAACAACACTTCACGTCAAATCTCTCCCCAGCCTATGCCACAACACTTTTGTGATTACCTTTATACTCTATTATTTCTTTCTATGTGCAGTTTATATTAACGTCTGTCTCCCCCGCCCTCCCTGAAGGCAGGGCCGTGTCTTTTAATTCTACTGTAGTCTCCCAAGTACTTTGTACAATGCTCTTCACAAAGTACGTACTCAATAAATGCTACGGATTGATTGATTTGAAGCAGGGACTTGTGTACAGAAGGAATGACATGAACAAAGGATCAGTTGAGAACAAGGCAAACTGACAAGGTTAGCTTGGAAGGAAGAGAGAGTGTTAACTGGGTTGGACTGGGTAACATTTCTCATTCTTTCAGTCGTATTTATTGAGCACTTATAGTGTGCAGAGCACTGTACTAAGCACTTGGGAAGTACAATATGGCAAAAGAGGGAGACAATCCCTGCCCACAACGGGCTTTCTCTTTCTGTTGCAAATTCGCTGTTAAAACCCTGATGCATAAGCAAGGGATTTATTCCAAAGGGAAAAACAAACATATCCCATGATGACGGTTTCACCTTGAAAACATCGCCAAGATCTGTGCTTTCTTTCTTCTTAACTGGATCCTGGAAGGATCCTCTCCTCAGAGCGCGCCGCCATAGACGACCGGGTCTCCGTTCCTGAGAGGCCCGCCCGTCCGCCATCACACCGCGTGGCCCCCGCTGCTCCAGGAATGATCCACTCCTCAGAGCGCCCCCATAGACGCCCGGAACTCTGTTCCCGAGAGGCCCGCCCGCCATCACACTGCGTGGCCCCCGCTGCTCACGGAAAGCTCCTCTCATCCGAGCGCCGCCATTGACGCCCCCTGCTTCCACCCCCACCCACTTAAGCGACCTTGCTGATAGTGCCCCCCAACCCACCTTCCCGGTCCTGTCCTGACTGATTCCCCCCCTCCACCCCGGGAAAAAGGCCCTTGTTATCACCAAGTTACATTAACGACAACCTCATTCGCACCTACTCAGCCTTCATGTCCCGCCATCGATCCCCAGCCCACGTCCTCCCCCGGGCCTGGAATGCCCTCCCTCTGCCCATCCGCCAAGCTAGCTCTCTTCCTCCCTTCAAGGCCCTACTGAGAGCTCATCTCCTCCAGGAGGCCTTCCCAGACTGAGTCCCTTCCTTCCTCTCCCCCTCGTCCCCCTCTCCATCCTCCGCATCTTACCTCCTTCCCTTCCCCACAGCACCTGTATATATGTATATATGTTTGTACATATTTATTACTCTATTTATTTTACTTGTAAATATCTATTCTATTTATTTGATTTTGTTATTATGTTTGGTTTTGTTCTCTGTCTCCCCCTTCTAGACTGTGAGCCCACTGTTGGGTAGGGACTGTCTCTATATGTTGCCAGCTTGTACCTCCCAAGCGCTTAGTACAGTGCTCTGCACACAGTAAGCGCTCAATAAATACGATTGATTGATTAACTGTCCCATGGAGCGGTTCACTGAAAAACCGGGAAGAGAGGGGATGCTGCTATCCTTCCCCTATCGTGTCCACTTTGCCCCATTATCAATCAATCAATCAATCGTATTTATTGAGCGCTTACTGTGTGCAGAGCACTGTACTAAGCGCTTGGGAAGTGCAAGTTGGCAACATATAGAGACAGTCCCTACCCAACAGTGGGCTCACGGTCTAGAAATGCCAAAACTGCTCCCATATTGTCTACACTGTCCTCATCTATCCACATTGCCCCCATCCCAGCCACACTGTACCCTTGGAATTGCAGGTCCTAGGTGAGACAGGTCTATAAGGGAACCACATGGCAAAGAAGGGGCAGGGGAAGCTGTAGCAGGTTATTGTTGAAAGTGTCAAAAAAGCCACAGGTGATGGGTATGGGGTTGTTCAGGACCAGTTTGCCAGGAGAAAAGGTAGTCTCACTATTGGCTTTAAAGCAGTCCATCACCTTGCCCCCTCCTACCTCACCTCACTTTTCTCCTTCTACAAACCAGTCTGCACACTTTGCTTTAATGGTGCTAACCTTATCACTGGCAGTGTGGCTTAGTGGAAAGAGCCTAGGCTTGGGAGTCAGAGGTCGTGGGTTCTAATCCCGCTTCTGTCACTTGTCAGCTGTGTGACTTTAGGCAAGTCACTTAACTTCTCTGGACCTAGGTTCTGTAAAATGGGGATGAAGCCTGTGAGCCCTACGTGGGACACCCTGATTACTTTGTATCTACCCCAGCACTGAGAAAAGTGCTTTGCACATTGTAAGCACTCAACAAATGCCATCATTATTATTATTATTACCTCCATCTTACCTGTTTTATCACGCACCCCTGGCCCTTGTCCTGCCTCTGGCCTGGAATGCCCTTTTCTCCTTACATCTACTAGACAATTACTCTCACCCCCTTCAAAGACTTACTGAAGGCACATCTCCTCCAAGAGGTCTTCCCAGACTCAGCCTTCTGTTTTCTCTTCTCCCCTCCCTTCTGAGTCACCCTGACCTGCTCCCTTTACTCTTCTCCCCTCTCCTCACCCCACAGTATTTTTGCATATGTCTGTAATTTTATTTATTTACATCGATGTCTGTTTACTTATATTGATGTCTGTCTCCCCACCCCTAGACTGTGAGCTCGTTGTGAGCAGAGATTGTCTCTCTTTATTGCTGTATTGTTCTTTCCCAAGTGAGTGCTCAACACATAGTAAGTGCTCAATGAATATTATAGAATAAATGAGTGAATACAGGGGAACCATGTTGCTAAGGGGGGGCTTGGTCAAGGAAGGGTGCCAGAGATCCCCAGAGGTGGTAAAGAGTGAGGTGGGTAGAGAAAAAGAATAGGTGCAAAGACTCTTTAGGGTAACAGGCAACGTGAGGTTATGTAGGCTCAGGAACTAATCCAGAGTAGTTTGGAGGTTACAACCAGAAATAAAATACAGCAAGCTACTGTGGAACTGTATACCTCAAAATAATTTGCCTTTCAAATTGTATAAATTATACAATTTTATCTCCAATTACGGTATTTATTTAGTGCTTACTGTGTGCAGAGCACTGCACTAAACACTTGGGAGTGTACAATATAGCAATATAACAGACACATTCCCCACCCACAATAAGCTTATAGTAAAGACGGGGGAGACAGACATTAATAGAAACAAATAAATTAAAGATATGTACATAAGCAACTCAGAGTGAAGGGGAAAGGATTTGGAGAAGAGAAAATGTGGGTCTTAGTTAGGGAAGGCCTCCTGGAGAGATGTGCCTTCAAAAAAGCTATGAAAGGGAGAAGAGAGAAATCGTGGTGTTTATTATCCCCTTACTATGTGTCAAGCACTGTACTAAGCGCTGGAGTAGATACAAAATAATCAGGTAGGACTCAGTCCCTGTTCCATATGGGGCTCACAGACTAAGGAGGAGGGAGAGCAGTAATTACATCCCCAATCTATAGATGAGGAAATTGAAGCACAGAGAAGCAAAGTGACTTGCCCGAGAAAACACAGCAGGCAAGTGACAGAGCCGAGATTAGAACCCATGGCTTCTACCTCCCGAGCCCTCATTCAGACGAGGTTCTAATTAGTACTCTCCCAAGCACTTATTACAGTGCTCTGAACACAGTAAGTGGTCTATAAACACGATAAAATGCTTGACTGATACTGCTTGTCAGAATACTATTTACAAAATTCTATCTATTTATTCCGACGGTTTTGACACCTGTCTACATGTTTCGTTTTTGTTGTCTGTCTTCCCTTTCTAGACTGTGAGCCCGTTGTTGGGTAGGGACCATCTTTTTATGTTGCCGACTTGTACTTCCCAAGAGCTTAGTAAAGTGCTTTGCACACAGTAAGCGCTCAATAAATACGATTGATTGATTGAATGAATGAATACTTAGCTTCTTTATCAGAATAAGGATTCGTCCTTAATTGTACAATCCTGTGACCTGTATGCTGTACATTTAAAATGAATCCTTCCCCATGTTCTTCATACCATTAGCAATTTCCTTTTAGTTGCTTTTCCTGTGAAGTACCATTTCAGGCTTTTTGCTCTGTTACTTCAAGCACTAGGACAATAGCAAATTTCATGGAGTACCTAAATCTTTTTCATAAGCATACAGGTTAAAAATGGGTTTTGTCATGAAGCACAAAAAGAATAGAAGCAGCATGGCATAGGGGATAGAGCAAAGCCTGGGAGTCAGAAGGTCGTGGGTTCTGATCCTGGCTCTGCTACTTTTCTGCTGTGTGACCTTGGGCAACTCAATTAAATTCTCAGTGCCTCGGTTACCTCATCTGTAAAATAAGGATTAATACTGTAAGCCCCATGTAGGGCAGGGATTGCGTCCAACCCTATTTGCTTGCTTCCTGTTCCTTAATCCTGCTGATTCTGCCTTCACAACATCACTAAAATCCATCCTTTCCTCTCCATCCAAACTGCTACAACACTTATCCAACCACTTAGCATATCCCACCTTGACTACTACATCAGCCTCCTTGCTGACCTCCCTGCTTCCTGTTTCTTTCCACTCCAGTCCCTTGTTTGAGGAGGGAAAATATTTCTTTGCTCCTTCACTCCTGGTATTGGTAGAGGGAACAGGTTTTCATATACTAGTACAGAGCGGGTCTATGTGAATAGGAAGTTCATATTCCCTAACTGAGGGAAGGGAGGTTCAGGGAAGTGATACTTAATAGTCCCTTTTAGAGTTTTTCAAGTGTACATCGTTGTGATTCTAAACCATTATTTTAATTTACTTTCTCACATCCTTTTCAAGTTTATCTCCAATAAAAAATAATGTTTGTTAGCAGACATAGAAATCAGAGCTTCATGGTTCTCCAAAGGAGTTCTCTTTCAGATCCTACATCTCTTTTACTCATTTTGAACACCTTGTTTTGGTGAAAGACTTTTAAAATGTCTCGCTGTAGGTATTTTAGTGAGGTGGCTCCTTGCTAATGTCTCTGTACTGATACTTGAAACTCTCGATATTTACAAATGACAGGTGTGTCATTTCTAGACTGTCATGATCGAAAACTCAGTGAATCTAAGTTCTGCTCAACTGGAGAAACTTTAGGTAACCTGAGGGGCAGCTGCAAGCGATTTCTAGGCAGAAAAAGAGGAAATGCATGCATTATAAAACACTTACTCCAAAAGTATTGCAGCCGGCAGTCACTAAGTATTGATTTTCCTTCTTAGGTGCTGGAATTAGCTACTTGAAAAAAGCTTTTTCAATTTAATTTCAGAACTGATGGGATGTAGAAATCCATGAGAGTATGCTCTGGATAAATATGAGGTTTACTATTTTAGCGGCTACCTGATGACAATTTCTGAAATTGGAACACAGTTTACTCAGTAATCTCTAGTACATGGAATGAATTTTGCTTTTTACTCAAATGAAAAATCTGTTAGAATAATTCAATTGATATTTTTGTGGTTCATTTGTGATGATGTTGTCAACCCATCTACCAATCTGAATGAATTCTTTTCAAAATAATCTTGATAATCAATCTTAGAATTTGAATGGTAAGACAGGCACTACCATGGGCTACATTTCAGATGAGATTTTATTTTTAATTGTTGTCTTAAAGAAGCAATTATTTTTTCATCTCCCACATTAAAGAAATTCCAGTCTGAACTGCCATTCCCAGTTCTACTTCTTTTCCTCCTAGGACCCTTTGTCGTGTTTCCTGTAGGAATCCTGGGATTCACGATTCACGAGGTCCTTTTGCCTCTCCTTTGGGAGGAACCCAGATTACACTCTCACCCTAATAATAATAATAATGACACTTGTTAAGCACTTACTATGAGCCTAGTCTGTTCTAAAACCTGGGGTAGATACAAATCATTCAGGTGAGCCACATGGGCCTCACAGTCTTAATCCCCATTTTAAAGATGAGATGATTGAGGCCCAGAGAAGTTAAGTAACTTGCCCAAGGTCACACAGTAGACATGTGACAGAGCCGGACAGACAGACAGATCAGAACTCAAGGCTTTCTGATTCCCAGCCCCGTGCTCTATCCACCAGGCAACGCTGCTTCCCTACAAGTCCTCAGGATGCAAAGTTTCTCAGTGTCCTTCCCCACCAACCTCAGGGCAGGAGCTTCGCTCCTCCGGAGTCTTACCTTTGGCCCTGAACCCGCTAGAATCATAATCCTCAACCTTATCATCTCCAATAAATAATAACAATTATGGCATTTGTTAAGCCCTTACTATGTACCAAGCACTGTTCTGGCAGTGGAACAGATATAAGGTAAATCAAATTGTCTCACAGTCTTAATCTCCATTTTCCAGATGAGGTAACTGAGGCACAGAGAAGTGAAGTGACTTGCTCAAGGTCACACAGAAGACACGTGGTGGAGCCGGGATTAGAACCCACATCCTCTGACTCCCAAGTCTGTGCTCTATCCAGTAGGCCATGCTGCTTCTACACTAAGCCACACTTCTTCTTCCCTCCCTGGGCCCTGTGTCTATCCAGGCTCCCAGCACGAGCTCTCAGTCTGTGTACCGAGCAATTTACTAAGTACTTAGGGGAGTATAAAAAAAGAGTTGAGAGACACGTTCCCTGCCCACATTGAGGTTACCGTCTGGAATTCCTTTGCGCTCTCCCAGGCACACAATTCTCCCCCTCTCGCATCCAAGATGGTCTAGAATCTTCTTCTCCAACTATCAATCAATCAATAGAATTTACAGTGTGCTCACTGTTTGCAGAGCACTGTACTAAGAGGACGGGAGAGCATAAAGCATCAGTTGGTAGACATGTTTCCTGCCCACAACAAGCACACAGTCTGGGTACACAGCTCTCCTCCTCTGTCATTCAGATGGACAGGAATCTTCTTATCTAACTACCAAATAATCAATCAATCATATTCATATTGATGCTGCTTATGCCTGCTTACTTGTATTGATGCCTATCTATCCCTTTCTAGACTGTGAGCTCATTGGAGGCAGGGATTGTCTCTCTATGTTGCTGAATTGTATTTTCCAAGCACTTAGTACAGTGTTCTGCACACAGTAAGTGCTCCATAAATATGAATGAATGAATGAATGAATTTAATGACCGATTACTGTTTGCAGAGGATTGTACTAAGTGCTTGGGGGAGTACAACATAGTGCCTGCTGCTATAAAAGGATTCTGGAGCCTGAGCCTCAGGGGGAAATATATATTTTTGTTTTCAATGGTATTTATTAAGTGCTACATCCCAGGCACTGTTCTAAGCTCTGGGGTAGACAAACACTAATCAGGTTGGACATGATCAATGGCCCTCATGGGTCTCCCAGCCTTATTCCCCATTTTACAGATGAAATACCTGAGGCACACAGAAGTTAAGTGACTTGCCTAAGGTCAAACCACAGAGCCAGGTTTAGAATCCGGGTCCTCCTGACTCCCATACACCTGCTCTATCCACTAGGTCACGCTTCTCCCAGACGCTCACAGAAACTACATGGCGCTCTCTACTTCTTCCTCAAGCCTTCTCTCAGACAGCCTGTTCTAAATCTCCACACATGCAGCAGGGAGGGTCTCCATACTGTGACCTTTCTGGCTTCCTCCTCCCTCTTCCAAGCATTAGGCCCGTGGAATTGGTGGTCAAAGATACTTGGTAGATCAATGAGGTAATGCATTCCCTTAGTTAACACCAGGCTTTGCGTGCTTTACTCTTCTTGCCCAAGTTTGGGAATGTCAGAATCTAAAGTTCTTTTCTCAGGGTTACGGTTTATTTCCTTATTGTTCTTATTTTCCTTCAGCGGGTTGTTTTCCTCTCTGATATCTGAGAGCATCTCCATTAACATGTTTTTCATAATGCCTAGGGGAAACCTCATAATGTCTTCAAATAATGGGGGCGTTTTTCTGCCTGGCACTCTCGGAATTTGCATTTTTTATTCCCATTGAGTACTAGTTTTCTGCTGTAAAATCCCATATTACTCTTAATTAACAGCCGAGTCTTGTTTTTAGAGTACTATTTCTTTATAACAGCATCCATTGCTCCGTGAAGTCAAAATGTTTTATGCCTATTCAATGATTCTCTATTTGTTCTAGCGTATCCCAAAACTATGCCACATTTTAGCGTTTCACTTCGAATTTTCATTATCTAACTAAGATTAGAGACAATAATTTTCCCTATTGTAAGGGGAATAATTTGTTGTTAGAACTTCAGTGGTTTAAATGGAAGACATGTGGGGAAGGAATTAATGCGTGAGGTACCCTACATGATGTGGGACTTGGGTTAGAGATAAAATTTGGGCCAGGTTTTTTTTTCTTCTTTTAAATTTTTTTGATTCTTCTAAAATCAACCAATGGGCAGAGCAATGTATTAAGTCAACATTATCATCTACTGTATTTATTGACAGCTTACTATGTGCAAACCACTATACTAAGTGTTTGGCAGAGTACAACACAACAGAGTTGGCAGACATGTTCCCTGCCCGTATTAAATTTAGTCTAGAGGGGGATACAGACAGATCCGGCTGGGTGTGAGCCGGACAGTATAGTGTCTGCTGGTGTAGGCATGAAACGATCATGTTGGGCACAATTCTAGTCCCACGTGGTGTGGGGGGGTCACAGACTAAGGAGGAGGGCGGTCGGGTAGTTAATCCTCATTTTACAGATGAGGAAACTGGCACAGGGAAGTTTGGATGCTTTCTTTCAGTTACATAACAGACAAGCGGCAGAACTGGGGTTTGATCCTGGATCCGCTGAGTCCAGGTCTGGTGGTCTTTCCGCTAGGCCACACTTTTTCTCTTCTGCTCACCAGGTGACACAACCCGTCAGAGAGGGATAGTCTCCATCACGCTCCTCTGAATCAGCCTTATCTTACCCAATCACCTCAGGAGCCACCTTCTCTGAGAAGCACTACCCACCCATCCATCCCCCTAAGAAACAGCACCCATTCCCTCGAGCACCAGCCTCCCACACCGAAACTATCTGCCCTGCCCACAGGAGTCACCTCCACTTGGTTTCTCCCTATAGAACTAGTTCCCCCCCCCCTCCAGGAACCAACCCCCCCATAGCAGTCATCCTCTCTTACTGAAGCTCCAGCAGTCATCCTCTCCTGCTGAAGCTCCACTCCACCTCCTCCCCACCTAGGCCTTCTTCCCCCATCCCACCTAGAATCACTTTCTCCACCCCATTTTCCCTCCCCACCACCCTCTGCCAGCCTTATAATCCGCCCCAACCACCCTCCCTTCCCCCTCCCTCTATGACTCAGCTGTCTTTGGGGCCCTGCTCTGGGGCCTTGGTCCCCAGCTCAGTGAGGCCAGTGGCTTCGCCCAGGCCCAGACAGAGGATCGGGCAGTGTCAAGAAGGAGGATGTAGGTCTTCCTGGAAGCCCCCCTGTTCCCAATCCTCTCCATCCTCTGGGGCCATCAGTGGCCCCTCCCTGATGAGGGATACACCCTCGTATTCTGTGGGCTGCTACTCTGGCAGATGCAGTGGGGTCACCTCAAGCTTAGGGAGGAAGACAAAATAACATCCTGGTAGAGACCCCGGATTGACTGAACCCCATGAGCTTTAGGCGTTTGGAAAACCATCAGGTCTCCCAGCCCACTCTTTTTTGTTGTTTTTTTTAACTTGTTTTATGATATTTGTTAAGCACTCACTGTGTGTCAAACACTGTTCTAAACATTGAGGTAGATAGACGTTAATCAGGTTGGACACAGTCCTTGTCCTTGTTCAATATGGGGCTCATGGGTCAAGTAGGAGGGAGAACAGGTATTGAATCCCCACATAGAAGCTGAGGAAACTGAGGCACAGCTAACCATCATCATCAGTGGTATTTATGGAGTGTGTACTCTATGCAGAGTGCTGTACTAAATACTTGGGAGAGTACAGTACAACAGAGCTGATAAACACGTGCCCTGCCTGCAAGAACTTTACTATCTAGGGAGGGAGCTCACAGCCTGTAGGAGGAAGTTAAGTGATTTGCCCAAGATCACACAGCGGGCGAGTGGCAGACGTATACTAGAACGGGTCTTCTGGCTTCCAGGCCTGGGATTTCTCTAGGCCCCGCTGCTTCCCACTTCCTCCTAATCCTTTTTCTTGCCCTTTTACCTCCCTGTCCTCCGTCCACTGTGCAGGAGCTACCAAGAGCCCCAAGTGAGGATGGTTGCCCCGGCTACTTTAATGAACCCTGACCAGGCCTCTGAGGCCTCATGGATCATGGGACCTTGGTTGTTGCCCGAGCAGAGCCGGCTATCTGGACGCTCGACTGGTGGGCTCTTCCTCCTCCAATCTCACTCTGTTGTCACTCTCGGTCTCCCCTCTGGCTCACCCCCACGTCTCCTGGAACAGAACCAGGGGCTAACACCCCTTTGAGTGAAGGGAAGATGTCCTTCTAGGGCAAAAAAATTCACAGGCATGGCCAGCCGGGGCTGGGAGGGGGAAGAATGGAAAAATAGAGAATAAAGGATTTTTGCCTTTTTGCCGCAGGCATGGCCAGCCGGGGCCGGGAAGGGGAAGAAGGGAAAAAGACAGAATAAAGGATTTTTGCCTTTTTGCTTAATAGAGAGATCAGATTCCATCCCGAAGCCCTGTTAACATCAATGCCAGACCATCAGGTAAAGTTACTGTCCTCCCTTTCCTCCTTCTTATACAACTCCTTGAGCTGCCCCCTCCTCAACCCCCCGATACTAATAATAATGATGGCATTTGTTAAGCACTTACTATGTGCCAAACATTGTTCTAAGCACTGAAGTAGATATAAGGTAATCAGGTTGTCCCATGTGGGGCTCCCAGATTTTATCCCCATTTTACAGATGAGAGAACTGAGGCACAGAGAAGTTAAGCGGCTTGCCCAATGTCATCCGGCTGACAGGTGGTGGAGCCGGGACTAGAACCCACGACCTCTGACTCTCAAGCCCGTGATCTTTCCACTAAGCCACGCGGCTTCCCAATCCCCGTCCCTGCCCAACACACACACGAGGAGGCAACTACCCTCAAGAGGCTATCGTCCAATCCTTGCTCATGGCTGGCCTGGCAGGGCTTGAAGTGTAGAGCCCCCGGGCACCGTCTGGGCACAAATAGCAGGAAAACGCAAAACCCACCCCTTCCCAGGAACCCCAAGTAACCCAATCTCTTGGTTTCCAGTTCAGAGGCTGTGCCAAAAATTGAACAGGGAGCTAGAAGAGGTTTCGTATCTCCTGAAAAGGTAACCTAGTCGTTTTCTTTTCCCCCTTTCTGGGTCCCCCTCCTAGACTCTGTGATGGCCCATGATGAAAGAGAAGGACCCAGGGAAGAGTTGTCCAGGGTGTGGGGGAGTGCGGGCGTTGTTGTGATGGGTGGCATATTGTGGAGGAATGACCAGAAAGAGGGAAAGGGGCAGACCCTGTGGGTGGGCACATGTGCTGTGACAGTTGGGCACAGTTGGAGAGCCAACTGTTGCCCAGGGCTCAGAACTCTTTCGGTTGGGGACAGCGTGGAGCGGGAGGGGAAGTGTTTGTGTCTCCCCCCGCCCCAACCAGGTCTGCATACGTCAGGACCAGGCTCCTTTCTCTTTACCGATGTGGGGGTTCCCGCAGTTCATTAACACTGGGGCTGTGGATGGCTGGCAGATTATCCCGAAAGAGCTCTCAAGATCAATAGCATTGCTAGGCAAGAGGGATCACCTTGTGAAATGTATTGACGCTGATTTGATAGGAAATATATTAATTAGCATTAATAGTAAAAGTAATAATAATAATAAGCCTGAACCATGTACCAAGTGTTGTGCGGAGGTAGATATTAGTTACCAAGATCAGACACATTCTCTGTCCCACATGGGACTTACAGTACAATGAAGAGAGAGAACATGTATTTAATCCCCATTTTAAAGATGAGGAAACTGAGGCAGACAGAAATGACGGGCCTTGTCTGAGTTCTCATAGTAGGCAAATGGAGGAGCCAGGTTTAGAGGAAGGCCTGTTCACTCCCAGACTGGAACTTTATCCTGGAGCCCCTACCCTCCGCTCTAAAATTGATTTGTGTTGTCCTGAAAGGTGCCTGGAGAAGGAAATTTCCTCTCTGCGATGGTCCAGTTTCTGGCCCTGCCATATTCCCTCCTTCTGCTGTTCTCCATCAGGCAACCACCTCCACCCCCCTGTTGTTCAGAACCGAACATATTTCTTAATGCTCTTGGCTCTGGCCTCCAGTGTCCATCACACCAGCTGGGGGCAAATCCCAGTCTGCATTCTGTCAGCGGTGGTCCCTATCTAGGTCTGAGGGTCATAGCGCGTGGGTTTCCGTCTAGAAAAGAGAAGAAGGCTGAGAGCCAGCTGCTGAAGCTCCAAAGCGTGAGGGCCGGGTCTGTCAGTAATGGGAATCTGCTTCCCCTCTGCTGGAAAGAGTGGATATTCTTTTACAGGTGCTACAGGGACACGGGCTCTGAGAAATCAGATTGTACAGCCTGAAAGCGCCTCAGAGAGAAGGTCCAGGACATGTCTTCGGGGGACAGAGCTTCCTGCTCCATACCCTTACTGCCCTTTAGTGGCAGGGAGATGTTTTGTCCCGGGACCTCTTTCTCCCGAAGCCCAGAGTCAGGAAATCGACCCACCCGGAAGAGCAGATCATGGCCACTTACGTACTCGTTGACGAAAATTTTCCCTCGAGGCAAAGGGCCTCCAATTCGACAGCTGGAAGAGAAGGATCAATGTCTGAGGGAGCCGAGCTTCACGCCCTCTGGCCATGGACGAATGGCGGGTCCCAAAGAGGAAACCCGTGAGGAAACGGAGCCAAAATTTGCCAAGTTGCAGACTAAGACAAGGGGGACCATGACCCCCTGCCAGCCCCCTCTCCTCAGCCCCAAAAGCCAAGGCCCCCTGGGTCTGAGAATTCCAACCGCTTCCACCGACCCTGCTCCCCTGCCGAGTGAAGCCGAAGGATTGATGGCATCATCCCGGGCGCAGGGATACCCAGAGAGCTCCATGCTCCAGGTGGGAGGGCAAGATGCCCACCAAGAAAACGCCCAGCACGACTCGCCTGAGAGGAGAGGCTTCAGCCAGGGAGTGTCCAGCCCCACAGAGTCCCCACTGATCGAGGACATGGGCCACATCAAGGACCCGGGCCACAGCGTGCTGGAAGTCACGGTTGGTGTATCTAAGCTTCTGAGACTCGATTACTCCCCCAGGCTGGAAAGTGAAAAGTGGGCACTAAAGGACCACACGGATGCAAAGCGTCATCAGTCTAGAGCTGGGGAAATCCCCTCCTTGGGGCACAGCGGGAGGGAAGATACCAACACCTCACCCCCGCCGCCCCTCCTTCCTCACTGGGTCCCCCAGCTCTCTCCAGTCCCACACATCCGGCCGCAGTCATCTCACCTTCCTCCACTCCATGGTCCCTGGAACAAAGACACCAGAAGCCACGGAATTTGGTTACATGGTGTGACACGGAGGTGGAGTCCTTCCTGAAGCTCAGTTTGAAGTAGGGGCCATGGGAACACCAGGGAAAAATCAAGCCTGGTGACATTTCCGAAGAATCAGTTAAGGCCCTGGAAACAGTCTTGAAGAGAAAGCAGGTGGCTTTTCTTTCTAGGCTTTCTCTCATACATTGACTAACTGGACCTGTACAGTGTCCCCAGTAGGGCTTGATCCGGATGGCCGCGAGACCAGGCCACAAGCGTACCTCTACTGGAGACCATCCTGACTGCGGTGTGGCTGACAGGGTGAATGGGGAGACATTTGAGAAGACCCATGTCTTACCCGCTGCTGAACGCCACCAGGCTCCAATGGGCAGTAGAGCACCCAGGAAGCATAGAACGGGGCCAGACCTCAGATCCAAACCTTTCGGGTTCCGGGACCGAAGAATGATGGGCCACGTTCCCTCCCCATCAACTCATCCCTCTGCCCTCCCAGGTCTGCAGGCCACTTGGGAGCCATCACACCTATACAGAGAGGAAAGAAGGACGCTAAAGACCACATCAGGATCGCTGTCTCTGCCCTGGCAGCAAAGGTCCCAGGACCAGCCAAATCCTGGGGCCCCGTTTCTTCCACCTTGGGCCCAGCAAGGATCAGCAAGAGCAACCAGTCGTCACCTCAAGCTTCGTTTTCAGGCAAGCTGAAGTTGTGGCTCAGTTCTCTCGGCAAAGACCATCAGTCCAACATCAGCCCCAAGGCTTGGGTGACAACGGGCTCAAAGCAGCCATGCAAGTGGAGCTCAGCATCCAGGAACAACAAACCGCCCTTTCCTGAGAGTCTCGCTCCCTTCTCTAACATAGTAACCCGTGGGGCTCACCCCCCAGATCCTCACACATCGTCCTCGAGACGTCTTCCTGGGTCCCGGGTCGACTAGGCCCAGGGCCCCGTAAACACTGCACGAAGATGACCATTCAACCAGAGGTCTTCCTGTACTCCGGGGGAATCAGCCAGCTCTCTCCTGAGCACAGCGTCCAACTTCATTCTCCATCCTGGGCTTGTTGAAAATAAATGGTTCTTCCTTCAGGAAAGCTGGGTCATTCATTCATTCATTCATTCATTCATTCATTCATTCATAAATTCATTCATTCATTCAATCGTATTTATTAAGCGCTTACTGTGTGCAGAGCACGTACTAAGTGATTGGGAAGTACAAATCGGTAAAGTATAGAGATGGTCCCTACCGAACAACGGGTTCACAGTATAGAAGGGGGAGACAACAAAACAAAACAGGCAGAAAGGTGTCAAAACCATCAGAATAAATAGAATTATAGCTATATACACATCGTTAATAAAATTAATAGAGTAATTAATATGTACAAATATACACAAGTGTTGTGGGGAGGGGAAATGGGTAGGGGGGCGATGGGGATGGGAGGGCGAGGAGAGGAAAAGTGGGGAGCTCAGTCTGGGAAAGCCTGCTGGAGGCTTTATTTGGGAAAGCGTGTCTTCCGTCTGTCCCGCTGGGCCTGGGCTGGATCCTGGCTAAACATTGGAAGTTGGGACCCGGGCATGTCAGGCATGGGTGCTCCCTCCTGCTGGGGGGATGCAGCATGGCTTAGTGGATAAATCATGGGCAAGGGAGTCAGGAGACCTGGGTTCCAACCCCGACATCGCCACATCTGCTGGGTGACCTTGAGCAAGTCGCTTCACTTCTCTGGGTCTCAGCTACTTCATCTGTAAAAGGGGATTAAGAGTTTGAGCGCCGTGTGGGACAGGGATTGTGACCAACCTGATTTGCTTGTATCTATCCCAGTGCTTCCAACAGTGCTTGGCACATACTAAGTGCTTAACAAGTACCATTATTGAGGCCGTTGGTCTCACTGTGATTTTGGGGAGAAGAACAGGTATGGGGGGGTGAGAGGTTGTGAAAATTAGGCGTGGGCAGACTAGGGGACAGTCTGCTGTGGGCAGAGAACGTGTCATTTATTAATAGCTCTTATAAATATAATTAAAGGTTTTGGGTGGTACAGTAGGGAACATTCCTCTGACAGGGCACAGCATGATTCCATGACAGAAGATGGGTGAGCTTTGTCAGTTTGTGGGGTGAGTATGCAAACTGAGTTTTCCTAACCTTCTGTGGGATTCTGTGGGACTGTAGTCCCTGTTCTACAGAAGACCAGGGTGAAAGACTGAAACATTGGTCTCTGGCTACTGTGTCATCTGGAGGGAAAATTTTCCCCTTGCTGCACTGCAATGTTTATTTCTTTAGCTCACATTCACCTCATCATCAGCAATATCATATATAAACCTTCAGAAAAATTAGAAATGAACATAATCGCAGCCTATGTAATGCACATACGTGCACAACCATATTATATATACTATACACGACTATAGAAGTACACCTATCTTTATAATTTCCCTTTGAGTTTATTAACTATTTTAATCACCAGTTAAGTTACATGGCCATCTAAGCATCTGAGTTTTCCTGATGGGATACCAAGAGGCAGGCATGAAAACAGACATGTATTCTGAATGAACCAGCAGCAGGGTGTAGTGGATAGAGAACAGGCCTGGGAGAAATAAGGTCCTGAGTTCTAATTCCGGCTTCAATACATATCGCTGTGTGACCTTGGTCAATCATTTAAATTATCTTTCCCTCAATTATCTCATCTGTAAAATAAGGATAATTTTACACATCTGTAAAAAACGGGGATTAGGAATGTGATCCCAGTGTGGGACCGGGACTGTGTCCAACCTGATTAATTTGTATCTACCTCAGTGTTAAGAACAGTGCTTAGCACATAAAAGCACCTAACTAGTACCAAAATTATTATTAAGTTTAAGAGTCACCCAGGAAGGATCTACACAGAGTAGAAGAGGTCTGTGGTTCAGAATTGAACCGCCTGGTCTCTTTCTTCATTGTGGCTAGATTATCACTATCAGTAGCGTCAACACAAAGAATGGCTATATGTTCATCTGTAAATCCATAAATCCATACGGGAAATTTTTTTAGCCAAATCTAGGTGTTCACGGAATTCCAACCTATCAGATGTTTGTACTACGTACTTTGGCTGGAATGTGATTAGGGAAACAAAAACTCCTCACTATTGGCTTCAAAGCTCTTCATCACCTTGCCCATTCTTACCTCACCTCCCTTCTCTCCTTCTACATCCCACCTGCACACTCAGCTCCTCTGGTGCTAGTCTTCTCACTGTGCATCTTTCTCTCCTGTCCTGCTATCGACGCCTGGCCCACATCCTACCTCTGGCCTGGAATGCCTTCCCTCCTCAAATCCGCCAAAAAATCACACTTCCCCCCTTCAAAACTGTAACCTCCGTAGCGCTTAGAACAGTGCTTTGCACGTAGTAAGCGCTTAATAAATGCCATTATTATTATTATTATTACTATTACTGAAGGCTCACCTCCTCCAAGACCCTTTCCCAGACTAAGGCCCCCTTTTCTTCAGCTCCTTATCTGCGTCTCCCTGACTTGTTCCCTTTGCCCTACAGCACTTGTGCATATTTGTATAGATCTATAATTCTATTTATTTATATTGATGACTGTTTACTTGTTTTGATGTCTGTAGCCCTCCTTCTAGACTGTAACCCCTCTGTGGCAGGGATTGTCTCTCTTTATTTCCAAGCGCTTAGTACAGTGCTCTGCACACGTAATCACTCAATAAATATGATTGAATGAATGAATAAATGAATGAATAAATGAATGAATGAATGAACGAATTAGGGAATCTGAGCTTGTCTGCATACAGGATATGGTGGCATCAGAAGAAATACCTTGTACTCCCTGGGGCTTATCAATGGACTCCATGGTGACCCTATTACAAGTTTTTCTTTAACCCAGGTTTTTGTAACAAAGCATGCCCTGGGTCTTAAGAATACCATCTCTAAAATAAAAATGCAATATGATAAGTTGAATTTTTTCCTAAGAGCCCACCCGAAGAGCAACATTTCCACAGTTCAGTGACCAATATTCATATACATTTTATTGGCGCGTCTTGGAACTATTTTTGGATGAAAAGTCAAATCCTACACGCTCCCATGAAAAGCACTGGCAGTCATGTCAATGATGTTACAGAGTGACCTATGAAACACTGAAGCATTCTGTACAGTGTTTGAACTGTTACTAAATTCAATTAGTGAAGTCTTACCTAAGGCAGGCAACTTGAGCTAAGAGCCTTAACCTGAATATTTTTTTCCCTTCACTTCATTCTGCTTAAGGCTTCCTTCCCCATGGCAGCATGACTGTCATCACCAGAGATGAGCTTTGGAAGTCTCCAAACTACCCAACTTTGGATGACTTCTCAAGCGTCAAGCAATACTCAAAAATACATGCAAACCACTTCACCAAATCAGAGAGGCATTGTAGGCTGATGACGAGTGTCAAGAAAACTAAGGTTATGATGATGATGATGGTATTTGTTAAGCACTTACTATGTGCCAAGCACTGTTCTAAGTACTGTGGTAGATACAGGGTAATCACGTTATCCCTTGCGGGGCTCACAGTCTTAATCCCCATTTTACAGATGAGGTAATTGAGGCACAGAGAAGTTAAGTGATTTGCCCAAAGTCACGTAACTGACAAGGGACAGAGCCGGAATTAGAACCCAGGACCTCTGACTCCCAAGACCGTGTTCTTTCCACTAAGCCACACTGCTTCAACGGCCTGCTCCAGTGAAGCCAGTGAAGCCATACACACAACCCAAATTCATATTGGCAACACAGAGCCACATTATGCCAAAGGATTCTTCTTTTGACACGGCACACTGACCAATGACACAGTGAAAAGAAAGAAACTAGAAAACCAAATCAAGGAGCTGGCACATCCTTTGGAAGACTGGCAGAGGAGATAGGCTCCAGATCTCTTCAAATCTCCCAGCTCAGACCACGGAATTCCCCAGCTTCTAAATTTTTCAGGAAGGAGCAACCCCATATTGCTTGCAACTTCGTTGTTGGCAGGTAATGTGACTCTTACAGTGTTATAATGTCCTCTACCAAGGTCTTAGTACAGTGCTCTGCACACATTAAGCACTCAATAAATATGATCGACTGACTTGAATCCACTTTATTGGATGTGGCACAAATAGTTTGGTGAAGAAACAAGGGAAGGGGCTGGTGGTTTCGTAGGTAAATGTTACAGCACTGGTGACTGCTTCTAATGCAAAGAACAACTACATAGATTCATTGCCATGTTGTTGTTGATAGAAAATGCAGTTTCATGGTATTTGTCCACTTACTATGTGCCAGGCACTGTACTAAGCACTGGGGTAGACACAAGCTAGGTTGGACACAGTTCATGTCCTGTCCCACTTTGGGCTGATGGTCTTGATCCCCATTTTACAGGTGAGGTAACTGCACAGCGGAGTGAAGTGACTTCCCTACGATCATACAGCAGGCAAGGGGCAGAGCTGGGATTAGAATCCATGTCCTTCTGACTCCCAGGCCCATAATAATAAATAATAATAATAATAGCATTTATTAAGCACTTACTATGTGCCAAGAACTGTCCATGCTCTCTCCACTAGGCTATGCTGCTTTTCTTCCTCTGGTTAGAAAATTCGTAGTGTTGGTGGCATTGATAGCGCCGGGATCTAACCGGATGCATCTCTCTCCTCCTAGTCCACAACTCAGCCCCAAAGCAGGGACCTAGCTTGCTTCCTCCTCGCAGGGCAGTTTGGACAGTGATTTCCCTGGTGGACTGCTCCACACCCTCCTTACCTTTAGGCCACTGCTCCGCCACCAGGAAGCCCAGGGAGATGCCATCTTCATCTTTCTCTGTTCTCACTCTTTTTTTCCTGTCATTCATTCATTTAATCACATTCATTGAGCACTGACTGGGTGGACAGCACTGTACTAAGCACTTGAAAAGTGCAATCCAGCCATAAAGAGATACAATCCCTGCCCACAACGGGCTTAGAGTCTAGACAGACTGTCATACAGAGAATGCAGGGCTGGGAGAACTAATGACATGATCGCTCATAGCTTATGGTCATCATGGCCACCATCCAAAGGGCAGTCTGCTGGGGACACCTACTCCATTACCCTATTCCAACACTCTAGCCTGGGAATCAGAAGGTCATGAGTTCCAATTCTGGCCCCGCCACTTCCCAGCTATGTGACCTTAGGCAAGTCACTTCACTTCTCTATGTCCTCAGTTACCTCATATTTAAAATGGAAATTGTCTGTGAACCCCATGTAGGACAGGGATTGTGTCCAATCTGATTAGTTTTTATCTACCTTAGAGCTTAGTACAGTGCTTGGCATATAGTAAACACGTAACAAATACCATAAAAATGAAGGAAAATCAGAACATTCATTCATTCAATCGTATTTATTGAGCGCTTACTGCTTGCAGAGCACTGTACTAAGCGCTTGGGAAGTACCAGTTGAGAGCATATAGAGATGGTACCTACCCAACAACGGGCTCACAGTCTAGAAGGTGGAGACAGACAACAAAACAAAACAAGTGGTCAGGTGTCAAGTCACCAGAAAAAATAAAAGTAAAGCTAGATGCACATCACTGACAAAATAAATACAATAGTAAATATGTACAAGTAAAATAAATAGAATAACAAATATGTACAACCATATATACAGATGCTGTGCGGGGAAGGAGGTAGGGCAGGGAGGATGGGGAGGGGGAGAAGAAAGAGGGGGCTCAGTCTGGGAAGACCTCTTGGAGGAGATCAGCTCTCAGTAGAACTTTGAAGGGAGGATGAGAGCTAGCTTTGCAGATGTGCGGAGGGAGGGCATTCCAGGCAAAGGGGAGGACGTGGGCCGGGGGTCGACGGTGGGACAGGCGAGAACGAGGCACAATGAGGAGGTTAGCAGCAGAGGAGCGGAGGGTGCGGACTGGGCTGTAGAAGGAGAGAAGGGAGGTGAGGTAGGAGGGGGCGAGGTGATGGAGAGCCTTGAAGCCAAAAGTGAGGAGTCTTTGCTTGATTCATAGGTTGACTAGTAGCCACTGGAGATTTTTGAGGAGGGGAGTAACATACCCAGTAAGCTGTTGGATTCAGCTAGAAGGCACAATGTGAAGTGCTTTCTGTTTCTGAATAAACTGTTGGAGGCAGGACAGTGTTAGTAAAATAAGCTCAGGAACTCTTTGGGAGATGGTAACCAAAGAGCAACGACAGAATGCCCAGTAGTCCAGTTACAACAACCTACAAAATGGGTTCCATGAAGGGATTCATTATCTTTGGCCAGAGGATTTAGAAAACGAATCCAACTAAGCATTGGCAGTCAGATTAATAATGCTACAAAAACTTAATATTAATTAAAACGGGGGATAAAATTTCAATCTCAAGTACAATGGATTACAATGATTCTCCATAAAATATAGGAAACTGTAGGCACTCAGTAGTCATTTGTCTTGTAATACCTGTTATTGGTAAGTATCCATCGAGCTATTTAAAAATCAAATAGGGAATGTTCTTTCTCTGACCGTTGCCTTCGGATGCATTCACCAGTAGCAACTTCCCCCAGAGCCAGAGAAGTCTGATCATGAGGTGCGGATGCAGGCCACTGATCTGCATGATTAGATTTTGGGGTAACCGACCGCAGAATTCCTTGTTGAGGCTGAATTGGAGAAATTCAACCAGAATTTGGACTGTTATAAAGTGGCCCAGGGATTCTGTCTGTCAATTTACATTTGCAGCCATGGGACTGGCTTTCTTTTTGATTTCTGAATGTTAACTTGTTAATGTGCTGGGATGAAATGGTAGTAGTAGCAGTAATTATACCTATATCATTTGTTAAGTGTTTACTCGGTGCTAGGCAGTGTACTAAGCACTGGGCTAGATACAACCAAATCGGATTGGACACAGGCCTTCTCCCACATAGGGCTCCCAGTCTTAAACCCCCTTTTACAGATGAGGGAAGGGAGGCACAGAGATGTGAGTTGACATGCTCAAGGCCACAAAGCGGACAGGTGGTGGAGCCAGGATTAGAACCCATTACCTTCTGACTCCCAGGCCTATGCTCTATGGGTGCAGTGCACTGTACTAAGCACTTGGGAAGCACAAAACGGAGAAGGGACACACCTCCCTCTTTATGGGAGGGGAGTATATTAATGATAATGATTATGATATTTATTAAGCACTTACTATATGCCAAGTACAGTTCTAGATTCAGGATGGGCTTAGTACAGTGCTCTGCACACAGTAAGCCCTCAATAAATACGATTGATTGATTGATGATCAGATTGGACACCCGGGACTCACAGACTAAGTAGGAGGGAGTAGGGTTTCATCCCAATTTTATAGATGAGGAAACTGAGAATCACATAGGTTAAGTGACTTGCCCTAGGTCACACAGCAGACAAGTGGTGGAGCCTGGAGTAGAACCCACAACCTCTGCTTCCCAGACCTGTGCTCGTTCCATTAGGCCACATTGCTCTGTGATCAGGGAGACAGACATGACCCTACTTAGAAAGAGAGTAATTAGAGTAAGTCACTAAACTGACAATAGAATGATGGAGATACAATAGTGCTGGGAATGAGAGTAAACATGTGTACAGATTCCTGGTAGGTTTGGAATACTGGGTTGCTGGGAATAACAGGGAGAAGGCTTTGGGGGAAGAGGTGGGATTTGAGGAGGGCATAGAATGTGGAGAATGTTAAACTCTCAATAAATATTACCAACTGATTTGGGGAGAGGAGACTGTAAGCTGTCTCTGGGTAGGGAACACTTCTACCAATTCTGTTATATTGTACAGGTTGAGGGCACCGTGGCTGGTGATGGTGTTGTCGATTTGACAGAAAGAGCATGGGCTTGGCGATCATAAAATGTGGATTCTAATCCTAGCTATGCCACTTGTCTGCTGTGCTACCTTGGGCAAGCCACTTAACTTCTCTGTGCCTCAGTTACCTCATCTGTAAAATGGGGATTAAGACTGTGAGCCTCACATGGCAACCTGATTACATTGTATCTACCCCAGTGTTTAGAACAGTGCTGAGTGCCTAGTAAGCACTTAATAAATACCACGATTATTATCATTATTATCTCACTCCAGGGCCCAGCTTCATTTAATATGGTCCTGAGTGTCCAGTGGATTCACTGGTCCTTAATAAATTCCTTTACAACTATTACCACTAATATTAATTTTGGTATTAGTTAAGTTCTTATTTCATAATAATAATAATAATAATGATATGTGTCAGGTGCTTACTAAGTGCTGAACACTGTTCTAAATGCTGGGGTAAATGCAAGCTAATTAGGTTGGATACAGTCCCTGTCCCATAGAGGGCTCAAAGTCTTAATCCCCATTGTACAGATGAGGGAACTGTGGCCCAGAGAAGTGAAGTGACTTGCCCAAGACAAGTGGTGGAGCCAGGATTAGAATCCAGGTTCCTCTGACTCCCAGACCCCTGCTCTATCCATTTGTCTTGTCTTATACTGTCGATTTGTCTCCAACTCATAGCGACTCCATTGACACATCTGTCTCAGAACGCCCCACTCTCCAACTGCAATCATTCCAGTAGTGGATCCTTAGAGTTTTCTTGGTAAAAACCCAGAAGCGGTTTACCATTGCCTGCTTCCACACAGTAAACTTGAGTCTCCGCCCTCGACTCTCTCCCGTGCCGCTGCTGCCCAGCGGCACACAGTAAGCACTCAATAAATATGACTAAATGAATGAATACTAAACGTTTGGGAGAGTACAATATAACTATATAATGGCCGGTAGACACATTCCGTGAATGAAAACAATGAACTACAACAAAAACAACCAACAGTATCAATTAGCCAGGGCAGCAGTGTCAAGACACTTGAATTACTGAATCTTGAAGGTGAGAATCTCACTCTTCCAGGTAAGGAGTCCTCAGTTACAGAACATCCCAGTCTCCCCAGCGATTAAAAGATTCTACAGGTAAGCTTATATTCTATCTAAAAGCTGTAAAATAAGGCTTCTACTGTTTAAACCAAAATCCGACTTATGGTGGAGAGGAAAATAATTATAATTTATTGTCAGGAAGGACTGATGTGTAGTTTTTTGGTCCACAATTAGAGCAGAGGAACTTAAATGATTGAATATCTTTGGCTCAGGGTACTGTGATATGGAAAAAAAAAGATGGAACGAGAAAAGAGCAATATGTTTTTGAACTGTGGCATTTAGTAGAGTTCTCATCCCCTAGAGATTTTCCCTTTTCAAAATCCTTCAGTCTCTATTAACTTTAATCCTGTAATTGAAAAAATAGCTCAGTCAGTTTCTTGGTTTAATAAAGGAGAAAGGTGTTTATACCAGCCTCTATAATTCTTCTCACTCTATGCCCTGAATATTCCCTCCTATTTATTATCATGATGAATGAACATACTGTGAACTGAGCAATGCAGGGGAAATGTTACATTAATCACCCCTTTAGCTCAATAATTATTGTACAAAACCGGGTGCTTTTCTTCTATTCATAATCATTAACTACAAATGAATGAGTTTGGAAACGGTAAACATAAAGCATAAAAGGACAATATTGCAGAAATACAATAGCCATTACCATGGCTGGAGAAATCCAGAAACGATGCATTATTAGGAGTTAAAATTTCCTAGTTCTATGCACAGTATACTCCAATTGGTATTTCCATGCCTACATCAGACACCTCCACGTCTTCCAGGAACCCATTTTATATTAAGTTAGCATATTCCATACTTATTTTGCTAAATTGAGTTTAGAAAGCTTCAGAGGCCAATCTCACCTAAGCAGTTTCACCATCGTTTAGTAATTGCAACTTGGTTTGATCATACTTTCCCAAGTGCTTAATATAGTGCTCTGCACAAAGTAAGCACTCAATAATGCCATTGATTGATTGGCAGTGTAGGTTGTAGTAATGGGCAAAGGGACAGTAAGCACAGAGGGTTTGCGGATAGCTTCTCTACTGTTTGGTTGGGCCCCCAGAAGTCAGGTGATAATTATGATTATGGCATTTGTGAAGCACTTACTATGTGCCAGGCACTGTACTATGTGCTGTAATAGATGCAAGATGATCAGGTCAGACATAGTCGTATCCCACATGGGACTCACTGTCTTCATCCCCATTTTACAGATGAGGTAACTGAAGCACAGAGAAGTTAAGTGACTAGCCCAAGTTTACACAGCAGACAAGTGGTGGAGTCTGGGTTGGAACCGAGATCCTCTGACTCCAAGGACTGTGCTCTTTCTACTAGGCGATGTTGATGGATGCACTCTGCCCCTGTGTAAATTCTTCCCAGATTGGAGCACAACTTATCATTCTGATGATAAAAGGATTCCATTGTTTGGTGGTAACCATTTGTCTTTAACCTTTGGAATGGACCTGAAGTCATTTTCTTCAGCTCTTTAAGCAGTTAGCACTATTCTGAATTCCCCTAGTTCAACTGAGAAGCAGTGTTGACCTATTGGAAATAATAATAATAATGATGATGATACAAATTGTGGTATTTGTTAGGCTCTTACCATTACTGTGCCAAACACTGTACTAAGCACAGGGATAGATACAAGCATATTGGGTTGGACAGAGTCCCTGTCCCACATAGTACTCACAGTCTCAATTCCCATTTTGCAGATGAGGTGACTGAGGCCCAGAGAAGTGAAGTGAGTTGCCCAAGGTCATACAGCAGACAACACGATAGACAGCAGAGTTGGGATTAGAACCATGACCTTCTGATTCCCAGGCCTGTGTTCTATCCACTGTGCCATGCTGCTTCTCAGAGTCAGAGGATCTGGGTTCTAATCTTGGTCAGCTGCTTTTCTGCTCTGCGGGCTTGGATAAGGTACTTAACGTCTCCGGGCCTCAGTTTCCTCATCTATAAAATGGGGATGACATGCCTGTTCTCCCTTCCCCTTAAACCTTGACCTGGGCTTTTCCTAACATGGAGACCTGCACAAGGTGCCTCTTCTGACAGGGCTGTTTTCCCCTCCTGCTCCTTCCCATCAATCAATCAGTCAATCAATCAATCGTACTTATTGAGCGCTTACTGTGTGCAGTAGTGTACTAAGCGCTTGGGAAGTACAAGTTGGCAACATGTAGAGACAGTGCCTACCCGACAGTGGGCTCACAGTCTAGAAAACTTGACTCCAAAACACATTTTCTGTTGAGGTCTGAGGTGTGGGGAGGGGGATTCAAGCCACGTTTGTGAGTGTGGTCGAAGGTGGCCCTGCAACACACAGAGGGTGGTCTGACCAGCTGACACTGCTCCTGTCCTCATCATTCTCTCTCACCTTTGACATCTGCCAAGAGCCTGAGGCTGCCGCTGCTTTGGGATACCTCTGTGGGGTTCGGCAGGTGCCGGTATGTTTGGCTAATCACTCTTTACCAATCCTGGGTCCTGGCTCCGCTGTCTCACCGGCTCTGGTAGCTCAGGCCCGAAGGTTTTTACCCAGACACATACCCTGACATTGAGGTGTCATGGCGCTTCCCTCAGCGCCAGCCACGGACAGCTCTGACCCTATGACAGTTTGGGATTGATCCTAGCACTGTGTTCCCCAGTGCCTTGGGATTTAGGGGTGCCCCCTGCCCCTCCCCACAGGCTACATGGCTCCAAGATGGAGGATCAGGCCATGAGGTGGAAACGAGTAGAACACTGGAGGAGGGACTAAGAGCAATGAGCAGGTCCCACTGGAGAATGAGGGAAGCCAACTTCCTGCTGAACCACAGAGAAGTTATGGAACTCTACTAATTAGCCCAGAGACTAATGAGGTTTTGCTCCCAAGGGAACATCTCTGGGAGAGCCAAAGAGAGTTGACCGGATCAGCAGGGGGCCGGATTATGAAATGGAAAGGATGTGTTGAAACCTGTACTGGGTAAGCGGTCATTTCTTTGTAGTCTGGCCTGCAGTTTTCTGATGAGCTCTTCCAGAAGGGAATGGGATTAAATGTGCCTTGTTGGATAGCGGTATCATCTCTGTTTTCTCTACACTAACGCTTCACTGGGAATGGTAGCAACGCTCCTTGCCCCACAATGGACAAAGTTCCTGTCCCACATGGGCTTGCAGTCTAAGTAGGAGAGACCTCCTTATAAGCAGGGAATGTATCTATCATTCCTTTAATATTGTACTCTCCTAGTGCTTAGTACAGTGCTCTGCACACAGTAAATGCTCAATAAATGATTGATCGATTCTATCGCGCGATTCCTCAGCTTTCCCCAGATTGATTTTTGGATGGTAATTTGGTTTTCTTGATGGGACGATAAAGGATATCAATATTCTGGCTGTCCAGAGGCACTTTAATTTCCTTGCAAATCGATCGAGATCACTCTGGAAAATGGAAGACTCGGTTGGGCTGCCCGACTAGCCATGTGTCCACCCCAAGGCTGGAAGCAAGGTGGGTGGGGCATTAAAAAAAACACAAAACACAAAAAAAGTTTCGGGCCAGCAATTCCCTTTGTCCATCCTCTTAAAGGAACCATGTGCCTTCCCGGGACATCATGGATATTAATAGTCAGATGATGCATTGGCTGTTTGATTTCCTCTTAAATTAATCAATTCAATTTAATTAAAATCAAACAATTGAGTTTAAGAGGAAATCAAAAAGCCAATTACTTTTTCCTTTCAGTTCCTGTTGTGGTTTCGGGGTTTCTAAGGCTTGTTTTAAACCCCTCTATACTTTCGGGGGTCTATAGTTTTGGGAGCCATCGTCGATTGTTTTCAATTTTATTTCCCTGTGGAATTAAGGGCACTCTTCCCGGGCTCCACCTCTTGGGGTGGACAGTTGAAGATCGGCAGGGTCCCAGTTCCAGTCCGGTTGGGTCCTCACGGTCGAAATCGAAAGAAATTTGATTTGATGCCCACCTCTTGCGGACAGAATGTTGAATCGGGAAACTTTTAGTTTGTTTTTTTTCCTTCCTTTGAAATAATCAGCTAGGCCATACCCTAGCTCTCCCATCCCCTGGGTCCCTTGGAGCACCCGAGATTCCTTTTCGGTCCTTCCCCACTGGGTTTTCCATGCCACCGGCTGCCGAGAAAGCCCCCCTTCGCATCTCACACACTCTGCCAAGCAGGTACGGTGTTTTTTTCTGCAAAGGATGAGCCGCTCACGGGCACAGTCCCCTCCAATTGTGGCACACTGCTCAGCTGCTCCCAATCAAGGGATTGCCAGTCGGTTGAGCCCCGCCCCTTCCCTACTCTATATAAGATGCCCTGCGGGTGGGCCTTCTTTCAGCTGCTGCCTCTTCAGTACCTTCCCAGGGCCTGCTCTCGTCTCTGTGTTCCCGGGTCATGGTGAGTGAGGGTAGGGGGCTTATTTTCACTTATTCACTGCTCTATAGGTGTAGAGGTTTCGGCTCTGTCGGTGTTGTTGAGCCTGAGTCGGCTCGTGGGCAGATGCTTGTAGGGGTAGCGTCTCTTTGCGGAGGGGGCCGTCTCGGGTTTGGGTCCAGAGGACAGGATGACCGACCTGCCTCAGTTACGGTATGGCTGGACCAGTTCCATCGGAAAGATAATTCCATCTATTATAATAGCATTGATTAAGCACTTACTATGTGCAAAGCACTGTTCTAAGCCCTGCAGAGGTTACAAGGTAATCGGGTTGTCCCACGGGAGGCTCACAGGCTTAATCCCCACTTTACCGATGAGGGAACCGAGGCACAGAGAAGTGAAGTGACGTACCCAAAGTCCCACAGCCGTTAATTAGTTTAGGCGGGATTTGAACACAGGACCTCTGACTCCAAAGCCCGTGCTCTTTCCACTGAGCCACGCTGCTTCTCTAATTCCTATTTTTCTGTCTTTCTTTTTAGATTCATCTCTGACCCAGAGCCTTGGGAGACGTGGCTGCTCCTCAACAAAACCCCTACAAGTGAATAGCTTACAGACTTTTTTTTCCTGGTGTTTCCTCTCCCTTTTCCCGCATCTAGTCCTCCTCATAAAAACAAAGGAAACAACTGTTCAAGGCTTTTAAACAAAAACCCAACAACCTCCCTATTTTAAAAACGAAAATCACTCTCCCCAACTTAACCCTGCAAGAGCAAACGGTTTGGTGCTTCCGGCAAATCTGCTTTTTTATACCCCAGATCGCACAACCGAATTTTTGGAGGCCACAGGGTCCAGCCGGATTTCTGGTGCCCGTGGATACCCTAATGAGTGCTTTGGGCACCACGTGGAGGAGGGGGCATGGGTAGAGGGTATTGTCGATGGCCACACTTGCCCAAAAGTACGTTCAGGGGCCACAGGGTCACAGGTAAACCTCACATAACCGTGGGGGTGCCTAAACTGATTTTCGGTCCCCAGCGCTGCCCAAATTGATTTTTGGCTGGTACCTTGGTTTTCTTGACGGGACGATAAAGGATATCAATACTCTGGCTGTTCAGAGACACTTTGATTTCCTTGAAAATCGATCGAGATCACTCTGGAAAATGGAAGAGACTCGGTTGGGCTGCCCGACTAGCCGTGTGTCCACCCCAAAGCTGAAAATTTTCGCGCTGGCAATTCCCTTTGTCAATCCTCTAAAGGAACCACCTGCCTTCCCGGGATGCCATGGGTATTAATAGTCAGATGATGCATTGGCTTTTTGATTTCCTCTTAAATTAAATAAATTTAAGAGGATATCAAAACGCCAAATACTTTTTCATTTCGGTTCCTGCTGTGGTTCTCAGGTTTCTAAGGCATGTTTTAAAGCCCTCTATTCTTTTGGGGCCATCGTGATTTTTTTTCAATTTTATTTCCCTGTGGGATTTAGGGCACACTTCCCGGGGTCCACCTCTTGGTGTGGAAAGTTTACGTTCGACAGGGTCCCAGTTCCAGTCCCGTTGGGTCCTCACTGTCCAAATGGAAAGAAATTTGATTTAATTCCCGCCTCTTGGGGACCGAATGTTGGATCGGGAAACTTCTAGTTTATTTTTCCTTCTTTTTAAATAATCAGATAGGCCGTACCCTAGCTCTCTCATCCGCTGGGTCCCTTGGAGTACCCGAGATTCTTTTTCGGTCCTTCCCCACTGGGTTTTCCATGCCACCGGCTGCCGAGGAATCGCCCTCCGCCTCACACACACTCTGCTAAGCAGGCAAGGTGTTTGTCCTGCAAAGGATGAGCGGCTCCCGGGCACAGTCCCCACCAGTAGTGGCCCAATGCACAGCTGCTCCCAATCAAGAGATTGCCAGGCTGTTGAGCAAGGGCCCCGCCTCTTTCCTTCTCTATATAAGGCCCCCGGAACGTGGGCCTTCTCTAAGCTGCTGCCTCTTCAGTAGCTTCCCAGTGCCTGCCCTCCTCTCTGTGTTCCCGCGTCATGGTGAGTGAGGGTAGGGGGCTCATTTTGATATTTCACTGCTCTCTGTGGTTAGGGGCTTTGGCTCTGTCGGAGTTTGTGTTGTTGAGCCTGAGTCGGGCAGTGGGCAGTTGCTTGTAGGGGTAGCGTCTCTGTGCAGAGGGGGCCGTCTCGGGTTTGGGCCCAGAGGACAGGATGACCCACCTGCCTCAGTTACGGTATGGCTGCAGGAGTTCCACTGGAATAATAATTCCATCTATTATAGTAGCATTTATTAAGCACTTACTATGTGGAAAGCACTGTTCTAAGCGCTGCAGAGGTTACAAGGTAATCGGTTCGTCCCACGGAGAGCTCACAGCCTGAAGCCCCACTTTACCGATGATGGAACCGAGGCACAGAGAAGTGAAGTGACGTGCCCAAAGTCACACAGCCGGTAATTGGTGGAGGCGGGATTTGAACCCAGGACCTCTGACTCCAAAGCCCGTGCTCTTTCCACTGAGCCACGCTGCTTCTCTAATTCTTATTTTTCTGTCTTTCTATTTAGATTTATCACTGACCCAGAGCCTTGGGAGACGTGGCTGTTCCGCCACAAAACCCCTGCCAGTGAGTATCATTCAGACTTTTTTTCCTGGTGCTTCACTTTCCAGCATCTAGTCCTCCTCATAAAAAAGGAACAACGGTACAAGGCTATTAAACAAAAACCCCACAACCTCCCTCTTGATAAAACGAAAATCACTCTCCACAAATCAACAGTGCAAGAGCAAACGGTTTGTTGGTGCTCCTGGCAGACCAAATCTGTTTTTTTGTTCCCGGAATGGCACTACCGATTTTCTTGTGGGCACAGGGTCCAAACGGATTTCTGGTGCCCGTGGATTCCCTACTGAGTGCTTTGGGCACCAAGGGGAAGAGGGGGCGTTGGTCGAGGGTATTGTCGATGCCCACACTTGCCCAAAAGTACGTCTGGGGGCCACAGGGTTACAGGTATACCTCACATAACCGTGGGGGTGCCTAAGTTGGTTTTCGGTCCCCAGCGGTGCCCAAATTGATTTTTGGCTGGTAATTTGGTTTTCTTGATGGGACGTTAAAGGATATCAATATTCTGGCTGTCCAGAGACACTTTCATTTCCTTGAAAATCGATCGAGATCACTCTGGAAAATTGAAGAGACTCGGTTGGGCTGCTCGACTAGCCATGTGTCCACCACAAGGCTGGAAGGAAGGTGGATGGGGAATTAAAAAAAATCCCCAAAACACAAAAAAAATCTCAGGCCAGCAATTCCCTTTGTCCATCCTATAAAGAAATCACCTGCCTTCCCGGGACAACATGGACGTTAATAGTCAGATGATGCATTGACTTTTTGATTTCCTCTTAAATTAACTAAATTTAAGAGGAAATCAAAACGCCAATTACTTTTTCATTTCGGTTCCTGTTGTGGTTCTGGGGTTTCTAAGGCATGTTTTAAACCTCTCTATACTTTTGGGGGCCATTGTGGATTTCTTTCAATTTTATTTCCCTGTGGGATTTAGGGCACGCTTTCCGGGGTCCACCTCTTGGGGTGTACAGTGGATGATCGGCGGGGTCCCAGTTCCAGCCCCGTTGGGTTCTCACTGTCCAAATTGAAAGAAATTTGAATTGATTCTCGCCTCTTGGGGACAGAATGCTGGATCGGGAAAATTTTAGTATTTTTGTTTTCCTTCCTTTGAAATAATCAGCTAGACCGTACCCTAGCTCTCCCATCCCCTGGCACCCTTGGAGCTCCTGAGATTCCTTTTCGGTCCTTCCCCACTGGGTTTTCCATGCCACCGGCTGCCGAGGAAGCCTCCGCCCCCCCCCCCCCGCCTCCCATGCACTCTGCCAAGCAGGCATGGTGTTTGTTGTGCAAAGTATGAGCGGCTCCCGGGCACAGTCCCCTCCAATGGTGGCCCACTACTCAGCTGCTCCCAATCAAGGGATTACCAGGTTGTTGAACCCCGCCCCTTCCCTACTCTATAAAAGTCTTCCGGAGGGTGGACCTTCTCTCAGCTGCTGCCGCTTCAGTACCTTCCCAGTACGTGCCCTCGTCTCTGTGTTCCCGGGTCATGGTGAGTGAGGGTCGGGTACTTATTTTGACTTTTTCACTGCTCTCTGGGGCTAGGGGCTTCGGCTCTGTTGGAGTTTGTGTTGTTGAGCCTGAGTCGGTCGTGGGCAGATGCTAGTAGGGGTAGCGTCTCTGTGCGGGGTGGGGGGGGGGGTCCGTCTCGGATTTTGGCCCAGAGGGCAGGATGTCCCACCTGCCCCAGTTACGGTATGCCTGCACTAGTTCCATCGGGATAATAATTCCATCTATTATAATAGCACTGATTAAGCACCTGCTATGTGCAAAGCACTGTTCTAAGCGCTGCAGAGGTTGCAAGGTAATCGGGCTGTCCCATGGGGGGCTCACAGCCTTAATCTCCACTTTACCGATGAGGGAACCGAGGCACAGAGAAGTGAAGTGACGTGCCCAAAGTCATACAGCCGGTAATTGGTTTAGGCGGGACTTGACCAAGGACCTCTGACTCCAAAGCCCGTGCTCTTTCCACTGAGCCACGCTGCTTCTCTAATTTTTATTTTTCTGTCTTTCTTTTTAGATTCATCACCGTCCCAGAGCCTTGGGAGACGTGGCTGTTCCTCAGCAAAACAGGGTGCATTGAACAGACCACCTCTGTTCAATTTACCGCTCCACTTGTAAATCCCTCCTAAAATGCCATCTCCTCCCAGAGGCCTTCCCTGACTAAGCCCTCATTTCCTCTATCCACACAGCTGACAATTGGCGGAGCCTGGATTTGAACCCATGACCCCTGACTCCAAAGCCCCTGTTCTTTTCACTGAGCTATGCTTCTTTTCTTGTTATATTGTACTCTCCCAAGTATTATTACAGTGCTCCACACTCAGAGCTCTGCTCTGAGCTCAATAAATATTCATTCATTCAATTGCGCTTATTGAGTGCTTACTATGTGCACAGCACTGTACTAAGCTGATTGACTGATTGGTCATAGTAATAACGGTGTTTACCGAGCCCTTGGTGGACACAAAAGGCAAGGATATACCAAACCTACATGGCAACCTGATGGACACAAATTCATTCTCACACACAAAATTACGGGTAAACATACATGTATCCAAACACATAATGTCCTCAAATGTATTCCCACTCACTCATTGACCGGGACAGTCCACAGACGGACAGTCGCACAGAGTCAATCGTATTTATAGAGCGTTTACTCTGTGCAGAGCACCGTGCTAATCATTTAAGAGAGTACAATACAAACAAGTAGGTAGACACATTAAACCCATAAATGTATCTAGTCACTCATTCAGCTCTTCCTTGACCCCCAAACCTTTTCCCTAGGGAAAGATGGAGAATATTCCCCACTGTTCCCTACCCAGATGTCCCCCTTCCTTAAAGTCTGGGATTTGCTCCCTGATTTTGCTGCCCTAACTTGAGCATGCGTGCGCGAGCACACACACACACACACACACACACACACACACGCAAAGCTGTGGGTCCAGTGAATCCGATTGCAACTGTCTCTAAACGAGGAAAATGAACTGCATAGTGAAGCTTGGTTAAACAGGGAAGGGTCTGGCTTGGGACCCCAATTACATACGTCGCCTTGGGCTTGGCAAAGGGCTGGGAGAAATGATTAATCAACGGTATTTACCAACGATTACTGTGAGCGGAGCAGTGGACTAAAGCGTTAAGGAGAGGACAATCCAACAGAGTTGGTAGACACGTTTCCTGCCCACAGCGAGCTGACAGTCTAGGGGGATGGAAAGTTGATGAGGCGTTGATGAGGGGACGATGGAGGGAGGATGGAGGGACGATGGAGCGGTGATGGGGGGCGGTGACGGAGGTCCGACGGAGGGCCGATGAAGGGATGTTAGCGAGACGATGGAGGGGGTGTCCTGGAGTAAATAGCAGATGAGTGCTCGTCGAGGTACAGAGACCATGCGACTGAGAACCTGAGAGGAGGAAGTGATTCCAGTACAAATGGCTTGTTCTGTGGTACCTGCCACTGTCTCGTCCCTGCAGAAGCCTGGATTCTGCTCCTATAAACCAGACTGCAATGCAGCCCTGATCCGAACTTCAACCTGTGGGCCGAGTGCGAGATTCTCCGCAGATTCACTACAGGCTGCTAGCCTCTCCCCGCCCCTCCATCCTCACCCCAGTGTGCACTCACCGGGACAGCGTGGGCTGGAGGTCGCCAACCTCTGCCAGGCTGGGCTAGTCTCCTTTCTCCCCTCGGACTTCTGGGTTTGGTCAGCCAAGGAGGTACATCGAGGAGCCCTCAGCCCCTCTCCGCTCTCCCATGGACAATGAGATGCTTCTACAGCTGGACCCCATCCCTAAAGATAAAGCAGCCACCACTCTGAAGGGAATCTCTGAAGGTCCAGATCGGGGCCCAAAAGAAGTGAAGTGACTTGCCCAATGTCACATACCAGATAAGTGGCAGAACTGGGATTAGAACCCAGGTCGTCTTGACTCCTGGGCCCATGCTCTTTACACTAAGTGACACTGTTTTTAATATAGAGAAGCTGTTACTCTGACCCTGGTCATCCAGTTTCCTATTGAAATTTCCCTCACATTTCCCCTGCTTCTTTCCGGAGTCACCGGGCCTGTTTTTGGCTGGGGAGTAGCGACCTCTGCCGAGAGGCTCGCGCCATCTCGTCGGTCCTGGACCCTGATGATGGTGACATACAGGACTGGGCGAGGGGTGAGAGCTCTCAGGATTCTTGCTCCCCCTCTTGGCCCTCCAGATGGATGCGCTGTCCACTCAAACCATGGCCCAGTTATGCCATGGGAATGCCATGGGGGATTCCCTGTGGGAGGACGGGCCCTGGGCTCCTCTGAGACAGCTGACTATCCAGGAATCTCGGAAGGCCGGGATCGTGGGCTCTCTGTGGTCCCGGCCCCCACAAACTAAATGACTGTCTGGTCCAACGTGGTTCCCACTCTGGGACTCCTTCCTATGACAACATCAACAAACCAATCATCACTCGCTTTCTGTGATTAATAATAGCGTTCTGGTTAAGCTCTGAGGTTTGGAGCTTCAGTACACGCCAGGGCTTGGCATCTTCTGAAATCTGCAGCAATCCATCTTAGACATTGCCCTTTAGACTCTGAGCTCATCATGGGCAGGGAATGTGTCTACCAACCCTGTGATATTGTTACATCGTAATCTCCCAAGCGCTTAGTTCCAAGGTCTGCACATAGTAAGCGCTTAATAATAATAATAATAATAATGGCGTTTATTAAGTGCTTACTATGTTCAAAGCATTGTTCTAAGCGCTGTGGAGGTTACAAGGTGATCAGGTTGTCCCACGGGGGGCTCACAGTCTTAATCCCCATTTTACAGATGAGGTAACTGAGGCCCAGAGAAGTTAAGTGACTTGCCCAAAGTCACACAGCTGACAATTTCTGGAGCCGGGATTTGAACCCATGACCTCTGACTCCAAAGCCCGTGCTCTTTCCACTGAGCCATGCTGCTTCTCTAAATAAATATGATTGATCGATTGATATGAATTATTTCATTCATTCATTCATTCAATCGTATTTATTGGGAGCTTACTGTGTGCAGAGCACTGTACTAAGCGCTTGGGATGTAGAAGTCGGCAACATATGGAGATGGTCCCTACACAACAACGGGCTCTTGAATCCCCATTCTGCAGAAAAGGGAACCAGGACCAGAGAAGTTAAGTGAATTAAGTGAATCCAAGGGCACACAGCCGGTACGTAGCAGAGACGCGTATTTGTATTCTCCATTCCTCCCAAGCTCACCACCTCACTGCGCCTCGTTCCCAACTCCCCCCACTCGAACCCATACCTCACCACATTTCCCCGGCTTGGAATTCCCTCTCCTTTCATTTCCTCCCTACCACAGGACTTCACATATTCAAAAAGCCTTCCTAAAAGTCTATTAAATCTATGGAACCTTACCTGAATATTTTTTCGTAGTGGTACGTGATAAGTGTTTACTATTTTCTAGGGGCCGTTCTAAGCACTGAAGAACATACAGGCTAGTCAGGTTGGACATAGCCCGTGTCCCTCAGAGTACTTCCAGTCTTAATCTCCATTTTACAGATGAGGCAGTTGAGGCAACAAGTTAAATGACTTGCCCAAGGTTACATGACAGGCAAGTGGTGGAGGCAGAATTAGAACTCATGTCCTCTGACTCCCAGGTCCATGTCCATGCTCTATCAACTGGGCTATGCTGCCTCCCTGTGCTTTACTATCTCAGGGTGCTTAATTACCTCGGTCTGCCCCCCCCTTAATAATAATAATAACAATAACAATAATTATGGTATATGATAAGCGTTTATTGTGGGCCAGGCACTGTACTAAGCACTGGAGTGGATACAGGCAAACTGGGTCAGACAAGTCCCTGTGTCACATGGGCTCACGGTCTCAACCCCCATTCCACGTATGAGAGAACTGGGGTCGAGAGAAGTGAAAAGATTTGCCCAGGGTCACATAGCAGAAAGGTAGCAGAGCTGAGATGAGAACCTCGGTCATTCTGTATCTCGGGTCCATGCTCTGTCATTCATTCATTCATTCAATCGCACTTAGTGAGCGCTTACTGTGTGAAGAGCACTGTACTAAACGTTTGGGAAGTACAAGTTGGCAAGATATAGATGGTCCCTACCCAGCAATGGGCTCACAGTCAGAGTCTACATATTCCCTTTGAAGGCCTTGGACACCATATGAAAGAGAAGTTCGGCAGATCATTTTATCTTTTCATGGTGCAAACAATTTATGTGGCACAAAAATATTCTCTAGTTTCTCTCAGTGAAAAGGCCTTAAAAGTGAGAGGTGGCAAAATGAAAAGGAAATTTGTCCAAAGGAAGTAAATTTCTCTTTATCAACCCAAAACCTTGAAAACCATAAGGTAAGGTAACAAAAGCAGGGGATAGTTTACATGAAGCAAAATTTCTCCCTTTTCAAGTCAATAGTCTCCGGTCCTACTCTAATAAAAAGATTTCGAAGACCTGAAGAGGACTAATGCACAGGAGGTGTATAGAAATCGAGCACGTGTCGCCTTCTCCAGCTCCTACATCCTCTCTGCAGGCCCTGAACACCTAAGATAGAAGATGAGCACAGTGTTTGCCATGAAGCCACTGTCTCCATTTGTAACCCCATATATCCTCTTTTCAGATCTTGAAGACCTTAGCTAGAGAAACAATAGTAGGAAACTGCATCCAGAAAACTCCTTTTTCAACATAAGCATTTCGCTTGTCAGGCCTTGAAGACCTTAGATAGAGAGACCAAGAGAGAAGATTGTTTGCCTGATGCCATTTTCTCCTTTTTTTTCTCCTCAAATAGTCTCTATGGCAAGGCCTTGCATCCCTCTAGTGGAGTAATCAACAGATGTTTCTGCATGAAGCAAACCGCTCTTTCCTCCCCTCACATATTCTCTTTTCAGGCCAGGAAGACTTTAGGTAGGAGAAATAAAAACAGATTTGGGGGCATGAAACACACTTCTCCTTTTCACCCCCAATATACTCTATTCATTCTCACTGAAGAAGTCTTGTAGGCCTGAGGTGAACTCTTATCTAGAAGGTGTTTATGCATGAAGCAAATTTCTCCTTTTCCAGTGCATATAATTTCTCCTCACATCTTGAAGACCTTGGGTAGAAAAAGGATGATCTGAGCTTCTCTGTGAATCAAAATACTCCTTTTTCTCTTGATATATTCTCTCTTTAGGCCTTGAAGAACCTAGGGAGAGGAATAAATGCAGGAGGTTGTTTGCATGAAGCAAATTTCTCCTTTTCCACCTCAAAGATTATCTTTTCTGGCCTTGAGGATCTTAGGTAGAGAAGCAATAGTAGGAGACTGCATTCAGAAAACTCCTTTTTCAACGTAAATCGTTCTCTTGTCAGGCCCTGAAGACCTGAGACCGAGTAGTCAAAGCTGGAGATGGTTTTCATGAAGCACATTTCTCCTGTTTTAACTCAAATACTCTCTTTTCTGGCCTTGAAGAACTTGGGTAGAGAAACGAAACTGGGGGTTCTATGCATTAAGCAAATGCCTCCTTTTTGACCTCTGTTATTCTCTTTTCTGGCCTTGAAGACCCTAGAAAGAGAAATAAAAGCTGCAGCTTGATTGCATGAAGCATAGCTCTCCTTTTTCACCTCAAACATTCTCCTTCCCAGCCTTGAAGACCTTAGACAGAGAGGTCAAAGCTGGAGATTCTTGTTCCCTTCTTGACCTCCAATATTCTCCTTTCTGGCCTTGAAGACTTTAGACAGAGAAGCAAATGCTGAAGGTTGTTTTCATGAAGCCAGTTGCTCCTTTTTCACGTGAAATATTCTCTTTCCTGGCCTTGAAGACCTTGGGTAGAGAAATAAAAGATGCAGTTTGATTGCATGAAGCATATTCCTCCTTTTTCACCTCAAACATTCTCTTTCCTGACCTTGAAGGCCGTTGACAGAGAAGTCACAGCTGGAGATGGTTTGCATGAAGCAAATGTCTCCTGTTTTAGCTCAAATACTCACTTTTCTGGCCTTGAAGACTTGGGTAGAGAAAAGAAGCTGGGGGCTCTATACTTTCTCCTTTTTCACCTCCAATATTCTCTTTTCTGTCCTTGAAGACCCTAGAAAGAGAAATAAAAGCTGCAGCTTGATTGTATGGAGCACATTTCTCCTTTTTCACCTCAAACATTCTCTTTCCTGGCCTTGAAGACCTTAGACAGAGAAGTCAAAGTTGGAGACTATTTGCATGAAGTAAATTTCTACTTTTTCAGACTTGGCTGCACTGCTTTTCTGAGTTACATCTTGTTCACGACCTAAAACAGTCAATCGGTCATTTAATCAGCTGTATTTTCTGACTTCCTCTGATTGCAAATCTAGAGAAAATGAGAAATTACTCTAAATCCATCCTAAAACCCTCCCCCGGAATGGCTTGGGGGCTCAATCCAGAGAAGCAGCCTAAGAAGCAGCATAGCATACAAGGAAGATCCTGGGCTTGGGAGTCAGAGGACCTGGATTCTAATCCTGGCTCTGCCATTTGCCTGCTCCATGACCTTGGTCAAACCACTTAACTTCTCTGGGACTCAGTTACCTCATCTGGAAAATGGGGATTAATAATAATGATAATAATAATAATAATAATAATAATAATAATAATAATAATAATGGTATTTCTTAAACACTTACTATGTGTCAAGCACTGTTCTAAGCTCTCTGGTAGATAAAACATAGTCAGGTTATCCCACGTGGGGCTTTCAGTCTTAATCCCCATTTTCCAGATGAGGTAACTGAGGCACACAGACGTTAAGTGGCTGGCCAAGGTCACACAGCAACCAGGTGGTGGAGGTACGATCATAACCTACATCCTCTGCATGTTCTTTCCACTAAGCCACACAAATCCCATCAGATTACCCAAGGAGAGGAGGTACAACGATCGGGTTAGTATTTTCGGGTTTCTCTAGAGTAATTTTTTCGTTTAGATATTATTTGAATGGATTCCTTTCCTTCGACTCCCTTTCGTGTCCAGGCCTCATTCCCCTTCTCCTCCCCTGTGTTCTGGGCTCTTACCTTGAGCTCTTACCTCAAGCTGGACGATCTGCTCGCCCCTCACTGAAACCTCTTGGCCAGATAGTAAGTGGGTCAGCAACAGAGGTGGTCGGGGCCCTAGTGACCCAACAAGTCAAATAATCTCCATTAAAATGCCTTGAAGGCCTCAGGTGGTGTACAGTAGATATATCTGCATGAAGCAAACCTCTCCTTTCTCACCTCAAATATTTTCCTTTTAGGCCTGAAGACCATATCATTGCTACTGTTTTATCGCTTCTGCATCTCAATTGTTAACTTCCCGCTGTACTGTCACTTGCCCTGCTGGCCTCACCATGAACTTTCAATTCCCTTGCTCCCAACTGCGATTCCCATTCCTCACCTTCGCCTTCCCCTCTCCCACCCAGCTTTTTCCCTCCCTCTCCCCCACTAAGACCACTCCCCTTCACCCCTACCAAGGATCCCTCTGTACCAGCGCCAATCCTCCACTACTCCCTCACAGCCCCCTCCATCCACTCCTCCCCGCCCCCACCCCATCCCAGTTCTCCTTTCCCATCGCCAACCCTCTTCCCACTCTCCCCGCGCAGGCCCCCGCCAACTCATCCCAATCCAAACCCTCCCCACCCCTCGCACCCTTCCCCCTCCCTCCCCTCCCTCGACAGCTACTGCCAAGTGAGATCCCTTTCATCCTGGACCTATTCCTTTCCAGCTCTCTACTCCTCCTCTCCCTAACTGAAACAAGGCTGTCTCCGGATGACACGGTCTCTTCTGCTGCTCTCTCCAGTGGAGGCCTCTTTTTCTCACACTCCCCTAGACTCACTGGAAAAGGAGGAGGCGTCGGTTTCCTTCTCGCCCCGCAATGTCGCTTTCGCACTATTCCTCCTCCCCCTTCCCTTCCCTTCCCTTCCTTTGAAGCCCACATTATTCACCTCGACCACCTACTCCAGATTATTGTAGCCGTCATCTACCTCCCCCCCCCCCCCGGCTCCACCTCCAACTTCTTTAACGATTTTGACCCTTTCCTCACCTTCCTTCTCTCCTTTTCCATGCCCATTCTGATCCTCGGAGACTTCAAAATCCACATGGAGATCCCTGATGACTCCTTTGCCTCCCACCTTCTATCTCTCCTTGACGCTGCCAACCTCTTGCGCCACCCCACCTCACCCACTCATCAACTTGGACAAATCCTCGACCTCATCATCTTCTACCGCTGCACTGTGTCCACACTTACCAACTCTGAAATCCCTCTGTCTGACCATAATCTTCTCACCTGCCTCCTAACTCACACTCCTTTCAATTGTAAATCCATATTACTCCCTCACAGTGATCTCTGCTCTCTTGACTCCATCCATCTTTCTGAGCGCCTCACACCCCACCTCTCCTCCCTCTCCTCTATACCCAATCTTGATGATCAGATTGCTGCTCTCAAATCTACCCTTTCTACTCAGCTAGACTCACTCACTCCCCTTTCCCTTCGCCGCTCTCGTACCACTAACCGACAGCCCTGAATCACTGCCACTGCCCGCCTCCTTCGCACTTATGCTCGAGCTGCCAAACGCTGCTGGCGAAAGTCTATACACCATGACAACCTCGTTCACTTCAGGTTTATCCTTTCCCGCCTTAACCCAGCCCCCTCCTCTGCCAGACAAAACTATTTCTCCTCCCTTACTGACACCCATGCCCATCATCCCCGTCAGCTCTTCCGTACATTCAACTACATTCAACTCCCTTCTCAGGCCCCCGGTTCCTCCCCCTCCTCCTTCCCTCACCCCCAAAGATCTGGCCTCCTACTTTATTAATAAAATTAAATCCATCAGGTCTGACCTCCCCAAAGTCACTCCCCCCGCTTCTTCAACCCCCCGGCTCTCAACACTCTCTGCTACTCTCCCATCTTTCCCAGCCGTATCCTGAGATGAGCTCTCCTCCCTCCTCTCAAGTGCTACTCCGGCCACCTGTGCTTCTGACCCCATTCCCTCTCATCTCATTAAATCTCTCGTTCCGTCCCTTCTCCCCTCCTTAACTTCCATCTTCAACCGCTCACTCTCCACTGGTTCCTTCCCCTCTGTCTTCAAACATGCCCATGTCTCTCCCATCCTAAAAAAAACCTCTCTTGACCCCACCTCACCTTCTAGTTATCGCCCCATCTCCCTCCTACCATTCCTTTCCAAACTCCTTGAACCAGTCATCTACACGCGCTGCCTCGAATTCCTCAACACCTACTCTCTCCTCGACCCCCTCCAGTCTGGCTTCCGTCCCCTACATTCCACGGAAACCGCCCTCTCAAAGGTCACCAATGACCTCCTGCTTTCCAATTCCAACGGCTCCTACTCTATCCTAATCCTCCTCGACCTCTCAGGTGCCTTCGACACTGTGGACCACCCCCTTCCCCTCAACACGCTATCCAACTTTGGCTTCGCAGACTCTGTCCTCTCCTGGTTCTCCTTCTATCTCTCCGGTCGTTCACTCTCAGTCTCTTTTGCAGGCTCCTCCTCCCCCTCCTATCCCCTTACTAAGGGAGTTTCTCAAGGTTCAGTTCTTGGTCCCCTTCTGTTCTCGATCTACACTCACTCCCTGGGTGACCTCATTCGCTCCCACGGCTTCAACTATCATCTCTACACTGATGACACCCAAATCTACATGTCTGCCCCTGCTCTCTCCCCCTCCGTTCAGGCTCGCATCTCCTCTTGCCTTCAGGACATTTCCATCTGGATGTCTGCCCGCCACCTAAAACTCGTCATGTCCAAGACTGAACTCCTTATCTTTCCTCCCAAACCCTGCCCTCTCCCTGACTTTCCCATCACTGTTGACGGCACTACCATCCTTCCCGTCTCACAGGTCCGCAATCTTGGTGTCATCCTCGACTCCGCTCTCGTGTTCACCCCTCACATCCAAGTCGTCACCAAAATCTGCCGGTCTCAGCTCCGCAATATTGTCAAGATCCGCCCTTTCCTCTCCATCCAAACCGCTACCCTGCTCTTTCAATCTCTCATCCTATCCCGTCTGGACTACCGCATCAGCCTCCTCTCTGATCTCCCATCCTCTCGTCTCTCCTCACTTCAATCCCTACTTCACGCCGCTGCCCGGATTGTCTTTGTTCAGAAACACTCTGGACATGTTACTCCCCTCCTCAAAAATCTCCAGTGGCTACCAATCAACCTACGCATCAGGCAGAAACTCCTCACCCTCGACTTCAAGGCTCTCCATCACCTCGCCCCCTCCTACCTCACCTCCCTTCTCTCCTTCTACAGCCCATCCCGCACCCTCTGCTCCTCTGCCGCTAATTTCCTCTCCGTGCCTCGTTGTCGCCTGTCCCGCCGTCGACCCCCGGCCCACATCATCACCCTGGCCTGGCCAACATCCGTCAAGCTAGTTCTCTTCCTCCCTTCAAGGCCCTCCTGAGAGCTCACCTCCTCCAGGAGACCTTCCCAGACTGAGCCTCCTCCTTCCTCTCCCCCTCCATCCCCCGTCTTACCTCTTGCCCTTCCCCACAGCACCTGTATATATGTATATATGTTTGTACATATTCATTACTCCATTTATTTATTTTACTTGTACATGACTATTCTATTTATTTTATGTTGTTAATATGTTTGGTTTTATTCTCTGTCTCCCCTTTCTAGACTGTCAGCCCACTGTTTGGTAGTGACTGTCTCTATATGTTGCCAACTTGTACTTCCCCCAGTAAGCTTACTGCACACAGTAAGCGCTCAATAAATACGATCGATTGATTGATTGATATGGAGAGAAATCAAAGCAGATGATGGGTTTTTTTTTCATGAAACAAATTTCTTCCTTTCACCACCAATATACTCTATTCATTCTCATTTCAGAGGCCTTGAGAACCTGAAGTGAACTACTACATGAGAGGAGTTTCTGTAGGAAATCAATTTCTCCTTTTCATGTTCATACATTTTCCCTTCAGGTCTTGAAGACCTTAGGTGGAAAAATATGAGATGAATTTTTGTATCAAGGACATTTCTCCTTTGTGAACTCCATATACTACCTTCTCCAGCCCTTAGGCAGAGAAACAAAAGCAGGAGATTTTTTGCACGAAGAAAACTTGTCTTTTCTCAACAAATATATTCTCATTCCAGGTCTTGAAGACATTCATTATGAAAAAATAAAAGGAGGAGATGGTTTGCATGATGCAAACTTCTCCATTTTCACTTCAAATATTCTTTTTTCTGGTCTTGAAGACCTTAGGTAGTGAAATAAGGGCTGGAGGTTGTTTGCATGAAGCAAACCTTCTCCTTTCCCACTTTAAATATTCTCTTTTGTGTCCTTGAATACCTTAGAGAAGTAAAAGCTGGAGACGATTTTTCCATGAAGCAAATTTCTCCTTTCGCATCTCAATTCTTCTCTTTTCTGGCCTTGAAGACCTTTAAGGTAGAGTAATAAAAGCTGGAGATGGTTTGCATGAAGCCCATTTTCTATATTTTCCTTCCGGTAATTGCTTCTGAGGTCTTGAAGACCTTAGAGAAGGAAAATACTGGAGATTCTCCTTTTAACACCTCCACATAATTTCTATTCATTTTCAAATAAAAGGCCTTGAAGGCCTGAGGTGGAGGAATGCACAAGTAGTATATCTGTGCTTGAAGGTCTGCCTTGAAGACCTTGTATAGAGAAATCAAAGCTGGGGATGGTTTGCGTGAAACAAATTCTTCCTTTTCAAACACAAATATTCTCTTTGATGGCCTTGAAGACCTTAGGTTGTCAAGTAAGCAGGACATTTTTGCATGAAACAAAAGTCTCTTTTTTTAATGAAAATACACTATCTCTTCAAGCCTTGAAGACCTTAGAGAAATACAAACTAGAGCTGGACTTCAGGAAGCAAACTTAGCCCTTTTCACCTCAAATATGATCTTTGGAGGCCTTGAAGACCTAAGCCCTAACAGAAATAGCACCTGGAGATTTTTTACGTGAAGTAAACTAAGCATTTTTCACCTCATATATTCTCTTGGAAAAGCCTTGAAGACCTAAGGTGGACAAATGACAAGCCCTGAAGACCTTAGAGAAATAAAAACTAGAGGTGGACTGCAGGAAGCAAACTTAGCCCTTTTCACCTCAAATACGATCTTTGGAGGCCTTGAAGACCTAAGCCCTTACAGAAATAGCACCTGGAGATTTTTTACGTGAAGTAAACTAAGTATTTTTCACCTCACATATTCTCTTGGAAAGGCCTTGAAGACCTAAGGTGGACAAATGACAAGCCCTGAAGACCTTAGAGAAATAAAAACTTGAGTTGGACTGCAGGAAACAAATTAAGCCCTTTTCACCTCAAATATGATCTTTGGAGGCCTTGAAGACCTAAGCCCCTACAGAAATAGCAACTGGAGATTTTTTACGTGAAGTAAACTAAGCATTTTTCACCTCATATATTCTCTTCGAAAGGCCTTGAAGACCTAAGCTGGACAAATGAGCAGGCAGGTTTTCTTTTCATGAAGTAAAATTATCTTTCTTTAAACTCATATGTTTTCTTTTAAATTCCTTGAAGATCTGATTTAGAAAAGTGAGTGCAGGAAATTGTTTTGCCTAAAGCAAACGTCCCCCTTTTCACTTGAAATCTTCTCCTCTGAGGCCCTGAAGGCCTTAGAGACATACAAACTGAAGATTGTTTACATGAAACCTTTTCCGTTTTACAGTAAAAACTGGAGAAGGTTTGTGTGAAGCGAATTTCTGCTTTTGCACCTCAAATACTCTCAATTATAAGGTCTTGAAGGCTTGAGGGGGAGTAGTGCACAGGAAGTGTATTTCTCCTTGACGCTCTGCCTTGAAGACTTTACACAGAGAAATAACAGCTGGAGATTGCTTGCACGAAGCGAATTCATCCTTTTTCACAGGATATATTTTCTTTGATGGCTCCGAAGCTCTTGGGTTGACAGGTAAGCAGGACGTATTTTTCATGAAGCAAAATTCTCCCTTTTTAATGTCATATACTATCTCTTCAGGCCTTGAAGAACTTAGAGAAATAAAAATTAGAGTTTATTTGCATGAAGCAAATTTCTCCTTTCCGACTTCAAATGTTCTCTTTGGACGCCTTGAAGTCTTTATTAATCAAAACTAGAGTTGGATTGCAAGAACCACATTTCTCCATTTTCACCTTCAATATTCTCTTCTCTGGCCTTTAAGACCTTAGGTGGAGAAATAAAAGCTGGAGGATGTTTGTATGAAGCAAATTTTCTCCTTTCCCTCCTCAAATGTTATCTTTTAAGGCCTTGACGACCTTAGACAGAGACGTAAAAGATGGAAATGGTTTGCATGAAGAATATCTCCTTTCACAACTGAAATACTCTCAATTACAAGGCCTTGAAGGACTGGTGTGGATTAGTGCATAGGAAGTGTATCTGCACTTGAACCTCTGCCTTGAAGAACTTATATAGAGAAATAACAGCTGGAGAGTGTTTGCATGAAGCAAATTCATAGTTTTTCACCAGATATATTTTCTTCGACAGCCCCAAAGCCCTTAGGTTGACAAATAAGCAGGACATTTTTTGCATGAAGCAAAATTCTCCTTTTTTAATGCCAAATACTATCTATTCAGGCCTTGAAGACCTTAGAGAAATAAAAGCTAGAGTTTTTTTGCATGAAGCACATTTCTCCTTTCCCACCTCAAATAATCTCTTTGGAGGCCTTGTAGACCTAATACCTTACAGCAATAACAGCTGGAGAGAGTTTGCAGGATGAAAGCTTATCATTTTGCACCTCATATATTCTCTTTCAAAGATCTTGAAGACCTAAGGAGAACAACCGAGCGCGACAGCATTTTCATGAAGCAATATTCTCCTTTGTTAACCCCGTATATTTTTTTCAGGCCTTAAAGATCAGATTAAGAAAAATCAGCGCAAGCAATTGTTTGCATAAAGCATATTTCTCCTTTTGCACGAGATGCATTATCTTTGGAGGACTTGAAGACGTTGGAGAAATGCAAACTGGGAGATTGCATGATAATTTCTCATTTTACACCTCAAACATACTCTTTCGGGTCATTGAACACCCTTGGTAGAGAAATCAAAGCGGCAGACACTTCGCATGTAGCAAATATCTCCTTTTCCACCTCAAATATTCTCAGTTCTTGCCTGGAAGATTCTAGGTAGAGAAATCAAAGCATTTGAGGTGCAAAAGGAGAAATTTGCTTCATGAAAACCATCTCCAGCTTTTACTTCTCTGTCTAAATTCTGTCTCTGTCTGTCTCTGTTTGTCTCTGTCTTTGTCCACCTCACCTCGCCTCCCGTTCTTCTGTACCCAATCTTGATGATCAGGTTACTGCTCTCAACTCTACCCTCTCTACTCACCTTAATTCGCTCGCCTCTCTTTTCCTTCGCCGCTCTCATACCACTATCCCACAGCCCTGGATCATTGCCACTGTCCACCCCCTTCGCTTTTATGCTGGTGCTGCTGAACGCTGCTGGCAAAGTCTAAACACCAAGCCAAAATTATTCACTTCAAGTTCATCCTTTCCTTCCTTAACTCTGCCCTCTACTCTGCCAGACAAAATTATTTCTCCTCCCTTATTGACACCCATGTCTATCATCCATGTCAGCTCTTCGGTACATTTAACTCCCTTCTCAGGCCCCCTGTTTTTCCCCCACCTCCATCCATCAACCCCAACGATCTGGCCTCCTAAGTCATTAGTAAAATTGACTCCATAAGGTCTGAGCTCCCTAAAGTCACTTCTCCCACTTCTCCAACCCCCCTGCTGTCAACCCTCTCCGCTACTCTCCCATCCCTCCCAGCAGTATCTTCAGATGGGAACTCCTCCCTCCTCTCAAGTGCTACTCCACCCACCTGTGCTTCTGACCCTCCTTAACTTCCATGTTCAACCGTTCAGTCTCCACTGGTTCCTTCTCCTATGCCTTCAAACATGCCTAGGTCTCCCCCATCCTAAAAAGCCCACCTCCCCTTCTGGTTATCACACTATCTCCCTCCTACCATTCCTTTCCAAACTCCTTCAACGAGTCGGCTACACCCACAGCCTCGAATTCCTCAATGCCATCTCTCTCCTTGACCCCCTTCTATCTGGCTTCCATCCCCTACACTCCACTGAAACTGCCATCTCAAAGGTCACCAATGACCTACTTCTTGCTAAATCCAATTTGGCCTTCTGCTGGTCCCAGAATCCCTTGCAGAGGCTACATGTCAGGCAGGGCTGAGAGAGTGTGACAAGCTTTGGACTGCAACTGGCACTCTCAGCAATTCCCCCTGTAAGAGTTCTTCCCAAACGTTGGGAGAAGACAAATAGTGAGAAAGGTTGTAATCCCTGCCCTCAACAATTTTTCTGCCTACTGGGCTAGGTTGACACAGTATAATTCACTATCAATCAATTAATCTTGATTCATATTTATTGAGAGCTTATGGTGTGCATTAAGTAGCCGCGGTACTTAATGTGGACAGCCACGTTGTCCAGCGTGTTCAGGCCCTCCACGAGTCGCCCCCTTAGTCCTTGTAGTGGTCGCACACATCGAAATCCAGGCCGAAGAAGATGTTGTTTCTGATGAACATCTGCATCTTGGTCTCCTCGCTGGGGTTGAAGGCCTTAATGGAATTAAAGCTCGAGATTGTTCGCATGAAGCAAATGGAACATATTTCACCTCTCACATTTCCTTCGAAGGCCTTGAAGACCTAAAGTGGACAAATAAGCAGGACAGTTTTTGCATGAAGTAAAATTCTCCTTTTCTTTAAATGCCATGTCACATTTTTCAGGCCTTTAAGAACTTAGTGAGAAAAATGAAAGCAGGAAATGATTTGTGTAAAGCAGATTTCTCCTTTTTCCCTGGAGAGATTCACTTTTGAGGCCTTGAAGACCTTAGAAAAGCATAAATTGGAGATTGTTTTCATGAAACAAAGCTTCTCTTTTTTTCACTTCAAATACCCTCTTTCGTAAGCCTCGAAATTCTCAGGCAGAGAAAGAAAAGTCTAGATTGTTTACATGCAGAAGGTTTCTCCCTTTCCGCCTCAAATATTCTCTTTTCATTCTCAATTAAAAGACCTTCAAGGCCTGAGGTGGAGAAAGTACCAGAGGATGCGTGTGCAGGGAAACATATTTCTTCTTTGGCACAAGATATATTCTCTTTTGAGGTCTTGAAGACCTTGGATGGAAAAATAACGGGGAGAGTTTTTGCTTGAAACAAAATTCTCCTTTTCAAATGCAAATATTGTCTTTTCGGGCCTTGAAAACGTTAGGTATAGAATCTGCAGCAGGAGATTTTCCTCTTAAAGCAAATATCCTCTTTTACATCTCAAATGTTCTCCTTTGTGGCCCTGAAGACCATCTTAGCTAAGGAAAACAAATTGGAGATTCCTTACGTGAAGGAAATTTCTCGTTTGCCACCACCAATAAGACTGTGAACCCCAGTTGGAACAACCTGATTACGCTGCATCTACTCGAGCGCTTAGAACAATGTGAGTGTTCTTAGAACAACACATAGTGAGTGCATAATAAATGTGATTATTACTGTTATTTCTATTATTAGTTTGGGAAGGGCTGAGGGGTTCTGAGAATGGGGTGATGGGAAGGAATCACTGATACTGGCTGGGTGGACACGACGGAAAAATCCCTGGTTTCAGAAGGAACAGGTTGTAGCCTAGGGATCATCCTCTTCTATCTCAGAGCTGAAACACTGTACCAAACTGGAGATAAGGAGGTCATTGCATTCTCTCCTCTGAATGGTCCTGTCCCCTTTCAAAATATCTCAGTGATAGAAAATGGAGAAATAATCTGTCAGCCCACATTTCCTCCTCCCTGCCTCCAGTCCATCAGAGCACAGCTTTCCCTGTCTTCAAAGCCCCTATTTCTTCCCACCACTTCCAGGATGCCTCCCACAATTCACTTTTCTTCTCCCTAAGTCATCTTCTCCCAAGTACCAATCAGCACCTTAGGCCACCTCTCCATTTTCGCACTCACACCCACCATTATAGTTTTGTATATAGTGACTTTTATAAAATGCATTCTTTAAGCACATACTCGTATATTTAACATTATTTCCATTCTCTTCTCTGTACTCCCATGACTTAATTCTGTGTCTATCTCCCCTTGTAGATTGTAAGCTCTTGGAAAGCAGGGATGGTGTTTAATTTATTTTGATCTCTCTGAAGCATTCACGGCAGTACTTTACACACAGGATGCCTTCAACAGATATCATTGGTTGATGGATAGATGGATTAGTAGATGAATGCATGGATGGATTGTTGGATAGATGGATGGATGGAAGGGTGGGTGGGTAGGTGGATGGATAGATGGATGGATGGATGGGTGGAATGTCTGCTGTGTAACCTTAGGAAAAGCACTTCACCTCTCTGTGCCTCAGTTATCTCATCTGTAAAATGGGAACTGAGACTGTGAGCACCATGTGGTATAGGGACTGTGTGAAAGCTGATAAGCTTGTATCTGCCCAAGCACTTAGTACTCTGCCTGGCACAGAATAAGAGCTTAACAAATACCACTATTGTTATTATTATCATTATGGATAGATGTAAGAGTGTGTGGATTGAAGGATGTATGCATGGACGGATGGATGGATAAACAGATGGGTGAACAGATAGACAGTTGGACGGATGGATGGTCGGATGGATGTAAAGATGGATGGATGAACGAATGGATTCGAAGAAAATATTTGATCAAATCCATTCATACATTCATATTTATTGAGCGCTTACTGTGTGCCTAGCACTGAACTAAGCGCTTGGAAAGTACAATTCCAATAAAGATAATCCTTGCCCACAACGGGCTCACAATCTCGAAGTGGGAGACTGTAAGCCCGTTGTTGGGTAGGGACCATCTCTATATGTTGCCGACTTGTACTTCCAAAGCGCTTCATACAGTTCTCTGCACAAAGTAAGCGCTCAATGAATACGATTGAATGAATGGATGAATGAATGACATGCATCAAAACAAGTAAACAGGCATTCAAATGTTGGGAACAGTTCCACGACTGAGCCCTTGTCACCCTCCAATTTTCTGATTTTCATAACCACCAAGAGTGATCTTAAAATTCATAGAATTACTGTTATTATCAGTAGTAGTATCAACATTATAATTATTGAATTTATTAATAATTTATTTTCAAAATACTGCCAAGTTCTGGAGTTGAAACAAACTAATCAGATGGGACAAGTTTCCTGACCCACAGGGGATCAGATTGTAAGAGAAAGAGAGAGCACATATTGAATCTTGATTATACAGAGAGACCCAAAGAGGTTACATGGATGGACCAAGGCCATTCAACTGGACGGTAGCAGAACTGGGCAGACATTTCAACTCTTATGACTCCCAGCCACATGCTCATTCCACTAACCATGGTGCCACCCAAACAATCACTTGTCATTTAGTCATTCAATCATATTTATTGAGTGTTTACTGTGTGCGCAGAACTGTATTAAGCGCTTGGGGAGTACAACTCAGAATAGAGACAATCCCTGCCCACACCGGGCCTACAGTCACACACGGCTTATCAGCATCTGTCCCAGACATTGACAAATCCTCAGATGCTAGTCTTTCTCTTTGGACAGCTCTTAATATGGATACCCCTACGGCCAAAACCTTGATAGTCAGCAAAGGGAAACATACATTTTGTCCTTTAGAAGAGGGAGGAGGAATCTCCCCTTTAGGACTCTCCCCACAGAGGCCTCCATGTCCCTGTTCATCAGGCTGTAGATGAGGGGATTCAGAGCGGCGAGAACCACGGTGTAGAACATGGTCACCAGCAGATCCAGAGCGCAAGGGGAGTCTGACACGGGCTTGAGATGGTCAACCACGCCAATCGAGAGGAAGACAGTGATGACGGCGAGGTGAGGCAGCCACATGAAGAAGGCTTTGGCCCGGCTTTCGGAGGCCGGCATCTTCAGCACGGCATGGAAAATGCGCACGTAGGAGCTAATGATAAAGACGAAGCAGACAACACCTAAAGCCATCTCCCCGGTGACGCTCACATGGATGGCGACGTGGTCCTTGGAGCAGGAGAACTTCAGCAGGGAGGAGACGTCACAGAAGAACTCCTGGATAGTGTTAGACCCACAGAAGCTCGGGGAGAAAGACGAAGCTGCAATCGACACCCCATACAAAACCCAGCTGAGCCAGGAGGCAGCCATCATCTTTCCAAAGGCCGCGTTGTTCATGATCAGCTCATGGCGCAGGGGGCGGCAGATGATGGCGTAGCGATCGTAGGACATCGCCCTGAGGATGACCAGCACTGAAGCAGCAAAGAGAAACACCAAAAAGATCTGCGCGGCACAGCTCAGGAGGGAGATGGACCTACAATCAGTCAGGGAGATGACGACAGAATTGGGAACGGTGACAGGCATGTAGCAGAAAGTCGATGACGGACAGGTGCCTAAGGAAGAAGTACATGGAGGTATGGATGCACCGGTCGAGGGCGGCTACGATTAGGAGATTCCCCATCAGGGCCTCCAGATAGACCAGAAGGAATAGCGTGGCGTAGACAAGCTGCAGCTCCTGGACATCAGTGAATCCCAGCAGGAGGAATTCCCTCGCTGTGGAGACGTTGGGCATTCTTGGGAGGCAACATTGACTTTCTGCAGTGGATCATGGAAGAGCCAAATTTAGAGTCATTTTATGGCATAGGTGAAGGAACTGACAGGACACCTCCTGGTGATCCTCTATGGAGCAGAGACAATTATTGAACTCAAAATGATCTTTGAGCTCACCGGGGAATTACTCAACATTTCTGGGGAATGATGTCGACTCCCTGCACAGGAAGAGGAAAGACTTCAATTTAGAGCCACTGATGCTACGGGTGAAGGAATAAGACTAAGTCAATCAATTCTATTTACTGAGTACCTACAGAGTCACGGTATTAGTACATATGATCACTGCCCCCAAAGAACTTCCATTCTATTAGAAGCACCAAGCTTTGAACTGTGTATAAACAGGCTTCTATTGGGAGGAAACCAGTCCTCAAAGTCAGAGGAACTGGGTTCTAATCCCAACGTTACCACTTGTTGGCTGCATAGCCATGGGAAAGTGACTTAATTTCTCTACACCTCAGTTTTCTCAAAAGTAAAATGAGGATTTGATACCTGTTTTCCCTCCTATTTAGTCTGTGAATCCCTTGTGGGACACAGACTGTGTTCTACTACATTGTCCTGAATCTCCCCCAGCACTTAATACTTTGCTTGGAACGTAGTAAGCGTTTAATAAATACCAAGAGTATTATTTTTGATTAGGGAGACTGAAACTGAAATGAATAGTGGATAGGACAGGTCAGAAAACATAAAGATATGTACATGACTATTGTGAAACTTTTTCAGTGGTTAAACGAGAAGTGCCTTTATACGTAAAATCATCCATTTAGTGGAGAGAGAACGAGCCTGGTAGACAGAAGGACCTGGATTTTAATCTTGTCTCTTCTTCATGTCTCCTGCATGACCTGGGGCCAGTCATTTTTCTTCTCTATCCCTCAGTTACCTCGTCTTTAAATTGGGGATTACAACAGTGAGCACGCTATGGGGCACGTACTATATCCAACCTCATTAACTTGTATCCGCCCCAGTGCTTGTATACTACCTGGAATATAATAAGTCCTTAGCGATACCACAAAGCAAACAACAAAAATGAAACCTACATATACACCAAACTGATTCCATTTGCTCACATATCTGCATTCACACTTGTAGTCACACAATCACAAGCATGCCACCAGTCTACATGTTTTGTTTTGTTGTCTGTCTCCCTCTTCTAGACTGTAAGCCCGTTGTGGGGTTGGGACCGTCTGTATATTTTGGCGACTTGTACTTCTGCACACAGTAAGTGATAAATAAATGCGATTGAATGAATGAATGAATTCATCTAGAACTTTCCTAAAGCAACGCTCAGCCTACATCGCTCCTCTCCTCAACCTCCTCTAATGAGAAGTTTGGTCTTTTCACAAGTAACAGAAACTCACAATCGGTTTGAAAGCTCTCAACTCAATGACTGCAATTCACCCCCTTTCCATTGATCAACTCGTCTTCTCAGCTCTCAAAGCAACTTTCTAGTTACTCATGATCGACTCTCCCTTTCCATCCTAGCCTGTAACTCTGTCCCTTATCCACTCAGAATCAGAGAGAGCACAGTTCTTTCCGAATTCTGAGCAATTCTAAGATCCCCCCCTCCTACAACCAGCTTCCCCAATTCATTTTCCGGCTCTCTAAACCTACTTTACCTAACTCAACCGCGAATCAACTCATTCCCATCCTCATTTAGTGGAAAAAGCATGGGCCCAGGAGTTTTCTTCTTGACTGTGAACTCCTTGAGGGCAGAATATACATCTACCAGATCTGTTCTACTGTACTCTCCCAAGCAGAGCTTAAAGGGAGTCAGAGGACTTGGGTGCTAATCCTTCCTTTGTCCGTTTGCTGCTTGGAGACCTTGGTCAAGTCGCTTAACTTCTCTGGGTCTCAGTTTCCTCATCTGTACAATGGCATGCAATAATTGCATATTCATCTTTCCATTCTTCCTTTCCTTCTAGAAGGGGCAGGGAGTGTGTCTGTTATGGTGTTCTAAAGTGGATAGAGCACGATCTTGGGAGTCAGAAGGAGTCAGAAGGACTCCTCAGAAGGTTCTAATTCCGGCTCTGCCTCATGTCTGCGGTGTGACCATGGGCAAGTCATTTAACTTCACTGAGCCTCAGTTTCCTTATCTGTAAAATTGGGGCTAAGACTGTGAGCCCCATGTGGAACTGCATCCTGCATCCAACCTCCTTAACTTGTATCTACCCCAACGCTTAGGACAGCGTTTGGGACAGAGTAAGAGCTTAACGTGTACCGCTTTTATTATTATTATTGCTCTCCCAAGGGCTTAGTGCACACCCTAAGCACTCGATAAATATGAATCAAGATTGATTGAACAATAGTAAATTATATTATCTCAACCTAGCCCGGTAGACTGGAAAGTTCTTTAGGGCAGGGATTACAACTTTTCCCACTATTTGACTCCTTCCAACATTTGGGAATAACTCTTACAAGGAGGAATTTCTGATTGTGATGGTGGCGGTCCAAAGCTGGTCACACTCTCTCAGCCCTACTTATCATTTATCCTCTGTAAGGGATTCTGGGATCCACTGAAGGCCGAAGTGACTGTCCGTGACATTGTGCTGGAGCATCGTAGCCCGGTGGGTGGTTGGAATGACAGCAAGATTTGAGGAGGAAGGAGGAGATATGGGTGATGGCAGGTGGTTACTGAACTGGAAAACACTACTCCTCCTACCTCCCCTGCTAGTGACTGTGGCCTTTTTTCGGACTCCAACGTAGGACCCAGAGTGATTCCAGCTCTTCCATCCTCATCCTCGTCCACCCCGCCCCTCCATCCCAATCATTCTGCAGGGCTGGGCTGGTCCCCTCTTTCCCCTCAGACTCCTGGGTTTAGTCAGCCAGGAAGGAGTCAGAGACCCTGAAAAGCTCTCCAGACAAGGCCCCGTCCCTGTGGATAAAGCAGGAGCTGCTCCGAGGGGGATCCCTACAGGAAGGCTCGGGGCCCTGCCGAGGGACCTCGTGGCCTCGACAAGCTACGCACGCTCTCATCACGTGGTTTTTGAGGCTCCTGGGAGACAAGGGCCCGGTTGCTGCAGCATCACTGATGGTGACGGCCCTTGGAGTTCCCATGGAAACAGCGGCATCCGCATCAGGCACTATACTAAGTACTGGAGTAGATAGAATCCTATCAGATTGGATAGAGTCCACGTTCCCCTTTGGGCTCACATCTCATACCCCGTTTTACAGATAAGGGAACTGAGGCATGGAGAATTTAATCGACCCTGCACAACGCCAAACAGCAGATATGTGGTGGAACCGGGATCATCATCATCATTATCAATCGTATTTATTGAGCGCTTACTGTGTGCAGAGCACTGTACTAAGCGCTTGGGAAGTACAAGTTGGCAACATATAGAGAGAGTCCCTACCCAACAGTGGGCTCACAGTCTAAAAGGGGGAGACAGAGAACAAAACCAAACATACTAACAAAATAAAATAAATAGAATAGATATGTACAAGTAAAATAAATAAATAAATAAATAAATAGAGTAATAAATATGTACAAACATATATACATATATACAGGTGCTGTGGGGAAGGGAAGGAGGTAAGATGGGGGGATAGAGAGGGGGACGAGGGGGAGAGGAAGGAAGGGGCTCAGTCTGGGAAGGCCTCCTGGAGGAGGTGAGCTCTCAGCAGGGCCTTGAAGGGAGGAAGAGAGCTAGCTTGGCGGATGGGCAGAGGGAGGGCATTCCAGGCCCGGGGGATGACGTGGGCCAGGGGACGATGGCGGAACAGGCGAGAACGAGGTACGGTGAGGAGATTAGTTGCAGAGGAGCGGAGGGTGCGAGGTGGGCTGTAGAAGGAGAGAAGGGAGGTGAGGTAGGTGGGGGCGAGGTGATGGAGAGCCTTGAAGCCCAGGGTGAGGAGTTTCTGCCTGATGCGCAGATTGATTGGTAGCCACTGGAGATTTTTGAGGAGGGGAGTAATATACCCAGAGCGTTTCTGGACAAAGATAATCCGGGCAGCAGCATGAAGTATGGATTGAACTGGGGAGAGACACGAGGATGGGAGATCAGAGAGAAGGCTGATGCAGTAGTCCAGACGGGATAGGACGAGAGCTTGAATGAGCAGGGTAGCGGTATGGATGGAGAGGAAAAGGCGGATCTTGGCAATGTTGCGGAGCTGAAACCGGCAGGTTTTGGTGACGGCTTGGATGTGAGGGGTGAATGAGAGAGCGGAGTCGAGGATGACACCAAGGTTACGGGCTTCTGAGACAGGAAGGATGGTAGTGCCGTCAACAGAGATGGGAAAGTCAGGGAGAGGGCAGGGTTTGGGAGAGAAGACAAGGAGTTCAGTCTTCGACATGTTGAGTTTTAGGTGGCGGGCAGACATCCTGATGGAGATGTCCTGAAGGCAGGAGGAAATGCGAGGCTGGAGAGTGGGGGACAGAGCAGGGGCAGAGATGTAGATCTGGGTGTCATCAGCGTAGAGATGATAGTTGAAGCCGTGGGAACGAATGAGGTCACCAAGGGAGTGCCTGTAGATAGAGAACAGAAGGGGACCAAGCACTGAAGGGAAAGGGGAGCGAGTGAGTCTAGCTGAGTAGAAAGGGTAGAGTTGAGAGCAGTAATCTGATCATCAAGACTGGGTAGAGAGGAGAGGGCGGCGAGGTGGGGTGTGAGGCTCTCCGAAAGATGGGTGGGGTCCAGAGAGCGGAGATCTCTGTGAGGGAGTAATACGGATTTACAGGGGAAAGGAGTGTGAGTGAGGAGGCAGGTGAGAAGATTATGATCCGAGAGAGGGATTTCAGAGTTGTTGAGGGTGGACAGAGTGCAGCAGTAGGAGATGATGAGGTCGAGGGTATGACCAAGTTGGTGAGTGGGTGAGGTGGGGTGGAGGAAGAGGTTGGCAACGTCAAGGAGAGATAGAAGGCGGGCGGCAGAGGAGTAGTCAGGGATATCCATGTGGATGTTGAAGTCTCCGAGGATCAGAGTGGGCATGGGGAAGGAGAGAAGGAAGGTGAGGAAGGGGTCAAAGTCGTTCAAGAAGTTGGAAGTGGGGCCGGGAGGGCGGTAGATGACGGCTACAAGAATCTGGAGGGGGTGGTAGAGGCGAATAATGTGGGCTTCAAAGGAAGGGAAGGAAAGGGAAGGGGGAGGAGGGATAGTGTGAAAGAGACATGGGGGGGGGGAGTAGGAAACCGACACCTCCTCCTTTTCCGGTGAGTCTGGGGTAGTGGGAGAAGAAGAGGCCTCCACTAGAGAGAGTAGCAGAAGAGACGGTGTCGTCTTGAGACAGCCATGTTTCAGTTAGGGTGAGGAGGAGTAGAGAGCTGGAAAGGAATAGATCCAGGATGAAAGGGATCTTACTTAAAACGGAGCGGGGGTTCCAGAGGCCACACTTGGCAGCAGCTGTCGAGGGAGGGGAGGGAGGGGGAAGGTTGCGAGGGGTGGGGAGGGTTTGGATTGGGATGAGTTGGCGGGATCATAACCAATGTCCATTTGAATCCCAAGCCCGCGCTCTACCCACTAGGCAACGCTGCTTCTTCTGATTTGTCCTGATTACAAATGCGTTTAAGTGCTGTTCGTACTGATTATATAAACTGTACTCTTGAATCAAGCGTTCTTCCTCTTTCTCATCTTTCCCTTCTCTTCTTCCTCCTCTACGTAATTTACTCTGTGTCTATCTCCCCCATTAGATCATAATCTCCTGGGAAGCAGGAACAATGCAATTTTATCACTTTTCACGTCTCCTGAGAGCTTCTTTGCATTCAGAATAAGGTCAATAAATACCATTGATAATAATAATAGTAATAATGATGGTCTTCGTTAAGCGATTAACTCTGTGCCAATCACTGCTCTAAGTGCTGGAGTAAATACAGGGTAATCAGGTTGGACATAGTCCCTGTCCCATATGGGCCTCACAGTGTCAATCCCCATTTTACAGATGAGGGAACTGAGGCACAGATAAGTGAAGTACCTCGTCCCAGGTCACAAGGCAGACAATTAGCTGAACTGAGACTGGAACCCGCCACCTCTGATTCCTAAGCTTGTGCTCTGGATGGATGGACGGATGGATGGATGGATAGATGAATCGTTGGAAGAATGGATGGATGGAAAGAAGAAAAAATGGATTGATGAGCGAGGATGGATTTGACAAGACAGATGGAGCTGCAGTCATCCTTTCTTCCCTTCTCCCATATCTCTGCACATTTTCCAACTTTCATACCCACACCCAGAGTCATGGTAGGGAGCATAGGTAGCACTGTATTTTCATAGTCACTGCTAATAATCATATCATTATTGTTTTTATTAAGAGGTTTTGTGCCTAAATTGTTCTGCTTGCTGGAGTAGAAACAAATCTATCGGTACAGACACAATTCGTGTGCCAAAGGTGCTCAAAGTGTAAAAGGAAGAGAGAGCTTAGGAATATTAAGTCACTGCCCCAAGTTCACACAGCAGGCCAGTAGCAGAGCTGGCATCAGAACTCAAGTCTCAATCAATCAATCATATTTATTGAGCACTTACTCAGGGCCCAGCACTGTACTAAGCACTTGTAAGATTTCAATATAAGAGGGTTGGTAGACACGTTCCCTGCCCACAATGAGCTTAAAGTCTAGAGCGATTCCTATTCCTTTAGGCCACGATAATTTTTTAAATTATGGCATTTGTTAAGCATTTGCTATGTACCAAGCACTGTTCTAATCAGAGTGGGTTAGATACAAGGTAATCAGGTTATCCCATGTGGGGTTCACAGTCATAATCCCCATTTTACAGTTGACATAACTGAGACACAGATAAGTGTCTTGCTCAAGGTCACACAAAAGACAAGTGGCTGAGCAGGGATTAGAACCGCCCCCAAACTGGATTTACTGTACTAAACACTTGGGAGAGCTCAGTTTACCAGAGTTGTTAACACATTCCCTGCCCACAGTGAGTTTACAGTCTATAGGGACTCCTCTTCCTTTAGGCCATGATTCCTTCCCGAAACTGGATTGTCCGTCCTACTTTAATCTTGGCCGCCTCCCTCCCAGACTTCGACAATTCATCAACGTCCAGCGCTTTCTATGAACCCAGTAGGTCAGCTAAGTATCTAGCTAGGTCCAAGAACAATTCCTTGGCTAAGTGGTTATGTCCGATTATTTGCACAAGGAAGGAGACATTTTGTCCCACAGCAGAGGCTGGGTGAGTGACTCTTTTAGGATTCTGCCCATGGGGGCCTTCATGTTCCGGTTCCTGAAGCTGTAGATAAGGGGGTTCAGAGCAAGGGGTATCGCTGCGTAGAAAAAGGACACCAGCAGGTCCATGATCATGGAGGAGCCTGAGGGCTGCTTGATGTAGACAAATGCACCCTTGTTGGTCAGAGATTTGTGGATGGATTTGGAGATGGTGAGGTAGATGTAGCAGAGGTCGAAGACGGACAGGTTTCTGAGGAAGATGTACATGGCGATGTGAAAGCGCCAGTCGAGGGTGGTGATCGCGACGATGAGGAGATTCTCTGTCAGGGCCGCAAGGTAGAACAGGAAGGAACAATGCGACCTGACAAAGCTGCAGCTCCCGGACCTCCGAGAATCCCAGCAGGAGGAATTCTGTCTTCACGGTGACATCGGTCAATTTCCAGGAATTGACGTTGACTGACTAAGGACATTTAGAAAAGATACGGATGAGAATAATATTCCAGAGAAACGTGCACAGAAGAGGAGAAAATCTTTTGGTTGGAGGGAATCTGTGGGGTTTTTGGGGGAACATTTAACGCTCAATATGTTCCAGACTCTGTACTAAACATTAGTCAGGTTGTTCATCTCCTCCAATCAACCTGTCTTGGTTCAGGATGGCACTGAAACCATTCCTGACTCCTAGAAGTCTATTCCATTTACAAACATCTGCAAGGATTGTGGTCACATAATTCTATATAATTGGAGTAGCAGCACATCCTAGTGGAAAGGGGATGGTCCTGGGAGTCTAGGGAACCTTGGTCTTAATCACGTCTCTGCCACTTACCTACTGTTCGACCTCGGGGAAGTCACTTAACTTATCTGTTCCTCGGTTTCCTTATCTGTAAACTGGGGTTCAAGACGGTGAGTCCCATGCGGGACAGGGACAATGTCCAATCTGATTATTTCATATCTATTTCAGCACTGAGTATGGTGTTGGCACATGGTAAGCACTTAGGAAATACCACAATTATAATTATTAAGAAAGAACAGGAAAATTCCTGTTAAATCCTGGGCTTATATTGAAATTTCCCTTACCTGCGCTTCAACTTCCCTTGCTCCTCTCCAGAATCACTGGGCCTGTCCTGGACTGGGGAGTATCGACCACTGTTGTGAGAGAGTCTCACTCCATGTCGTCGAACCTGGACGATTGTCGGGGTGACAGAAAGGTCTGGGTGAGGGGAGGGGGCTGTCAGGATCCTCCCTCCCCCTTTCGGCTCTCTGGATGGCTGCGCCGTCCTCTCAGACAACGGCCAAGTTATTTCCTGGGGGATTCCCCATGGGAGGACGGGCCCGGAGCTTGGCTGAATCAGTTCACTGTCCGATAATCCAGAAGTCCGGGATCCTGGGCACCCTGTGGTCTCAGCCCTTAAAACCTAAATAACTGCCCAGTCCCACGTGGTTCCCACTCTGGGACTCCTTCCTAGAACAACAATAATGGACTCATCATCATTCCGTGTTTATGATTAATAATTGGTCTCTGTTTCAACTCTGGAGATTGGAGATGTATCATGCCAAGACGGTGGACCATCCTTAAATCAGCTCTCTCTCTCTTACCTACCCATTCTTTTCTCCCACTACACCCCAGCTCACACTCTCCAATTCCCCCAGACTTTCTTACTGTGTCTCGTTCTTAACCTCCCTGCCTACATCCCTTGGATTGTACCTTTCTGCCTGCCTGGTGTGGCCTCCCTCCTTCAACCCTGCCAAGCCTCATTTCTCCCCATTTTCAAATGCTCCTTGGAAGCCCAACCCATCCAGGAGGATTTTCCAATGAAATTCCATTTTCTCATTTGTCATTTTAGAACTCGGGCATTCACAAGAACCTGTAAAACTTTAGTAAAGTGTAAGCTCTTTATTTGGAAATAATATATCTTGCCCTTATGTTGTACTTCAATTTGGTTGATTTAATACTTAAATATTGAAGTACGTAAAACAATGTCCTTTCCTTTCCTTCCAAAAGCTACCACATTAATCCAATCACTTATCTTCCCCCACCTTGATTACTGCATCAGCCTCTTGCTGACCTCCCTATCTCCTTTCTTTCTCCATTCCAGTCCATACTTCACTTTGCTGCCCGGATCATTGTACTACAAAAAGATTCAGGCCATGTTTCCCCACTCCTCAGGAACCTCCAGGAGTTTTCGATCCACCTGCATATCAAGCAGAAACTCCTTATAATTAGTTTTAAAGCACTCAATCAGCTTGCCCCCTCCTACTTCACCTCACTGTCGCAACCCACCCTTCACACCTCACTCCTCTCGTTCTAACTTACTTACTGTACCACGAGTTAGTCTATCTCACCGCCTATCCGTCAGCCACATCCTGTATCTGAGCTAGAGTGCCCTTCGCCTTCATATCCAATAGACGATCACTCTCCCCACTTTCAAAGCCTAATTGAAGGTACAGCTCCTCCAAAACGCCTTCCCTGAATAAGCCCTGATTTCCTATTCTCCCACTCCCTTCTTTGCCATCCTGATTTGCTCCCTTCTTTCATCCAGCCCCACAACACCCATATCCAGTATTTAATAACATTAACGTCTGTCTCCCCCTCTAGCCTGTAAGCTCGCTGTGGACAGGGAATACATCTTTTATATTGTATTATTGTACTCTCCTAAGCACCTAGTACAGTGCTCCGCACACAGTAAGCACTCAATAAATACAATTGTCTAACTGACTAACTGATTATCTTGTATCTGCTCTAGTACTTAGTACGATGCCTGGCACATACTAAGCACTTAACAAATTCCAAAAATAGGAAGACATGCATATTCTGGCCTCAGGAGTTTCACAATTTAGTGAAGAGAGTAGACACCAGTGATTCTGATCAGAGACAGTAAGGATTTTACAGGGAGGGACACCAATGCCAGAATGAAGTAGATCCATTACTAACTGAATATACAATTGATAATCTATTTATAGGTAAGAATTGGGAGTGTAAAAGCATACATTCGGATGAAGGGTAACTGTTGTTCTGATACGTTGTGAGTTGCTTGGGGTAGACTTCCAGGAATTGGGGAAATGGCAACTGTGATTCTTGGGTCTTGGTACCCTCTTCTATACCCCCTGTCTCTCTCTCCGCTCACCCCACCTCATCAAATAATCAGTCAATGAATCCATGGTCTTTACTGTGCGATTATTGTGTGCAGAGCACTGTACTAAGTACCTGGGATTGTACAGTAATACAGAGCTTGAAGACAGGTTTAGGTTTTCTGTCCGCAATGAGCTTAAAGGCTAGAGGGGGATAGATACATTAATCAATCAATCACTCAATCAATCAATGGTATTTAATGAGCACTTTCCATGTACAGAGCACTGTACTAGGCGCTTGGGAGAATACAATATACTGAGTTGTCAGACACATTCCCTGCCCACAATAAGTTTACAATCTAGAGGAGGATACAGATGTTAATCAATCCGATAATTTACCAGTGGTGTTTATTGAGCACTTAGTCTGTGTGGACCACTGCACAAAGCAATCGATCAATCAGTGGTATTTATTGAGTGCTTACTATGTACAGAACACTGTAGTAAGCACTTGGGAGAGTAGAATATAACTGAGTTGGTAGACATTACCTTCCCACAAGGAGCTTACAAGTCCAGAGAAGCAGCGTGGCTCAGTGGAAAGCACGGGCTTAAGATTGAGAGGTCATGAATTCAAATCCCGGCTCCTCCGCTTGTCAGCTGTGTGACTTTGAGCAAGTCACTTAACTTCTCTGTGCCTCAATTACCTCATCTGCAAAACGGGGATTAATATTGTGAGCCCCACATGGGACGATCTGATCACATTATATCCTCCCCAGAGCTTAGAACAGTGCTTTGCACATAGTAAGCGCTTAACAAATACCAAAGTTATTATTATATTATTAGAGCAGTATGCTTAAAAGTCGAAAGAAGGATAGAGATATTAATCAATCAATCAGACAATCAGTCAGTGGTATTTATTGAGCACTTACTCTGCGTGGAGCACTGTCTAAAGCAATAGATCAAGCAGTGGCATTTATTGAGGGCTTAGTACGTGCAGGGCATGGTACTAGGTGCTTGGGAGAGTACAATTCAACAAAGTTGGTAGACATATTCCCTGTCCACATGAAGCTTACAATCTACAGGGCTACCTTACATTTCTCCCATGTGGGATCAAGGAAAGATCTCTAAATCCTGAAGATGAGGAAGGGCTTTCTCAGCCACAGCAGCACACCTAGGAAAACCTTCCCTGTAGGGACTCTGTCTTTAGACCCGAAGGATGGTTGTAAATCTGGACAAATCCTTGGACAATCCCTCTGACAACGGCTGAGATCATTGGCATGTAGAAACACACATTTTATCCCAGAGAGGGAGCTGGTAGACTTTAGGAGCCTCACAAGGGCAGATTTCACATCTTTATTCTTCAGGCTGTAGATGAGGAGTTTGAGGGCGGGGGGCACCACGACGCAGGTAGAACGCGAACGCCAGCAGGTGCCGTGTCGCGGGGGAGTCCGAGGGCGGTTTCAGGTTAACGAAAATCCCGGTAGAGAAAAAAATCAATGACGACCGTGAGGTGAGGAAAGCAGTTGGAGTACGCTTTGGTCCGGCCCTCAGTGGCCGTCATCCTCAGCACGGCCCAGAAAATGCGGATGTATGAGACGACGATGGACACGAGGCAGACGACGGCTAATGCCACCACTGTGATCATGCTCAAGTCCGTGGCAACCTGGTCATCAGAGCAGGAGATCATCAGCAGAGTAGGGACGTCACAGTAGATCTAGGAGACAAAGGTGGACCTGCAGAAGGACATGGAGAAGGTCGAAGCCGAAAGCAAGACCCCAATCAGTCCTCCAATGAGCCATGAAGCGGCGGCCATCTTCCCACAGACCCCTCGGCCCATGATGACATTGTGGCACAGGGAGAGGAAGATGACGACATACCGATCGTAGGACATCTCCGTGAGGATGAAATACTCAGAACCCACAAATAAGATCCACAGAAAGAAATGAGCGATGCAGTCTAGGAAGGAGATGGAGTTATTATTGCTTAGGGAGTTGTGGATGGACTTGGGGAGTATGACAGAGTTGAGGCAGAGGTCGAGGCCAGATGAGGAAGAAGCACACGGGGTTGTGGAGGGGCCGGTCGAGGGCGGTGATGAAGGCGATGAGGAGATTCCCCGTCAGGGCCACCAGGAGAAACAGCTCAGTGTGGACCAGCTGCAGCTCCCGAACTTCCAAGAATGCCAGCAGCAGGAATTCTGATTTCACAGTGACAGTGGTCATTTTATGGAAATTGACATTTAGAAAAGGGAAGTAGATTCAAAGAGGGACGAGAATAGCAATCCAGAGAAAAGTTCACAAAAGAGGAGAAACTCTTTGGGTTGGAGGGAAAGCTCACATTTTGGGGTTTTTATAGTATTTGGTAAGTTCTTACTACATACCAAGCACTGTATTAAGTGCTAGGATAGCTATAAGCTAATCACGGTGTTCATCTCTCTCAGTTTACCTGCCTCTGTTCAGGCCAGTACAGAAACTATTCCTAACTCCTTGGTGTCTAGTCCATTTGCAAATAGCTGCAAGGATTGTAGTCACTTAATTCCAAATCATTTGAGAAGCAGCGCAGAACAGTGGAAAGAGCTTGGGCCTGGGAATCAGAAGACCTGGCTTTTAATCCCCGCACTGTCATTTACCTGCTGTGTGAACTTGGGCAAGTCACTTCACTTATTTGGGCCTCTGTTCCCACATTTGCAAAATGAGGATTCAGTACCTGTTCTCCCTCCTATTTAAACTAAGGTCCATGAGGGACACGATTAACTTGGTTCTACCAGATTGTCCTGAATCTCCCCCAGCACTTAATACTTTGCTTAGAACGTAGTAAACACTTAATGCTTATCAAGAGTATTATTGAAGTAATGAATAGCAGATAGGAGAGGTCAGAGAACATGAAGATATGAACACCACTGTTGTGAAATTTTTTTCGGTGGTTTTGTAGTCAAACAAGAAGTGCCTTTGTACGTACATTCATCCACTTAGTAGAGAGAATGGGCCTGGTAGACAGAAGGACCTGGATTCTAATCCCGTCTCCGCCCTTTGTATGCTGTATGACCTGGGGCCAGTACTTACCTTCTCTGTGCCTCAGTTACCTCATCTGTAAATTGGGGATTATAACTGAAATCACCATGTGGGGCATGGACTGTGTCCAACCTGATTAGGTTGTATCCACCCCGGTGCTTAGTACACTGTCTGGCACATAATAAGCACGTAACAATACCATAAAACAAACAAACAACAAAAACAAAAAAGCCAAGTCAAACTGATTCCATTTGCTCACTTATCAGCATTCACACTTGTACACACACAAATCCAATCATACCTCATCACTCATCTAGTCCTTTCCTAAAGCATCGCTCAGCCTACATCTGTACTCTCCTCAACCTCCTGTCAGGACAAGTTGTATCTTTTCACAAGAAACAGAAACTCACAATCGGCTTGAAGTCTCTCCAGGCTATGACTGCATTTCACCTCCTTTCCATCGTTCAACTTGTCTTCTCAGTTCTCACAGCAACTTTCTCGTTGTTACTTACTATCGACTCTCCCATTTCCATCCTAGCCTGGAAAGCCCTCTCTTACCCTCTCAAAATCAGAGAGAGCACAGTTCTTTCCGAATTCTGAGTACTGCTAACCACCCTCTCCAACCAGCTACCCCGATTCATTTCCCAGGCCTCTAAACCCACTTTACCTAGCTCAAGTGCAAATCAACTCATTTTCATCCTCATGTAGTGGAAAAAGCATGCGCACAGGAATTCTCTTCCTGAATGTGAGCTCCGTGAGGGCACCATACACATCTCGCAGCTCTGTAATATTGTACTCCCCCAAGCATAGCATAGTGGGAGTCAGAGGACTTTGGTTCTCATCCTGCCTCTATCTCTTTGCCGCTGTGGGACCTTGAGCAGGTCTCTTCACCTCTCTGGGCTCCAGTTTCCTCATCTGTAAAATGGCATGCAATCACTGCATATTCATCTTTCCATTCTTTTTTTCCTTCTAGTAAGGGCACGGAATGTGTCTATTATGGCGTTATAAAGTGGATAGAGCACGGGCTTGGGAGTCAGAAGGAGTCAGAAGGAGCTGGGTTCTAATTCCATCTCCCCCTCATTTCTGTTGTGTGACCATGGGTATGTCATTTAACTTCTCTGAGCCTCAGTTACCGCATCTGTATAATGGGTGTTAAGACTGTGAGCCCCATGTGGAACAAGGACTGTATCCAACTTGCTTTACTTGTATCTACCCCAGCACTTAAGACAGTGCTTGGGGCAGAGTAAGAGCTTAACAAATGCTACTAATATTATTATTACTCTCCAAGTGCTTAGTGCACACAATCAGTGCTCAATCAATATGATTCAGGATTACTTGATTGATAGTAAAATAGACTGTGTCAACCTAGCCCAATAGGCTGGAAAGCCCATGAGGACAGGGATTGCAACCTTTCCAACTACTTGTCTTATCCCAACATTTCGGAAGAACTCCTACAGGGAGAAATTGTTGATAGTGCCAGTGGTGGTCCACAGCTAGTCACACTCTTTCAGCCCGTACTGTCATTTAACCTCTGCGAGGGATTCTGGGACCCGATGAAGGCCAAAGTGACTGTTCACAGTACTGACACTGTATTGGAGCACCTTAGCCCGGAGGTTAGTTGGCATGGTAGCAAGGTTTGAGTTGGAAGGAGAAGGCGTATGTGATTGTTGGGGGATATGGAACTGAAAAACATTTCCGCTCCAGCTAGTACCCCTGCACTGCTGGGGGCCGCAGCCCTGGTCCGAACCCCAACCTGGGCCCCAGTCTGGCTCCATCACTCCCATCCTCATCCTTGTCCCCTACTGCCCCTCCGCCCCACTCACCCCCGGTCACTCTCACTGGGGCTGAGGGTCGTTGACCTGTGCAGGGCTGGGCTGGTTCCCTCTTTCACCTCAGACTTCTGGGTTCGGTCATTCAGGAAGGAACATAGAGGAGTCCCCGGTCCCTCTCCCCTCTCCCTCAGACTTCGAGAAGATCTCCAGATAGGGCCCTGTCCCGGTATATCAGGCAGAAGCTGCTCTAATGGGAATCCCTGGAGGATGGCGCAGGGCCCCGCCAAGGGACCGCGTGGCCTGGACAAGCCACAAACCCTCTGGCCACGTGGTTCCTGAGGCTCCTGGGAGCTTCAGCGTGGAAACAGCAGCATCTGCATTCCAGCTTCCCAGCGGTTCCTGTTGTCAAAGAACGTATTTAGCCACTGTGAATTGTTTCACCTTTGTCTAATTCACAACCTAAGACACTTAGTCTGTCAGTCAATCTGCCAAATTTAATTTTTTCATGTGACTTTTGTGAAGCACTTACTATATATCAGGCACTATACTTAGTGCTGGAGCACATACAAGTTTATCAGATTAGACAGATTCCATATCTCCTGTGAGGCTCACATAACAATCCCCATTTCACAGATGAGAAAACTAAGGCACGGAGAGCTGAAGGGACTATGCCCAAGATCACACAGCAGACATGTGGTGGAACAGAGATCAGAGCCCATATCCATTCGAATCTCAGGCCCTCACTCTACCAGCTAGGTAACGCTGCTTCTTCTGATTTGTCCTAATCGCAAATCCCTTGAAGCTCTGTTCATACTGACTATATGAACTGTACACTTAAATCAAGCGTCCATCCACTTTCTTATCTTTACCTTCTTTCCTTCTTCCTTTAGATAATTTATTCTGTGTCTCTCTCCCCCATTAGACCATAATCTCCTGGAGAGCAGGAACAATTGCTTTCCACCCAGGATGTGGTCATAAATGTCATTGAAAATAAAAACAGTAATAATTATGATCTTTTTAAGCACTTACTATATGCCAAGCACCCTTCTAAGTACTCAAGTAGTTACAAGGTAATCAAGTTGGACACAGTCCCTGTCCCACGTGGGTCTCACAATATTAATCCCCATTTTACAGATGAGGTAACTGAGGCAGAGAAGTGAAGTGACTTGCCCAAGGTCACATGGCAGACAAGAAGCGGAACGGAGATTACAACTTGCGACCTATGACTCCCAAGCCTGGTCTCTGGATGGATGGATGGATGGATGAATGGATGGACAGATGGATGGATAGATGAATGGTTGGAAGGGTGGATGGATGGAATGAAGGAAAGATGAATTGATTTGAGAGGATGGAATTGACAAGATAGATGGAGCTGCAGTCATTCTTTCTTCCCTTCTTCCATACCACCTCCCATTTTCCAACTTTCATTCCCACCCCCAGATTCATGCTATAGAGCATATCATTATATTTTCATAGTCATTCCTAATAATGCTATCATTATTGTATTATTAAAAGGTCGTGTGCCTAAATTGTTCCACGTGCTGGAGTAGAAACAAACGAATCAGTTCAGACACAATTAGTGTCCCACAGAGGCTCAGAGTGTGAGTTAGAGAGATCCTAGGGATGTTAAGTCACTGCCCCTAGGTCACAAAGAAAGCCAGCAGAAGGGCTGGCATAAGAACTCAAGTTTCAATCAATCAATCACATTTATTGAGCACTTACACTGGGCCCAGCACTGTACTAAGCACTTGGATAAGATCAATATACCAGAGTTGGTAGACACAATCCCTGCCACAGTGCTCTTACAGTCTTGAGCGATTCCTTTAAGCCAAGATTAATTTAAAATACAAATTATGGCATTTGTTAAGCACTTGCTATATACCAAGCACTGTTGTAAGCACTGGGGTAGATACAAGACAATCGGGTTGCCCCAAGTGGGGTTCATAGTTTTAATGCCCATTTTACAGATTAGGTAACTGAGGCATGAATAAGTAAAGTAGTTTACCCAAGGTCACACAAAAGACAAGTGGCAGAGGAGGGATTAGAAGGGCCCCAAAACAGAATTTACCTGTACTACCCACTTTGGAGAGTTCAGTTTAACAGCGTTGTTAAACACATTCCCTGCCCACAGTGGGTTTACTTTCTGAAGGGACTCCCCTTCCTTTAGGCCATGATTCCTTCCCGAAACTGGATTGTCCGTCCTACTTTAATCTTGGCCGCCTCCCTCCCAGACTTTGACAATTCATCAACGTCCAGCGTTTTCTCTGAACCCTGTAGGACAGCTGAGTATCTGGCTAGGTTCAAAGGCAATTCCTTGGTTAAGTAGTAGTGTGAGATTATTTGCACAAGGAAGGAGGCATTTTGTCCCAGAGTAGAGGCTGGGTGGTGAACGTTTTAAGGTCCTGCCCATGGCGACCTTCATGTCCCGGTTCCTCAGACTGTAGATGAGGGGGTTCATGGCGGGGGGCACCACCGTGTAGAACACAGATACCAGCAGGTCTCGTACTGAGGGGGAATGTGAAGGTGGCTTCAAGTAAGCACAGAAAGAAGTTATTACAAAGAGAGTGATGACTACGAGGTGAGGCAGGCAGGTGGAGAAGGCTTTGGCCCGGCCCCTCGGCGGCCGGTATCCTCAGTACAGCCCCGAATCAATCAATCAATCAATCGTATTTATTGAGCGCTTACTGTGTGCAGAGCACTGTACTAAGCCCTTGGGAAGTACAAGTTGGCAACATATAGAGACAGTCCCTACCCAACAGTGGGCTCACAGTCTAGAAGGGGGAGACAGAGAACAAAACCAAACATATTAACAAAATAAAATAGAGTAGATATGTACAAGTAAAATAAATAATAGAGTAATCAATATGTACAAACATATATACATATATACAGGTGCTGTGGGGAAGGGAAGGAGGTAAGACGGGGGATGGAGAGGAGGATGAGGGGGAGAGGAAGGAGGGGGCTCAGTTTGGAAAGGCCTCCTGGAGGAGGTGAACTCTCAGTAGGGCCTTGAAGGGAGGAAGAGAGCTAGCTTGGCGGATGTTGAGAGGGAGGGCATTCCAGTCCAGGGGGACGTGGCCTGACGTGACGTGACGTGACGTGGGCCTGGGCTCGACGGTGGGACAGGCGACAACGAGGCACGGTGAGGAGATTAGCGGTAGAGGAGCGGAGGGTGCGGGGGTGGCGCTGTAGAAGGGAGAGAAGGAGGTGAGGTAGCAGGGGGGCGAGGTGATGAAGAGCCTTGAAGCCGAGGGTGAGAGTTCCTGCCTGATGCGCAGATTGATTGGTAGCCACTGGAGATTTTTGAGGAGGGGTGTAGCATGCCCAGAGCGCTTCTGGACAAAGATAATCCGAACAGCAGCATGAAGTATGGATTGAAGTGGGGAGAGACACGAGGATGGGAGATCAGAGAGAAGGCTGATGCAGTTGTCCAGACGGGATAGGATGAGAGCTTGAACGAGCAGGGTAGCGGTATGGATGGAGAGGAAAGGGCAGATCTTGGCAATGTTGCGGAGCTGAAACCGGCAGGTTTTGGTGACGGCTTGAATGTGAGGGGTGAATGAGAGAGCAGAGTCGAGGATGACACCAAGGTTGCGGGCTTGTGAGACAGGAAGGATGGTAGTGCCGTCAACAGTGATGGGAAAGTCAGGGAGAGGGCAAGGTTTGGGAGGGAAGACAAGGAGTTCAGTCTTGGACATGTTGAGTTTTAGATGGCGGGCGGACATACCGATGGAGATGTCCTGAAAGCAGGAGGAGATGCTAGCCTGAAGGGAGGGGGAGAGAGCAAGGGCAGAGATGTAGATTTGGGTGTCATCAGCGTAGAGATGATAGCTGAAGCCGTGGGAGCGAATGCGGTCACCAAGGGAGTGAGTGTAAATTGATAACAGAAGTGGACCAAGAACTGATCCTTGGGGAACCCCTACAGTAAGTGGATGGGAGGGGGAGGAGGAGCCTGCAAAAGAGACTGAGAATGAACGACCGGAGAGATAAGAGGAGAACCAGGAGAGGACGGAGTCTGTGAAGCCAATGCGCACGTATGAGGTGGTGATGAGAATGAAACAGACGAAGCCTAACACTACCCCGGTGATGACACTCACGTCTAGGGCGACATGGTCGTCGGAGCAGGTGATCCTCATCAGGGAGGGGACATCACAGAAAAAACTGCTGGACGTCATTGGATCCGCAGAAGGACAGGGAGAAGGTCGGAGCTGAAAACAAGACTGCAAACAAGCCCACATTGACCCATGAGGTGGCCGCCATCTTCCCACAGGCCACTGTTCATGATGACCTCGTAGCGCAGGGGAAGGCATATGGCAGCACAGCGGTCATAGGATATCACCGTGAGGACGAAATATTCTGCATCTGCAAAGAAAATCACCAGACAGACCTGTGCTGCACAGCCTACGAAGGAGATTTCTCTACAGTCGGTCATGGAGTTGTGGATGGATTTGGGGACGGTGACGGAGATGAATCAGAGGTCGATGACGAACAGGTGCCTGAGGAAGAAGTACATGGGGGTGTGGAGGCTCCGGTCGATGTCGGTGACGGCGACGATGAGGAGATTTCCCGTCAGGGCCGCCAGGTAGAGCAGGAGGAACAGCGCAGCGTGGACCAGCTGCAGCTCCCGGATCTCCGAGAAACCCACCAGGAGGAATCCCGTCACCGTGGAGACATTAAGCATTTTGAGGAGGCAGCATTGACTTTCTGCAATGGATGTGGGGAAAGCCAAAGTAAGAGTCCATTGATGGGATGAGTGAAGAAACTGATAGGATATTTGCTCGTGATTCTCTATGGAAAGGAAACAGTTACTGTATTCAAACTAATCTTTGAGTTCCTTATCCAGCAGGGTTAAGAAGAGATCCAGATATTCACAGTATTTTTGTCGACTTAAAGGAAATTCCTGAGATTGTCTCCCCTCCGCCACCTGGAGTTGGTAGACACATTCCCTTCCCACATCGAGGTTACTGTCTGAAGAAAGATCTTCTTCTATCTTCGTCTTCAACCCTACCCACAGCCTGAACTTGTTGCTTGCTTCCACTACCCAATACATTGCGTGCACCCACATACATACACAAAAATATACAGCTTCTAGCACAGGGAACCTAATTGCAGCAGCCCCTGTAAAATGGAAAATGAACTCTTTCAGTACTATTTTTTAAGTGCTTACTGTGTGCAGAGCACTGTATTTAATTCTGGGGAGAGTACAACAGAATAATGAACAGACACAGCCACTGCCCACAACGAGTTTACAGTCTAGAGGTATAACAGATTGTAGTTGGCTTGATTTCAGTGAATGTCTGATTACGGTCTTCAGTGCTATCCACCTGTTCTAATTCTCCTCCTCTTTATCTTCTTTCTTCAACCAACCCTCCAGAAAAAGAACTTTCTTACCGTGACTCGCTTTCGACGCTTCCTCCTCCCACCTCTGGTTCCCACCCTTCCTTTGGCCTGGAAATCCACCCTTTTCAATTCCCAGGCCGAAGATATCCCACCCTCAAAAACTCTCTCGAATTTCACCTTCTCAAGGATAATTTAGCTAATTTACTTCTTCCCACCATTTGTCAGTGACCATCTCTAGACTTAATGCATACGCAGACTCTCAGGAGATGGCTACTTAAAGGAAGGCTATTTAATCCAGACTGTAAATTCTGTGAAGAAACATTTCTACCAACTCCTTTATATTGTATTCTTCCAAGTATTTAGTACAGTGTTCCGCACACAGTAAGCACTCAATAAATGTCTCCGATTGGTTGACTGATTAATGCCTGCTTCCCCCGTAGACAGTGAGCTCCCTGTGGGCATGGAACATGTCAACCAACTCTTTCATAGGGTACTCTCCTCAGCACTTAGAATAGCGCTCTACACACATTAAGCACTCAAAAATATGACTATGAAGCACTGATAATATTAATGATAATAGTGATAGTATTTGTTAAGAACTAACTATGTCCCAAGCACTGTTCTAAGAGCTGGGGGAGATAGAAGGTAATCAGGTTGTCCCACCTGGGATTCACAATTTTAATCCCCATTTTACAGATGAGGTACCAGAGGCCCAGTGATATGAAGTGACGTCCCTGATGTCACACAGCTGGCAAGTGGTGGAGCTGGGATTTGAACCCACGACCTTTCACCCCCACCCCCATGCTCTTCCCAGTAAGCCAGGCTGCTTCTCATCCACATATCCATTGATCCATTCATTTCTCCTTCTGGATGTAAATGATATTTTGCCTATTAAATTGAGAAGTCTTTGAGGGCAGGGACCATGCTTTTTACCTCTCTTTTTACGGTATTACTTAAGCTCTACTATGTTTCAGGCACTCTACTAAGCTCTGGGGTGAATACAAGAAAATTGGGTGCGTCCCAGTCCCCGTCCCACACAGGGCTCACAGTCTCAGTGTCCATCGTACAGAACAGTATGAGCAGGAGGGAGAACAGGAGAACTCAGGCACATAGAAGAGACGTGAATCGCCCCAAATCCCCCAGAAAAGACGCAGTCTGGCCCAGTGGAAAGACCATGGGCCTGGTTTTTAATTCCTGCTCTGCAAATTGCTTGTTGTATGAACTTGGGCAAGTCACTTCTCTTCTCTGTGCCTCAGTTCTCCTGTTCTCCCTCCTGTTCAGACTGTGAGCCCCATGAGGTACAGGGATTGTGTCCAACCTGATTAACTTGCCCAGTGCTTTGAACTATCTTTAACACATAGTAAATACATAACAAATACCATTAAAAAATGAAAAAGAGGGGGAGCGGTTTTAGAACCATTCATTCATTCATTCAATCGTATTTATTGAGCTCTTACTGTGTGTAGAGCACTGTACTAAGCGCTTGGGAAGTACAAATTGGCAACCAAAGTCCACTGACTCCCAGCTCACGCTCTATCTGCTCGGCCACGCTGCTTCTCTCTTGCAACTGCCCAAGATTTGGCAGGGAAAGTTTTGTGCGGAGGAATTGGTGATGAAGCATCTGGCTGGTGCAATCTCAGTCATACCCTCTTGTCCCTGCAAGGAGGGTTGAGATGATGTTTGTAGTCACCATGGCATAGGGCTGAAGCCATGCCATAATGCCCTAGCCCGGCAGCCATGGTAACCGGGGATTGGGCTGTGGGTGGAGGGGACCGGGGACTACTGTAGGAGCAAATGTTTTCTTTCTGCCTGTGTACAGAGCCCTGGTTCCATCTCCACCCTGGACTCCGGGAATGAACTTCTTCCCAGAGTGGCCCTCACATAGATGAGCCTTCTGTCCCCTCCTTGTCCCTCTCTACCCCCGGTCATTCTCACTGGGCTAGCGTGGGGAGGGGTTGGGCTGGTCCTCCATCTCTCCTCGGACTCCTGCATGCAGCAGCCACGGAGGGACACCTAGGAGCCGTGAGCACCTGTCTGCTCTCCCGTGGACACTGAGACGTGCTTTCCATAATGGGCCCCTGTCCCCTCATATAAAGCCACCGCTGCTCTGCGGGGAGTCCCCGGAGGGACCGAATCCGGCGCTCGTCCCACAGTCTTTCCCCGCAGAGATGAGGATCCGGTGATGGCACTTATCTGCAGGGTTCCCATGGCAACAGCATCCTAACGGTTCCCTCTGTTAGTGACCATCTGGGTCAACGGGTAGGCTTTTCAACTTCTTGATTTTTTTCTTCAGTGGAACCTGCTAAGCGCCTACTATGTGACAGGCACTGTACTAAGTGCTGGGATTCGATACAAGCTCAACAGGCCTGACCCACATGAGGCTCACATTCTCAATCCCCATTTTACAGATGAGGGAACTGAAGCCCAAAGAAGTGAAGTGATTTGTCCTATCAACTAGGCCACACTGCTTCTCTGAGTTTCATCTTGTTCAAGACCTCAAACAATCAATCAGTCATTTAATAAGTTGTTTTTTCTGACGTCTTCTGATTGCAAATCTAGAAAGAACGAGAAATTATGCTAAATCCATCCTAAGATCTTCCCCCCGGGCTGGCTTGGGGGATCAGCCAAGAGAAGCAGAATGAGATAGCTAGATAGCATTATTGCAAAAGGCCCGGGGCTAGGGAGTTAGAGGACGTGGGTAGTAATCCCGGCTCTGCTACTTGTCTGCTGTGTGACTTTGGGTAAGCCACTTAATTTCTCTGGTCCTCAGTTACCTCATCTGGAAAATGAGTAACAAGACTGTGAACCCCACGTGGGACAACCTGATTGCGTTGTATCTATCCCCGCACTTAGAACAGTGCTTGGCCGTTAGTGAGCGCTTTACAAATGCAATTATTATTGTTGTTGTTATTATTATCAGTTTGGGTGGGGCTGAGATGGTCTGAGAACAGGGTGATGCGAAGGAATCACTCATACTGGGTGGGTGTACATGATGGGAAAATCCCTGGTTTCAGAAGGAAACGGTTGTAGCCTAGGATTCGTTCTCTTCTACCTCAGAGCTATGCCAAAGTGGAGTGAGGAGCTCACTGCATTCTCTCTTCTGAATGGCTCTGCAGCCTTTCAAAATATCTCAGTGATATTTAAAGAAACATTAGAGAAACATAAAGAAAATGATGGAGAAATAATATGTCAGCGTACATTTCCTCCTTCCCCTTTCCAGTCCATCAGAGCGCAGGTTTCCCCATCTTCAAAGCTCCTGCGTCATCCCATCACTTCCACGATGCCTGGCAGGATTCATTTTTCTTCTCCCTAAGTCATCGTCTCCCAACTACCAATCAGCATCTTAGACCACTTCTCTATTTTTGCACTAAAACCGGCCATTATAGTTTTGTACATAGTGGTTTTTATAAAATGTACTTTTTGAGCACATAGTCATCTATTTACCGTTCTTTCCATTCTCTTCTTCGTCGTCTCATGAATTAATTCTGCGTCTATCTCACCTCTTATATTTTAAGCTCTTGGAAAGCAGGGACGGTGTTTAATTTATTTTCATCTCTCTGAGGGGTTCATTACAGTACTGTAGAGCCACGATACATTCAACGGATATCATGGATGCATGGATGGTTTGTTGGATGGATGGATGGATGGATGGATGGAAGGATGCATGGAAGGGTAGATAGTCTGCTGTGTCTCCTTAGGCAAGACACTTCACTTCTCTGTGCTTCAGCTATCTCATCTGTAAAATGGGAATTGAGACTGTGACCTCCATGTGGGATAAGGACTGTGTGAAACCTGATTAGCTTGTATCTGCCCCAGCAGTTAGTACAGTGTCTGGCACATAGTAAGCGCTTAACAAATACCACTATTATTATTATTATTATTATTATTATTATTATTATTATTATGGATACACGGATGGGTGGATTAATGGATGGACAGATGGATGAAAAGACAGACAGAAGGATGGATGGAAATCGGACAGAAGGGTGGATGGATGAACGAATGGACTCGAGGCAAGCATTTGATCACTAAAATTCATTCATTCCTTCAATCGTATTTATTAAGTGCTTACTGTGTGCAGATCACTGTACTAAGCGCTTGGAAAGTACCATTCAACATCAAATGGAGATAATCCCTGCCCACAATGGGCATATAGCCTACAAGGGGGAGAAAGACCTCAAAACAAGTAAACAGGAAGTCTAATGTGGGAGACAGTTTCCATGATTGCATACCTTCCCCTTTTCACCTTGTGATTTTCATAACCAACAATAGTGATCTTAAAATTCAAAGAATTACTGTTATTATCAATAGTACTGTCAACATTATAGTTATTGAATTTATTAAGAATTTACCTGTAAAAGAGTTCCAGGTGCTGGGGTAGACACAACCTAATCAGATCAGACACATTACCTGATCCACAGGGGGTCAGATTGTAAAAAAAAAGAGAGAGCACATATTGAATCCCGATTTTACAGAGAGACCCAAAGAGGTTACGTGGTTGGACCAAAGTCATACAGCTGGCCGGTGGCAGAATCGTGCAGACTTTTCAAATCTCATGTCTCCCAGCCACGTGCTAATTCCACTAAGCCATGAGGCCATCCAAACAATCAATTGTCATTTATTCAACATATTTTTGAGTGCTTTTGGTGTGCAGAGCACGGTACTAAGCGCTTGGAAAGTACCATTCAGAATAAAGAGAGACAGTCCCTGTATAAACCGTGCTTACAGTTACACACGTCTCATCAGCCTCTGTCCCAGACATTGACAAATCCTCAGACGCTATACTTTCTCTTTGGACAGCTCTTCACATGGATGCCCTCACGGTCAGAACCCTGATGAGGAATGGCAAAGTCAGCGAAAGGTAACAGACATTTTGTTACTTAGAGGAGCGAGGAGAAATCTCCCCTTTAGGACTCTCCCCAGGGCGGCCTTCATGTCCTGGTTCCTCGGGCTGTAGATGAGAGGTTTCAGGGTGGGTGACACCACAGTGTAGAACACAGACACAGGTCGAGGGTCGAGGGGGAGTCTGACACGGGCTTGAGATAGGCAACAACTCCAGTCGAGAAGAAGACAGTGAAGATGGCGAAGTGGGTCATGCAGGTGGAGCAGGCTTTGGCCCTGCTCTCGTAGGCCGGCATCTTCAGCACGGCCTGGAAGATGTGCACGTAGAAGACGACGATGGAGACAAGGCAGACGAACCTAAAGCTACCCCGCCGGTAACGCTCATATCGATGACAACGTGTTTCTTGTAGCAGGGGATCTTCGGCAGGAGGCTGGGGACGTCACAGAAGATCTGCTGGACGATGTTAGACCCACAGAATCTCAGGGAGAAAGTCGAAGCTGGACACAGGACGTCAAACAGCACCCCGCTGAGCCAGGAGGCGGCCACCATCTTTCCACAGGCTCTGTTGTTCATGATGAGCTCATAGCGCAGGGTGTAGAGGATGGTGGCGTAGCGATCTCAGGACATCGCCGTAGGACCAACAGCTCTGAAGCAGCAAACAGAGCCACCAAAAAGACCTGGGACACACAGCCCAGGAGGGAGATGTATCTACGATCAGTCAGTGAGATGACGACATATTTGGGGATGGTGACAGATATGTAGCACAGTTCGAGGATGGACAGATTCCTGAGGAAGAAGTACATGGGGGTGTGGAGGCGCTGGTCGAGGGCAGTGATGGTGACGACGAGGAGGTTTACCCGTTAGGGCCGCCATGTAGACCAGGAGGAACAGCACAGCATGGACCAGCTGCAGCTGCCTAATCTCCGAGAAACCCAGCAGGAGGAATTCCTTCACCGTGAAGACGTTCGGTATTTTTGGGAGGCAGCATTGACTTTCTTTATGTGATTAGCAAAGAGCCAATGTTAGAATTAATTGATGGGATGACTGAAGGAATTCACAGAACACTTACTAGTTCTCTATGGAGAGGAGACAGTTTTTGAATTGAAAATGATGTTTGAGTTCACCTTGGAGACATTGAACATTCCTGGGAAATGATGTCGACTCCCTGTACAGGAAGAGGGAAGGAAGACCTCAATTTAGAGACACTGATGTTGGGGGTGGAGAAATAAGAATAAGTCAATCAATTCTGTTTATTGAGGACCTAAGGAGGACACAGTAATAGTACAAGTGATCACTGCCCCTAAGGTGCTTACATTCTATTGGCAGCATCAAGCTTTGAACTGTGTAGAGGCAGGGTGCTATGGGGAAGAACTCAGTCCTGGAAGTCAGAGGACCTGGTTTCTAATCCCAACTCTACCACTTGTCGGCTGCATAGTCATGGAAAAGAGACTTAATTTCTCTACACCTCAGTTTTCTCAATTGTGAAGTGAGGATTCGAAACCAGTTTTCTCTCCTACTTAGTTTGTGAATCCTTCATGAGACACGGACTATATTCTACCAGATTGTCCTCAATCTCCTCCAGCACTTAATACTTCGCTTGGAACATATCTCAAAGAAAATCTCATATAATAAACCTCTAGAGTGTTATGTTTGGTTCAGGAAACTGAAACTGAAATGAATAGCCGATAGGAGAGGTCAGAGATCATCAAGATATGAGCATAACCGTTGTGAAAATTTTTTGATGGTTTTAGAGTCAAACAAGAAGTGCCTTTATATATAAATTCATCCATTTATTAGAGCCTGGTAGACAGAAGGACCTGATTCTAATCCTGTTTTGGCCCCTTGTCCACTGTATGACTTAGAGCCAGTAACTTACCTTCTCTGTTCCTCAGTTACCTCATCTGTAAATTGGGGATTATGACTGAAAACACCATGTGTGGCATAGACTGTGTCCAACCTGATTAGCCTGTAACCACCCCAGTGCTTAGTACAGTACCTCGCATATAATAAGCACATAACAATACCATAAAACAAACAAAAAACAACAAAAAGCCCACTTATTCTTCGAACTGATTCCATTTACTTGCATATCTGTATAAACAGTGGTACACATGCAAACCCAAGCATACCCCTTTATTCATCTAGTCCTTTCCTAAAGCCGGGTATGAATGTCTTCCCAGAGTGGACCTTACACTCAGATAGATGTGCCTGATTGTCTTTCTCTGTACCGCCCCACCCCCGGTCACTCTCACCAGGTCAGCGTGGGGTGGGGGGACCCCTGACCCTCTCTGGGCTGGGCTTGTTCCCCATCTCTCCTCGGACTCTTGGATGCAGCGGCCACGGAGGGACGGTGAGAAGCCGTCAACCCCTCTCTGCTCTCCCGAGGACAATGAGACGTGCATTCCAGACAGGGCCCCGTCCCCTTAGATAAAGCCACCGCTGCTCTGAGGAGTTTACCCGAACGACCAGATCACGGCCCTCGTCCCCACAGTCTTTGAGTCCCCATTGAGATGAGGATCAGGTGATGGCACTTACCTGCTACACTATGAGCCTGTTGTTTGGTAGGGACCATCTCTACATAATAATAATAATAATTTTGGTATTTGTTAAGGGATTACTGTCTACCCAAGCACGTTCTAAGCGCTGGGTTAGACATAAGGTAATTAGGTTGTCCCCCTTGGGGCTCACAGTCTTAATCCCCATTTAACAGGTGATGTAACGGAGGCACAGAGAAGTTAAGTGACTTGCCCAAAGTCACACAGCTGACAAGTGGTGGAGGCGGGATTGGAACCCACGACCTCTGACTCCGAAGCCAGCGCTCTTTCCACTAAGCCACGCTGCTTCTCATATATGTGGCCGACTTGTACTTCCCAAGCGCTTATTACAGTGCTCTGCACACAGTAAGTGCTCAATAAATATGATTGAATGAATGAATGAATCTGCAGGTTTCCCATGGCAACAGCTTCCTAATGGTTCCCACTGCTAGTGACCATCTGGTTCAACGGGTGGGCGCTTCAGCTTCTTTTTTTCCTTCAATGGTACCTGTTAAGCGCTTAGCATGTGACAGAAACTGTACTAAGTTCTGGGATTCGATACAAAATAATCAGGTTGGACATACTCCCTGTCCCACATGGGGCTCACGATCTCAATCCCCGTTTTACAGATGCGGGACCTGAAGTGCAGAGAAGTGAAGAGACATGCCCAAGGTCACACAGAAGAAAGGCACAGAGCCGAGATTAGAACCCAGGTCTTTCGGACTCCCAGGTCCATGCTCTATCGACTTTGCCACACTGCTTCTCTGAGTTTCATCTTGTTCATGACCTTAATCAAGCGGCCATTTAATCAGTTGTATTTTCTGACGTCTCCTGATTGCAAAACTAGAGAGAACGAGAAATGACTATCAATCTATCCTAAAACCCTCCCCCGGGCTGGCTTGGGGGATCAACCCAGAGAAGCAGCATGGCTTAGTAGCAAGAGCACGGGCTTGGGAATCAGAGGACGTGGGTTCTAATTCCGGCTCCACCATTTGTCTGCTGTGTGACCTTGGGCAAGCCATTTAACTTCTCTAGGCCTTGATTACCTCATCTGTAAAATGGGGATTAAGATTTGAGCCCTACGTGGGGCAACTTGATTATCTTGCATCTACCCCAGCGCTTAGAACAGTGCTTGGCACATAGTAAGCGCCTAACAAATACCATCATTATTATTATTACAATGCAACAGTATAGCAGACGCATTCCCTGACCACAAAGAACTTATAGTCTAGGGAGAGAAACAATCCACGCTGCTCTTCAAGTAAGTATATTAAGTACTTTAAAATACTATCATTAATAGTAGGCATATAGAAATGATGGGTCAATCAACTTTTATTATTGAATGCTTACTGGATGCAAAACACTGTATTGAGAGCTTGGGAAAGTACATTGTAGCAGAGTCGGTAGATGGGCTCCCTGCTCGCAAGGAGCTTGGCTTGGGCTGTGGACCCTTTGTCCTGACAATTCTCCATCTGTCCACAGGAAGCTCCCTGCCTCTCCCAGCCATGGGCCACGTCTCCGCGGTGACCGAATCCCACTAAGGGCCAGATGTAGAGGGAGAAGGAGTCTGTGGCGTTGCATCCAACCCAACAATTTCACCTTTCTAACAGTGTCATCCTCGGGGTGATGCTCGAGTTCTCAGTGTGGACTTCCAGGCAGATGTCAGAGGACATGGCCAACGGCACGGTGGAGATGACATTCCTGCTGCTGGGCTTCTCAGGAGCCCGGGAGCTGCAGCTGGTCCACACCGCGTTGTTCTTCTTGATCTACCTTGCGGCCCTGACGAGGAATCGCCTCATCATCGCTGTCACTGCCCTAGACCGGCGCCTCCACTCCGCCATGCACTTCTTCCTCAGAAACCTGGCCCTCATTGATCTCTGCTACGTCTCCATCACCATCTCCAAATTCATCCTCAACTTCCTCTTTCATTCATTCATTCATTCAATAGTATTTATTGAGTGGTTACTGTGTGCAGAGCACTATACTAAGCGCTTGGGAAGTACAAGTTGGCAACATATAGAGACGGCCCCTACCCAACAGCTGGCTCACAGTCTAGAAGGGGAAAACAGACAACAAAACAAAATATAGAAAGAAAATAAAATGAATAGAATAAATATGTACAAATAAAATAAATAAATAGAGTAATAAATACGTACAAGCACATACACATGTATACAGGTGCTGTGGGGAGGGGAAGGAGGTAAGGCGGAGTGATGGGTAGGGGGAGAAGGGGGAGAGGAAGAAGGGGGAATGAACGCTAACTCCATCCCCCTGCCTGCTTGCACTGCCCAGGTCTTTCTCGTGATTTGGTTGGCGGGAACGTAGATGGCCCTGCTGATCATCATGTTCCACGACCGCTTCGTGGCCATCTGCCGCCCCCTGCACTATAACACCATCATGCACAGGTGGGCCTGTGCCTCCACGCTGGCCACCTCTTGGCTCAGCAGTGCTCTGAATGCTGCCCTCTACACGACCAGCGCTATCTCCCTGTCCTTCTGTGACCCCAACGTCGTCCACTAGAACTTCTGCAACAGCCCCAAGTTGCAGGAGCTTCGTTGTTCCTCTAGCCAAGGCACCGAAAACCTGAGTTTAGCCACGACCGTCGGATTACCCTTCTGCTTCAAGTTCATCATCGTCTCATACGTGCACATCTTCCGGCCCGTACTGAGGTTACCGGCTGCCGATGGCCGGGCCAAATCCTTCTCCACCTGAATCCCCCACCTCGCCGTCATCACCCTTTTAATCTTCCGGCTCCTTTGCCTACTTGAAGCCGATATCCGAACTCCCCCTCGGTTCTGGAACTGACGCTGTCTGTGTTCTATTATGTGGTGCCCCCGACTCTGAACCCCCTCAGCCTAATGAATCAGGACGTGAAGGCAACGATGGAAAAAACTTTTAGGGCAGAAGAAGGAACTTTCCTTTAGATTGTGAACTCCTTGGGAGCAGGCGTGCTGTTGACAGCAGATGCCCTGAAATAAAAATAATAATAGTTAATAATTACGGTATTTGTTAAGGGCTTACTTTGTGCCAAGCATTGTTCTAAGCGCTGGATAGATACAAGGTAATCAAGTTATCCCTCATGGGGCTCACAATCTTAATCCCTCTTTTACAGATGAGGTAACTGAGGCACAAAGAAGTTAAGTGGCTTGCCCAAGGTCACACAGCAGACAAGTGGCAGAGTCGGGATCAGAACACACGTCCTCCGACTCCCAAGCTGTACTTTTTTCCTTAACCCACCCTGCTTCTCATGAAATTCATTCATTTAATCGAATTTATTGAGCACTTACTGTATGCAGAGCACTGTACTAAGCGCTTGGAAAGTACAGTTCGGCCACAAATAGAGAATCCTTACCCAACAACGGGCTCATATCAACAGATTGCCAAGGAGCCTTGCTGAACCTTGGACAAGTCACTTCACTTCTCCGTACCTCAATTACTTCATATGTAACATGTGAATGAAATTGGTGAGCCCCTCATGGGACATGGACTGTTGTGTCCAACCGAACCATCTTGTATTTATCACAGCACTAATTACCGTGCCAGGCACATAGTAAGAACTTACAGATACCATTAAAAATCTTTTGCACATTAAAAGTACCTTTCAAACTCTAAACTACCAGGGCGTTATCGAGCAAGGAACAGACGCTGAGATGTCTTTTCTGTTTTCCGGCGGCTTTGTGATTTCCGACGAGAGGTGGAAATTCTGATACTTTTGGAAGAAGCGCAGTCTTGCATGTCCGCAGGCTTCAGAGGGAATCAGGAAGGGAGAGAATTTGTTCATGGGGTGGAAAATCAGCAATCCATCTGTTAATTGTATTTATTGAGCGCTTACTGCACTCAACTAAGCACTTGGAAGAGTACAGTATGACAGAGCTGAAAGACATGTTTCCTTCCCACAAACAAGAGCCTAGTGGAAAGAATACAGGCCTGGGAGTCAGACTCAATCAGTCGGATTTATTGAGTGCTTACTATTTGCAGAATACCGTACTAAGCACTTGGGAGAGTATACCACCCATGCCCAATATAACCCCGTATTGACACCCTTGCCCATCACCCCGGTCCGCTGTTCCGGTCATTTAACTTTCTCCTAAGGCCCCCTGTTCCTCCCCCCAGGCCCAGCCCTCACCCCCAACGATCTGGCCACTTACTTCATTAGGAAAATTAATTCGATCAGTTCTAAGCTCCCCAAAGTCATCCCTCTTTCTTCTCTACCCCTACTCCCTCAACCCTCTCGTCTACTTTCCCATCCTTCCCAGCAGTATCTTCAGGGGAGATCTCCTCCCTCCTCTCAAGTGCCACCCCATCCACCTGTGCTTCGGACCCCATTCCCTCTCATCTCATAAAAACTCTCACCTCTTCCCTCCTCTCCTCCTTAACTTCCATCTTCAACCGCTCACTCGCCAATGGCTTCTTCCACTCAGCCTTCAAACATGCCCACGTCTCCCCCACCCGAAAAACCCTCTCTTGACCCTATTTCCCCTGTCAGTTATCGCCCTATCTCTCTCCTACCCTTCCTTTCTAAACTCCTAGAACGTGTCGCTACACTTACTGCCTCGAATTCCTCGACCCCAACTCTCTCCTAGGCCCCCTCCAATCTGGCTTCCGTCCACTACACTCCACTGAAACTGCCCTCTCAAAGGTCACCAGTGACCTCCTTCTTTCCAAATCTAATTGCTCTTACTCTATCCTAATCCTCCATGACCTTTCAGCTGCCTTTGACACTATGGACCATCCCATTCTCCTCGACACATTATCGGACTTGGCTTCACGGACTCTTCTCTCCTGATTCTCCTATTATCTCTCTGTCCATGGATTCTCAGTCTCCTTCGCGGGCTCCTCCTCTCCTTCCCATCCCTTTACTGTAGGGGTTCCTCAAGGGTCAGTTCTTGGTTCCCTTCTGTTCTCCACATATGCTCACTCTCTTGGTGAACTCATTCACTCCCACGGCTTCGACTATCATCTCTACGCAGATGAAACCCAAAGCTACATCTCCTCCCTTGTTCTCTTTCCCTCCCTCCAGACTCATATCTCCTCCTGCCTTCAGGCAGCGTGGCTCCATAGAAAGAGCACAGGCTTTGGAGTCAGGGGTCATGGATTCAAATCCCGTCTCTTCCAATTGTCAGCTGTGTGACACTGGGCAAGCCACTTCGTTTCTCTGTGCCTCAGTTCCCTCATCTGTAAAATGAAGATGAAGACGGTGAGCCCCCTGTGGGAAAGCCTGATAACCTTGTAACCTCCCCAGAGTTTAGAACAGTGTTTGCCACATAGTAAGCGCTTGATAAATGGCATTACTGTTATTATTATTCAGGACGTCTCCACCTGGATGTCCACCCGCCACCTAAAACTCAATATTTCCAAGACTGAGCTCCTTATCTTACTTTCCAAACCCCGTCTTCTCCCTGATTTTCCCATCACTGTGGACGGCACTACCACCCTTCCTGTTTCACAAGCCCGAAGCCTTGGTGACGTCCTTGACTCCGCTCTCTCGTTCTGCCAACACGTCCAATCTGTCACCAAAACCTGCCATTCTAACCTTCACAACATCGCCAGGATCCTCCCTTTCCTCTCAATCCAAACCACCACCTTGTTGATTCAATCTCTCATCCTATCCCGACTGGAATACTGCATCAGCCTTCTTTCTGATCTCCCAACCTCCTGTCTCTCCCCTCTTCAGTCTATACTTCACTCTGCTGCCCGGATTATCTTTCTACAGAGGCGCTCTGGGCATGTCACTCCGCTCCTCAAAAATACCCAGTGGTTGCCTATCAACCTTCGTATGAAGCAAAACCTCCTCACTATTGGCTTGAAAGCTCTCCATCACCTTGCACCTTCCTACCTCACCTCTCTTCTCTCCTTCTACAGCTCAGCCCACAAGCTCCATTCCTCTGTCACTAACCTCCTCACTGTGCCTCGTTCTCGCCTATCCGATCGTCGACCCCTTTCCCACATCCTACTGAACTGGAATGCCTTCCCTCTGCAAATCCAGCATACTAGCTCTCTTTTCACCTTCAAAGCCCTACTGAGAGCTCACCTCCTCCAGGCGGCCTTCCCAGACTGAGCACCCCACTTTTTCCTCTCCTCCTCCTCTCCTCTCCACTGCCCCCACTCCCTCCCTATGCTCTTCCCCCTTCCCCTCCCCACAGCACTTGTGTATATTGGTACATTATTTATTACTCCATTTTATTATTCATTCATTAAATCGTATTTATTGAGCGCTTACTGTGTGCAGAGCACTGTACTAAGAGCTTGGCAAGTACCAGTTGGTAGCATATAGAGACGGTCCCTACCGAACAGCGGACTCACAGTCTAGAAGGAGGAGACAGACAACAAAACAAAACATATTAACAAAACAGAATACATAGAATAAATATGTACAAAATAAATAAATAAATAAATAGAGTAATAAATATGTACATACATGTATACATATCTACAGGTGCTGTGGGGTGGGGTGGGAGGTAAGGCGGGGGAATGGAGAGGAGGAGGAGGGGGAGAGGAAGGAGGGGGTTCGGTCTGGGAAGGCCTCCTGGAGGAGGTGAGCTCTACGTAGGGTTTTGAAGGGAGGAAGAGAGCTAACTTGGTGGATGTGCGGAAGGAGGGCATTCCAGGCCACGGGGATGACGTGGGCCGAGGGTCGACGGCGGGACAGGCGAGAATCAGGCACGGTGAGGAGATTAGCAGCAGAGGAGCGGATGGTGCGGGCTGGGCTGTAGAAGGAGAGAAGGGAGGTGAGGTAGGAGGAGGCGAGGTGATGGAGAGCCTTGAAGCCAAGGGTGGGGAGTTTTTGCCTGATGCATAGGTTGATTGGTAGCCACTAGAGATTTTTGAAGAGGGGAGTAAAATGCCCAGAGCACTTCTGCACAAAGACGATCAGGGCAGCGGCTTGAAGTATGGAATGAAGTGGGGAGAGACAAGGGGATGGGAGATCGGAGAGGAGGCTGATGCAGTAAACCAGACGGGATAGGATGAGAAATTGAACAAGCAGGGTAGCGGTTTGAATGGAGAGGAAAGGGCGGATCTTGGCAATGTTGCGGAGATGCGACCGGCAGGTTTTGGTGATGGATTGGATGTGAGCGGTGAACGAGAGAACGAAGTCGAGGATGACTCCAGGGTTTCGGGATTGTGAGAAGGGAAGGATGGTAGTGCCATCAACAGTGATGGGAAAGTCAGGAGGAGGGCAGGGTTTGGGAGGGAGGATAAGGAGTTCAGTCTTGGACATGTTGAGTTTTAGATGGCGGGCAGACCTCCAGATGGAGATGTCCTGAAGGCAGGAGGAGATTCGAGCCTGGAGGGAGGGAGAAAGAGCAGGGTCAGAGATGTAGATTTGGGTGTCATCAGCGTATTTCAGGCCGTGGGAGCGAATGAGGTCACCAAGGGAGTGAATGTAAATCGAGAACAGAAGGGGACCAAGAACTGACCTTTGAAGAACCCTTACAGTAAGGGGATGGGAGGGGGAGGAGGAGCCCGCAAAAGAGACTGGGAATGAATGTCTGGTGAGATAAAAGGAGAACCAGGAGAGGACAGAGTCTGTGAAGCCAAGGTTGGATAGCGTGTTGAGGGGAAGGGGGTGGTCCACATTGTCGAAGGCAGCCGAGAGGTCGAGGAGGGTTAGGATAGAGTAGAAGCCGTTGGACGTGGCAAGCAGGAGGTCATTGGTGACCTTTGAGAGGGCGGTTTCTGTGGAATGTAGGGTATGGAATCCAGATTGGAGGGGGTCGAGGAGAGAGTTGGCGTTGAGGAATTCGAGGCAGCAGGTTTAGATGACTCATTCACGGAGTTTGGAAAGGAATGGTAGGAGGGAAGTAGGGCGATAACTAGAAGGTGAGGTCGGGTCAGGAGATGGTTTTTTTTTTTAGGATGGGAGAGACGTAGGCATGTTTGAAGGCAGAGGGGAAGGAACCAGTGGAGGGTGAGCGGTTGAAGATGGAAGTTATGGAGGGGAGAAGGGACGGAGCGAGAGATTTCATGAGATGAGAGGGAATGTGGTCAGAAGCACACGTGGCCGGAGTAACACTCGAGAGGACGGAGGAGCTCTCCTCTGAGGATACTGCTGCGAAAGATGGGAGAGTAGCAGAGAGCGTTGCGAGCGGGGGGTTGGAGAATGGGGTGGGAGTGACTTTGGGGAGCTCAGACCTGATGGATTTAATTTTATTAATGAAGTAGGAGGTCAGATCGTTGGGGATGAGGGAAGGAGAAGGGGGAGGAACCGGGGGCCTGGGAAGGGAGTTAAATATATGGAAGAGCTGACGGGGATGATGGGCATGGGTGTCCATAAGGGAGGATAAATAGTTTTGTCTGGCAGAGGAGAGGGCCGAGTTAAGGCAGGAAAGGATAAACTTGAAGTGAACGAGGTTGGCATTGTGTTTAGACTTTCTCCAGCAGCGTTCAGCAGCTCGCGCATAAGAGCGAAGGAAGCGGATAGTGGCAGGGATCCAGGGCTGTGGGTTAGTGGTATGAGAGCGGCGAAGGAAAAGGGGAGCGAGCGACTCGAGCTGAGTAGATAGGGTAGAGCTGAGAGCATTAATCAGATCATGAAGATTGGGTAGAGAGGAAAGGGAGGCGAGGTCGGGTATGAGAAGTTCAGAAAGATGGATGGGGTCAAGATTGTGAGCCCCATGTGGAGCCACGACTGCATCCAACCTACTTAACTTGTACCTACCCCAGCGCTTAGGACAGTGTTTGGGACAGAGGAGGAGTTTAACAAGTACTATCATTATTATAATTATCATTATTACTCTCCCAAGTGTTTAGTGTACACAGTAAGCACTCAATAAATATCAGTCAAGATTGATTGACTGATAGTAAATTATATTGTGTGATCTTAGCCCAGTAGACTGGAAACTTCTTGAGAGCAGGGATTACAACGTTTCCCACTATTTGTCTTCATCCAAAATTTGGAAATAACTCTTACAAGGAGGAATTTCTGAAAGTGTTGGTGGCTGACCAAAGCTGGTCACACTCTCTCAGCCCTACTTGTCATTTACCCTCTGCAAGGGATTCTGGGACCCACTGAAGGCCGAAGTGATGGTCCGTAGTGCTGCCACTGTGCTGGAGCACCGTATCCCGGCGGGTGGTTGGCATGATAGTGAGGTTTGAGGAGGAAGGAGGAGACTTGTGTGACAATTCGGGGTTACTGAACTGGAAAACACCTCTCCTCCTACAAGTCCACCTCCCCCACTAGTAGCCGCAGCCTTGTTCCGAACACCAACTTCGGCTAAATCTCTTCCATCCTCATCCTCGTCCCCCCTGCCCCTCCATCCCACCCACTCCGGGTCACTCTCACCGGGGCAGCGTGGGGCTGGCTGTCACTTACCTCTGCAGGGCTGGGCTGCTCCCTTCTTTCCCCTCAGACTTCTGGGTTCGATCCGCCAGGAAGGAACACAGAGGAGCTCCCGATCCCTCTCTGTTCTCCTTCAGACTCCGACAAGTCCTCCAGATGGGGTCCTGTCCCTGTAGATAAAGCAGGAGCTGCTCCAAGGGGGATCCCGGGAGGATGGTTTGGGGCTCTACCGAGGGACCTCGTGGCCTGAACAAGTCATGAACCCCTTGGTCACGTGGATCCTGAAGATCCTGAGAGACAAGGTCCCGGTCCCTGCAGCATCAGCGATGGTGTCGGCCCTCGGACCTGACGTGGAAACAGCGGTATACGCGGCCCAGCGTCCGACGATTCCTGTTTTCAATGACAGTGTTTAGCCACTGTAATTGGTATCATCTTTGTCTAATTCGAAACCTGAGTCACTCAATCTGTCAGTTATTCAGCTAATTGTGTCTTTTTCGTATGACCATTGTGAAGCGCTTAATATATATCAGGCACTATACTAAGTGTTGGAGTAGATACAAGCTAACCATATTGGTCAGAGTCCACGTTTCCCATTGAGCACAAATCTCAAACCTCGTTTTACAGATAAGGGAATTGAGGAACGGACAATTCAAGGGACCCTGCCCAAAGTCACACAACAGACATGTGGTGGAACCAGGATTAGAACCGATGTCCATTTGAATCCCAGGCTAGCGCTCTACCCACTAGGCGACGCTGCTTCTTCTGATTTGTCCTGATTGCAAATCCACTGAAGAACTGTTCATACTGACTATATAAACGGTACTCTTGAATCAAGCGTTCATCCTCTTTCTCATATTTCCCTTCTCTCTTTCCTCCTCTACGTACTTTGCTATGTCTACCTCCCCCCATTAGATCATAATCTCCTGGTGAGCAGGAACAATGCAATTTCATCTCTTTTCACTGCTCCTGAGAGCTTACTGCACTACTTTTCACCCAGGATGTGGTCAATAAATATCATTGATAATAATAATAACAATAATTATGGTCTTCGTTAAACGCTTAAGTCTGTGCCTAGCACTGTTTTAAGTGCTGGAGTAGATACAAGGTAATCAGGCCTGACACAGTCCCTGTCCCATATGGTGCTCACAGTCTCAATCCCCATTTTACAGATGAGGGAACTAAAGCACAGAGAAGTGAAGTGACTTGCCCCAGGTAACAGGGCGGACAAGTAGCTGAACTGAGATTAGACCCCGCGACCTCTGACCATCCCAAGCGCGTGCTATGGATGGATAGGTGGATGGATGGATGGATGCATGGATGAACAGATGAATGGCTGGAAAAATGGATGGATGAGAGAGGATGGATTTGACAAGACAGATGGAGCTGCAGTCATCCTTTCTTCCCTTCTCCCATACCTCTTCCAATTTTCCAACTTTCATACCCACCCCCAGAATTATGCTGAAGAGCATATCATTATGTTTTCATAGTCATTGCTAATAAAGATATCATTATTGTATTTATTAAGGGTGTGTAAGGTAGATACTAGGTCATCGGGTTGTCCCATGTGGGGTTCACGTCTTAATCCCGATTTTACAGATGTGGTCGCTGAGGCACGGATAAGTTAAGTGGTTCACCCAGGGTTACCCAGAAGGCAAGAGGCAGAGCACGGCTTCGAACCACCCCAAACAGGATTTACTGTTTGAAGAAGTACTAAGCACTTTGGAGAGCGTATTGGTATATTTTCATAGTCATTACTAATAATGATATCAGTTTGAGGAAGTACTAAGCACTTGGGAGAGTTCAGTTTAACAGAGTTGTTAAATGCATTCCCTGCCCACAGTGAGGTAACAGTCTAGAGGGCCTCCCCTTCCTTTAGGTCATGATGCCTCCCCAAAACCAGATTGTCAATCCTACTTCCGTCTGATCCCCCTCCCTCCCAGACTTTGACAATTCATTGACGTACAGCGTTTTCTGTGAACCCCGTAGGACAGCTAAGTACCTGGTTAGGTCCAAGGGCAATTCCCTGGTCAAGTGGTGTGGTGAGAGGAGTTGTACAAGGAAGGAGACAGTCTGTCCAGAGAAGAGGCTAGGCAAGTGACCCTTTTAATATACTGCCCCTGGCGGCCTTCACGTCCCGGTTCCTCAGGCTGTAGATGAGGGGTTCAGGGCGGGGGGCACCACAGAGAAGAACACGTACACCAGCAGATCCACGATCGAGGGGGAGTCCGAGGGTGGCTTGAGTTTGGCAAATATCGCCGCTGAGACGAAATCAGTGACGAGGGCTAGGTGGGGCAGGCAGGTGGAGAAGGCTTTGGCCCGGCTCTCGGCGGCTGTCACCCTCAGAACGGCCCGGAAGATGCGCACGTGCGATGAGATGATGGGAATGAAGATGGCCACGCCTAACACTGTCGCAGTGGTGATGCTCACGTCGACGGCGATGTGGACCTTGGAGTACGAGATCTTCAGCAGGGAGGGGATGTCACAGAAAAACCGCTGGACGATATTGGACGCCCGGAAGGACAGGAAGAACGTGCCAGCTGAACACATTACTGCAACCAGGCCCCCAGTGAGCCACGAAGCGGCCGACATCTTCCCACAGGCCACGGTGTTCATTACGACCTCGTAGCTCAGGGAGAGGCAGGTGGCGGCGTAGCGGTCGTAGGACATCGCCGTGAGGAGAAACAGCTCAGAGCCAGCAAACAGGACCACCGAAAAGAGATGGATGACATAGCCCAGGAAGTAAATCGATCTATGTTCGATCAGTGAGTGGTGGGTGGATTTGTTACGGAGATGTAGCAGAGGTAGAGGACGGACGGGTTCCTGAGTAAGAAGTACATGGGGGTATGGAGGCGCCGGTCGAGGGCGGTGTCCACGAGGTTGAGGAGATTCCCTGTCAGGGCCTCCAGATAGACCAGGAGGAACAGAGCGGAACGGTCCAGCTGCAGCTCCCGGACCTCCGAGAATCCCAGCAGGAGGAATTCCCTCACCATGGAGATGTTGGGCATTTTTGGAAAGCAGTATTGACTTTCTGCAGTGGATCAGGGAAGAACCAGTCACAGTTCATTGATGGGAAGAGTGAAAAAACTGACAAGACATTTGTAGGTGATTCTCTATGGAAAGGAGAAAGATATTGAATTCAAAATGATCTTTGAGTTTCATATCCAGCAGGGATTAAGAAAGATCCAGATTATCGCATTATTTTGTTCGATTAAAAGGGAATCCCTGAGGTTGTCCCCCTTCAGCCACCCCAGCAGAGTTGGCAGACATGTTCCCTACCCACATCGAGTTTACAGTCTGGATTGAGATCTTTTTCTATATTTGTCTTCAACGCTCCCCGCTGCTTGACCTTGTTCTCTGCTTCCAATACCCAATACTTTGCATGCACACAAACACACACACACAAGCACACACACACACACGCCGCTTCTAGCACAGGGAAGCTGATTGCAGCAGCTCCTGTAAAGTGGAAAATGAATTCGTTCAGTAATATTTATTAAGTGCTTACTGTGTGAACAGCACTGTACTAAATGCTGGGGAGAGTATAATAGAATAATAAACAGACACAGTCCCTGCCCAGAAAGAGCGTACAGTCTTGATTTTACTCACGATCGACATTCCCTTTTCCATCCTAGCGTGGAACTCCTTCTCATAGCAGCTCAAAATCAGAGACAGCACACTTATTTCTGAATTCTTTACTGCTAAAATCCCCCCTCCTCCAACCAGCTACCCCGATTTATTTCCCAGCCTTCTAAACCCACTTCACTTAACTCAAGCGTGAATCAACTCAAGCCCATCCTCATTTAGTGGGAAAAGCATGGCCCAGGAGTTCTCTTCTTGACTGTGATCTCCTTGAGGGGGGAATACACATCTACCAGCTCTGTTCCATTATACTCTCCCAAGCATAGCTTAATGGAAGTCAGAGGACCTGGGTCCTAATCCTGCCTGTGGGACCTTGGGCAAGTCGCTGCTGTGGGACCTTGGGCAAGTCGCTTCACTTCTCTGGACCTCAGTTTCCTCTTCTGTAAAATGGCATGCAATAATTGCATATTCATCTTTCCATTCATTTGTTTTCTTCTAGAAAGGACAGGGAATGTGTCTGTTATACTGTGATAAAGTGGATAGAGCACTTCCCCTCTGCCTTCAAACACGCCCACGTCTCCCCCATCCAAGAAGATCCTCTCTTGACCCCACTGTCCCTTACAGTTAATGACCCATCTACCTCCTACCCTTGCTTTCCAAAATTCTAAAGCACGTCATCTGCACTCGCTGCCTCGAATGCACTAACTCCAACTTTTCCCTGGACTCCCCCCAAGTCGGGCTTCTGCCACCTCCACTCCACCAAAATTGCCCTCTCAAAGGTCACCAATGACCTCATTCTTGCCAAGTCCAATGGGTCCTACTCTACCCTAATCCTCCTCGAACTCTCAGGTGCCTTTGACACTGTGGACCATCCCCTTCTCCTTAACATGTTACCTAACCTAGGCTTCACAGACTCTGTCCTCTCCTGATTCTCCTGATTCTCCTGATTCTCCTCTTATCTGGCCGTTCATTCTCGGTCTCCTTCACGGGCTCCTCCTACCTGTCCCATCCCCTAAAGGGTCAGTTTTCAGTCTCCTTCTGTTCTCCATCTATACTCACTTGATTGGTGAACTCAGTCGCTCCCATCCCATAGAGTATCATCTCTATGCAGATGACACCCAAATCTACATCTCCTCCCCTTTTCTCTCTCCCTCCCTCCAGGCTCGTGTCTCCTCCTGCCTTCAGGACATCTCTACCTAGATGTCCGTCCGCCACCTAAAACTCAACGTGTGCAAGACTGAGCTCCTTATCTTACTTCCCAAACCCTGTCCTCTCCCTGACTTTCCTTTCACTGTGGACGGCACTACCATCCTTCTGGTCTCACAAGCCCGTAGCCTTGGTGTCCTCCTTGACTCCACTCTCTCATTCACCCACACATCCAATCTGTCACCACAACCTGCCGGTCTCACCTCCGCAACACCGCCAAGAACCGCCCTTTCCTCTCCATCCAAACCGCTACCTTATTGGTTCAGTCTCTCATACTATCCCGACAGGATTACTGCATCGGCCTCTTTTCTGATCTCCCACCCTCCTGTCTCTCCCTGCTTCATTCTATACTTCACTCTGCTGCCTGGATTATCAAAAATACAGAAACGCTCCGGGCATGTCACTCCCCTCTTCAAAAATCTCCAGTGGTTGCCTATCAATCTTCGCAGGAAGCACAAATTCTTCACTATTGGCTTCAAACCTCTCCATCCCCTTGTCCCCTCCTACCTCACCTCCCTTCTCTCCTTCTCCAGCCCAGCCGGCACAATATGCTCCTCTGCTGCTAACATTCTCACTGGGCCTCATTCTCTCCTGTTCCGCCGTCGACAACTGGCCCACGTCCTACTTCTGGCAAGGAATGCCATCCCTCCTCACATCTGCCAAACAAGCTCTCTTCCCCTGTTCAAAGCCCTACTGAGAGATCACCTCCTCAGGAGGCCTTCCCAGACTGAGCCCCCCTTTTCCTCTGCCCTTTCTCCCCTTCCGCTGCTCTACCCCTTCCCCTCCCCATAGCTCGTGTGTATATTACTACATATTTATTACTCGATTCATTTTATTAATGGTGTGCATATATCTATAATTCTATTTACCTGTTTTGATGCTATTGATGCCTGTCTACCTGCCTTGTTTTGTGGTCTGTCTCCCCCTTCTAGACTGTGAGCCCTTTGCGGTTTAGGGATTATCTCTACCTGTTCTCTAATTGTACTTTCCAATCGCTTAGTACAGTGCTGTAAACACAGTAAGCGCTCAATAAATATGATTGAATGAATGAATTAAAACCCAGGTCCTCTTGCCTCCCGGGCCCGTACTGTTTCCAGTACGCAACACTGCCTCTAATATAGAGAAATTGCGACTCTGCCCCTGGTCATCCCAGTTCCCTATTGAAATTTCCTTCACCTTTCCCTAGCTCCTCTCTGGACTCACTGGACCCATCCGCGGCTGGGGAGCCTCGAACTCTACTGAGAGAGATGCTCACTCCATCTCGGCGGTCCTGCATGCTGGCGGCAGTGACAGGAATGTCTGGGCGAGGGGCGAGAGTTGTCAGGATACTCCCTCCACCTCTAAACTCTCCGGCCGGCTGCGCCGTCCCCTCAGAAGGCGTCCGGGTAGTTTCCTGGGGGATTCCCCCGTTGGAGGACGGGCCCGGGGCTCCGCTGAGACGCCCGACCGTCCGGGAATCTCGGAAGGCCGGGATCGTTGGCTCCCTGCGGTCCCGGCCCCCACAACGTAAATAACTGCCCATTCCTATGTGGCTCCCCCTCTGGGACTCCTTTCTAGATCAACATCAACAGACTAATCATCATTCCCTTTCTGTGATTAATAATAGCGTTCTGGTTAAGCTCTGATGTTTGGAGCTTCATGCCATGCCAGGGCTTGGGACCATCTGAAATCAGCAGCAATCCAATTTAGACATTCCCCTCTAACCTGTAAACTCATCATGAGTAGGGAATTTGGCTACCAATCCTGTTATATTATTATATCATAGTCTCCCAAGCGCTTTACTACAAAGGTCTGCACATAGTAAGCGCTCAATAAAAATGATTGATTGATTAATGTGCATTATTTTCCCCTACTGAATTCTTTTCGGCAGTCTCCATTCCTCCCAAGCTCACCCTCTTTCTGTGCCTAGTTCCCAAATCCCCCGACTCAGACTCCTACCTCACCACCTTTCCCCTGCTTCCAATTCCCTCTCCCTTCATATCCACTAGACCACAGGGCTTCCCATCTTCCAAACTCCTTCCTGAAACTCTATGAAATCCAGGGGACCTTCCCTGATTATTTTTTTCATAATGGTATGTGGTAAGTGTTTACTATTATCCAGGGACCGTTCTAAACACTGAGGTACCCACAGGCTAGTCAGGTTGGGCACAGTTCTTGTCTCGCATAGGACTTCCAGTCTTAATCCCCATTTTACAGATGAGATAGGTGAGGCAAGAAGTGAAATGACTTGCCCAAGGTCACATGGCAGACAAGCCGAATTAGAATTCAGGTCCTCTGACTCCCAGGTCCATGCTCTATCAACTGGGCTATGATGTTCCCCTGTGTTACCCTGTCTCAGGTACTTAATTGTCTCGGCCTGAGCCTGTGTAAAAAGCTTCCATCCCCAATCTGAATAATAATGATAGCAATAATAATAATAGTGGTATTTGATAAGCGTTTATTATGTGCCGGGCACTGTACAAGCGCTGGAGTGTATAAAACCAAATTGTGTCAGACAAGTCCCTGTCTCAAATGGGCTCACAGTCTCAACCCTCATTTTACATCTCAGGGAACTGATGCCCAGAGAAGTGAAGAGACTTGCCCAAGGTCACATGGCGGATAAGTAACAGAACTTTGATTAGAACCCGCGACCTCTGACCTCCAAGCCCACGCTCTGGATAGATGGATGGATGGATGGATGGATGGATGCATAGATGAATGGTTGGAAGGATTGATGGATGGATGGAAGGTAGGAAAGTTGGATTGATGAGAGAGGATAGATTTAACAAGACAGATGGAGCTGCAGTCATCCTTTCTTCCGTTCTCCCATTCGACCTCCCGTTTTCCAACTTTCTCTCCCATCCCCAGAATCATGCTAAAGAGCTTATAGTTACATTTTCATAGTCATTACTCATAATGTTATCATTATTTTTATTTATTAAGAAGCCGTGTGCCTAAATTGTTCCACTTGCTGGAGTAGAAACAAAAGAATCAGTCCAGACACAATTTCTGTCCCAAAGGGGCTCAGAGTATAAGAGGAAGAGAGATCCTTGAGAAGCAGCGTGGCTCAGTGGTAAGAGCCCGGGCTTTGGAGTCAGAGGTCATGGGCTCAAATCTTGGCTCCGCCAGAGGCCATCTGTGTGACTTTGGACAAGTCACTCAACTTCTCTGTGCCTCAGTCACCTCATCTGTGAAATGGGGATAAAGACTGTGAGCACCCATGGGGCAGCATGAACACCTTGTAACATCCCCCGCGCTTAGAACAGTGCTTTCCACAGAGTAAGCGCTTAGTAAATGCTATTATTATTATTATTATTATTATTATCATTATTATTATCCTAGGGATGTTAAGCCCCTGCCCCTAGGTCACAAAGCAGGCCAGTAGCAGAGCTGGCATCAGGACTGAAGTCTCAATCAATCAATCAACCATATTTATTGAGCACTTACTCTGGGCCCAGCACTGTACAAAGCACTTGGATTCGTTCAATATAACAGAGTTGGTAGACATGTTCCCTACCCACGATGATCTTACAGTCTAGAGCGATTCTCATCCCTTTAGGCCATGATGAAATTAAAAAGAAAATGGTATTTGTTAAGAACTTGCTATGTGCCAATCACTGCTCTTGGGACAGTGGGGTAGATGCGAGGTCATCGGGTTGTCCTACGTGGGCTTCACAGTCTTAATCCCCATTTTACAGATGAGGTCATTGAGTCACGGAGTTGTTAAGTGGATCATCCAAGGTTACCCAGAAGATAAGTGGCAGAGCATGGCTTAGAACCGCCCCCAAACAGGATTGACTGTTTGAAGAAGTACTAAGCACATGGGAGAGTTCAGTTTACCAGAGTTGTTAAACGCATTCCCTGCCCACAGTGAGCTAACAGTCTACAGGGCCTCCCCTTCCTTTAGGGCCTACCCAAAACCGGATTGTCAATCCTATTTCCGTTTTAGCTGCCTCCCTCCCAGACGTTGACAATTCATCGACGTCCAGTGTTTTCTGTGAAACCTATTGGACAGCGAAGTATCTGGCTAGGTACAAGGGCAATTCCTTGGTCAAGTGGTGGGGTGAAAGGATTTGCACAAGGAAGGAGACATTTTGTTCCAGAGCAGAGGCCGGGCGAGTGATCCTTTTAGGATCCTACCCATGGCGGCCTTCATGTCCCGGTTCCTCAGGCTGTAGATGAGGGGGTTCAGGGCGGGGGGCACCACAGAGTAGAACACGGACACCAGCAGATCCACGATGGAGGGGGAGTCCGTGGGTGGCTTGAGGTAGGCAAATAGCGCCGCCGAGATGAAAACAGTGATGACGGCAAGGTGGGGCAGGCAGGTGGAGAAGGCTTTGGCTCGGCTCTCGGCGGCCGGCATCCTCAGTACAGCCTGGAAGATGCGTACGTACGAGAAGATGATGAGAATGAAGCTGGCCACGCCTAACACTACCCCAGTGGTGATGCTCACGTCGACGGCCACGTGGTCCTTGGAGCACGAGATCTTCAGCAGGGAGGGGACGTCACAGAAAAACTGTTGGACGATATTGGACCCACAGAAGGACAGGGAGAACGTGCCAGCTGAAAACATAACTGCAACCAGGCCCCCAGTGAGCCACGAAATGGCCACCATCTTCACACAGGCCACTGTGTTCATGACGACCTCGTAGCTCAGGGGGAGGCAGATGGCGGCATAGCGGTCATAGGACATCGCCGTGAGGAGGAACACCTCTGAGGCGGCAAACAGGACCACCGAGAGGACCTGGGTGACACAGTCTAGGAAGGAAATGGATCTACATTCTGTCAGGGAGTTGTGGATGGATTTGGGGACGGTGACGGAGATGTAGCAGAGGTCGAGGACGGACAGGTTCCTGAGGAAGAAGTACATGGGGGTGTGGAGGCGCCGGTCGAGGGCGGTGGCGGTGATGATGAGGAGATTCCCCGTCAGAGCCGCCAGGTAGACCAGGAGGAACAGCGCGGCCTGGAACAGCTGCAGCTCCCGGATCTCCGAGAATCCCAGGAGCAGGAATTCCCTCAGCTCCGTGTGGTTGACCATTTCTTCCTTGTGGGGAAATAGGAAATAGGGTCCTGTAGGATGGATGGAGGTGAAAATATTAAGTTATCCGAGCAGTGTGGTCTAGTGTTAGAACAGTTCTTGGCACAATGTAAGCGCTTAGCAAATGCCATCATTATTATTATCATTATTAGTGACTAGAGCACGGGCCTGGGAGTCAGAGGACCTGAGTTTTAATCCCGGTTCTGCTATTCGTCTGCTGTGTGACTTTGCACAAGTCACTTCAATTACCATCATTATTATTATCATTTTTATCGTGAAAACTGGAGGAGCTAGGGTTCAGCTGTAGTTGCAGCTTTCCTCGTTTTGGAGAAAAATTAAAGCTGCTGGGATTTTTCTCAAATATTTACCTTCCTGGGCTGCATTTCCCAATAGTCAATCCATCGATCAAGAAATAGTATTGATTGAATGGCTTTCATCTGTAGACGTCACGGTCTGGGTAGAGGGGAGCAGAGGAGAAAATGCAAAGGAGGAAAGAGTGGTATTCAATCCTCATTTAACAGCTGAGGTAACTGGGGTGCAGAGAATAATAATAATAATAATAATAATAATAATAATGGCATTTATTAAGCGCTTACTATGTGCAAAGCACTGTTCTAAGCGCTGGGGAGGGTACAAAGTGATCAGGGTGTCCCTTGTGGGGCTCACAGTTTTAATCCCCATTTTACAGTTGAGGTAACTGAGGCTCAGAGAATAATAACAATAATAGTAGTAATAATGACATTTATTAAGCGCTTACTATGTGCAAAGCACTGTTCGAAGGGCTGGGGAGGTTACAAGGTGATTAGGTTGTCCCACGGGGTGCTCACAGTCTTAATCCCCATTTTACAGATGAGGTAACTGAGGAAAAGTGAAGTTAAGGGACTTGCCCAATGTCACACAACTGACAATTGGTGGAGCCGGGATTTGAACCCATGAGCTCTGACTTCAAAGCCCGTGCTTTCTCTACTGAGCCACGCTGCTTCTCAAGTTAAGTGACTTGCCCAAAGTCACACAGCTGACAATTGGCAGAGTCGGGATTTGAACCCATGACCTCTGACTCCCAGGCCCGGGCTCTTTCCACTGACCCACGCTGCTTCTCCCACTCAGTCAATCAACGAGTCAATCAAGCAATGGTATTTATTGGCTATTTGCAGAGCACTGGACTAAATGATGGGGGGATTACAATTCAACAGAATTAGCAGACATGCTCCCTGCCCGCAAAGAGCTTGCAGTCTAGAGGGGGAGATAGACATTAATATAAATGAAGAAATGTGGTACAAGGCACCATATCACAGGCCACGGCACAATGGAGGCCAGGTTAAGACTTCATTCATTCAGTCAGTCATATTTATTTAGCAAGGGGGTAGAGCAGAGGGAGGGAGTTGGGTCGAAGGGGAGGGGAGGAAGAGCAGAGGAAAAGCGGGGCTCAGTCTGGGAGGCCTCCTGGAGGAGGTGAACTCTCAGAAGGGGTTTGAAGGGAGGAAGAGAGCTAGTTTGACGGATGTGTGGAGGGAGGGCATTCCGGGCCAGGGGAAGGATGTGGGCCGGGGATCGACGGCGGGATGGACAGGAACGGTGCCCCGTGAGGAGGTTAGCGGCAGAGGAGAGGAGGGTGTGGACGGGGCTGGAGAATGACAGAAGGGAGGTGAGGGAGGAGGGGGAGAGGTGATGGAGAGCCTTGAAGCCAAGCTGATGGAGAGCTTCTCAGGGCAGTGTCTCTGCAGCCTCCAAGGGCCCCTCAAAACTAACAAGCCTGGGAGAAGCAGCATGCCCTAATGGAAAGAGCCTGGGCCTGAAAGGAGCTCAGCCTCAAAGGAGCTGGGTTCTAATCCTGGTTCTGCCAATTGCTTTCTGTGTGAACTTGGATGAAACACTTAACTAATGTACTTGTAATCTACTCCAGCTCTTAGAAGATTAATAATAGGATAGTGGAACAGCCCAGAATGTAGATTAGTAGAATAGAACAGTAATTAGAATACTAATAGTAATATTATACCATACTAATGATGATGATGATGATATTTAAGTGCTTAATATAATAATAATAATGATGGTATTTATTAAGCGCTCACTATGTGCCAAGCACTGTTCTAAGCACTGAGGTAGATACTAGGTAATCAGATTGTCTCAGATGGGGCTCACAGTCTTAATCCCCATTTTACAGATGAGGGAACTGAGGCACAGATAACTAAAGTCACTTGCCCAAAGACACAGCTGACAAGTGGCAAAGCCGGGATTAGAACTCATAACCTCTGACTCTCAAGCCCGGGCTCTTTCCACTGAGACATGCTTACGATGTGCCAAGCACTGTTCTAAGCACTGAATAATGATATAGTAATGTTTATAATGATACCGTAACAAATAGAAGCAGCGTGGCTCAGTGGAAAGAGCCGGGGCTTGGGTGCCAGAGGTCGTGGATTATAATCCGGCTCCCACCACTTGTCAGCTGGTGTGACTCCTTGTGGGCAAGTCACTTCACTTCTCTATGTCTCAGTTCCCTCATCTCTAAAATGGAGATGAAGACTGTGAGCCCCAGGAGGGACAACCTGATCACCTTGTTTCTACCCCAGCGCTTAGAACAGCACTTAACAAATGCCATCATCATCATAAAAAAAACCTCTCCGTTCTTAGTCTCTGCTTCAGACCAGAACATCTCTCCCTAGCTTAGTCATCCCATGTCCTGAAAACAATACCCTGAGTGTGGTCTGATAGAAAGAGCTTCTACAGCCCTGCCCGCACCCTCCTCTCTTCTGCCCGCTAACCTCCTCACTGTACCTCATTCTCGCCTTTCCCGCCTGTCGACCCCCAGCCCACGTCCTCCCCCTTGGCCTGGAATGCCCTCCCTCCGCATATCCACCAAGCTAGCTGTCTTCCTCCCCTTTAAAGCCCTACTGAGAGCTCACCTCCTCCAGGGGCCTTCCCCAGACTTACCCTCCTTTTTCCTCTCCTCCTCCCCATCCCCCACGCCTTACCCTCCTTCCCCTCCTCCCCACAGCACCTGTATATATGTTTGTACAGATTTATTACTCTTATTTACTTGTACATATTTACTATTCTATTTATTTTGTTAATGATGTGCATCTAGCTTTATTTCTATTTATTCTGATGACTTGACACCTTTCCACATGTTTTCTTTTGTTGTCTGTCCCCCCTTCTAGACAGTGAGCCTGTTGATTGGTAGGGACCGTTTCTATATGTTGCCACCTTGTAGCATCCAAGCACTTAGTACAGTGATCAGCACACTCAGTCAAGCGCTCAATAAATACGATTGAATGAATGAATGAGTGAATGAAAAAGCACAATCCTGGCTCTGGCCCTCTTGTCCTGCTGTGTGATCTTGGGCAAGCTACTTTGCTTCTCTCAATTTCCTCAGACTTATTTTTAAATAAGGAAAATCAAGTTCACCTTCCACAGGGGTCTTTTTAGAATCAGGTCAAGAATGATATGAGAGAGCTTTGCTCACTCCCCTTAGACCGTCCAGTTCGTTGTGGATAGGGAATGTGTCCTAGAAGAAGCCAGTGTGGCTCAGTGGAAAGAGCCCAGGCTTGGGAGCCAGAGGTCGTGGTTCTAAATTCCCAGCTCCGCCACTTGTCAGCTGTGTGACTTTTGGGCAAGTCACTTCACCTTCTCTGGGCCTCAGTGACCTCATCTGTAAAATGGGGATAAGACTGTGAGCCCCCACGAGGGATAACCTGATCTCCTTGTATCCCCCAGCGTCTAAGAACAGTGCTTTGCACATAGTAAGAGCTTAACAATGCCAATCATCAATCATCATCAACATGCTTGGCATATAGTAAGGGCTTGAAAAATACCGTCTTCATTATTATTATTATTATACTTATACCCGAACTCTGTTATATCATATTCTTCCAGTTGCCTAATTCGGTGTTCTTTCACTCAAGTGCTCATTGATAGCACTGATTGATTGACTAATGCCCTTCCTTTCCTAAGTACAGTGTACGCTCCCTGGGGCAGGATCATGTCACACCAAGTCTATTACATTGAACTCCTCCAAATGCTTCATTCAGTGCTCTGCACACATGAGCGCTGGATAATACACTGATTCTTTCGACTAACGTCTGCCTCTAATTCTAGACCGTAAACTCGTTCATTCCTTCATTCAATCGTATTTATTCAGCGCTTACCGTGTGCAGTGCACTGGACTAAGAGCTTGGGGAAGTCCAGTTCGGCCCACAGATAAAGGACAATACCTATTCAACAACGGGCCTCACGGTCTAGAAGGAGGAGACAGACAACAAAACAAAACAAAACAAGGAGACAGGTAAAAACAAAAACAAGTAGCCAGGCAGCGGGCATTGTACGCTGTCCTTTCTCACCTCTGTACTAGTGTGCTCTCCAAGCGCCTTAATGCAGTGCTCTACACCCCAGTAAGCCCCCATTGATTGATGGATTCCCTCTTTATCTCTCACAATAACCCGGGTCTCAGCCACCTCACTCACGATCTCCAGAAAGTGCTCTAGATCTCTGATGGTCTTCACATCTGAGCCCAGAACCGGTGGCCGATACTCTCAGAACAATGTGCTGCAGAAACTGAGGTGCCGGTTTTATGAACTCTTGAAAAACGTACGACTCTCATCTTCTCCCATCCCCCGGGGATCCCTCCTGCTCGCAGAAGTTAGGATTCCCCAGTGGGCCCCTTACGGTCAACCTCTAGAAGCCAGAAAAATTGCATAAACTGAAGGGAAACATTGGTCCACCTAGATTTATCCGCCCTAGATTTACAATAATTATTAATATTATCATCATTACTGTTGTATTTGTGAGTGCTCACTAGATTGTTATGATATTTGCTTAGCACTCTGCTATTATTATGGTATAAATTAAGCACTCACTATATTATTATTATGACATTTGTTAAACCATTTACTCTCTTCTTATTATGGTATTTGTTAAGCACTAACCTACATTATCATTATGGCATTTGTTAATAATAAATAATAATAATGATGATGATGATGGCATTTGTTAAGCACTTACTATGTGTCAACGTTGTCCCACGTGGGGCTCGCTGCCTTAATCCCCCATTTTACAGATGAGGGAACTGAGGCACAGAAATTAAAACCTGTGAGCCCCGCAATGACACAGACCTGATCCCCCTTGCATCTCCCCCAGCGCTTAGAACAGTGCTTGGTACATAGTAAGTGCTTAACAAATACCAACATTATTGTTATTATTATTAATCCCCATTTTCCAGATGAGGTAACTGAGGCCCAGAGAAGTGAAGTGACTTGTCCAAAGTCACACAGCTGACATGTGGTGGAGACCGATTTAGAGCCCACGAACTCTGGCTCCCAAGCCCGGGTTCTTTCCACTGAGCCATGCTGCTTCTAAGCACTTACTCAATTATTATGGTATTTGGTGAGCGCTCACTATCTTATGGGGTTTGTTAAACACTCACTATAATATTATTATGGGATTTGTTAAGCACTAGCTGCATTATTATTTCAGTATTTGTTAAGCACTTGCTATATTATTATTATGGTATTCGTTAAGCCCTTACTATATAATTATTATGGCATTTATTAAGTTGTGCACTATATTATTATTATGGCATATGTTTAAGCACTTATTATATGGATATTATTGTGGCATTTAAGCGACTCGACTATATTATTATTATGGCATTTGGTAAGTACTTATTACATTATTATTATTATGGTATTTGTTAAGCACTCACTATCTTATGGGATTTGTTAAACACTCACTATATTATTATTATTATGGGATTTGTTAAGCAATTATATTATTATTATTATGGTATTTGTTAAACACTTACTACATTATTATTATGGCATTTATTAAGCACTCACTATATCATTATTGTGGCATTTGTTAAGCATTTACTATATTATTATTACGGTATTTGTTAAACATGCATTATATTATTACTATGGCATATGTTAAGCACTTACTATATCATTATTATTATTATTGTGGTATTTGTTAAGCATTCACTATGTTATTATTATTATGGCACTTGTTAAACACTCATTATATCCTTATTATGGCATATGTTAAGCACTTACTATATTATCATTGTGGTATTTATTAAGCACTCACTATCTTAAGGGATTTGTTAAACACTCACTATATTATTATTGTGGGATTTGTTAAGCACTCACTATATTATTATTTCAGTATTTTCTATGCACTTACTATATAATTCTTATGGTATTTTTTAAGAATTCACTATATTATTATTACAGCATTTGTTAAGCGCTATTTTGTATTACTGTATTTGTTAACCACTCACTATATTGAGAAGCAGCGTGGCTCAGTGGAAAGAGCCCGGGCTTGGGAGTCACAGGTCGTGGGTTCTAATACAGACCCCGCCATTTGTCAGCTGTGTGACCTTGGGCAAGTCACTTCACTTCTCTGGGCCTCAGGTCCCTCATCTGTCAAATGGAGATGAAGACTGTGAGCCCCATGTGAGACAACCTGATCACCTTGTATCCTCCCCAATGCTTAGAGCAGTGCTTTGCACATAGTAAGCGCTTAACAAATGCCATTATCATCATAATTATCATTATATTATTATGGCATTTATTAAGCACTCACTATATTATTATTGTGACAATTGTTAAGCATTTACTATATTATAATGGTATTTGTTAAGCACGCACTATATTATCATTATGGCATGTGTTAAGCACTTAATATATTATTATCATTGTGGTATTTGGTAAGCACTCACTATATTATTAATATGGCAATTATTAAGAATAATATATTCTTATTATGGCATTTGTTACGCAGTCACTATATTATTATTGCAGCATTTGTTAAGCACTCACTATATTATTATTGTGGCATTTGTTAAGCATTTACTATATTATTATTACGGCATTTGTTAAGCACGCATTATATTATTATTATGGCATATGTTAAGCACTTACTATATTATTATTATTATGGTATTTGTTAAGCACTCACTATATTATTGTTATGGCAATTGTTAAGCAATTATTATTGTTATTATGGCATTTGTTAAGCACTCACTATGTCATTATTATGGCATTTTTTAAGCACTTACTATATTCTTATTATTCTTGTTCTTATATTCTTATTATTGTTGTGGAATCTTCTTCGAGGATGTAGGACAACTATCACTCAATAAATGGTATCTACTAAGGAATTAAGTGCTTAGTACAGTGCTCTGCACATGGTCTCCACTCAACAAATAGCATTAATGATGATGATGATGATGCAGAGCACTGTACTAAGTGCTAGGGAGCATTCGATACAACAGAGTTGGTAGATGTGATTTCTGTCTACTTTTAGATTGTAATCTGCATGAGGGACAGGGACTGTGCTTAATTCCCAACCAATTCATTTATGATAATAATAATAATAACAATAATAATAATAATGACATTTGTTAAGCGCTTACTATGTGCAAAGCACTGTTCTAAGCGCTGGGGGGATACAAGGTGATCAGGTTGTCCCACATGGAGCTCACACTCTTTTTCTTTTCTCCCAGGTGTTTGGTTCTTCAGTCCCTGGAGGAAGAAGAGCAGGGACGAAGAATGGAGGTAGCGTTCGAGGACGTGGCCAACTTCCTGACCCGGAGGGAATGGGAGAGCTTGAGAAGCGCTCAGAGGAAGCTCTATACGACCGTCATGTTGGAGATCTACGGTCATCTACAGTCACTGGGAGCCGGGCGTCCAAAGCCTCAGTGTATCCGCAATCTGCAGAAGGGAGAAGGTCCGTGGATTCCCGAAACTCCGTCTCACCACAAGAGGACTTTCCCCAAAAAGGCCTGGACAGAAGAAATCAGGGAAGAGTGAACGCCCAGAACAGCGTTGACAAGATCCCGTGGGAACGATTCCCACCATCCTCAGAAGGGGAATATCCCTGGAAAATCAAAGGGGATCTTGGAGGAAGCAAGACCCACCGGTACAGAGGAGGGGGGAGCAGAAACTAGTGCCCACGGGAGAGGAGCCCTTTGAACGCCTTGAGTGTGAGAGTCAAGAAAGTGGCGTCGCACACACTGGAGAGGAGTGCTTCAAGTGTAATGTATGTGCCAAGCGCTTCAGAAAGAACAGACACCTCTCCGGCCACATGAGGGTGCACAGTGGAGAGAGACCCTTCCAATGTCTGGAGTGCCAGAAGAACTTTAAGACCAAAGGAAATCTTCGAGCACATATGTCAGTGCACACGGAGGAGACGCCCTTTGAATGTCTCGAGTGTGGGAAGACCTTCTGTGAGAAGTACACTGTGATGATGCATGAGAGGATTCACAAAGGCATCAAACCTTGTGTATGTCTCCAATGTGGGAGAAGATTCAGAGATAAGAAAGCTGTCACTGGCCATATGAGAGTCCACACTTATGAATCATCCTTCCAATGCCTGGAGTGCCAGAAGAACTTCAAGAGCAGAGAAATTCTTGGACGGCATAAGCGAGTGCACACAGGAGAGAAGCTCTTTGAATCCCAGACTGAGCCCCCTACTTCCTCTCCCCCTCCTCCCTGTCTCCATCTTCCCCGCCTTACCCTCTCCCCTCCCCACACCACCTGTATATATGTATATATGTTGGTATGTATTTATTACTCTATGTATTTGTTTTATTTATACATATATATTCTATTTATTTTATTTTGTTGATATGTTTTGTTTTGTTCTCTGTGTCCCACGTCTAGACTGTGAGCCCACCGTTGGGTAGGGACCGTCTCTATATGTTGCCAACTTGTACTTCCCAAGCGCTTAGTACAGTGCTCTGCACACAGTAACCGCTCAATAAATCCGATTGAATTAATGAATGAATGAATATTCCCCATTTACCAGATGAGGTAACTGAGGCCCAGAGAAGTGAAGTGACTTGCCCAAAGTCACACAGCTGACAGTTGGTGGAGCGAGGATTAGGACCTACGACCTCTGACTCCCAATTCCGGGCTTTTTCCAATGGGCCACACTGCTTCTCTTATTCATTCATTCATTCAATCGCATTTACTGAGCGCTTACTGTGTGAACAGCACTGTACTAAGCGCTTGGGAAGTACAAGTCTTTATTCAGTCATATTAAGTCAGCTCTTACCATGTGCAGAGCACTCCACTAAGCGCTTAGTACAGTGCTCTGCACCCAGTTAGCACTTAATGAATGCAATTACGACTTCTACTATGTACCTATCAGATGTACATAGTACCCATGTACCATGAGAAGCAGCGTGGCTCAGAAATATGGGGGTCCAGCAAAAAGATGCAGATGAATAATAAGAATAATAATTTAATAATTTTGGTACTTGTTAAGCGCTTACTATGTGCCAAGCACTGTTCTAAACGCTGAGTAGATACAAGTTAATCAGGTTGTCCCACATGGGGCTCACAGTCTTCATCCCCATTTTCAAGATGAGATAAATGAGGCCTAGAGAAGTGAAGAGACTTGCCCAAGGTCAAACAGCAGATTAGAACCTGGGCCTGGGACTCAGAAGGACCTTTGTTATAACCCCAGCCGCTACTTGGTGTTTATCCTATACAGACAACCACGGGTGGGCCCGCCACCTCCATGACCCGTATGCAACACCGGGGCGATGCCCGAGGTCAGGTCGGCCAAGAGGGTGGTAGCCCTGGTGGCCCTCTATGACCCCTTTTACGTGCGACCGTCCATCATGCTGAGTGTTAGATTCAACGTGAAAGAAAAATCTCCTCTGCTGGCAAACTGGCAAAGGGTGTTAGGGTTCACCTTTCCGGTCGTATGCCCATTTTTGATGATTCAGAGCGACCGGAGGAAAAGTGTAATCTGGAAAAAAGAATCACCTGATTCCAACATAGATTTTCCATAGATTCCCAGGGAAGCGGCCTGGCCTCCACTCCAATTAAGTCCCGCTCGGGTAAAGAGACCGGGTGTCTTGATCCAAGAAAGTCAAGAGAAGCAGTAAAGCCTAGTGGATAGAGTACGGAAGAACTTGGGTTCCAATCCCGGCTTCCCCACTCGTCTGTCTTGTGACCTTGGACAAGTCACTTCACTTCTCTGGGCCTCAGTTCCCTCATCTGTAAAATGGGGATTGTGATTTGAGCCATATGGGCCACATGGACCCGATCTAATCTGATTATCTTGTACTTTTCAAGCGCTTAGTACAGTTCTGTGCACACAGTAAGTGCTCAATCAATACGATTGAATGAATGAATGAATGAATGAACTTGTCTCTATCCAGCACTTAGTATCGTGCCGGACATATCATAGGTGCTTCCCAAAGGCCAGAAGAAAAAATTACAGTGGACTGATTGACTGATAAATCGAGTGTCTCACGTTGTGAATTAGACAAAGGTGAAACCATTCACAGTGGCTAAAGACTGTTGGTGAAAACAGGAACCTTTGGGACGCTGGGATGCAGATGCCGCTGTTTCCATGGGAACCCCGGGAGCCGGCACCAGCACTGATGCTGCAGGAACCGGGCTCTCGTCTCCCAGGAGCCTCGGGAACCATGTTAACAGAGGGTGTTTGGCTCGTTCATGTCACGAGGTTCCCTCGGCAGGGCCCCGAGCCAACCTCCACGGATAAAGCTCCTGCTTTATCTACTGCGACGAGGGCTCGTCTGGAGAGCTTCTCGGGGTCTGAAGCAGAGCAGAGAGGGATAGAGGGTTCCTCTCTGCTCCTTCCTGGCTGACAGAACCCATGTGTCTGAGGGAACAGAAGGGAACAGCCCAGCCCTGCAGAGGGCAGCGGCCCCCAGCCCCACGCTGCCCCAGTGAGAGTGACTGGGGATGAGTGGGATGGAGGCGCGGAGGAGGGCGAGGATGAGGATGGAAGAGATGGAGTCAGTCTGGGGCCGAAGTTGAGGTTCTGACCAGGGCCGCGGCGCCCAGCGGGGCACGGGTGCTAGCAGGAGGGGAGGGATTTTCCAGTTCAGTAACCCCCAACCATCACACCCCTCTCCTCCTTCCTCCTCACACCTCGCTACCATACCAACTACGAGCCGGGCTACAGTGCTCCAGGACAGCGCCAGCACGGTGGACAGTCACTTTGGCCTTCAAGCGTCCCAGAATCCCTTGCAAGTGTCAATGACAGGCAGGGCTGAGAGAGCGTGGCCAGCTTTGGACAACCACTACACTATCAGCAATTCCTCCCTGTAAGAGTTCTTCCCAAATGTTGGGAGAAGACTAATAGTGGGAAAGGCTGGAATCCCTGCCTTCAAGAACTTTCCAGCCTAATGGCCTAGGTTGACCGGTATAATTTATTGTCGATCGATTAATCTTGAATCATAATGATTGAGCGCTTATTGTGTGCATTAAGCACTTGGAAAGTAATAATAATGAGGGTGGTACTTGTTAAGCTCTTACTCTGTCCCATGGACTGTCCTAAGCGCTGGGGTAGATACACGTTAAGCAGGTTGGATACAGTCCTTGTTCCACATAGGGCTTACAGTCTTAACCCCAATTTTACGGATGAGGTAACTGTGGCTCAGAGAAGTTGAATGACCTGCCCATGGTCTCAGAGCAGACATGAAGCGGAGCTGGAATTAGAACCCAGGTCCTTCTGACTCCTTCTGATTCCCAGGCCCATGCTCTAACCTCTTTAGAACACTATTACAGCCACATTCCCTGCCCCTTCTAGAAGGAAAGAAAGAATGGAAAGATGAATATGCAATTACTGGGTGCCATTTTACAGATGAGTAAACTGAGGCCTGGAGAGCAAAGGAACAGAGGCAGGATTAGAACCCAAGTACTCTGACTCCCACTAAGCTATGCTTAGGATAGTACAATAGAACAGAGCTGGGACATGCGTATGCTCCCCTCAAGGAGTTCACAGTCAAGAAAAGAATTCCTGGGCCCATGCTTTTTCCACTAAATGAGGATGGAAATGAGTTGATTCGCGCTTGACGTAGGTGAAGTAGGTTTAGACGGCTGGGAAATGAATCGGGGAAGATAGTTGGGGGAGGGGGGATTTTAGCAGTGCTCAGAATTCGGAAAGAACTGTGCTCTCTCTGATTTTGAGCTGATAAGAGAGGGAGTTCCAGGCTAGGATGGAAACAGGAGAGTCGATGATGAGTAACAACTATAAAGTTGCTTTGAGAGCTAAGACGAGTTGAACGATGGAAAGGGGATAAAATGCAGTCATAGTGCGGAGAGCCTTCAAGCCGATTGTGAGTTTTTGTTCCTTGTGAAAAGACACAACTTGTCACGAGACTAGGCTGAGGAGAGGAGAGATGTAGGCTGGGCGTTGCTTTAGGAAAGAACTAGATGAATGATGAAGTATGCTTGTGTTTGTGTGAGTTCAAGTGGGAATGCAGGTATTGAGCAAATGAAATCAGTTTGAAGTATACGTGGGTTTTATTTTTGCTGTTTTTTTATGGTGTCGTTAACTGCTTCTTACATGCCAGGTACTGGGTTCGATACACGCTAATCAGGTTCGACATAGTCCATGGCCCTCATAGTGCTTTCAGTCATAATCCCCAATTTACAGATGAGGTAACTGAGGCACAGAGAAGGTAGGTGACTGGCCCCAGGCCATACAGCGGACGAAGGGTGGAGACAGGATTAGATTCCAGGTCCTTCTGTCTACCAGGCCTATTCTTTCTCCACTATATGGATGAATTTATGTACACTTCCCAAACGCTTAGTACAGTGCTCTGCACACAGTAAGCGCTTACCAAATACGATTGAATGAATGAAAGAATGAATGTAAAGACACTTCTTGTTAGACTCTAGAATCAGCAAAAAAATTTCACAGCAGTAATGAACGTATCTTTATGTTCTCTGACCTCTGCTATTCATTTTAAGTTCGGCCTCCTCAACCCAAAATAATTCTCTTGATATTGATTAAGTGCTTACTACGTGCCAAGCCAACTACTAAGTGCTGGGGGAGATTCAGGGCAACCTGGTATACACAAGTCCGTGTCCCACGAGGGATTCGCAGACTAAGTAGGAGGGAAACGGGTATCGAATCCTCATTTTACTAATGAGAAAACTGATGCTTTGAGAAATTGAGTCACCTTCCCATGGTTTTGCAGCAGAGAGCTGGTAGAGGTGGGATTAGAACCCAGGTCCTCTGACTCCCAGGACTGTGTTCATCTCAATACCACCCTGCTTCTACACAGTTCGAAGCTTGGTGCTTCCAATAGAATGGAAGCTACCTGGGGGCAGTGATCATATGTACTACTACCGTGTCCTCTGTAGGTACTCAATAAGTAGAATTGATTGATTTAGTCCTATTCCTTCACCCCCAACCTCAACGTCTCTAAATTGAAGTCTTCCCTCCCTCTTCCTGTGCAGGGAGTCGACATCATTCCCCAGAATTGTTAGTGTCTCCACGGTAAACTCAGAGATCATTTTGAATTCAATAACTGTCTCCTCTCCATAGAAATCACCATTAAGGGTCCCATCAGTTTCTTCACCCATCCCATCAATTGACTGGCTCTTCCCTCATCCATTGCAGAAAGTCAATGCTGTCTCCCCCAAATGCCCGACGTCCCCACGGTGTCAGATTTCCTCCTGCTGGGATTCTCAGAGGTCCGGGAGCTGCAGCTTGTCCAGGTCACGCTGTTCCTCCTGATCTACCTGGCGGCCCTGAAGCGGAACCTCCTTTTCATCGCCATCACGGTCCTCGACCTACACCTCCACACCCCCATGTAATTCTTCCTTAGGAACCTCTCCGTCCTCGACCTCTGTCTCATCACCATGATCGTCCCCAACTCCGTCCTCAACTCCTTGACCAACTGCAACTCCATCTCCTTCTTGGGCTGTGCCGCTCATGTCTTCTTGGTGGTCCTCTTTGCCGGAGGCGAGATTAGAACTCGCATTCTCTGGCTTTCAAGCCCGGGCTCTTGCCAATGAGGTATACTGTTTCTCATGCTGCTTCTCTGGGTTGATTTCCCCATGCTAGCCCGGGGCTTAGAGAGCTTTGCCAGTCCGGGGCTTAGGATGGATTTAGCCGCATTTATCATTCTCTCTTGATTCGCAATCAGAAGACGTCAGAAAATACAACTGATTAAGTGACAGATTGATTTTCTGAGGTCATGGACAAGTTATAACTCAGAGAAGCAGCATGGCCTAGTTGATAGAGCGTGTACCTGGGAGTCAGAATGACCTGGGTTCTCATCTTGGCTCTGCTATCTTTCTGCCGTTGGACCTTTGGCGAGTCTCTTCACTTCTCTGGGCTTCATTCCCCTCGTCTGGAAAATGGGGATTGAGACTGTGAGCTCCATGTGGGACAGAGACTGTGTCCAACTTGATTAGTTTGTATTGCATCCCTTTGCTTAGTCCAGTGCCTGGCACATAGGAAGCCCTTAACAAGTACCACTGAAGAAAAAAAGAAGCTGAAGCGCCCACCCGTTGACCCAGAGGGTCACTAACAGAGGGAACCGTTAGGATGTCATTGCCATGGGAACGCCATGCCATCACAGGACGCTCATCTCTGTGGGGATTCAAGGACTAAGGGGACGAGTCGCCACCATCTGGTCCTCCAGGGATCCCCCTCAGGACAGCGGTGGCTTTATCTAAGTGGACGGGGACCCGGCTTGGAAAGCACGTCTCAGTGTCCGCGGGAAAGCAGAGGGGTTGACGGCTCCTCGCCGTCACTCCGAGGCAGCGGCATCCAGGAGTCCGAGGAGAGAGGGGGGGACCGGACCAGTGCACAGCGGTCAGGGGTCCCCCATCCTCACGCTGCCCCGATGAGAGTGACTGAGGGTGGAGAGGGAAGGGGAGGGGTGGGGAGGGGCCGTCAGGCTAACCGATGTGAGTGTGAGGGTCACTCAGGGAAGACGTTCGTACCCGGGGTCCGGGGTGGAGTTGGAACCAGGACTGCGTACACAAGCAGAGAGAAAACATTTGCCCCTAAGGTAGCCCCCTGCCCCCCTCCATCCACCGCCCAAATCCCGGCTACCGTGGCTGCCGGGCCAGGGCGGTCAAGCGCTTCGTACAGTGCTCTGCACACAGTAAGCTCTCAATAAATGCAATTGACTGAATGAAGTAACGGCTTGGAGTCAGCCCCAGGCTGTGGTGACTTCAACCATCCGGGCAGGGACAATAAAGTATGACTGATACTGCAACAGCCAGATATTTTATCACCAATTACTCCTCACAGGTCTTCCCCAGACAAATCCTGGGCGGATGCAAGAGAGAAGAGGATGGAGCGTGAGCTGGAAGTCAGAGGCCTTGGGTTCTAATAATGGCAACCCGTCTTTTTCATTTTTAATTGTATTTGTTATGTGCTTACTATGTGTCAAACATTGTTCTAAGCAGTGAGCAAGTTAATCAGGTTGGACCCAATCTCAGAATCTCATGGGGCCCACACACTGAGCAGGAGGAAGAGCAGGAGAAATGAGAAACAGAGAAGGTAAGTGACTTGCCCAAGGTCACACAGCAATCAATTGGTAGAGCTTGAATTAGAACCCAGTCCCGTGCTTTTTCCACTGGGCCGGGCTGCTTCTCTTCTGGGTGATTTGGGGAAAGTTGATTCGCTTCTCTGTACCTCAGTTCCCTCATCTGTAAGATGGGGACTGAGACTGTGAGCCCTGTGCGGGACGGCGACTGTGAACCACGCAATTTTCTTGTATAAACACCAGATCTTAGTACAGTGCCTGGCACATAATGTGAGCGTAAGAAATGCTATAAAAAGAGAGGTATAAGGCCCGATCCTTTCCTTCAAAGACTTCCCAATCTAATAGGCTAGATAGGCAAAATTTCATTTATAACTAGTAGGTGAAAAGAATGGAACAGTGGATATATGGATGACAAGCAGTGTGGCTTAGTGGAAAGAGTGCAGACGTGGGGGTCAGAGGTCGTGGTTTCTAATCCCGACTCCACCACCTGTCAGCTGTGTGACTTTGGGCAAGTCATTTAACTTCTCTATGCCTCCGTTACCTCATCTGTAAAATAGGGATTAAGATTGTGAGCCCCACGTGGGATAATCCGATTACCTTCTATCCCCACAACGCTTAAAGTAGTGCTTGGCACATGGTAAGTGCTTAACAAATACTGTCGTTATTACTATTAGTGTTGATAATAATATTTTTGTGTGCTTAATGTGTGCAGAGCATAAACTGAGTGCTGAGGAGAGCAGCCTATGAAAGAGTTGGTAGACATGTTCCCTGCCTACAAGGACCTCACCGTCTAGGGGGAAAGCAGACATTAATCAGTCAACCGATCAGGGGGCATTTATTGAGCACATACTGTGTGCAGAGCACTGTACTAAATGCTTGGAGGAATACAATATGAAAGAGTTGGCAGAAATGTTTCCTCAAGGAGCTTACAATCTAGAGTAATGAACCTTACGTTCAGCATCAATATTCTGAGGGTCTGCGGATGACTTGAGTCTGGAGATGGTCACTGACAGATGGTGGAAAGAAGTGAAATGGCTAAATCCTCCTCGAGAAGGTGGAATTCCAGAGGGTTTTCGAGGGTGGGATATCTTTGGGCTGGGGAATTGAAAAGGGTGATTTTCCAAGCCAAAGGAAGGGTGGGAGCCAGAGGTAGGAGGAGGAAGCATTGAAAATGAGTCAGGGTAAGAAGGTTCATTTTGGAAGGTTGTTTGAAGACAGCGGATAATGCGAAGAGTTAGAACAGGTGGATGGCACTGAAGCCAGGGAAATCAATCCAACTACAATCCGTTATTCCACTACACTGTACGCTTGTTGTGGGCAGGGACTGCGACTGTTTATTATTCTATTGCACTCTCCCCAGCATTTAGTACAGTGCTCTGCACACAGTAAGCACTTAATAAATATTATTGAATGAGTTCATTTTCCACTTTATAGGACCTGCTGCAATCAGGTTCCCTGTGTTAGAAGGTGTGTGTGTGTGTGTGTGTGTGTGTGTGTGTGTGTGTTAGAAGGTGTGTGTGTGTGTGTGTGTGTGTGTGTTTGCGTGCAATGTACCGGGTACTGGAAGCAGCGAACAAGTTCAGGCAGCGGGGAGGGTTGAAGACAAAGGTAGAAAAAGATCTCCCTCCAGACTGTAAACTCTATGTGGGTAGGGGACGTGTCTGCCAACTCTGTTGGGGTGGCTGAGGGGGGACAATCTCAGGGATTCCCTTTAAATAGACCAAAATAATGTTACAATCTGGATCTTTCCTTATTCCTGCTGGATATGAAACTCAAAGATCATTTTGCATTCAGTAACTGTCTCCTTTCCATAGAGATTCACTAACAAATGTCTTGTCAGTTTCTTCAACTCTGTTGGATTGTCCTCTCCTTAACGCTTTAGTACAGTGCTCCGCACACAGTAAGCACTCAGGAAATACCATCGATTAAGCATTTCTCCCAGCCCTCTGCCAATCCCGAGGCAACGTATATAATTGGGATCCCACTCCAGACCCTTCCCTGTTTAACCAGACTTCATTTATTCAATCGTATTTATTGAGCGCTTACTGTGTGCAGAGCACAGTACTAAGCGTTTGGGAGGTACAAGTCACTCGGAAATTCATTTTCCTCGTTTAGAGACAGCTGAAATTGGATTCCCTGGACCCGCAGCTTTGTGTGTTTGTGTGTGTTTGTGTGTGTGTGTGCGAGTGTGTGCGCGCGTGTGTGTGTGTGCGTGTGCGCGCGCGCGCTCGTGTGCGCGTGTGAGCGTGGAAAGGTCAGGGTAGGAAAATCCCAAACTTTAGGGAAGAAGGATATCTGGGTAGGGAACGGGGGGAATGTTCTCCAACTCTCCCTACGGAACAGGTTTGGGGTTCAGGGAAGAGCCGAATGAGTGGCTAGTTACGTTTATGGCTGTATGCATCTACCAACCTGCTTGTATTGTACTCTCCCAAGTGATTAGCACAGTGCTCTGCACACTGCAAGTGCTCGATAAATACGATTGACTCTGTGTGACTGTCCTTCTGTGGGAGAACCCCCGTCTGTGAGTGAGCGGGAATACATGTAAGGGTATTATGCGTTTGGATACATGTATGTTGAGCTGTAATTTTGTGTGCGAAATGAATTTGTGCGCTCCAGGGTGCCTTATAGGGTTGGTATATCCTTGCCTTCCGTGTCCCCTGGAGCTCGATAAACACCGTTATTGCCATTATTAGTCAATCGGCTTAGTACAGTGCGCTGCACACACTAAGCGCTCAGTAAATACGATTGAATGAATGAATATTTGTTTAGATAAGAGCAGAGCTCTGTGTGTAGTATAATGTACTAAGTGCTTGGGAGAATGCAATGTAACAGACACACACCCCCACCCACAACGAGCTTACAGTCTCTGTACATATTTGTAATTTATTTTACATTAACATCTTTATCCCCCTTTAGACTGTAAGATTATTGAGGGGAGAAAACGTGTCTACCAACTCTGTTACTTTGTATTCTCCACTGCTCTGCACACAGCAAATGCTCAAAAATACGATTTCTAAACTGCTTGATTATTTGATACTACAACGTCTACTAGGGCTGCTTTTGCTGCTATTACTGCTATTATTACTGTGATTGCTTTCCCCTATTATACATTTGTCATCTTGTTGTCCCCACTTGGAGAATTATGATGTCAGTTCTCTTATGGAATTCCCTCCAAGTTACGTGAAAGTCATTTACCAAGTTTCTAGTTAATTTTGTAATTGATAACTCTTTTCAAATATACCTTCAGTAGCTACTCCGATATACTCATCGGCAAAATCCCTGTTGATTTCTTCAACTCATCAAGATCTTTGCCTGTGCAGGGAGTCATCATCACTTACCAATGACCAACATCTCCACGGTGAGGGAATTCCTCCTTCTGGGATTTTCTGAGGTCTGGGAGCTGCACCTGGTTCACGCCGCGCTGTTCCTCCTTGTCTACCTAGCAGCCCTGACGGGGAATCTCCTCATTGTTATCGTCACCGCTCTCGACCGGCGCCTCCACACCCCCATGTACTTCTTCCTCAGGAACCTGTCCGTCCTCTACCTCTGCCTCACCTCCGTCACCGTTCCCAACTCCATCCACAACACTCTGACCGACAAGAGATCGATCTCCCTAGTGGGCTGTGCTGTCCAGATCTTCTCCGTGGTCTGGGTTGCCAGCTCACACCTGTTCATCCTCACGGCCATGTCCTACGACCGTTATGCGACCATCTGCCTTCCCCTGAGCTACGAGGTCGTCATGGCTCGAGGGGCCTGTGGGAGGATGGCGGCCGTCTCGTTGCTTAGCGGGGACCTGCTTTGAATCTTGTTTTCAGCTTCAACTTTCTCCCTGTCCTTCTGTGGGTCCAACATCATCCAGCAGTTTTTTTTGTGACGTTCCCTCCCTACTGAAGATCACCTGCTACGAGGAGCACGTCGCCGTTGACAAGAGCGTCACCACCGGGATAGCGTTAGACATCGTCTGTTTCATTCTCATTATCATCTCGTACATGCACATCTTCCGGGCCGTGCTGAGGATGTCAGCCGCCGAGAGCCGGGCCAAAGCCTTCTCCACCTGCCTGCCCCACCTCGCCGTCATCACCGTTTTCTTCTTTGCGGGTGTATCTGTCCACATCAAGCCGCCCTCAGACTCCTCCTTCATCATGGGCCTTCTGGTGTCTGTGTTCTACACGGTGGTACTCCCCTCCCTGAACCCCGTCATCTACAGTCTGAGGAACCGGGACATGAAGGCTGCCATGGGCAGGATCCTAAAGATGTCACTCACCCAGCCTCTGCTCTGGAACAAAATGTCTCCTTCCTTATGCAAATAATCCCACACCACCACTTAACCAAGGAATTGCCACTGGACATAGCCAGATACTTAGCTGTTCACAGAAAACCCTAGAAATTGATGAATTGTCAAAGTCTAGAAGGGAGGCGGCTAAGACTCAAGTAGGAATGACAATCCAGTTTTGGGGAGGCATCATGGCCTAAAGGAAGGGGAGTCCCTGTAGACTGTAGGCCCATTGTGCACCGGGAATCCCTGTAGACTGTAGGCTCATTGTGCACCGGGAATGTGTTTAACAACTCTGTTAAACTGAACTCTCCCAAGTTCTTTGTACATTAAATTCAGTTTTTGGTGGCCGTTCTAATCCCTGCTCTGCCACTTGTCTTCTGCGTGACCTCGGGCTAGCCACTTAACTTCTCCGTGCCTCAGTTACCTCATCTGTAAAATGTGGATTGAGACTGTGAATCTCACGTGGGACAACACGGTTACCTTGTCTCTACCCCAGTGTATAGACGAGTGTTTGGCACATAGCAAGTGCATAACAAATATGATAATTAAAAAAAATTGATCATGGCCTAAAGAAATGGGAATCACTCTAGACTGTAAGCTCATTGTGGGCAGGGAATGTATCTACCAACTCCATTATATTGAACTTTCCCACGGTGTTGGGCCCATAGTAAGTGCTCAATAAATATCATTGATTGATTGAGACTTGATTTCTGCTGCAAGCTCTGCTACTGACTTTCTTTTTGACCTAGGGGCAGTGACTTAACATCCCTAGGATCTCTCTACCTCTTGTACTCTGAGCCCCTGTGGGACAGTAATTGTGTCTGAATTGATTTTTCCATCTATACTTACTCTCTTGGTGAACTCATTCTCTCTCACGGCTTCAACTATCATCTCTACGCTGATGACACCCAAATCTACATCTCCTCCAACGTTCTCTCTCCCTCCTTCCAGGCTCATATCTCCTCCTACCTTCCGGAAATCTCCATATGAATGTCTACCCGCCATCTGAAACTCAAAATATCCAAGAAAGAGCTCCTTATCTTCCCTCCCAAACCCTGTCCTCTTCTTGATTTTCCCGTCATTGTGGACGGCACTATCTGCCTTCCCGTCTCACAAGCCCAAAATCCTGGTGTCATCCTTGAGTCCACTCTCTCATTTCCTCCACACATCCAATCCGTCACCAAAACCTGCCGGTCCCACCTCCACAACACCGGAAAGATCGACCCTTTCCTCTCCATCCCAAGAATGTTGGTGCAATCTCTTATCCTATCCCGACTGCCTTACTGCAACACCCTCCTTTCTGATGTCCCATCCCCCGTCTCTCCCCGCTTTATTCTATACTTCACTCTGCTGCCCGGATTATCTTTCTACAGAAACGGTCTGGGCATGTCACTCCCCTCCTCAAAAATCGCCAGTGGTTGCCTATCAACCTTCAGATGAAGCAAAAACTCCTCACTATTGGCCTCAATACTCTCCATCACCTTCCCCCTCCTACCTCACCTCCCTTTTATCCTTCTACAGCCCAGCCCACACACTCAGCTCCTCTGCCGCTAACCTCCTCACTGTGCCTCGTTATCGCCTATCTCTCCCTCGAACCCTGGCGCACGTCGTACTCAGGTCTGGAATGGTCTCCCTCCACACATCCACCAAACTAGCTCTCTTCCTCCATTCAAAGCCCTACTGACAGCTCATCTCCTCCATGAGGCCTTCTCAGGCTGAACCCCCATTATCCTCTCCTCCTTCTCCCTTCCCTATCGCCCCCACTCCTTCCCTCTACCCTACTCCCTTCCCTTCCCCACAGCAGTTGTGTATATTCGTAAATAATTATTACTCTATTTTATTAATAATTTGTATATATCTATAATTCTATTTACTTTTATGCTATTGTCACCTGTCTACTTGTTCTGTTTTGCGATCAGTCTCCCCCTTCTAGACTATGAGCCCGTTGTTGAGTAGGTACTGTCTCTATATGTTGCAGAATTGTACTTTCCAAGCGCTTAGTACAGTGCTCTGCACACCGTAAGCACTCAATAAATTCGATTGAATGAATTAATTAATCAGTTTTTTTGTTTCTACTCCAGCGAGTGGAACGATTTAGGCACATAACCTCTTAATAAATACAATAATGATATCATTATTAGTAATTATTATGAAAATACAATTATATGCTCTTTAGCATGACTCTGGGGTGGGAATGAATATTGGACAATAATAATAATGACATTTGGTAAGCGCTTACTATGGGCCAAGCACTGTTATAAACGCTGGGGGATACAAGGTACTCAGGTTGTCCCACATGAGGCTCACAGTCTTAATCTCCATTTTACAGATGAGGGAACAGAGGCACAGAGAAGTTAAGTGACTTGCCCAAAGTCACACAGCTGACAAGTGGCAGAGCCAGGATTAGAAACCATGACTTCTGATTCCCAAGCCCTTGCTCTTTCCTCTGAGCCACTCTGCTTCTCTTGACATGAAGGCGAACAGGTTGCAATATAGTTCTGGTGTCTCAGTTCACTCATCTGTATAATGGGGATTGAGAAGTGAGCCTCACAGGGCACATGGATTCTGCCTAATATGATTATTTTGTAATTGCTCCAACACTTTCTATAGTGTCTGATAAATAGCAAGCACTTCACAAAAGCCATAAGAAAATGTTACAGTTGGCTGATTGACCGACAGATTGAGTGTCTCATATTGTGAATTAGACACAGGTGAAACCATACACAGTGGGTCAAGACTGTCGGTGAAAACAGGAACTTTTGGGAAGCTGGGATGCAGATGCAGCTGTTTCTATGGGAACCCCGAGCGCTGATACTGTAGGAACTGCGCTCTTGTCTCCCAGGAGCCTCGGGAACCACGTGACCTGTGGGTGCTTGCTTTATTCAGAGCGCGAGGTCCCTTGGCAGGGTCCTGAGGTATCCTTCGGGGATCCCCCTGGAAGCAGCTCCTGCTTTATGTATGGGGACGAGGGCCCACCTGGAAAGCTTCTCAGGGTCTGAGGAAGAGTGGAGAGGGATCGAGAGCTTCTCTCTGTTCTTTTCTGGATGACTGAACCCATGAGTATGAGGGGAAAGAGAGGACCAGCCCAGCCCTGCACGGGTCCCCAACCCCACTCTGCCGCGGTGAGAGTGACTGGGGGTGAGTGGGATGGAGGGGCGGGGAGGAGGGACGAGGATGAAGTTACAAGAGATGGAGCCAGTCTGGGGCCTAAGCTGAGGATCGGACCAGGGCCGGGGCCTCCGACGGGGCAGGGATGCTAGCAGTGGGGATGTACTTTCCATTTAAATAACCATCAACCGTCACACACCTCTCGTCCTTCCTCCTCAAACTTCGCTACCATGCTACCTAGCTACCACTCGCCAGGTTACGGTGCACCAGTACAGAGTCAGCACTGTGGACAGTGACTTTGGCCTTCAGTGGGCTCCAGAATCCCTGGCAGAGGGTCAATGACAGACAAGGCTGAGAAACAGCCACTGGCACTATCAGCAATTCCTCCCTGTAAGAGTTCTTCCCATTTGTTGGGAGATGGGAAATAGTGGGAAAGGTTGGAATCCTTGCCCTCATGGGCTTTCCAAACTACTGGGATAGGTTGACACAGTTTAATTTACTGTCATTCAATTAATTTTGAATCATATTGATTGAGCGCTTACTGTGTGCACTAAGTACTTAGAGAGTATTAAAATAATAGTAGTACTTGTTACACTTTTACTGTGTTCCCATCACTGTCCTACGCACTGCGGTAGATACAAGTTAAGCAAGTTGAATACAGTCCTTGAACCACATGGGGCTCAGAGTACTAACCCCCATTTTAGAGGTAGGTAACTGAGGCTCAGATAAGTTAATTGACTTGCTCATGATCACACAGCAGACATGTGGTGGAGCGGGAATTGGAACCCAGTTCCTTCTGACTCATTCTGACTCCAAAGCTCATGCTCTATCCACTTAATAACACCATATCAGGCACATTCCCTGCCTCTTCATTTATTCAATCATTCATCCATTCGATCGTATTTGTTCAGCGCTTACTGTGTGCAGAGCACTGTACTAAGCGCTTTGGAAGTACAAGTAGGCAACATATAGAGGCGGTCCCTACCCAACAGCGGGCTCACAGTCTAGAAGGGCGAGACAGACAACAAAAAAAAAACATATTAACAAAATAAAATAAATAGAATAAATATGTACAAATAAAATAAATAAATAGAGTAATAAATAACATCTATACATATATACAGGTGCTGTGGGGAGGGGAAGGAGGTAAGGTGGGGGGAAGGGCAGGGGGAGGAGGGGGAGAGAAAGGAGGGGCTCAGTCTGGGAAGGCCTCCTGGAGGAGGTGAGCTCTCAGTAGGGCTGTGAAGGGAGGAAGAGAGCTAGTTTGGCGGATTTGTGGAGGGAGGGCATTCCAGGCCAGGGGGAGGACGTGGGCCGGGGGTCGATGGCGGGACAGGCGAGAACGAGGCACAGTGAGGAGGTAAGCGGCAGAGGAGCAGAGGGTGCGGGCTGGGCTGTAGAAGGAAAGAAGGGAGGTGTGGTAGGAGGGGGCGAGGTGATGGAGAGCCTTGAAGTCGAGAGTGAGGAATTTTTGCTTGAGGCGTAGGTTGATTACTAGCCACTGGAGATTTTTGAGGATGGGAGAAACATGCCCAGAGCGTTTCTGCACAAAGACGATCCGGTCAGCAGCGTTAAGTATAGATTGAAGTGGGGAGAGACAGGAGGATGGGAGATCAGAGAGGAGGCTGATGCAGTAATCCAGTCGGGATAGGATGAGAAATTGAACCATCAAGGTAGCCGTTTGGATGGAGAGGAAAGGGCGGATCTTGGCCATGTTGCGGAGGTGAGACCGGCAGGTCTTGGTGATGGATTGGAGGTGAGGGGTGAACGAGAGAGCGGAGTCAAGGATGACACCAAAGTTGCGGGCTTGTGAGATGGGAAGGATGGTAGTGCCGTCAACAGTGATGGGAAAGTCAGGGAGAGGGCAGGGTTTGGGAGAGAAGATAAGGAGTTCAGTGTTGGACATATTGAGTTTTAGATGGAGGGCAGACATCCAGATGGAGATGTCTTGAAGGTAGAAGGAGATACGGGCCTGGAGGGAGGAGAGAGAGCAGGGGCAGAGATGTAGATTTGGGTATTATCAGCGTGGAGATGATAGTTGAAGCCGTGGGAGCGAATGAGGTCACCAAGGGAGTGAGTGTAGATAGAGAGCAGAAGGGGACCAAGAACTGACCCTTGAGGAATCCCTACAGTAGGGGGATGGGAGGGGAAGGAGGATCCCGCAAAAGAGACTGAGAATGAACAGTCGGAGAGATAAGAGGAGAACCAGGAGAGGACAGGGTTTGTGAAGCCAAGGTTGGATAGCGTGCTAAGGAGAAGGGGGTGGTCCACAGTGTCGAAGGCAGCTGAGGGATCGAGGATGATTAGGATAGAATACGTGCCGTTGGATTTGGCAAACAAGAGGTTACTGGTGACCTTTGAGAAGGCTGTTTCCGTGGAATGTAGGGGATGGAAGCCAGATTGGAGGGGGTCGAGGAGAGAGTTGGTGTTGAGGAATTCGAGGCAGCGCTTGTAGATGACTCGTTCAAGGTGTTTGGAAAGGATTGGTAGGAGGGAGATAGGGCGATAACTAAAAGGTGAGATGGGGTCGAGAGAGGGTTTTTTTAGGATGGAGGAGACGTGGGCATGTTTGAAGACAGAGGGGAAGGAAACAGTGAAGAGTGAGCGGTTGAAGAAGGAAGCTAAGGAGGGGAGGAGGGACAGAGCGAGAGATTTCATAAGATGATATGGAATGGGGTTGGAAGCACAGGTGGCAGGAGTAGCACTTGAGAGGAGGGAGGTGATCTCCTCTGAGGATACTGCTGGGAAGGATGGGAGAGTAGCGGAGAGCGTTGGGAACCGGGGGGTTGGAGAAGGGGGAGAGTGAATTTGGGGAGCTCAGACCTGATGGATTTAATTTTATTAATAAAGTAGGAGGCCAGATTGTTGGGGGTGAGGGAAGGAGGAAGGGGAGGAACCGGGGGCCTGAGAAGCGAGTTAAATGTACAGAAGAGCTGACGGGGATGATGGGCATAGGTGTCAATAAGGGAGGAGAAATAGCTTTGCCTGGCAGAGGAGAGGGCAGAGTTAAGGCAGGAAAGGATATACTTAAAGTGAACGAGGTTGGCATGGTGTTTAGACTTTTGCGAGCAGCGTTCAGCAGCTCGAGTATAAGAACGAAAGAGGCGGACAGTGGCAATGATCCAGGGCTGTGGATTAGTGGTACGAGAGCGGCGAAGGGAAAGGGGAGCGAGCGAACCGAGCTGAGTAGAGAGGGTAGAGCTGAGAGGAGTAATCTGATCATCAAGATTGGGTAGCGAGGAAAGGGAGGCGAGGTGGGTTGTGAGGCGCATAGAAAGGTGGATGGGTTCGAGAGAGCGAAGGTCTCAGTGAGGTAGTAATATAGATTTACAGGGGAGAGGAGTGTGAGTGAGGAGGAGGTGAGAAGGTTATGATCAGAGAAAGGGATTTCAAAGTTGGTGAGTGTGGAGATAGGGCAGCGGTAGGAGATGATGAGGTCGAGGGTGTGACCAGGTTGGTGAGTGGGCGAGGTGGGGTGGAGCAAGAGTTTGGCAGCATCAAGGAGAGATAGAAGGCGGGCGGCAGAGGAGTCGCCAGGGATATCCATGTGGATATTGAAGGCTCCGAGGATCAGAGTGGGCATGGAAAAGGAGAAAAGGAAGGTGAGAAAGGGGTCAAAATCGTTAAAGAATTTGGCTGTGGGGACGGGGGGGCGGTAGATGACGGCTACAAGAATCTGGAGGGGGTGGTAGAGGCGAATAATGTGGGTTTCAAAGAAGGGAAGGAAAGAGAAGGGAGAGGAGGGATAGTGTGAAAGCGACATTGGGGGCAAGAAGGAAACCGACACCTCCTTCTTTTTCGGTGAGTCTGGGGGAGAGGGAGAAGAAGAGGCCTCCACTGGAGAGAGCAGCAGAAGAGACCGTGTTGTCTCATGCAGCCATGTTTCAGTTAAGGAGAGGAGGAGTAGAGACCTGGAAAGGAATAGGTCCATGATGAAAGGGAGCTTACCTATAACGGAGCGGGGGTTTCAGAGGCCACACCTGGCAGCATCTATGTAGGGAGGGGAGGGAGGGGGTTAGGGTGAGAGGGGTAGGGAGGGTTTGGATTATGATGAGTTGCCGGAGGCCTGGGCGGGGAGAGTGGGTAGAGGGGTGGCGATGGGAAAGGAGAACTGGGATGGGGTGGTGGCGGGGAGGAGGTGAGGGAGGGGGCTGGGAGGGATGGGTTGAGAGTTGGCGCTGGTACAGAGGGATCCTGGGTATGGGGTGAAGGGGAGCGGTGTTGTTGGGGGAAATGGGGGGGAAAGGTGGGTGGGAGAGGGGAAGGGGAAGGTGAGAAATGGGAATGGCAGTTGGGAGCAAGGGAATTAATAGTTCCTGGTGAGGTCAGCAGGGAAAATGACAGCACAGCGGGAGGTTAACAATTGAAATGCAGAAGCAATAACACAGTAGCAATGATACAAGTAGGCAATGGCATCACAGAGGGTAGTTAACAATTAACATGCTATGGCAATAATAAAATAGCCAGATGATGATGTCACAGAGAGCAGGTAACAACTACTATGTGATGTCAAATAATAAGCAGATGATGACATCGCAGACAGCAGTTAACAATTAACATACAATGGCAGTAAAATAAGCAGGTGATGCCAGCATCGCGAGACGTTAGCAAGTAACATTAGATGGGAATAATAAAATAAGCAAACTATGACATTGCAGAGAAGAGTTAACAATTAACATGCAGAGCGACCATGAAGTGTCCATAGGTCAATCAAATCAGGTCAAAGAGGTTAATGGCAAGCAGAATCCCGTGGCTCTTGGCAAACCTGTCTCTGAGGTGGAGGAGGATGGGGTACTATGGTTGGCAGCTCTGGAAAAGGGTGGATCTGTTAAGGGGGTTCAGGTAGCGGAGATGCCTGGGGAGAGGGGTGAACAGCCTAATGGGAGGGCTGACTTGGTGATACTTGGTGAAAACAAGGGCCTTTTTCCGGGGAAGGGGAAGCCGGGGGTTGGGGTGAATCAGTCAGGTCCGGATCGGGAAGGGGTGTTGGGGAGCTCTTCAAGGATGGTCACAAGTGGTGGTGGGGGGGTGTGGAAGCAGGGGGACACAATGTTCCACGATCTAGCAGCGGGGACCCAATGTCCTGCGATCCCAGTTGGCTACTTGGACAGAGTGGAGGTGGCTTCTAGGGGTGAGTGTAGCGATGATGGGGGGGGGGGGGGCAGCCCAAGGGCCTCGGTGTGGTCGGACGGGGATGCAGATGCCCGGGTGGGGGAGCCGCCTGGACTCCGGCGGTGGGGCATAAGCACCGATTGCAGTCTGCTGGGGGACGGACAGACGGAGGGAGCGAGGATGGGGGAGCCCCTCCTCGCGGCGGCATCCGGAGGAAGGATCCTTCCTGTAGCAGCGGGGCCACGCGGTGTGATGGTGGGCGGGCCTCTCGGGAACGGAGTCCTGGGCTTCTATGGCGGCGCTCTGCGGAGAGGATCCTTCCGGGAGCAGCAAGGCCACGCGGTGTGATGGCGGGCGGGCCACTTGCGACCCTTCTAGAAGGAAAAAAAAGAATAGCAAGGTGAATATGCAATTATTGGGTGCCATTTTACAAATGAGAAAACTGAGGCCCAGGGAAGTGAAGTGACTTACCCATGGTCCCACATCAGCAAAGGGATAGAGGCAGGATTAGAACTCAAATGCTCTGACTCCCTCTTACCTATGCTTGAGAGAATACAATAGAACAGAGCTGGTAGATGTGTATGCTGTCCTCAGGGAGCTCACAGTCAAGAACAGAACTCCTGTGCCCATGCTTATTCCACTAAATGAGAATGGAAAGGAGTTGATTTGCACTTGAGTTAGGTGAAGTGCGTTTAGAGGGCTGGGAAATGAATCGGGGTAGCTGGTTAGAGGAGGGGGGATTTTTATCAGTGCTCAGAATTCGGAAGGAACTGTGCTCTCTCTGATTTTGAGTGGATAAGAGAGGGAGTTCCAGGCTAGGATGGAAACGATAGAGTAGATCGTGAGTAACAACTAGAAAGTTGTTTTGAGAGCTGAGAAGACGAGTTGAACGATGGAAAAGGGCTAAAGTGCAGTCATAGGTAATAAAGACTTCAAGTCGATTGTGAGTTTTGTTGCTCGTGAAAAGACACAACTTTTCCTGAGAGGAAGTTGAGGAGAGGAGAGATGTAGGCTGAGCGATGCTTTAGTAATGGACTAGATGAATGATGATGTATGCTTGTGTTTGTGTGTGTACAAGTGTGAATGCAGATATGTGAGCAAATTGAATCAGTTTGGAGTATATGGGCTTTTGTTTTTGTTTGTTTTATGGTATCATTAAGCGCTTATTATGTGCCAAGTATTCTACTAAACCCTGGGGTGGATACAAGCTAATCAGGTTGGACATAGTCCAGATTACATACAGTGCTCACAATTGTAATTCCTATTTTTCGGGTGAGGTACCTGAGGCCCAGAGAAGGTAAATGACTGGCCCCAAGTCACACAGCTGAAAAGGAGAGGAGACAGGATTAAAATCCAGGTCCTTCTGTCTACCAGGCCCATTCTCTCTCCACTAAATGGACGAATTTATGTGGAAAGGCACTTTTTGTTTAACTATAAAACCACCGAAAAAATTTCACAACAGTCATGTACATATTCATTCATTCATTCAATCGCATTTATTGAGCGCTTAGTATGTGCAGAGCACTGTATTAAGCGCTTGTGAAGTACAAGTCAGCAACATATAGAGACAGTCCCTACCCAATAACAAGCTCACAGTTTAGAAGGGGCAGACAGATAACAAAATAAAGCATGTAGACAGGTGTCAAAATCGTCAGGCCAAATAGAAGTATAGCTTAATAATAATAATTTCGTATTTGTTAAGCGCTTACTATGTGCAAAGCACTGTTATAAGCGCTGGGGAGGTTACAAGGTGATCAGGCTCTCCCACATGGGGCTTACAGACTTAATCCCCATTTTACAGATGGGATAACCGAGGCACAGAGAAGTTAAGTGACAATTTACAGGCCTGCTGTATGGCCTTGGTCCAGCCTCCTAACATATTTGGGTCTCTCTGTAAAATCGGGATTCAATATGCACTCTCTCTTTATCTTACAATCTGAGCCCCTGTGGGTCAGGAAACATATCCAATCTGATTAGTGTGTTTCTAGTACAGCACTTGTCAGTCTTTTGCAAATAAATTTTTTATAAATTCAGTAATGTTACTGTTGATACTACTACTGATAATAACAGTAATTCTATTAATTTGAAGATCACTCTTGGTGGTTATGAAAATCAGAACATCAGAGGGTAACAAAGAGAGAAAGGACACAATCATAGTAACTGTCCCCTACATTTGATTGCCTATTTACTTGATTTGATGTCTGTTTCCCCGCTTCTAGACTCTGATCCCATTATGGGCAGAGATTGTCTCTATTTGTTGCTGAATTGTACTTTCCAAGCGCTCGGTACAGTGTTCTGCATATAGTAAGCGCTCAATAAATACAATTGAATGAATGAATAAAGTTGTAATCAGGTTGGATACAGCCCTTGTTCACATGGGGCTCACAGTCTTAGTAAGGAGGGCATAGAATTTAATCCCCATTTTACAGATAAGGAGAGTGATGCACAGGAGAAGTGAAGTGACTTGTCCAAGGTCAACCATCTAGAATGTAGCTAAATGCTGGGGTAGATACAAGATGATCACATTGGATGCAGTCTCTGTCCGACATGGTACTCTCAGCCTCTCAGAGGGGGTAACTGAGGCACTGGGAAATGAAGTGACTTACCCAAGATCACACAGCAGATGAGTGGTGAAGTCGGGATTAGAACCCAGATTCTCTGACGCCCAGGCCTGGGCTCTTTCTACTAGGCAAAACTGCTTCATGTCTCCAGACACAAACTGAGCTTGCCAATCTGTCACTCCCTACCTCTGTGTTGAGAGCTCTGATTCTCCATTGGTTACTCTGAGAAACCATTCGTACTCCCTCAATGAGGATATGAGGGTATATTTTTGATATTGTAGTTGCTAAGCACTTACTTGGTGTCAAGCACTGTTGGAGTGAGAACCAGTACTGCATCTCCATTTTACAGCTGAGGAAACAGAGGCCCAGAGAAGTGAAGTGACTTGCCCATCGTCACCCGGCAAGCATTCGGGAGAACTGGGACTATCATGCCCAGGTTCTTTCCACTAAAGCATGCTGCTTCCCGTATTCAGAAGCATATCTCTCTCTCCCTGTCTCTCTCTCTTTGGATACTGGCATTGTTTTCATGGGAACATCACAGGACAGGACCGTTGCTGCAGCTGAGAGTGCCAGGTCCTCATATTCAGAGAGTTCTTACGTCGCGTGGCCCACGAGGCCCCTCCAAAGGAGCCCAGACCGGTCCTCCAGGGATCCCCCTCGGAGCAGTGACTGCTTTATCTGTGGGGCCGGGGCCTGCCTGGAGAGCAGGAAAGCATCCATGGGAGAACAGAGAGTAACTGAGGGTTCCTGGCTGTCCCTTTGTGGCTGATCGAACCCAGGAATGCGAGGAGAAAGAAGATACTAGCCCAGTCCAGGGAAGGTCAGTGCCCCTTTCCAGCCCTAGCTGTCCTGGTGAGAGTGAGCAGAGGTGGAGAGAGGCAGTATGGCAGGATGAAGCCAGAGATAGAGCCTTCTGGGAAGATTCTAGCATTCGGAGAGCAGGTTAGAGTTCATTCATTCATTCAATCGTATTTATTGACCGCTTACTGTGCGCAGAGTACTGTACTAAGCGCTTGGAAAGTACAATTCATCAACGAATAGAGACATTTCCTATCCACAACGGGTTCACAATCTAGAAGGGGAACGATACCAATTCAGATTAAGAGCATACCCCAAACAGGGCAGGCTTGTTGGAGGGGAATGGCGTGCCAGCAATAATGAATAGTAAATAATGTTGGTACATGTTAAGCCCTTACTGTGTGCCAAGCACTGTTCTAAGCTCTGGGTTAGATACAAATTAATCAGTTTGGACACAGACCCCGTCCATCATGGGGCTTACACTCTTATCCCCATTTTACAGATGAGGTAACCGAGGTACAGGGAAGTGAAGTGACTTGCACAAAGTCACATAACAGACTTGTGAGGGAGCAGGGATTAGAACCCACATCCTTCTGACTCCCAGGCCCGTGCCCTATCCACCAGTGGCCCCATCACAGACACTGCTCTCCTCCCGCCAGCATTCCTATCCTGGCTACCATGGTAACTCCCCACAAGGCTAGGATGTTACAAACGAGTATCGGCACAATGCTACAGTCACTTCGGCTGTCAGTGGTTCCTGTATATCAAAAACGATTTCAGCGGGAACTTGATTGTCGGGATGAGACAGCGTGACTGATTCTGGAAAAAACCCTGGTACCATTATCAATTCTTCTGATCGGAAATTTTCCTACAAATCAGTGCCTTACCGTGTCAGGAGAGTTTGCCTACACGAATGAAGCTTAGAGCTATGCCTTTGAGATATACACTCGCTAGGGTTACCCATAATGGAAAGGTCTCAGCGGAAGCATCAAAGTTGATTTACCTGTGCTGTTCAGCTGCGGCATGGGAAAGAGCCAAAGGCAGATGTACAAATGATAAAACTGTGAATCAAGGACAACGACATATTCAGGTTTTCACTGTACGGAAGGAGGATTTATGGATAAACTGTCAGCAGTCATTCTGGTATGTGTAACCATAGAGTTTTCTTGGTAAACATAAAGAAATCGTTTACCATTGCCTTCGTCTATGCAGGAAAACTGAGTCTACACCCGCGAATCTCTCCTATGCCTTTGCTGCCCAGCACAGGTGAGTGTTGACTTGTAGCAGATTGCCTTCCACTCGTTAACCACTGGCCAGGTTAGAAAAGGAATGGGTAGGACTCTGTCTGACTTTTCCTCCCCTAGCCGATACAGGTAGAGTACTGGAAACTCTCCAAGTGCGATCCTGAGAGGGACTGAGGATATTAACTTAAGTATAAAATCACCTATAGACTATTAGCTCATCGTAGGCAGGGAACGTACCTACTAACTCCATTATGTTAGACTCTCCCGAGTATTTAGTGCAATGTTTTGCATATAGTAACCGCTCAATAAATATGGTGATTGACCTACAACACTTCACAGAAATTCATCTCTTTATGCTCTCTGGTAGTCTCCTATCTGCAATTTATTTTAGGTCTCTGTCTCCCCAAATATTAATAATGCTTGTGTCTCATGTTAAATGCCAATTATACACCGAGAACAGTAGTATGTACAGGGATAGATGCACAGTAGTCGAGTAGGACACGGTCTCTAATCCACACGGGGCTCACAGTCTCAGTAGCAGGGAGACCAGGACTTGAATTTCCATTTTATAAATGAGGAATCTTGGGCTCAGTGAAGTTAAGTATGCTGCCCAAGGTCTCACAGCAGGCAACTGGTAGGGCCAGAATTAGAACCCAAGTCCTCCGACTCGAAAGATTGTGCTCCTTCCACTACACTATACCACTCCTACAAGACTGTGAGCTTGGAAGTCCTTGACAGCAGGGATCATTTGTACTAATACTATTGAACTCTGTAGGTACTCAGAACGTACAAATGATTGATTTACTCCTACGGGAATTAATGTTGATTGATTTATCGTCGCCATCAAGGTCTGTAAACTAAAGTCTTCCCTCTTCTTGTGCAGGGAGTTGACATCATCCCCGAGAAATGTCTAACATCTCTAGTGTGAGGAAATTCTGCCCGCTGGGATTTTCGGAGCTCCGGGAGCTGCACCTGGTCCACGCCGTGATGTTCCTCCTGGTCTACCTGGCGACCTGGCGACCCGGACGGGGAATCTCCTTATCGTCCCTGTCACTGCCCTCGACTGGAGCCTCCACAACGCCCATGTACTTCCTCCTCATTAACCTGTCCCTCATCGACCTCTGCCTCATCTCTGTCACCGTCCCCAAATCTGTCACCATCTCCTTGACTAACTGCTTCTCCTTCCTGAGCTGTACCATTCAGTTCTTCCTGGTGATCCTGTTTGCTGCCTCGGAGTTTTCCGTCCTCATGGCGAGGTCCTACGACCGCCATGCCGCCATCTGCCTCTCCCTGCGCTACAAGGTCGTCATGAAACCAGGGGATTAAGGGAAGACGGCAGTCTCCTCCTGGCTCAGCAGAGGGCTGTTCGGGGTCTTGTTTTCAGCTTCGACCTCCTCCATGTCCTTCTGCGGGCCCAACGTAGTCCAGCATATCTTCTGTGACATCCCCTCCCTGCTGAAGATCACCTGCTCTGAAGGCCACTCTACCAACAATGTGAGCGTGACCTTTGATCTACTCATAGGTGCCTTAGGCTCCATTTCTACTGTCGCTCGTAACTTCCGGGATGTTCTGACGACTGTGGGCCGGGCCAAAGCCTTCTCCACCTGCCTGCCCCAATCTCATCGTCATCACCGTCTTCCTCTGCACAGGCATGTTCGGCTATCTCAAGCCGCCCTCACACTCTCATGCCCCCGGCCCTGAACCTCCTCATTTACAGCCTGAGGAACCGGGACTTGAAAGCTGCTCTGTGGACAGTCTTAAAAAGGAGATTCCCAGAGACTGCTATATGTCGAAATGCCGTTTCCCTGTGATTATATTCAATCCATCAGTCAATCAATCATATTGACTACAGGAGTGAAGCTTGGTGTCTGGGTTGTAGTAGGAGAGCAGCTAGGGGAGGTAGGAGGCGGTAAGTTATTGAGTGTTTTAAAGCCAGTAGTGAGGAGTTTCCGTTTGATACGGAGGTGCATGGGTAAACCCTGGAGGTTTGCGAGGAGTGGAAAACATGGACTGAATGTTTTTATTAAAAAAATGATCCGGACAGCAGAGTGGAGAATGGACTGGAGTGGGGAAAGGCAGGAGGCATAGGAGGTCAGCAAGAAGACTGATAACGTGATCAAGGTGGGCTAGAATTAGGGATTGGATTAACGTGGTAGCAGTTCGGATGGATGGCCACCGCGTGGCCCCGGCTGCTCCCGGAAGGATACTCTCCTCAGAGCGCCGATATAGAAGACTTTGACTCCGTTCCCGAGAGGCCCGCCCGCCATCACACTGCGTGGCCTTGCTACTCCCGGAAGGATCCCCTCCTCAGAGCGCCCCCATAGACGCCCCCTGCTTCCACCCTCACTCACCGCTTAAGCGACCATCCTTAAAGAGCCCTGCAATACCTCCCTTCCCGCTTCGGACCTGACTGATTCTCCGCCCAACCCCTCACCTCTTCTCCCCTGGGAAAAAGGCCCTTGTTATCACCAAGTTACATTAACGACAACCTCATTAGCCCCTACTCAGCCCTCCAATGCTATTTGGCTGTTCACTCCTCTCCCAAGGCATCTCCGCTCCCTTACCCCCTTAACAGTTCCACGCTACTGCCTATTTTAGTATTGCCATAGCATATTAATCGTTAACTAGCCTCTGAGATGCCATCGCCTACTTATATCACTGCTACTGTTTTATCGCTTCTGCATTTCAATTGTTAACCTCCCGCTGTGCTGTCATTTACCCTGCTGACCTCACCAGGAACTATTAATTCCTTGGCTGCCAACTGCTATTCCCCTTCCTCATCTTCCCCTTCCTCTCTCCCACTCAGATTTTTCCCTCCATTTCCCCCACCACCACCGCTCCCCCTCACCCCATACCCAGGATCCCTCTGTACTAGCGCCAACCCTCAACTCCTCCCTCCCAGCCCCCTCCCACCCTTCCTCCCCGCCCCCACCCCATCCCAGTTCTCCTTTCCAAACGCCACCCCTCTTCCCACTCTCCCCACCTGGGCCCCTACCAACTCATCCCAATCCAAACCCTCCCCACCCCTAGCACTCTCCCCCTTTCCCCTCCCTCCACAGCTGCTGCCACTTGTGGCCTCTGGAACCCCCGCTCAGTTAAAAGTACGATCCCTTTCATCCTGGACCTATTCCTTTCCAGCTCTCTACTCCTCCTCGCCCTAACTGAAACATGGCTGTCTCCGGACGACACGGTCTCTTCTGCTGCTCTCTCCAGTGGAGGCCTCTTCTTCCCCCACTCCCCCAGACTCACCGGAAAAGGAGGAGGTGTCGGTTTCCTTCTCGCCCCACAATGTCGCTTTCGCACTACACCTCCTCTCCCTTCCCTTCCCTTCCCTTCCTTTGAAGCCCACATTATTCGCCTCTATGACCCCCTCCAGATTATTGTAGCCTTCATCTACCGCCTCCAGATTCTTTGACGATTTTTACCCCTTTTTCACCTTCCTTCTCTCCTTTTCCATGCCCACTCTGATCCTAGGAGACTTCAACATCAACATGGAAATACCTGGCGACTCCTCTGCTGCCCGCCTTCTATCTCTCCTTGACGCTGCCAAACTCTTCCACCACCCCTCCTCGCCCACTCAACAACTTGGTCACACTCTCGAACTCATCATCACCTACCGCTGCACTATCTCCACAATCAACAACTCGGAAATCACTTTCTCTGATCATAACCTTCTCACCAGCCTCCTCACTCACACTCCTCTCCCCTGTAAATCCATATTACGTCCTCACAGAAACCTCCGCTTTCTTGACCCCAACCATCTTTCTGAGCGCCTCACATCCCACCTCGCCTTCCTTTCCTCTCTACCCAATCTTGATGATCAGATTACTCCTCTCAACTTCACCCTCTCTACTCAGCTCGACTCGCTTGCTCCCCTTTCCCTTCGCCGCTCTCGTACCACTAAATCATAGCCCTGGAGCGCTGCCACTGTCCGCCTCCTTCACTTTTATGCTCGAGCTGCTGAATGCTGCTCGCAAAAGTCTAAACACCATGCCAACCTCGTTCACTTCAGGTTTATCCTTTCCTGCCTTACCTCTGCCCTCTCCTCTGCCAGATAAAACTATTTCTCCTCCCTTATTGACACCCATGCCCATTATCCACAGAGGAGAACTCCTCCCTCCTCTCAAATGTTACTCAGGACACCTGTGTTTCTGACCCCATTCCCTCTCATTTTATGAAATCTCTCGCTCTGTCCCTCCTCCCCTCCTTACCTTCCATCTTCAAATGGCTCACTCCCCACTGATTCCTTCCCCTCTACCTTCAAACATGCCCACGTTTCCCCCAACCTAAAAAACCCTCTCTCGACCCCACCATACCTTCTAGTTATAGCCCTATCTCCCCCCTACCATTCCTTTCTAAACTCCTTGATCGAGGCGTCTACACACGCTGCCTCGAATTCCTCAACGCCAAGTCTCTCCTCGACACCCTCCAATCTGGCCTCCGTCCCCTACATTCCACGGAAACAGCCCTCTGAAAGTCACCAATGACCACATGCTTGCCACATCCAACGGTATCCATTCTATCCTAATCATCCTCAATCCCTCAGCTGCCGTCGACACTGTGGACCACCCCTTTCTCCTTAACACACTATCCAACCTTGGCTTCACAGACTCTGTCCTCTCCTGGTTCTCCTCTTATCTCTCAGGCAGTTCATTCTCAGTCTCTTAGGCGGGCGATTCCTCCCCCTCCCATCCCCTTACTGTAGGTATTTTTCAGGGGTCAGTTCTCGCTCCCTTTCTGTTCTCTATCTACACTCACTCCCTTGGTGAACTCATTCGCTCCCGCGGCTTCAACTATTATCTCTACGCTGATGACACCCAAATCTACATCCTTGCCCCTGCTCTCTCTCCCTCCCTTCAGGCTCGCATCTCCTCCTGCCTTCAGGACATCTCCATCTGGATGTCTGCCCGCCATGTAAAGCTCAACATGTCCAAGACTGAACTCCTTGTCTTCCCTCCCAAACCCTGCCCTCTCCCGGACTTTCCCATTACGGTTGACGGCACTACCATCCTTCCAGTCTCACATGCCCGCAACCTTGGTGTCATCCTCGACTCTGCTCTCTCGTTCATCCCTCACATCCAATCCGTCACCAAAACCTGCTGGTCTCACCTCTGCAACATTGCCCAGATCCGCCCTTTCCTCCCCATCCAAACCGCTACACTGCTCGTTCAATCTCTCATCCTATCCCGACTGGATTACTGCATCAGCCTCCTTTCCTATTTCCCACCCTTCTGTCTCTCCCCACTTCACCCCATATTTTACGCCCCTGCCCGGATCGTCTTTGTGCAGAAACGCTCTGGGCATGTTACTCCCCTCCTCAAAACTCTCCAGAGGCTACCAATCAACGTACGCATCAGGCAAAAACTCCTCACCCTCGGCTTCAAGGCTCTCCATCACCTCCCCCCCTCCTACCTCACTGCCCTTCTCTCCTTCTACAGCCCAGCCCTCACCCTCCGCTCCTCCCCCGTTAATCTCCTCATCGTGCCTCGTTCTCGCCTGTACCGCCGTCGTCCCCCGGTCCACGTCATCCCCCTGGCCTGGAATGCCCTCCTTCCTCATATCCACCCAGCTAGCTCTCTTCCTCCCTTCTAAGCCCTACTGAGAGCTCAACTCCTCCAGAAGGCCTTCCCAGACTTTGCCCCCTCCTTCTTCCCCCCCTCCTCCCCCTTCCCATCCCCTCTTCCTTACCTCCTTCCCCTCCTCACAGCACCTCTTTATATGTATATATGTTTGTACGTATTTATTGCTCTATTTATTTATTTATTTTATTTGTACATATTTATTCTATTTATTTTATTTTGTTAATATGTTTTTTTTGTTGTCTGTCTCCTACTTCTGGACTGTGAGCCCGCTGTTGTGTAGGGACCGTCTCCATATGTTGCCAACTTGTACTTCCCAAGCACTTAGTACAGTGCTCTGCACACAGTAAGCGCTCAATAAATACGATTGAATGAATCAAGGAATGAATGGAGAGGAAAGGACAGATTTTAGCCATGGTGTGAAGGTGCAACCGACAGGATTTATTGATGGATTGAATTTGTGGGTTGAAAGAGAGAGAGGAGTCGAGGATAATGCCAAAGTTATGACCATATTAGACTGGACGAATGGTGGGTAGTCAGTGGTGTTGGGAAAATCAAGGAGAAGACAGGGTCTGGAGGGGAGATAAAGAAAAGATTTGGTAGGCACGTTTCCTGCCCACGAGGAGATTACCGTATAGAGGGGATTGATCATGCCACTGGAAGCCATGACATTTCAGTTCTAATGCCTACCCTTCCATTTGCCAGCTGTGTGACCTTGGGTGACCAACCTAGACTCTCTGAGGCTCTGTAACATGAGGATTTGATACATGCTTTCTCTTTCTCTCACATTCTGAGCCTCTTATATCCAGGGATATTTTGTCTGAGCTAATCATTTTGTTTCTACTCAACACTTGTTACATGTAAACTGTTAATAAAGACTATAATGATACTGTTGATAATCATGATTATGATAATTAATTATAATTATGTTCAGAAGCCCACGAATTTATACTTCCTAGATTAGGTCCAGCTACCCCCTGCAGAGTCTTCCAACAGCATATTTAGAGGGATCTTGTAATTGCTTTCAAGGGTATCTTCCAGGTGGGTTAATAATAATCAACACCATCATCATAATTATTATGGTATTTGTTAAGTGCTTTCTTTGTGCCAGGCACTGTACTAAGCACTGGGGTGGATACAAGCAAATCTATTTGGGCACAATCCCCTGTCACACGTGGGGCTCACGGTGTCAATCCCCATTTTACAGATGAGGTAACTGATGGCCAAGAAGTGAAGGGACCTGCCCAAGATCACACAGCAGACTAGTGGCAAAGCCGGTATTAGAATCCGGATGGACAGACAACAATGATTCCTTGCATTGCTTTGATTTTTGCTAAAGTATTGGGGGTAGTAAGGATAGCCATTCACCCATGGACTCCCAATCTAATATCCAAGACTTTTCAGCCTCCCAACTGTCCCAGGCCTTGGTGATTTTATGCAGTGGGCTGACCAAATATTCTATTTGCTGGTCTTCTAGACTGCTAGTTTTTCATGGGCAGGGAACATGATGGCTGATTTTGTTGTATTGTACTCTCCCAAGATTTTAGTACAGTGCTCTGCACATAGTAAGTGCTCAATAAATACTTTTGACTGAAGATGATGTTGATGATATTAATAAAATGTATATAAAATTAATAGAAATGGCTTAGGAGTCAGTCAATCATATTTATTGATTGATTACAGTATGCAGAGTACTGTACTAAACACTTGGTATAGTATAACGTTACAACAGACACACTCTCTGCCCACTGTGAGCTTACAGTCCGGCGTGGGAGACAGGCATTTACATGAATAAATATATTACGGATATGGACATAAGTGTCGTGAGTTTGGGAGGGGAATGAATAAAGACAGCAAGTTAGGACGACGTAGAAGGGAGTGGAAGAAAAGTAAAAGATGACTTAGGGAAGGCCTCTTGGTGGAGATGTCTTTCAGTAACACTTGAAGAGGTGGAGAACATGATGCATTCTTAGGGTAGGTACGACCATTGGAAGAAGGGAGGCAAAGATGGATACAGATCCCATTCAACTGCTCAGATCCATCCAGTAGTCCATCACTGCAATTGATTGACCACATTTGTGTGCCAAGTGCGGTAGCCAGCTTTTTGGAGACTTCGTGACCTGTCCCACTCAGAAGACCAAGTGGAGAGGGAGGTAAGGGCCCCTCAGACCCACGCTGCCCCAGTCAGAGTGACTTTGGTGGAGGGCGGGGTGGAAGGACAGGGAGGACAACGAGGTGGATGGTAGAGTCGGATCTAGTCTTGGGAGATACTCGCACTCGGGACCTATGTTGGGGTTCAGATCAGGGGCTGCATCCCCCTACCGGGCAGGGGGCTTGCCGGAGGGAGGCGTTGTCCACTGCAATAACTCCAACCATCACAAGCCCCTTCATCCTGATTGGCTTGTATTCACCACAGTGATTAGTACAGTGCCTGGCACATAGTAAGAGTTTAACAAATATCATTATTATTATTAGTAGTAATAATAGTAGCAGTATTATCATTATTCTTATCCACTGCGCAGCCACGTCTACCAGGCAGCCGTCTGCCGGGTTTTGGCTCTGTGGCACAGCCTTGGCAGTTTGGATGAGCCTACAATCAACCCAGGTGCTCTGACAGTGCTCTGCACACAATAGGCCCTCAGTAAAATGAATGAATGAATGACTCAGGCCCATGCTCTTTCCACTAGATCATACTACTTCGCTTCACAAGTCACAGCACTGATAACCCGTTCACTCTCAGAAAGGAAAATTAGCAAGTCGGATGGTTAAACTTTATTCAGAAGAAGACATCGATACTAAGAAATGCAACACAAGGAGGGAATTTTTCCACAACACGTGAGACTGATAGATTTTGGAGAGCTTCAATGGTCCTGGAAGAAAAAATAGTTTTGTTAATTATGAAGGTTAAATGACTTTCCCAAGAGAAGCAGCGTGGATAAGTGGATAGATGTTAGGCCTGGGAGTCAGAAGAACCTGGGTAATAATCCCGGCTCCACCAATTTTCTTATGACTTTTCCGATGGCGGCCTTCGTGTCCCGGTTCCTCAGGATGTAGATGAGGGGGTTCACGACAGGGGGTACCACTGCATAGAACATGGACACCAGCAGGTCCAGCATCGAGGAGGAGTCTGAGGCTTAAGATGGGCGGTGATGGCTTTCAAAATGACAATGGCTAGGTGGGACAGGCAGTGGAGAAGCCTTCTGCCCGGCCCACGGCAGCCGGCATCCTCAGCACGGACCGTATGATGAGCGTGTATGAGATGACGATAGAGATGAAGCAGACGATGGCTAACATTATGCCGACGGTCCCACTCACGTCGATAGCGATGTGGCCCTCGGAGCAGGTGATCTCCAGTAGGGAGGGGACCTCACAGAAGACCAACTGGACAACGTTGGTCCCGCAGAAGGACAGAGAGAAAGTTGAAGCTGGAAATAGAACCCTTAACAGCCCTCCACTGAGCCAGGAGGTGGCGGCCATATTCTGACAGGCCCCTTGGTCCATAATGACCTCGTACTACACGGGGCGGCAGATGGCGGTGTAGCGGTCATAGGACATTGCCGTGAAGACAAAATACTCCGGAACGCAAAAGAAGATCACCAGTAAGAGCTGAGCCACACGGCCCATGAAGGAGATGGAGCTGTTATTAGTCAAGGAGATGGTGATGGATTTGAGGACAGTGACAGAGATGAGGCAGAGGGCGAGGATGGACAGATTCCTGAGGAAAAAGTACATGGGGGTGTGGAAGCGCCTGTCGAGGGTGGTGATGTCGATGATAAGGAGATTCCCCGACAGTGTCGCCAGGTAGACCAGGAAGAACAGCCCGGCCTGGACGAGCTGCAGGTCCCAGATTTCCGAGAAACCCAGCAGGAGGAATTTACTCACCGTGGAGACATTGGACTTTCTGCATGTGATGATGGAGGAGACAAAGTTAGAGTCAATTGACGGGATGAGTGAAGGAATTGACAGTACACTTGATTGTGATTCTCTATGGAGAATTTTGAATTCAAAATGACCTTTGAGTTCCCCGTGGAAACATCGACCATTTCTGGGAAACGATGTCTGCTTCCTGCAAAGGAGGAGAGAGGGTAGACTTCAATTTAGAGATATTGATGTTAATTGTGAAGGAATAGGGCTGTCAATCAATTCTATTTATTGAGTACCTACAGAGGACACAGTATTAGTACATATGATCACTGCCTGCAAGGAGCTTCCATTCTTTTGGAAGTACCAAGCTTCGAACTGTGTAGAAACAGTCAGAGGACCTGGGTTCTAATTCCAGCTCTACCACTTGTCGGCTGCATAGTCATGGGAAAATGACTTTCTTTCTCTACGACTCAGGTTTCTCAATAGTAAAATGAGGATGTTATACCTGATTCCCTCCTACTTAGTCTGTGAATCTCCTTTGTGACACGGACTCTGTTCTACCATATTGTCTTAAATATCCCCCAGCACGTAATACTTTGCTTGAAACATAGTAATCACTTAATAAATCTTGAGTATTATTTTTGGCTGAGGTGACTGAACCTAAAGTGAATAGCAGATAGGAGATGTCGGAGAACATAAAGATATGTACATGACTGTTGTGCAACTTTTTGGGTGGTTTTTTAGTCAAACAAGAAGTGCCTGTATATATAAATTCATCCATTTAGTGGTGAGAGAGTGAGCCTGTTAGAGAGAACGACCTGGATTCTAATCCTGTCTCCACACCTTGTCTGCTGTGTGATCTGGAGCCAGTCATTTACTTTCTCTGCGTCTCGGTTACCTCATCTGAAAAATGGGGATTACAACTGTGATCACCCTATGGGGCATGGACTATGTCCAACCTGATTAGCTTGTATCCACCCCAGTGCTTAGTACAGTACTTGGCACATAATAAGCACTTAACGACACCATAAAACAAACAAACCTACAATAACCAAAAAGCCACGTATACTCCAAGCTGAATCCATTTGCTCACATATCTGCATTCACACTGGTACACACACAAACACGAGGATACCTCATCATTGATCTAGTCCTTTCCTAAAAAATCGCTCACCCTACATCTCTTCTTTAGCTTTTCTTACGACAAGTTGTATCTTTACACAAGCAACAAAAAACTCACAATAGGCTTGAAGGCTTTCCCCCGTGTGACTGCACATAACCCATTTGCAGCGTTGAACTCGTCTACTTAGTTCTCAAAGCAAATATCTAGTTGGTACTCGCGATCGACTCTCCCATTTCCATTCTAGCCTGAAATACCCTCTCTTATCCACTCAAAATCAGAGAGAGCACAGTTCTATTCTAATTATGAACACTGTTAAAATCCCCCCTCCAACCAGCTTCCCTGATTCATTTCCCAGCCCTCTAAACCCACTTTACCTAACTCAAGTGAGAATCAACTCATTTTCATCCTCATTTAGTGGAAAAAGCATTGGCCCAGGAGTTCATTTCTTGACTGTGAGCTCCTTGGGGGCAGCATACACATCTCCCAGCTGTGTTCTATTGTACTATCCCAAGCATAACTTAATGAGAGTCAGAGAACTTTGGTTCTCATCCTCCCTATTTCCCATTGTTGCTATGAGACCTTGGGCAAGTCGCTTCACTTCTCTAGGCCTCAGTTTGCTCACCTGCAAAATCGCAAGCAATAATTGCATATTAATCGTTCCATTCTTTCTTTCCTTATAGAAGGGGCAGGGAATGTGTCTGTTATTTTGTCATAAAGTGGACAGAGCATGAGCTCATGAGCTTGGTAGTCAGAAGGAGTCAGAAGGAGTCAGATGTACCAGCTAATTCCGGCTAATTTCTAATTCCGGCTCTGCCTCATGTCTGCTGTGTGACCATGTTTAACTTCTCTGAGCCTCAGTTACCTCGTCTAGAAAATGGGAATTAAGACTGTGAGCCCCATATGGAACGAGGACTGCACCTAGCCTGCTTAACGTATATCTAACCCCACGATTATGACAGTGCTCGGGACGTAGTAAGAGTTTAACAAGTACTACTATTATAATTATTACTCACTAAGTGCTTAGTGCACCCAATAACCACTCAATAAATGTGATTTAAGATGAATTGATTGATAATAAATTAAACTGTGCCAACTTAGCCCAGTAGGTTGGAAAGCCCATGAGGGCAGGGATTCCAACCTTTCCCACTATTTGCCTTCTCCCAAAGTTTGGGAAGAACTCTTACAAGGAGGAATTGCTGATAGTGTCAGTGGCTAATCAAAGGTGCTCACACTCTTTCAGCCCTGCCTGTCATTTACCCTCTGCAAGGGATTCTGAAACCCACTGAAGGCCCAAGTCACTGTGCACAGTACTGACACTGTTCTGGGGAACCATAACCTTGTAGGTAGTAGGCACGGCAGTGAAGTTTGAGGAGGGAGGAGAAGAGGCATGTGATGGTTCGGGGTTACTGAACTGGAAAACATCCCCTCCTGCTTGCACTCCTGACCCGCTGGGGGCCGGAGCCCTGGTCTGAACCTCATCTTAGGCCCCCGACTGGCTCTATCTCTTCCATCCCTATCCTCGTCCCTGCCCCCCACCCCTTCCCTCCATCCCACGCATCCCTAGTCACTCTCAAGGGGATAACGTGGAGCTGGGGCTCTCTGACCTCTTCAGGATTGGGCTGGTCTCCTATTTCCCCTTAGACTCCTGGGTTCAGTCAGCAAGGAAGTAACAGAGAGACCGCGCTCTCTCTCCGCTCTCCCTCAGACCCTGAGAAGCTTTCAATGTGGTCCCCGATCCTGTTGATAAAGTAGGAGCTGCTCCAAGGGGGATCGATCCCTGGAGATGTATTCTCTATTTATTTTACTTGTACATATTTAGTAATTTATTTATTTTGTTAATGATGTCCATTTAGCTTTAATTCTATTTGTTCTGACGATTTGACACCTGTCCACATGTTTTGTTTTGTTGTCTGTCTCCCCCTTCTAGACTGTGAGCCCGTTGTTGGGTAGGGACCGTCTGTATATGTTACCGACTAGTATTTCCCAAGCGCTTAGCGCAGTGCTCTGCACAGACTAAGCGCTCAATTAATACGATTGAATGAATGAATGAATGAATGAATGGAGGATGGTTCGGGGCCCTGTCGAGGCCTGGACGAGCCTCGCACCCTCTGGTCACGTGGTTCTTGAGGTTCCTGGGAGAAAAGGGCCCTGTCCCTGCAGCATCAGCGATGGTGCCAGCCCTTGGAGTTCCCGTGGAAACAGCGGAGTCTGCATCCCAGTGTCCCAAATTTTCCTGTTTTCACCGACAGTCTTTATCCACTGTGAATGGTTTCACTTTTGTCTAATTCATAACCTGAGACACTCAGGCTGTCAGTCAATTAACCAACTGTAACTTTTCCTTGTGGCCATTGTGAAGCACTTACTATGTATCAGGCACTATACTAAGTGCTGGGGTAGCTAAAAGCGAATCAGATTGGACGTAGTCCATGTCTCCCTTGGGGCTCACATCTCAATCCCATTTTACAGATGAGGGAACTGAGGCATGGAGAACTTAAGCGATTCTGCCCAGGGTCACACAGCAGACGCGTCGTGGAACCGAGATCAGAACCCATGTCCATTTGAATTCCTGCCCCTTGCTCTACGCATGAGGCAACGCTGCTTCTTCTGATTTGCCCTGATTGGAAATCCGCTAAAGCTCTTTTCATACTGACTATAGAATATGTACTCTTCAATCAAGCGTTCATCCATTTTCTCATCTTTTCCTTCTCTCTTTTCACCTCTACGTAATTTATTCTGTGTCTATCTCCCCCATTAGATCATAATCTCTCGGAGTGCAGGAACAACGAAATTACATCTCCTTTCAACTCTCCTGAGAGCTTACTACAGTGCTTTGCACCCAGGATTTGATCTATAAATACCATTGATAATGATAATAGTAATAATTACTGTCTTCGTTAAGTGCTGATTGTGTGCCAAGTCCTTGTCTAAGTGTTGGAGTAGAAACAAGGTAATTAGGTTGGACAGAGTCCCTGTTCCACATGGGGCTCACAGTGTCAATCCCCATTTTACAGATGAGGGAACTGAGACACAGAAATGTGAAGAGACGTGCCCAAAGTCACATCGCAGACAAGTAGTGGAACCGGGATAAGAACCCAATAAGTCAGACTCCCAAGCCTGTGCTCTGGATAGATGAATGGATGGATGGATGGATGGATAGATGGATGGATGGACGGACGGATGGATGGATGGATGGATGGATGGATGGATGGATGGATGGATGGATGAATGGACGGATGGATGGATGGATAGATGAATGGATGGATGGGTGGAAAGAAGGAAAGATGGATTGATAATAATAATAATAATAATAATAGCATTTATTAAGCGCTTACTATGTGCAAAGCACAGCTCTAGGCGTTGGATGAGAGAGGATGGATTTGACAAAACAAATGGAGCTGCAGTCATCCTTTCTTCCCTTCTCCCATACCTCATCCCATTTTCTAACTTTCATTCCCACACCCAGAGTTATGCCAAAGAGCGTATCATTGTATTTTCAAAGTAATTGATAATGATGATAATATTATCGTGTTTGTTAGGAGGTTGTGTGCCTAAATTGTTCCACTTGCAGGGGTAGAAGCAAAAGAATCTGTTCTGACACAATTCCTGTCCCACAGGGGCTCAGAATGCAAGAGGAAGAGAGATCCTAGAGATATTAATTCACTGGCCCTAGGTCACACAGCAGGGCAGTAGCAGAGCTGGCATCATAACTCATTTCAATTAATCAATCATGTTCTTTGAGAACTTACTCTGTGCCTAGAACTGTACTAAGCACTTGGAAAAGTTCAATATAACAGAGTTGGTAAGCAAGTTTCCTACCCACAATGAGCTTTCTGTCTAGAGCAATTCCCGTTCCTTTAGGTTATGGTAACATTAAAAAATGTATTTTATTTGTTAAGTAAATACTATGTGCCCAGCACTGTTCTAAGCACTGGGGCAGATACAAGGTAATCGGTTTGTCCCACATGGGGTTCACAGTCTTAATTCCCACTTACAAATGAAGTCACTGAGGCATAGAGAAGTGAAGCAGCTCGCCCAGGGTCACACAGAAGACAAGTGGCAGAGCAGGGATTAGAACCGACCCCAAACTGGATTTAATGTACTAGGAACTTGGGAGATTTTAGTCTCACGGAGTTGTTAAACACATTCCCTGACGACATTTATTGCAGGCTGCACGGACTTCCCTTCCTTTAGGCCATGATGCCTCCCCGAAACTAGATTGTCAGTCCTACTTCAGTCTTAGCCGCCTCCCTCCCAGACTTTGACAACTCACAATGTCCAGCGTTTTCTGTGAACCCTGTAGGACAGTTAAGTATCTGGCTATGTTTAAGGGCAATTCCTTGGTTATGTGGTGGTGTGAGATCATTTGCACAAGTAAGGGGACATTTTGTCCCAGAGCGGAGTGACCCTTTTAGGATCCTGCCCATGGCGGCCTTCTGGTCCCTGTTCCTCAGCCGGTAGATGGGGGGGGGGGGGTCCAGGGAGGAAGGCACCACCGTGTTGAACACGGACACCAGCAAGTCCACGATTAAGGAGGAGTCTGAGGGAGGATTGATCTGGAAATATATAGCTGAAGAGACGAAAACAGTGAAGATGACGAGGTGGGGCAGGCAGGTGGAGAAGGCTTTGGCCCAGCCTTCGATGCCCGGCATCCTCAGCACGGCCCGGAAGATGCGCACACACTAGTTGGTGATGGAAATGAAGCAGACGACACCTGAGACTGCCCCAAAAGTCACAGTTGTGTCAATGGCAATATGCTTCTTGGAGCAGGCGACCTTCAGCAGAGGGGGGACGTCACAGAAGAACTGGGTGATGACGTTGGACTGGCGGATGTACAGAGAGAACGTCCCAGTTGAAGGTAGGATTCATTATTCTAGACTGTAATAAATACGATGGTTGAATGGATTGATTGAGGGATGGTTGGATAGATTGATGGATGGATGGATGGGAAGATGGATAGATGGAGGATGGATGAATAGTTGGCAGGTAAGGATTTGACCTGTCAAAAGTGGGTGGGGTGATTTCCAGGGTTGTTTCCCTTCCTCCTTGTCACTGAGCTACTTTACGATTTTCATAACCACCAGTAGTGATCTTAAAATTGATATAATACTTGTTTTTATCCTTATTCATTGTATCAACATTATAATTATTAGGTTTATTAAGAATTTATTTGCAAAAGACTGCCAAGTGCTGGAGTAGAATCAGAATAATCCAAAGAGACATATTTCCCGGTCTACAGGGGCTCAGAGGGTACGAAAAAGAGAGAGCATGTATTGAATCCTCATTTCCATGGAGGCCCAGAGAGGTTAGGTTGATGGACCAAGGTCACCCAGCAGACCAGTGGCAGAACTGGGCAAACATCTCACGTCTTACGACTCCCAGCCACATGCTTATTCCATTAGGTCTTGATGTCCCCCAAACCATAAATTGACAGTCACATACGTCTTATCAGCCTCCGTCCCAGACACTGACAATTCCTCAGTCTCTGGACCTTCTCTTTGGATTCTTAGGCTAGCTGATGAGGGATGTGATAATCAGTGAAAGGAAGCATTTTGTCCCATAGAGGAAGGATTAGGAATTTCCCCTTTAGGATTCTCTCCAGAGAGGCTTTCATTTCCCAGTTGTTCAGACTGTAGAGGAGGGGATCCAGAAGGGATCCGTGGTGCCACCAGTAGATCCTTCATGTAGTGGAAAAAGCATGGGACCAATAGTTCTCTTCTTGACTGTGACCTCCTTGTGGTCAGCATACACATCTACCAGCTCTGTTCTATTGTACTCTCCCAAGCATAGTTTAGGGGGAGTCAGAGGACTTGGGTTCAAATCCTGCCTCAGTTCCTTTGCTGCTGTGGGACTTTGGGCATGTCTCTTCACGTCTCTGGGCCTCAATTTATTCATCTGAATGATGTCACGCAATAATTGCATATTCATCTTTCCATTCTTTTTTTCCTTCTAGATGGGGCTGGGAATGTTTCTGGTTTGGTGCTTTAAAGTGGATAGAGCACCTCCCCTCTGCCTTCAAACATGTCCACGTGTCCCCCGTCCTAAAACGACCCTCTCTTGACCCGACTGCCCCTTCCAGTTATCTCCCTCCTGCCCTTTCTTTCCAAACTCCTAGAGCTAGTCGTCTACACTCGGTGCCTCGAATTAATCAACTCCAGCTCTCGCCTGGACCCCCTCCAATCTGGCTTCTGTCCCCTCCACTCCACCGAAACTGCCTTCTCAAAGGTTACCAATGACCTCCTTCTTGCCTAATCCAATGGCTCCTACTCTATCGTAATCCTCATCGACCTGTCAGCTGTCTTTGTCACTGTTGACACGAACACGTTATCCAAACCTGGCTTCATGTACTCCGTCCTCTCCTGGTTCTCCCCTTGTCTTTCTGGGCTTTCATTCTTGGCCTCCTTCGCTGGCTTCTCTTCCCCCGCATCCCCTAACTGTAGGGAATCCTCAAGGGTCAGTTCTTGATCCCCTTCTGCTCTCCATTTATACTCACTCCCTTGGTAAACTCATTCACTCCCACGGCTTCAACTATCATCTCTATGCAGATGACACCCAAATCTATATCTCCACCCCTGTTCTCTCTCCCTCCCTCCATGCTCGTATCTCCTCTTACCTTCAGGACATCTCCACCTGGATGTCCACTTGCCACCAAAAACTCAACATGTTCAAGACTGAGCTCCTTATCTTCCCTCCCAAACACTATCCTCTCCCTGCCTTTCCCATCACTGTGGACGACACTACCATCCTTCCCGTCTCAGAAGCCCGAAATCTTAGTGTCATCTTGGCTCTGCTCTATCATTAACCCCACACATCCAATCCGTCACCAAAAACTGCCGGCTTCACCTTCATAACATCGCCAAGATGTGCCCTTTCCTCTCCCTCAAGCCGCTACCTGGTTGTTACAGTCTCTCATCGCATCCCGATTGGATAACTGCATCAGCCTCCTTTCAGATCTCCCATCCTCCTATCTCTCCCCGCTTCAGTCTATACTTCGCTCTGCTTCTCGGATTACCTTTCTACAGAAATGTTCTGAGCATGTCATTCCCTTCCTCAAAAATCTCCAGTGGTTGCCAATCAATCTTCGCATGAAGCAAAGACTCTTCACTATTGGCTTCAAAGCTCTCTATCATCTTGACCTCTCCTACCTAACCTCGCTTCGCTCCTACAGTCCAGGCCGCACACCCCGTTCCTCTGTCGCCAACTTTCTACCTGGGCCTCGTTCTCACCTGTCCAACCGTCGATCCCTGGCCCACGTCCCACCTCTGGGATGGAATAACCTCCCTCCTCACAGCTGCCGAATTAGCTCTCTCCCCCTTTTCAAAGCACTACTGAGAGGTCTTCTTCTCCAGGAGGCCTTCACAGACTGAACCCCCAATTTCCTCTGCTCCTCCTCCCCTCCCCATAGCCCCTATTCCCTGCCTCTGCTCTACCCACTTCCCCGCTCTACATCTCTTGTGTATATTTGTACATATTTATTACTCTAATTATTGCATTAATGATGTGCATGTATCTATGATTCTAATCATCTACTTTGATGCTATTGATGCTTGTCTACGTGTTATGTTTTGTTACCTGTCTCCCACATCTAGATTATGAGCCCGTTGTTGCGTAGGGACTGTCTCTGTCTGTTTCTGAATTGTACTTTCCAAGGGCTTAGTCCAGTGCTCTGCACGGAGTAAGTTTTCTAGAAATACAATTGAATGAAGTAATGAATAAATGAGTCAGAAACACCTCGGTTCTAATTATGGCTCTGCCTCATGTCTGTTGTGTGACCATGGGCAAGTCATTTTACTTTTCCGAGCCTCAGTGACCTCATCTGTAAAATGGGGGTTACGAATGTGAGCCCCATGTGGAACGAGGCCTGTGTCCAATCTGCTTACCTTGAATCTACCCCAGCGCTTAGGACAGTGCTTGGGACGTGTTGTGTGGAAATGTCCTCCATGTCAGCTGGGGTCGCTGACCAGAGGGAGGCTCTGGGTTCTTTAGATTGGGCGACGAAACGCCAAAGACCAGACACTGAGCCAGAGTGATCAGTTCGGTCTCTTTATTGGGTTTACCCCCATAGCTATAGAGCAACTAGCAGGCGTAGGAGGGGGTCCGAGTCTTAATCAGCAGGACAAGCTCTGCAGAACTCAGTCTAAACGCCTACAACTAAAAATAGCCTCAATGCCTCTTATATACATATTGTACACATTTATTACTCTATTATTTATTTATTTATTTATTTATCTTACTTGTACATATCTATTCTATTTATTTTATTTTCTTAGTATGCTTGGTTTTGTTCTCTGTCTCCCCCTTCTAGACTGTGAGCCCGCTGCTGGGTAGGGACTGTCTCTATGTGTTTCCGACTTGTACTTCCCAAGCGCTTAGTACAGTGCTCTGCACACAATGAACGCTCAATAAATACGATTAATTGATTGATTGATATACGAAGCCTCCTCGTACCGGGTAGCCCTCCCCTAATTCCCAGGATGTCTGTCTGATTGGGACAGTTTCCTTTCCGCAAATTTGTAGGGTAGCAGTTCCTTGTGTTTGCTGTGGGTTGCTCAGGCGGAGAGAAGGGGTGAATTCACAGATAGGGCACACACTTCCACACTCCCACTCCCACTTCCCACACTCCACCCATTTGCCCCCTCCGTACGCCTAGAGCAACCTGGAGCTGGGGACCATGATAGTTTTGGTGGACGGCCTGCGCGAGTAACAGCATCCTATCATCAAAGCTGCACAGAGCACGACGCACCCTAGCACGATCCACTGGGACGAATGTCGGGTTCCTACACTCCCGTACCCCAACAGTCATGAGAACCACCCACAGTCTATCACCATCTTTTGGTTCAGTGTTCGTATCTGCAGTCCAGGTTTGGTTAGGCGGAGCACGTTGCGATTCCAGTCTTGCTGTGCGTCCGCCAGGGCTTGTCGTATCACTTCGGTGGCTTTCTCCACCTGTTCCGTCCAGGCTACTGAGTCCACTAAACCCGTTGGAACGTTCCAGAGGAGGGTGTGGTGTTCATGCAGCTCCCATCAGAGAGGTCAATACAATTACCAACGCGCAACCCTACTAAAGACATATTACTATGAACAAGTGTTAAATTAGCACATGCAGCACTAACATTATAATTAAAAGTGATCATGGTTATGTTTGTATATTCTCCGCACGTCCAACAGAATTTCCCATTACCCAAATGCCAGCAGTCTCCCTCCACCACCCCGATGATGGAAATCGGCCAACTGTCCTGTATGCTATCATGCCTCCTGGGGTCATGCAAGCAGAACCAATTCCTCTTTACTTGGGTACATCCAGAAGGGGAGAAGGGCTCCTATTGATTCCTGGATCCATTCCACCATTCCTACCTCTCTCCCAGGGGGACCACCCGCTTGCCATCCTGCACTATTCCTAATCCCACTAGGGCCGTGGCTCGCAGGAGCGGGTTGCCCACCGACTGTCGTATCCTCAGTTTACATTAATGGGTGGTACACCCGCCATTTAGTAACTGAAAGGCCAGCCATGCAACAGAGGTTGGATACAGGCGAGCCAGGCTGGGAGCCCACTGTGCTTGGCTTACTTCTTCCATTAGGGTCGTGAAATATTGTAGCAGTCCTAACTGAATCTGAATGCAGGCATCCGATCAGTTGAAGTTTCAGGCCCAACGGGCCAGCTCCTCTGAGAGTATGCCCGCCCATGTTTTCAGAGCTCTAGCTGACAATACAATTTTTCTCCACCCACCAACGTCCTGCAACATTCCAGTGTTAATTAGCTGCTGGATCTGGCTTTCATATTGGAGTTCTCGGCTGCAGGCATCCCATAGGCCTGTATGTCAGGTTGGTTCAATACCCCCAGTGCGCTTCCTACCCACGCAGTAAGGTCTCTCTTCTTTCGTCCGGGGGCCCTTGCCGGCGACCTGTTCCCTACCCACCAGGTCCATTATCGCTGGAGCTAGCCAGGGCAGTGGAGCAGTTCGGATGATGGGTTTCTACCCACCACGGTTCCAATGACCAGGAGATTGCTTTACAGGGTGGCTTCCCACACGTATGCGGCCCTGGCCCCTGGCTATCCATTGTCCATATTGTACAGTATTACTTCAACAACCATATGTGGGGTTTTCCCAGCCCAGGGAGATGGGGTTTAGCCAATAACCATACTTGTGTCATTGAGGAGTGATCCGGGAGGGGCATCTTCCAGGCAGCGTGATGGGTGCTTCTAATGCTCCCTGATCCTCATATCCGTCCGGTTCCTCGGTTATTGAGTTGAGGCGCAGCGATGCCGCTTTCGTGCCTATGTCATCGGTGATTTGCCACTACTCGGTGCCCACCGCAGTGACATTTGTGACACTTGTCTTTGACATCGTGACGTTCACACTCCAATCATGAGATGTATCCAGCATGTGGCAGGGCATCTGACAGTGGCGTTGAATACCGTCATAATTTCCCACGTTCTATTGTATTCTCCAGCTGCGATTACAGTGTCAGGCAACTGTAGTCCTTTAGTGGTGGCATCTCACCACACGTCGGTTCCGCTGGTCAACGGTGCTGAAGTGGTGGTGTCACCTTCCAGCCGGGTTAGAGCCACAGAATATCATGTTGCTCGGCCCACTCCTTGACCTCCTGCCTCGTAAAGTGGGTGCCCTGATCAGAATCTATGTAGGCCGGCAAACCGTATCCATCCCCCATCAACTGAAGCCCTTGTCTAGTAGCAACCTGCATGGCTGCTGCCACCGGGCAGGCGAACGCCACTCCCGTACTAGTATCCACCGCGCTGAGCGCGTATCTCTTTCCCTGGCTTAGGGACAGGGGCCCTACGTTGGCCATAGTTCAGCGAATTATTTTACGTACAATTTTTACAATCTCGCAAGAATTCGCGTATCTCCCTTAGGGTTCCTTCCCACCCCAGTCCCCGGAGGGCTCGATACGTGGCATCCACCCCTCTATGAGCTAGTGTGTCATGCACCCATGGATGGGGTTGTTGGGCCGTGCCTCCGCACATGGACGAGCGCGTCTGCCTCCTCATTCCTGGGAGCTCCCCAGTGAGTTGGCACATGGTACACCGTGAAGGGGGCCTCCCAGGCTCTTAATATTCGGGCGGTGTCACACCACATCTCTTTTCCCATACCTCACCCCAAGCTACCATCCACCCCTTGACTTCCTAAATTCCCAACGATGGGGCTAGGCTGCTGTATACAGCCCACGTATCAGTTGCCAAGGCATCTACATCAGGTGCGTGGATAGGAGCATCTGTTCCGCCCTGAGGTCAGCCCATTGTAAGGACCGACGGGCCCCTTCTTCCCAGAGGTTGGTATCCATGGGTGGGGGGTGGGTGGACTACAACCGCAGCTCACGTACTCGGGTTCCCTTTGGCTTACCCATCAGTGTACCATGTGCCAGTTGGCAACGCTCCCTCCCCCTTCTCCACAGGCCCGTTCTCGCAAATTGATACTGAGGGGATCGAGGGAAGCGGTTCCGGGTCCTTAAATGTCACCACACCCAATACATATTCGGGTACAGCTATTATGAGTAGCTGATAGGTGGCGGGGCCTCCTATCAAACACCCAATCAGAGGGTGGTTCTCACGGGGAAGGTGTTGTGCCTCCCAAATCTTTCTATCCACATACGGGAGCCCATGACTTTGCTGGGGTCCTCATGTATAAGGGTGACTTCTGCACCGGTATCCACCAACTTGAGGGTGTACTGAATAATCCGTGGCTCCCTGTAAATGGTCAGGGTAACATATGTCCTCCTATCCCCTCCGCTTGACCTGACCTGAAGAGAGGGGCCTTGGCCACTTCCCTATAGCTGATCTCTCCATCCGCTCAGGTCCGGGTACAGCAGTGCAGAAGGCACCACCCGGAGCTGAGTGAACAGGCCTCCTTTTGGGTGCTTCAGCTCCGGGTTTTCTTTCCCCTGTGGTATACCACTGATCCTTAGGTAATTTTTTTCCAGAGAGCAAACAGCACGGTGTTTGGCTGCTTATCTATCTTTTCTCGTTTCGACCCTGCCGCTGTTAAATCTCTCCAAATTTGGGGTTGGAATACATTCTGTATTGCTCTTTCCGGAGCAATGGAATTTGTCGGGGCCACCCCTCATATCCTGCTAGGTTTTGTATTCAGCCCCTCCAGATTCCCCAAAGCCAGTATAAGATCTAAAACAGGCTTGCCCATCTTTTCCTCAACGAGGGGCAGCAACACTCCCTGTATGTGTGGAGAGCGGTGGAGGGGGGCCGGGGGCGACCGGAGGAGTTTACTGCATAACTCAGAATTCAAGGGCGCTATATCAGGGCTATAATCTCCCCCGGCATATATTTGCTGCCTCATTCCCAAACTTCTCAAATAACGCGCATGTACCCAATCTTCTGCTTCAGCAGGTAACTCGTTCGGGGTGGCCCAGGTGTCTTTCACTGCAGCCACTGCCTAATCCATCAGGGAATGGTTACTCGTGTTGGCCTTGACCCACCTTCAACTGCTGCCTGATTTGCGAGGTAGCTGCAACTCCAGTTAATTTATCTAATTCCTGTAAATGTAACATAATCTCATCACCCCCTGGTTTTAGAATCGGACCATCCAGGACAGCAGCGTTTCTCGAGGCTGCTGCTGATATTGCTTGTGGACCTCCATCAATTCTGCTGGTGTGTAATCCCGTACAGTGATGTGGTCTCTGGGTTCGGGGTTCCCTATCCCTTCAGGGTTTGGTATAGTTTTAGTTCTCTGAGTGATGATGAGTTGTACCCTTCCCTCGATGTCTTTTTCTATGATGTTTATCATTTCCTCATCACCCCATTCTTCATTTGGGTCCCAGGCGTCCGGGTCCCAGTTGGTGTCCATTATAAGTGCCCGTATCCTGGGGCGGCCCATCGGTATCCCCTTCAGCCTTGCTAGCCTGCACCCCAACGTGACTCCCTTCTCCCTTCTGGACTATTTCTTCGGCGGTCTTATTTACCGTTTGTAAGACTCCCGCATAGAGCTATTTCGACTCCTGGTTCTCGCGAGTCACCTTTTCAGCTTCGCGAGCCTTACTTTTGCCTTCATTTCATGATGGCATGCCGCCAGCAGCAGCCACCCTAGGTTTGCAAGGGCTCTCCTCTCTGATGTCGACATTTTAGGATGTCCAGGTCTCGTAGAATGTCCTCTATGCCTTTCGGGGTCTTCACTAGAACACCCCATTCCCGGGGAGGGGCCAGCCATATCAAGCACTTCAGCTACACACAACAACATCCCTGTGTTCCACTCTGATTTCGAAATCTTATGGCTGTCCAGGCAGGGTTTGTAGAGCGTCCTCTATGCCCTTTAGGGTCTCCACTAAAGCACCCCATTCTCGGTGGGAGGGGGGCAGCCACATCAAGCACTTCAGCTACACACGTCCACACCCTCGCGTTCCACAACGGGATCTGGGATCCAGGGCATCCTGACTCCTTTGTACCCATGTCTGGGGTTTGGGTCGTCGTCACCCAATCCTGGCAGCAACACCAATTGTGGGGAGATGCCCCCAAGTCAGCTGGAGACGCCTACCAGAGGGCGGCTGCGGGTTCTTTAGACTAGGCGACGACGAGCCAAAGACCAGACACCGAGCCAGAGTGATCAGTTCTTCCTCTTTATGGGTGTACTCACATAGCTGTAGCACAGCAAGCAAGCGAAGGAGCGGGTCCGAGTCCTAATCATCAGGGCAGGCTCTGCAGAGCTCGGTTTAAATGCCTATAACTAAAAATAGTAGCAATGCCTCATATACGAAGCCCCCTCATACCAGTTAGCCCTTCCCGTATTCCCAGGATATCTATCTGATTGGAACTGTTCCTGTTATGCAAACATGTAGTGTAGCAGTTCCGTGTCCTTGCTGTGGGTTGCTCAGGCGGAGGGAGGGGTAGATTCAGAGATAGGGCATTCTAGCTGACACATAGTAAGAGCTTAGCAAGTGCCATTATTATAATTATTGCTCTTCAAGTGCTTAGTGCATACAATAAGCACTCAATAAACATGATTCAAGATTAAATGATTGATAGTAAATTAGACTGTGTCAACCTAGCCCAGTAGGCTGGAAAGCCCAAGAGGGCAAGGATTACAACCTTTCCTACTATTTGTCTACTCCCAACGTTTGGGAAGAACTCCTACAAGGAGGAGTTGCTGTAGTGCCAGTTGTTGTCCAAAGCTGGTCACACTCTCTCAGCCCTGCCTTTCATTTTCCCTCTGCATGGTATTCTGTAAACCACTGAAGGGCAAAGTGACTGTCCACAGTGCTGACCCTGTGCTGGAGCACCATAGGCCTGAGGGGAGTTGGCATGGTAGCAAGGGTTGAAGAGGAAGGGGGAGAGGCTTGTGATGGTTGGTTACTGAACTGGAAAACACCTCCCCTCCTGCTAGCTTCCCTGCCCCACTGGGGGCTGCGGCCCTGGTGGGAACCTCAATTTAGGCTCCATACTGGCACCGTTTCTTCCATCCTCATCCTCGTCCCCCCACGACGCCCCTCCATCCCACTAACCTTCAGTCACTCTCACCGGGGCAGCGTGGGGCTCGTGGTCAGTGACCTCTGCAGGGTTGGGCTGGTCCCCTCTTTTCCGTCGGAATCCTGGGTTCGGTCAGCCAGGAAGGAACAGGGAAGAGTCCCTGGTCCCTCTCCTCTCTTCCTCAGACCCTGAGAAGGTCTCCAGATGGGCCCCGCCCCTGTAGATAAAGCAGGAGCTGCTCTGAGGGGGATCCCTGGAGGATGGCTAGGGCCGAGGGATCTAGTGGCCTGGATAAGCCAAGCACCCTTAGGTCACGTTGTCCCTGAGGCTCCTGGGAGACAAGGGCCCGGTCTCTGCAGCATCAGTGATGGTGCCGGCCCCCGGGGTTCTCGTGGAAAAAGAGGCATCTACATCCAAGCATACCAACGGTTCCTGTTTTCAATGACAGTCTTCAGCCTCTGTGAATCGTTTCACCTTTATCTAATTCACAACCTGAGACACTCAATCTGTTAGTCAATAAGCCAACTGTAACTTTTTCTGATGTCCTTTGTGAAGCGATTACCATAATTCAGGCCCTATACTAAGTGCTCTGGTAATTGAAAGCTAATCAGAGTCTATGTCCCCCATAGGGCTCACATCTCAATCCCCATTGTACAGATGAGAGAACTGAGGCAAGGAGAAGTTAAGCGACTATGCCCAAGGCCATAAAGCAGACGAGTGGTGTAATAGAGATCATTTGAATCCCAGGCCCGCGCTCTACCCACTACATAATGCTGCTCCTTCTTACTTGTTCTGATTGCAAATCCGTTGAAGATCTGTTCATACTGACTATAGAAACTGTACTCTTGAATCAAGTGTTCATCCACTTTCTCACCACTCCCTTCCCTCCTTCTTCCTTTACGTAATTTATTCTGTGTCTATCTCCCCCATTAGATCATAATCTCCAGGGGAGCAGGAACAATGAAATTATATCTCTTTTCAACTCTCCTGAGAGCTTACTACAGTGCTTTGCACCCAGGATGTGATCACTAAATACAATTGATAATGATAATAGTAATAATTACTGTCTTTGTCGTGCGTTTACTATGTGCCAAGCACAGTTCTAAATGCTGGAATAGATACAAGGTTGGACACAGTCCCTGTCCCACATGGGGCTCACAGTTTCAATCCTCATTTTACAGATGAGGTAACTGAGGCACAGAGAAGTGAAGTGACTTGCCCAAAGTCACATGGCAGACAAATACCTGAACCGGGATTAGAACACATTACGTCTGCCTCCCAAGTTCGTGCTCTGGATGTATAGTTGGGAGGATGGATGGATGGAAGGAAGGAAAGATGGATTAATGAGAGAGGATGGATTTGACAAGATAGATGGAACTGTAGTCATCCTTTCTTCCCTTCTTCCATACCCCTTCCCATTTTCCAACTTTCATTCCCACCCCCAGAACCATGCTAAGGAGAATACCATTATATTTTCATAGTCATTACTAATGATGATATCATTATTGTGTTTATTAAGAGGTTGTGTGCCTAGCTTGTTCCACTTGCTGGAGTAGAAAAAAAAGAATCAGTTCAGACACAATTCCTGTCCTACAGGGGCTCAGAGTGTAAAGGGAAGAGAGATCCTAGAGAAGTTAAATCACTGTTCCTAGATCACACAGCAGGCGAGTAGCAGAGCTGGCATCAGAACCCGTTTCAAGTAATCAATCAATTACGGTTATTGAGCACTTACTTTTGGCCCGGCACTGTAGTAAACACTTGGAAAAGTTCAATATAACAGACTTGGTAGACACGTTCCTTGCCCACGGTGAGTTTACAGTCTAGAGCAATTCCCATTAATTTAGGCCATGATAAAATTAAAAATGAAATTATTTTATTTGTTAAGCATTTGCTATGTGCCAAGCACTGTTCTAAACACTGCAGTGGATACAAGGTAATCGGGTTGTCCTATGTTGGGTTCACAGTCTTAATCCCTGTTTTACAGATGAAGTCAATGAGGCACAGAGAAATTAAATGGCTCGCCCAAGGTCATATAGAAGACAAGTGGAAGAGCAGGGATTAGAACCACCCCAAAACTGGATTTACTGTACTAAGCACTTGGGAGAGTTCAGTCATTCATTCAGTCATATTTATTGAGCTCTTATTGTGTGCAGAGCACTGTACTAAGGGCTTGGGAAGTACAAGTTCAGATTAACAGTTGTCAAACACATTCCCTGCCCACAAGGAGTTTGCAGTCTACAAGGACTCCCCTTCGTTTAGGCCATGATCCCTCCCCAAAACGGGATTGTCTGTCCTACTTCAGTTTTAGCCGTATCCCACCCAGACTCTGACAATTCAACGTCCAGCGTTTTATTTTAATCCTGTAGGACAGCCAAGTGTATGGCTAGGCCCAAGGGCGATTTCCTGGTTAAAAGGCGCGGTGAGATTTGTCTCTTAAGGAAGGAGACATTTTGATCCAAGGCAGAGGCTGAGTGAACATTTTGGGTTCCTGCCCATAGCCGCCTTCATGTCCTGGTTCCTCAGGCTGTAGATGAGAGGATTCAGGGAAGGGGGAAACACCGTGTAGAACACGGGCACCAGCAGGTCCACGGGCACCAGCAGGTCCACGATCAAGAAGGAGTCTGAGGGCGCCTTGATGTAGGCAAATGCACTCGCAGTGAGGAAAATAGTGACCACAACGAGGTGGGGCAGTCAGGTGGAGAAAACTTTGGCCCGGCCCTCGACATCCGGCATCCTCAGCACGTCCCGGAAGATGCACACGTACGAGAAGAGGATGAGAATGAAGCAGCCAACGCCTATCGCTACCCCGGCGGTGACGCTCACATCGACAGCGACGTGGTCCTCGGAGAAGGTGATCTTCAGCAGGGAGGGGACGTCACAGAAAAACTGCTGGACGATGTTGGACCCTCAGAAGGACAGGGAAAAGGTCGAAGCTGAACATAAGATTCCCAGCAGGCCCCCACGGAGCCACGAGACGACCGCCATTTTCCCAAAAGCCTCTCTGTTCATTAAGACCTCATAGCGCAGGGGGAGGCAGATGGTTGCGTAGCGGTCATAGGACATCACCGTGAATACAAAATATTCTGCACCTCCAAAGAAAATCACTATACAGAACTGTGCTCCACATTCTAGGAAGGAAATTTCTCTATGGTCGGTCAGGGAGTTGTGGATGGATTTGGGGATGGTGACGGCGATGTAGCATAGGTCGAGGACAGACAGATTCCTGAGGAAGAAGTACATAGGGCTGTGGAGGCGCCAGTCGAGGGAAGTGATGATGACGATGAGGAGATTCCCCATCAGGGCCGCCAGGTAGACCAGGAGGAACAGCGCGGGTGGACCAGCTGCAGCTCCCGAATCTCTGAGAAACCCAGCAGGAAGAATCCTGTCACTTTGGAGACGTTGAACATTTCCTGGGAATGATGTCGACTCCCTGCACAGGAAGAGGGATGACTTCAATTTAGAGACGTTCATTTTGGGGGCGAAGGAATAGGATTAATTCAATCGATTCAATCAATTATATTTATTGAATACCCATAGAGGAAACGGTATTAGTACATATGATCACTGCCCCCTAGCATCTTCCGTTCTATTGAAAGTACCAAGCTTCGACCTGTGTAGAAGCAGGGTTCTACTGGGACGAACACAGACCTGGGTGTCAGAGAACCTGGGTTCTAATCCCAACTCTACTATTTGTTGGCTGCATAGCCATGGGAAAATTGACTTAATTTCTCTACCCCTCAGTTTCCTCAATAGCAAATGAGGATTCAATACCTGTTTTCCCCCCTACTCAGTTAGGGAATCTCTTGTGGGACACGTACTCTCTTCTACCAGATTGTCCTGAATCTCCCAGCACATAATACTTTGCCTGGAACATAGCACTTAATAATTATCAACAGAATTATTTTTGGTTGAGGAGACTGAAACTAAAATGAATAGCAGGTAGCAGAGGTCAGAGAACATAAAGATATGAACTTGACTTGTGAATTTTTCTCAGTGATTTTAGAGTCAAACAAGAAGTGCCTTTACATATAAACCTATCCATTTAGTGGAGAGAGAATGGGTCTGGAAGACAGAAGGACCTGGATTCTAATCCTGTATCCATTCCTTGTCTGCTGTGTGACCTGGGGTCAGTCACTTATCTTCTCTGTGCCTCAGTTACCTCATCTGTGAATTGGGGATTACAACTCTGAGCACCCTATGGGTCATGGACTGTGTCCAACCTGATTATCTTGTATCCATGCCGGTGCTAGGTACAGTACCTGACTTATAATAAGCACTTAATGATAACATAAAACAAACAACAATAATAAAACCCAAATATGCACCAAACTGATTCCATTTGCTCACATATCTGAATTTACACTTGTACTCACACAAACACAAGCATATTCATCTAGTCCTTTCCTAATGCATCGCTCAGCCTACATTTCTCCTCTCCTCAACCAGCTCTCATGACAAGTTGTGTCTTTTTCGCAGTAAACAAAAACTCACAATGATAGTAATAACGGTGTTTATCGAGCCCTCAGTGGACACAAAAGGCAAGGATATACCAATCATCGAAGGCAACCTGAGGCACACAAATTCATTCTCACACACAAAATTACAGTTAAACATACATGTATCCAAACACATAACGCCCTCAAATGTATTCCTGCTCACTCACAGATCGGGATTCTCCCACAAACAGTCGCACGGTCAATCGTATTTATTGAGTGCTTACTGTGTGCAGAGCGTTGTTCTAATCACTTGGGAGAGTACAATGCAAACAGGTTAGTAGACGCATAGACACATATTTGGTATCTCCTATATCTGAACCCATGTCCTCCGACTCTCAAGCCCGTGCTCTTTCCACTGAGTCATGCTGCTTCTCGTACCACATCTCCTTTCTCTCCTTCTACAGCCCAGCCCTAACACTCAGCCCCTCTGGTGCTGCTAACCTCCTCACTGTGCCTCATTCTCTCCTGTCCCGCCATCGACTTCGGGCCCAAGTCCTACCTTTGGCCTGGAATGCCCTCCCTCCTCACATCCGCCAAACTAACTCTCTTCCCCTCTTCAGTGCTCTACTGAGAGCTCACCTTCTCTATGTGGCCTTCCTAGACAGAGCCCCTAGATTTCATCTGCTCCTCCTCCCCTTACCATAGCCCCTACTCCCTCCCTCTGCTCTACCCCCTTCCCCTCCCCACAGCACTCTCGTATATTTGTACATATTCATTACTCTATTCATTTTGTTAATGATGTGTACACATCTATAATTCTATTTATCTATTTTGACGGTATTTATGCTTGTCAACTTGTTTTGTTTTGTTGTCTATCTCCCCTCTCTATTCATTCATTCAATCATATTTATTGAGCACCTACTGTGTGCTGAGCACTGTACTAAGCGCTTGGGAAGTACAAGTTGGCAACATATAGAGACGGTCTCTACCCAGTATTGGGCTCACAGTCTAGAAGGGGAAGACAGAGAACATAACAAAACGTATTAACAAAATAAAATAAATAGCAAATGTACAAAGAAAGTAAATAGAGTAATAAAGACGTACAAACATATATACACATATATATAAATGCTGTGGAGAGGGGAAGGAGGTAATGCGGGAGGGATGGGGAAGGGGAGGAGGGGGAGAGAAAGGAAGGGGCTCAGTCTGGGAAGGCCTCCTGGAAGAGGTGAGCTCTCAGTAGAGCTTTGAAGGGAGGAAGAGAGCTAACTTGGCGGATGCGCAGAAGGAGGACATTCCAGGCCACGGGGATGACGTGGGCCGGGGGTCGACGGTGGGACAGGTGAGAACGAGGCACGGGGAGGAGATTAGCGGCAGAGGAGCGGAGGGTGCGGGCTGGGCTGTAGAAGGACAGACGGGAGGTGACGTAGGAGGGGGCGAGGTGATGGAGAGCCTTGAAGTCGAGGATGAGGAGTTTTTGCCTGATGTGTAGGTTGATTGGTAGCCACTGGAGATTTTTGAGGAGGGGAGTAACATGCCCGGAGCGTTTCTGGACAAAGACGATCTGGGCAGCGACGTGAAGTATGGATTGAAATGGGGAGAGACAGGAGGATGGGCGATCGGAGAGGAGGCTGATGCAGTAATCCAGACGGGATAGGATGAGAGCTTGAACGAGCAGGGTAGCGATTTGGATGGGGAGGAAAGGGCGGATCTTGGCACTGTTGCAGAGGTGAGACTGGCAGGTTTTGGTGACGGATTGGATGTGAGGGGTGAACGAGAGAGCGGAGTCGAGGATGACACCAAGGTTGCGGGCTTGGGAGACGGGAAGGTTGGTAGTGCCGTCAACAGTGATGGAAAAGTCAGGGAGAGGACAGCGTTTGGGAGGGAAGACAAGGAGTTCAGTCTTGGACATGTTGAGTTTGTGAGACATGTTTATTCTCTAGATTGTGAGCCCGTTGTTGGGTAGGGATTCTGTCTATCTGTTGCCCAATTGTACTTCCCAAGTGCTTAGTTCAGGGCTTTGCACAAAGTAAGTACTCAACAAATTCGATTGAATTAATTAATTAATTAATCGATGGTATTTACTGAGTGTTTACTGTGTGCGGAGTACTGGACTAAAGCGTTAAGGAAATGACAATCCAACAGAGTTGGTGCACGTTCCCTGCTCATGACGAGTTGCCAGTCTGGAAGGATGATAGGGCGCTGATGAAGGGACAATGGAGGAATGATGGAGCGGTGTTGGAGGGATGACAGAGGGCTGATGGAGGGCCGATGAAGGGATGTCAGCGAGACATTGGGCGCGGGGGTGTTCTAGAACAAATAGACAAATGTCGGTCCAGGTACAAAGACCATGCGACTGGAACCAGGGCAGAGGAAGTGATTCCAGTACTGGTGCCTTGTGTTGTCGTACCTGCTACTGTCTTGCTCCTGCTGAAGCATAGTTTCTACTCCTGCAAACCCGCCTGCAATGCAGCTCTGGTCTTAACTCCAACTTAGGGGCCAGGTGCGAGATTCTCAACAGCTTCACTACGGGCTACTGGCCTCTCTCCGCCTCTCCATTCCCACCCCAGGGCACACTCACCGGGGCAGTATGAGCCTGGGGGTCGCCGACCTCTCTCAGGCTGGGCTGGTCCCCTGTATCCCCTCGGACACCTGGGTTCGGTCAGCCAAGGAGGGACATAGAGGAGCCCTCAGCCCCACCACTCTCCCGCAGACACTCAGATGCTTCTCCAGATCGATCCCATCCCCAAAGATAAAGCAGCCACCGCTCTGAAGAGAATCCCTAGAGGAGCAGCTCGAGGCCCTACCCAGGGACCTCGGGGCCCAGGCGATATGAGAACCCTCTGGTCACGTTGTTTTTGGTCCTTGAAACTGGTCTACAGGATGAAATATCGTCTGAGACGTTGTTCTGCCGTCTGCCTCCTTGTTTTCAGTTTCTCAGTCTCTACTTTCTATTTAGTAGCTATTTGGGTAATCTGCTGTTTCCCATTCTCCTTTAATCAATCACTCACTTTCTCAATCAATGGATAGTATTTATTGAATGTTTAGTGCGCAGAACTCTGTACACTACCCGACATAGTAATGTTTAAGTAAGTATAACTTTGATGCTGGGAGACTGACTACCATCCAGAACTTCATTGTTCATGGAATTCGTCAAACATTTGCTATGTGGCAAGCACTGTCCTAAGCACAAGTGTAGGTACAATCACGTTTCACACGGGGCTCACAGACTAAGTAGGGTATGCGGGGACGACAGATATTAAATCCCCATTTTCCAGATGAGGGAACTGAGGAATGGAGAAATGAAGTGACTTGCCTAAAGTCACATAGCAGAGCTAGGATTAGAACCTAGTTCCTCTGACTTCTGGGCCCATGCTCCTTCCACTAGGCCATGCTGCTTCGCTGATCTTTTTCTGTAGTTTGAGAGTTAGTCCTAAACAACTAGTGATGCTGGTGGAACACTGCTTCAGCAGGCATGGCTCCCGGATTGCGTAGTGGTTAGAGCACAGGCCTATAAATCAGAAGGTCATGAGTTCTAATTCCAGCTCTGCCACTTGTCTGCTGTGTGATCTTGGACAAGTTGCTTCACTTCTCTGGACCTCAGTTACCTCATCTGTAAAATGGGGACTAAGACCATGAAACCCAGGAGGGACAGGGACTGTGTCCAACCCGATTAACTTGTACCTATCCCAATGTTTAGTGCAGTGCCTGTCACATAGTAAGTGCTTAACAAAAACCAGTTAGAAAAAAACCCAACACAAACAAAACATTGATTACACTTAACGTCAGTAAAAGAACAAAAAACCAACAAATATTGATTAATCACTAATTAAACTAATTAATCACTAATTAATTGCTGTGCACACACATTCACGCACACACACATACACACAGATACACACACATTTAATTATGAAACAGTCTAAAGAAATGCAAAAATATGAGCAAGGTACATTCTGTAGCTGGGTAATGGGACAATGTAAAGCTTAGAAGTTTCAGGTCGGGTTCCACAGCAGGGAGATGACTCAATTCAGGAGCTAATACCCCACCGATGACATTATTTCTCTGGGAAAATCAGTTCCGACTGACAAAGGTACGACTTTGAATGTCACCGCCCATTAAGACTTGTGCCCTTCTTCAAAGGGTGGCCTTCAGCTCAGGAGACAGAAGACGAATTTAGCCTAACCCTGTCCGTCTGTGGAAACGGGGAGCTTGTTCTACATAAGTGCTATGGGATGGTTTTCCCTTCCCATAGGTTGGTGTGTGGGTGAAACACACACTTAGATGCAAAGATCTGGTCTGTAGATCAGAATGCTGGGATCATTCACTGTGGTCATGCTAACATCAACAGGCAAAGAATGATGAATTCACGTCCCTAAGATGGAAGCCATTCCCTGCCTAGCCCCCTGCCCAGGTCGGCCTTCACGTCCCGGGTCCTCAGGCTGTAGATGAGGGGGTTCAGGGCGGGGGGCACCATTATGTAGAACACGGACACCTGCAGGTCCAGTACTGAGGGGGAATCTGAGGGTAGCTTCAAGTAAGCACAGAAATTCATCATGACAAAGAGACTGACTATTACGAGGTGAGGCAGGCAGGTGGAGAAGGCTTTGGCCCGTACCTCGGTAGCCGGCATCCTCAGCACCGCCCGGAAGATGCGCACATACGAGACAATGATAAGAATTAAACAGCCAACGCCTAACGCTACCCCAGCGATGATGTTCACGTCGATGGAGATGTGGTCCTCGGAGCAGGTGATCTTCAGCTGGGAGGGGACGTCACAGAAGAACTGCTGGACGATGTTGGATACACAGAAGTATAGGGAGAAGGTCAAAACTGAAAACAAGACTCCAAATAGGCCCCGACTGAGCCTCGAGGCGGCCGCCATCTTTCCATAGACCACTCTGTTTATGATGACTTCGTAGCCCAGGGGGAGGCAGATGGCAGCATAGCAGTCATAGGACATCACCGTGAGGACAGAATATTCTTCACCCCCAAAGAAAATCACCATTCAGTCCTCTGCTCCACAGCCTAGGAAGGAGATTTCTCTATGGTCAGTCAGAGAGTTGTGGATGGATTTTGGGACGGTGACAGAGATGTAGCAGAGGTCGAGGACGGACAGGTGCTTGAAGAAAAAGTACATAGGGGTGTGGAGGCACCGGTCGAGTGCGGTGACGATGACGACCAGTAGATTCATTTCCTCGGCTCTACATCACCTAGCCCCGTCCTACCTCACCTCCCTTCTCTCCTTCTACAGCCCAACCCGCACCCTCCGCTCCTCAATCGCTAACCTCACTGTACCTCGTTCTCGCCTGTCCCGCCGTCGACCCCCGGCCCACTTCCTCCCCCTGGCCTGGAATGCCCTTCCTACACACATTCGCCAAGCTAGCTCTCTTCCTTCCTTCAAAGCCCTACTGAGATCTCACCTCCTCCAAGAGGCCTCCCTAGACTGAGCCCCCTTTTTCCTCTCCTCCTCCCCATCCCCCCCACCCTGCCTCCTTCTCCTCTCCACAGCACCTGTATATATGTTTGTACAGATCTATTACTCTATTTATTTTACTTGTACATATTTACTATTCGATTTATTTTGTTAATTATATGCATCGAGCTTTAATTCTATTTATTCTGATGACTTGGCACCTGTCCACATGTTTTGCTTTGTTGTCTATCTCCTCCTTCTAGACTTTGAGCCCGTTGTTGGGTGGGGACCGTCTCTATATGTTGCCAAGTTGTACTTCCCAAGCGCTTAGTACAGTGCTCTGCACACAGTAAGTGCTCAATAAATACGATTGAATGAATGAATGAATGAATGAGATTCCCCATCAGGGCCGCCAGGTAGACCAGGAGAAACACTGTGACAAGGGCTAGCTGCAGCTTCCGGACCTCTGAGAAAACCAGCAAGAGGAATCTCGTCACCATGGAGATGTTGGGAATTTTTGGGAGGCAGCATTGACTTTCTGCAGTGGATGAGGGAAGAGCCAAAGTTGGAGTCCACTGATGGCCTGAGTGAAGAACTGACAGGACATTTACGAGTGATTCTCTATGGAAAGGGGACAGTTATTTAATTCAAAATGATCTTTGGGTTTCATATCCAGCAGGGTTAAGGACACCTCCAGATTTTCATATTACTTTCGTCGATTTAAAGGGAATTCCTGATATTGTCTTCCCTCTGCCGCCCCAACAGAGTTGGTAGACGCATTCCCTACCCACATCGAATTTGCAGTCTTAAGGGAGATATTTTTCTATCTTTGTCTTCAACCCTCCACACTGCCTGAGCTTCTTCGCTGCTTCCACTACCCAATACTTTGTGTGCACACACGTACATACACAAAGACACACAGCTTCTATCACAGGGAGCCTGTTTGCAGCAGCTCCTGTAAAGTGGAAAATGCATTCGTTCAGTAATATTTATTGAGAACTTACTGTGTGCTAAATGCTGGGGAGAGTACAATAGAATAATAAACAGACACAGTCCCTGCCCACAACAAGCTTATGGCCTACAGGAATAACAGATTGTAGTTGGGTTGATTTCAGTGAATGTCTGATCACTGGCTTCAGTGCCATCCACCTGTTCTCTCTTTCACATTATCAGCTTTCTTCAACAAACCTTCCAAAAAGAACCTTCGTACGACGCTTTCAACGCTTCCTCTTCCCACCTCTGTTTCCAACCCTTCCTTTGGTGTGGAAATCCTTCCTTTTCAATTCCCCAGCCCAAAGATATCCCACCCTCAAAAGCCCTCTGGAATTCCACCTTCTCAAGGACGATTTAGCTAATTCACTTCATCCCACTTTCTGTCAGTGACCATCTCCAGACTTAATGCATCCACAGACACTGGGGTTATTTCTGCTGAAGGTAAGGCTCATTACTCTACACTGTAAATTCCTTGAGGAAACATGTCTACCAACATATTTATATTGTATTCCTCCAAGCATTTAGTATAGTGCTCTGCAAACAGTAAACGCTGAATTCATTCAATCGTATTTATTGAGCGCTTACTGTGTGCAGAGCACTGTACTAAGCCCTTGGGAAGCACAAGTTGGCAACATATAGAGACGGTCCCTACCCAACAGCGGAGTCATAAATGTCTCCGATTGGTTGACTGATTAATGTCTGCTTCCTGCCTAGACGGTGAACTTCTTGTGGTGAGCAAAGATGCCTACCAACTCTTTAATAGGGAACTCTCCTCGGCACTCGGTTTAGTGCTCTGCACATATTAAACACTCAAAAAATATGATTATCAAACACTAATAGCTTGATAATAGATTGAGCCCCCTTTTTCCTCTCTTCCTCCCCATCCCCCCTGCCCTACCTCCTTCCCCTCCCCACAGCACCTGTATATATGTTTGTACAGATTTATTACTCTATTTATTTTACTTGTACATATTTACTGTTCAATTTATTTTGTCAATGATGTGCATCAAGCTCTATTTCTATTTATTTTGGTGGCTTGACACCTGTCCACATGTTTTGTTTTGTTGTCTGTCTCCCCCTTCTAGAATGTGAGCCCATTGTTAGATAGGGTCCTTCTCTACATGTGGTCAACTTGTACTACCCAAGCGCTTAGTACAGTGCTTTGCAAACAATAAGCGCTCAATAAATACGATTGAATGAATGACTGAATCAATAATAATAATGATAGTATTGGTTAAGCGCTTACTATGTGTCAAGCACTGTTCTTTGCACTGGGTGAGATAGCAGGTAATCAGGTTGTCCTACCTGGAGCTCACAGTCTTAATCATCATTTTACAGTTCAAGTAACGGAGGCACAGAGAAGTTAAGTAACTTGCCTGCAGTCAAGAAGCTGAAAAATGGCGCAGGTGGGATTAGAACCCATGACCTCTGACTCCCACATCCGTTCTCTTTCTACTAAACCACGCTGCTTCACATCCTCATGCCCATTTATCCATTCTTTACTCCTCCCAGCTGTAAATGACATTTTGCCTATCTTTAGATTGGCAACTATTAGATTGGGAAGTCCTTGAGGGCAGAGATCAAGCCTTTTACCTCTCTTTTTATGTTATTTCTTTAGCTCTCTTTACGTTCCAGGCACTGTACTGAGCTCTGTGGTGAATACAAGAAAATTGGGAGTGTCACAGTTCCCGTCCCACACAGAGTTCACAGTCTGAGTCAGTCCCTATCTTACAGATGAGGAAAATGAGGCACAGAGAAGCCATGTGTCCTGCCCCAAATCACCCATGACTGGGCTTTATTTCCAGCTCTGCCAATTGCTTGCTGTGTGACCTTGGGCAAGTCACCTATCTTCTCTGTACCTCAGTCCTCCTGTTCTCCCTCCTGCTCAGATGGTGAGCCCCATAAAGTACAGGGATTGTGTCCAACCTGATTAACTTGCCCAGTGCTTAGAACAATGTTTGACACATAGTAATCACATAACAAATACCATTAAAAATAAAAAAGAGGTGAAGCCGTTATTAGAACCCAAGTCCTCTGACCCACAGTCCATGCTCTATCCACTAGGTAACACTACTTCTCTCTTGCATTGTCCCAAGTATTGTCTTAGGGGCGAGGGGGGCGATATCCTGTGAGGAGGAATTGGTGATGAAGGATCTGGCTGGTGCAGTCTCAGTTATTCCTTCTTGTCTCTTCCAGGAGGGTTGAGCTGATGGGTGAAATCACCACGGCACAGGGCCGATGCCATTCCATAAAGTCCTAGCCCAGCAGCCATGGTACCCGGGGTTTGGGAGGTGGATGGAAGAGGCCAGGGGTCTACCTTAGGGGTATTTCTTTTCTCCCTGCTTGTGTACGCAGCTGCGGTTCCAAATCCACCCTGGACCTCGGGTACGAACGTCTTCCCAGAGTGACCCTCACACTCACGTCTATTAGCCTGATGGTCCCTCCTTGTCCCTCCCCAACCTTGATCATTCTCATCAGGCCAGCGTGGAGCTGGGAGACCCCTGATCTGCTCTGGGCTGGGCTGGTCCTCTCTCTCTCCTCGAACCCCTGGATGCAGCTGTCACGGAGGGACAGCGAGGAGGCATCACCCAGTATGTCCAAGACGGAACTCCTTATCTTCCCTCCCAAACCCTTTCCTCTCCCTGAATTTCTCGGCACTGTAGACGGCACAACCATCCTTCCCGTCTCACAAGCCCACAACCTTGGTGTCATCCTCGACTCCGCTCTCTCGTTCACCCCACACATCCAGTCTGCCACGAAAAGCTGCCGGTCTCCCCTTCACAACATTGTCAAGATCCGCCCTTTCCTCTCCATCCAAACCGCTACCTTGCTGGTTCAATTTCTCATCTTATCCCAACTGGATTACTGCATCAGCCTCCTCTCTGATCTCCCATCCTCCTGTCTCTCCCCACCTTCAGTCTGTACTTCACTCTGCTGCCCAGATTATCTTTGTGCAGAAACGCTCTAGGCATGTCACTCCCCTTCTCAAAAATCTCCAGTGGCTGCTTGTCAACCTACGAATCAAGCAAAAGCTCACTCTCGCCTTCAAGGCTCTCCATCACCTCTCCAACTCCTACCTCACCTCCCTTCTCTCCTTCTACAGCCCAACCCGCACCCCCCACTCCTCTGCCGCTAGCCTCCGCACTGTAACTCGTTCTCACCTGTCCTGCCGTCGACCCCCGGCCCACGTCCTTCCCCTTGCCTGGAATGCCCTCCTTCCACACATCCGCCTAGTTAGCTCTCTTCCTCCCTTCAAAACCCTACTTAGAGCTCACCTCCTCCAGGAGTCCTTCCCAGACTGAGTCTCCCTTTTCCTCTCCTCACCCAATATCCCCACCCTACCTCCTTCCCCTCCCCACAGCACTTGTATATATTTGTACAGATTTATTACTCTATTCATTTTACTTGTACATATTTACTATTCTATACCTGTTTAGATGCTTTGTTTTGATGTCTGTCTCCCCCTTCTAGACTGTGAGCTCGTTGTTGGGTAGGGGCCGTCTCTATATGTTGCCCCCCTCCCCTCCCCATCCCCCCACCTTACCTCCTTCCCCTCTCCACAGCACCTGTATATATGTTTGTACAGATTTGTTACTCTATTCATTTTACTTGTACATATTTACTATTCTATTTATTTTATTCTGTTAATATGTTTAGTATTGTTGTCTGTCTCCCCCTTCTAGACTGTGAGCCCGCTGTTGGGTAGGGACCGTCTCTATATGTTGCCAACTTGCACTTCCCAAGCGCTTAGTACAGTGCTCTGCACACAGTAAGCGCTCAATAAATACGATTGAATGAATGAAAGTTGCCGACTTGTATTTCCCAAGCGCTTAGTACAGTGCTCTGCACACAGTAAGCGCTCAATAAATATGAATGAATGAATCAGCCACTCTCTGCTCTCCTACGGACACTGAGACGCGCTATCCAGACAAGGTCCCAGTCCCCTTAGATAAATCTACCGCTGCTCCGAGGGGGGTCCCCGGAGGACCAGATCATGGCGGCTTGTCCCCAGAGTCTTTGAGTCTCCCCAGAGATGAGGATCCGGTAATAGCAATTAACTGCAGGGTTCCTGTGGCAACAGCATCCTTAACGGTTCCCGCTGTTAGTGACCATCTGGGCCAACGGGTGGGCGCTTCAGCTTTTTTTGCTTTCTTCAGTGGTAACTGTTAAGCACTTACTATGTGTCAGGCACTGTACTAAATCTTGAAATTCGATACAAGCTAGTCACTTTGGACATAGTACCTGTTCCTCATGGAGCTCACAGTCTTAATCCCCACTTTGCAGATGAGGGAACTGAAGCCCAGAGAAGTGAAGAGACTTGGACAAGATTACACAACAGAAAGGTAGCAGAACCGAGATTAGAACCCAGGTCATTCTGACTCCCAGTTCCATGCTCTATCTACTAGGCAACACTGCTTCTCTGAGTTTCATCTTGTTCAGGACCTCAAAGAATCAGTCATTTAATCAGTTATATTTTCTGACGTCTTCTGATTGCAAATCTAGAGAGAACGAAAAATGACTCTAAATTCATCCTAAAGCCCTCCCCCGGCCTGGCTTGGCGGATCAACCCAGAGAGGCAGCATAAGAAACAACACAGCTTAGTGGCAAGAGTCCGGTCTTGGGAGTCAGATGATGTGGGTTCTAATCCCTGCTCCGCCACTTGTCTAATGTGTGGCCATGGGCAAGCCACTTAACTTCTCTAGGCCTCAGTTACTTCGTCTGGAAAATGGGGGTTAAGACTATGAATCTCAAGATGGACAACCTGATTACCTTGTCTCTACCCCAGCGTTAGAACAGTGCTTGACATAGTAGGCGCTTAACAAATGGAATTGTTATTATCATTATTATTATCAGTTGGGGAGAGGCTGAGGGGTTTTGGGAACGGGGTGATGGGAACTAATTACCGATAATGGCTGGATGTATACGACGGGAAAATCCCTGGTTTCAGAATGAATGGGAATAAGCCCATGGTTCGTCCTCTTCTCTCTCAGAGCTGAGACACTGTACCAAACTGGGGTGAGGATGTCAGTGCATTCTCCCCTCTGAATAGCCCTATCCCCTTTCAAAATATCAGTGATGGAAAGTGGAGAAATAATCTGTCAGCCCACATTTCCTCCTCCCCACTTCCAATCCTTCAGAGCATAGGTTTCCCCATCTTCAAAGCCCTTCCGACATCCCACCACTTCCAGGATGCCTCGCACGATTAATTCGTCTTCTCCTTAAGTCATCTTCTCCCAACGACCAATCAGGTCTAAGACCACATCTCCATTTTGGCACTCGTTGCCACCACTGTAGTTTTGTACATAGTGGCTTTTGTAAAATGTACTCTTTAAGCGCATGTTCACCCATTTACCATTTGCTACATTCTCTTCTTCGACCTCTTATTAATTAATTCTGTGTCTATCTCCTTGCTAGATTTTAAGCTCTTGGAAAGCAGGGTTGGTGTTTAATTTATTTTGATCTCTCTAAGGGTTCACTACAGTACTTTACACCCAGGATGCATTCAACAAATACCATTGATTGATGGATGGATGTATTGATAGATGGTTGCATGAATGGGATGTTGGATGAATCTCTGGTTGGGTGGGTAGATGGATGGATAGATGGATGGATGGATGGATGGATGGATGGATGGATGGATGGATGGATGGATGGTCTGCAATTTATCCTTACGCATGGCACTTCATTTCTCTGTGCCTCAGTTATCTTATCTGTAAAATGGGAATTGTGACTGTGAGCACCATGTGGGATAGGGACTGTTGAAAACCTGATTAGCTTGTATTCGCACCAGCACATAGTACAATGCCTGGAACATAGTAAGCGTTTAACAAATACCACTATTATCATTATTATGGATTAATGGATAGACGGATGGATTGATAGATGTATTCATTCATTCATTCAATCCTATTTATTGAGCGCTTAATGTGTGCAGAGCACTGTACTGAGCGCTTGGGAAGTACAAGTAGGCAACATATAGAGACGGTCCCTACCCAACAACTGGCTCACAGTCCAGAACGGGGAGACAGACAACAAAACAAAACATGTAGACAGGTGTCAAAATCGTCAGAACAAATAGAATTATTTGTTATCATTTGCAGAAACCCAGGCAGAAACTCTCTTGCCCACATGCCACCACCAGAGCGGCTTATTCCCCCTCTAGACTGTAAGCTCCTTGGCGACTGGAAACATGTGTACCAACTCTGTTACACTGTACTCTCCCATGTGCTTAGTACAGTGCTCTGCAAGCAGTAAACGCTAGATAAATACTATGGACTGATTAATCAGAGGGCTCTGCTTCCAATTCCCGGTGCACATCATTAACAAAATGAATAGAATGGTAAATATGTATAAGTAAAATGAATAGAGTAATGAATCCGTACAAATGTATACAAGTGCTGTGGGGAGGGTAAGGAGGTAGGGCGGGGGGATGGAGGGAGAAGAGGTAAAAGGGGCCTCAATCTGGGAAGGTCTTCTGGAGGAACTGAGCTCTCAATAGGGTTTTGAAGGGAGGAAGAGAGCAGACTTGGCGAATGTGTGGAGGGAGGGCATTCCAGGCCTCCCTGGAAGGACGTGGGCCTGGGGCCGACAACGTGACAGGCGAAAACGAGGCACAGTGAGGAGGTTAGCAGCAGAGGAACAGAGGGTTCGGGCTGGGCTATAGAAGGAGAGAAGGGACGTGGTGAAGTAGGAGGGGGCAAGGTGATGGACAGCCTTGAAGCCGAGAGTGAGAAGTTTTTGCTTGATTCGTAGGTTGACAGGCAACCACTGGAGATTTTTGAGAAGGGCAGTGACATGCCCTGAGCGTTTCTCAACAAAGATACTCCGGGCAGCAGCGTGAAGTATAGACTGCGATGGAGAGAGACAAGAGTTTGGGAGATCAGAGAGGAGGCTGATGCAGTAATCCAGTCGGGATAGGGTGAGAGATTGAACCAGCAAGGTAGCGGTTTGGATGGAGAGGAAAGAGCGGATCTTGGCAATGTTGTGGAGGTGAGACCGGTAGGTTTTGGTGACGGGCTGGATGTGTGGGGTGAATGAAAGAGCGAAGTCGAGAATGACACTAAGGTTATGGGTTTGTGAGAAGGGAAGGATGGTAGTGCCGTCTACAGTGACAGGAAAGTCACGAAAAGGACATGATTTGGGAGGGAAGATAAGGAGTTCAGTCTTGGACATATTGAGTTTTAGATGGCGGGCAGAAATCCAGATGGAGATATCCTGAAGGCAGGAGGAGATGCAAGCCTGTAGGGAGCGGGAGAGAGCAGGGGCAGAAATGTAGATTTGGGTGTCATCAGCGTGGAGATGATAACTGAATCCGTGGGGGCGAATGAGTTCACCAAGGTAGTGAGTGCAGATAGAGAACAGAAGGGGACCAAGAACTGACCCTTGAGGAACCCCTACAGTAAGGGTGATGGCTGCGGCGGTTCTGGATCGCCACCAAGGTCTCCGGGCGACTAAAGAATTAGTCAGAACAGCATGTGACTATTGAAAGTTTTAATAAAGTTTTATTGGTAAGGCCAAAGACCGAACAGGGAGTAACGCACCCGACGGACTCGTTTCCTTAAGGGAAAATGTGCTATGTGCCCGATGTAACAAGCTTATATACTGTTGTTGTTGATCATAGTGATTGGTGCAGAATTGGCGCAGCGGGGACTTAATTGGTGCAGATTTGGTGCAGAGCTGGGCGGTGTTTATCTCCTTATTTGGTTTGGTTCCCGGGACACAGCCAATGGGCTGTAAGGTCTAAGGCCTATACGAAATATGGCAACAGGACCGCGTATGCTCAAACAATGTCTGCAGCTTTCCCTGGTCCATGAGGCCCCATCAAGGGGATGGTAGGAGGAAGAGGAGCCGGAAAAGGAGATTGAGAATGAACGGCCGGAGTGGTAAGAGGAGAACAAGGAGATGACGGAGTCTGTGAAGCCAAGTTTGGATAGCGTGTTGAGGAGAAGGGGGTGGTCCACAGTGTCGAAGGCAGCTTAGAGGTCGAGAAGGATTAGGATAGAGTAGGAGCCATTGGATCTGGCAATAACGAGGTCATTGGTGACCTTTGAGTGGACAATTTCGGTGAAGTGTAGGGAACGGAAGCCAAAATGGAGGGGGTCAAGGAGAGAGCTGGCGTTGAGGAACTGGAGGCAGTGAGTGTAGACGACTCGTTCTAGGAGTTTGGAAAGGAAAGGTAGGGGGAGATAGGGCGATAACTAGAAAGGGAGATGGGGTCAAGAGAGGGGGTTTTTTTTAGGATGGAGGAGACGTGTGCGTGGTTGAAGGCAGAGGGCAAGGAACCAGTGGGGAGTGAGCGATTGAAGATGGAAGTTTAGGAGGGGAGGAGGGAAGGGGCAAGTGTTTTCATAAGATGAGAGGGAATGGAGTCCGAAGCACAGGTGGATGAAGTAGCACTTGAGAGGATGGAGGAGATCTCACCTGAAGATACTGCTGAGAAGGTTGGGAGAGTAGCGGAGATGGTTGAGAGCCGGGGGGATGGAGAAGGGGGAGGGATGACTTTGGGGAGCTGAGACCTGATGGAATTAATTTTACTAATGAAGTAGGGGGCCAGATCGTTGAGGATGGGGGATGGAGGAGGGGAAGGAATAGGGGGCCTGAGAAGGCAGTTAACCCACGTAGCTTAATGGAAAGAGCATGGCCTGTGGAGTCAGAGGTCATGGATTCGAATCCCTACGCTGCTACTGGTCATTAGTATGACTTTTGGCAAGTCAGTCAACTTCTCTGTACCTCTGTGACCTCATATGTAAAATGGGGATTAGGACTGTGAGCCCCCTGGGGAACAACCTGATCACCTTGTAACGTCCCAGGCGCTTAGAACAGTGCCTTGCACATAGTAAGCGCTTAATAAATGCCATCATTATCCAGCGTTTAGAACAGTGCTTTGCACATGGTAAGTACTTACTAAATTCCATTAAAAACGTATGGGGATGATGAGCGTGGGTGTCAATAAGGAGGGAAAAGTAGTTTGCCTGGCAGAGGAGTGGGCAGGGTTAAGGCAGGAAAGGATAAACTTAAAGTGAACGAGATTGGCTTGGTGTTTAGACTTTCGAGAGCAGCGTTCAGAAGCTCGAGCATAAGAGCGAAGAAGGCGGACAGTGGCAGTGATCCAAGTCTGTGGGCTAGTGGTACGAGAGCGGTGAAGGGAAAGGGGACCGCGCGAGTTGAGTCGAGTATATAGGGTGTAGTTAAGAGCAGCAATCCGGTCATAAAGAGTTGGCAGAGAGGATAGGGAGGCAGGGTGGGGTGTGATGCGCTGAGAAAGGTGGACGGGGTCGAGAGAACGGATGTCTCTGTCGGGTAGTAATATAGATTTACAGGGGGAGGAGTGTGAGTGAGGAGGCAGGTGAAAAGGTTATGATCAGAGAGAGGGATTTCAGACTTGGTGAAGGTGGAGATAGTTCAGCAGTAGGAGATGAGGTCGCGGGTGTGACAAAGTTGGTGAGTAGGCGAGAAGGGGTGGAGCAGGAGGTTGGCAGCGTCAAGGAGAGTTAGCAGGCGGGCGGCAGCGGAGGCTCCAGGGACATCCATGTGGATGTTGAATTCTCCAAGGAGCAGAGTGGGCATGGAAAAGGAGAGAAGAAAGGTGAGAAAGGCGTCAGAATCGTTAAGAAATTTGGAGGTGGGGCCAGGGGGGCGGTAGATGACGGCTACATGAATCTGGAGGGGGTGGCAAAGGCGAATAATATGGGTTTCTGTGTAGGGGAAGGAAAGGGAAGGTGGAGGAGGGATAGTGCGATAGTGACATTGGGGGGCAAGAAGGAAGCCGACACCACCTCCGTTTCCGGTGACTGTGGGAGAGTGGGAGTAGAAAAGCCATCTGCTGTAGAGAGCAGCAGAAGAGACCGTGTCACCCGGGGTGATCCATTTTTCATTTAGGGCGAGGAGTAGGAGAGGGCTGCAAAGGAACAGGCAAGGACTAAAGGGAGCTTACCTAAAATGGAGCGGGGGTTCCAAAGGCCACACTTGGCAGCAGCTGTGGAAGGAGGGAGGGGAGGGAGGGGGAAGGGTGCGAGGGGTTGGGAGGCTTTGGATTGGAATGAGTTGGTGGGGAAAGGGGAAAGAGGGGTGGCGATAAGAAAAGAGAACTAGGAAGGGTTGGGGGCGGGGAGGAGGGGAGGGAGGGGGTTGGAAGGGAGAGGTTGAAGGTTGACGGTGGTACGGAGGGATTCTGGGTAGGGGATGTGGGGAGGGGTGGGGGCGGGGAAAATAAAGGGAAAGAGCTGGGTGGGAGAGGGGAAGGGGTAGGTGAGGACTGGGAAGGGCAGATGGGAGCAGGGGAATTGATAGTTTATGGTGAGGTCAGCAAGGTAAATGACAGCACAGCGAGTAGTTAACAATTAACATGCAGTAGAAATAACGCAGTAGCAATAATAGAATAAGTAGATGAAGATATCACAGAGAGCATTGAACAATTAACTTGCGATAGCAATAATCAAATAAGCAGATGATGACGTAACAGAGAGTAGTTAACAATTAGCATGCGATGGCAATAAAATAAGCAGTTGATGACATCATAGAGAGCAGTTAACAATTACCATTCGATGGCAATAACAAAATAAGAAGATGATGACATCACAGAGAGCAGTTAATAATCAACATGCCATAGCAACAGTGAAATAAGCAGATGATGACATCATAGAGGGCAGTTAACAATTACCATGCAGAAGCAACCATAAAATAGACAGATGATGCCCACAGCAGAAGGATGAATTGTCCATGGGTCAGTCAAATCAAATCAAAAAGGCTAATGGCAAGGGGAGTCCAGGGGCTCTTGGCAGAAATGTCTCTAAGGTGGTGGAGGATGGAGTCCTATGGATGGTAGTTCTGGAGTAGGGTGGGACTGCTATGCGGGGTCATGGGAGGGGAGACGCCTGAGAAGAGGAGTAAACAGCCAAATAGCATGGGTGGCTTGAGTAGGTGCGAATGGAGATGTTAAAGTAACTCGGTGATTACAAGGGCCTTTTTCCCCTGGGAAGGGAGCGGGGGGAATCAGTCATGGCCGGTTCGGGAAGGAGGGAGTGTGAAGGAGGGAGGGATGTATAAACAAATGGATTCGAGGCAAGAATTTGATCAGTCAAATTCATTCATTCAATTGTACTTATTGAGCGCTTACTGTATGCAGAACACTGTACTAAGCGTTTGGAAAGTACAATTCAGCAACAAATAGAGACAATCCCGGTCCATAACGGGCTCACAGCCCAGAAGGTGGAGACAGGCATCTAAACAAGTAAACAGGCAGTCAAATAATAACAATAATAATGACATGTTTAAGCGCTTACTATGTGAAAAGCACTGTTTTAAGCGCTGGGGAGGTTACAAGGTGATCAGGTTGTCCCACGGGGGCATTTTACAGATGAGGGAACTGAGGTACGGAGAAGGTAAGTGATTTGCCCGAAGTCACACAGGTGACAATTGGCGGAGCCGGGATTTGAGCTCATGACATCTGACACCGAAGCTCGGGCTCTTTCCACTGAGCCACTCTGCTTCTCAAATGTGTGGGACAGTTTCAATGATTGCGTCCATTCTCCCTTGTCACCCTCTGATTGTCTGATTTTCATAACCACCGAGTGATCTTAAAATTCATAAAATTACTGTCATTTTCAGTATTATCAACATTATCATTATTAAATTTATTGAAGAATTTTCTTGCAAAAGAATGCCAAGTGTTGGAGGAGAAACAAACTAATCATATCGGGCACGTCTCCTGACCCATAGGGGCTCAGATTGTAAGAGAAAGAGAGAACACATATTGAATTCCGATTTTACAGAGAGCCCCAAAGAGTTTACGTGGCTGGACCAAGGACGTACAGCAGTACGGTGGCAGAACTGGGCAGACCTTTACAATCTCATGACTCCCAGCCACATGCTCATTCCACTAATCCATGATGCAGCCCAAACAATCATTCATTCTTGTCATTCAAACTTGTCATTCATTCAGTCATTCATTCATTCAATCAAATTTATTGAGTGCTTACTGTGTGCAGAGCACTGTACTAAGCGCTTGGAGAGTACAATTCAGAATAAAGAGAGACAATACCTGTTCACCCCGGGGATGGGGGTACATGGGGATGTGGATGCTCTGGTCGAAGATGGTGACAGTGACAATGAGGAGATTCCACGACAGAGCCGCCAGGTAGACCAAGAGGAACAGCGTAGCGTGGACCAGATGCAGCTCCTGGATCTCCGAGAAACGCAGCAGGAGGAATTCCCTCACCGTGCTGACGTTGGGCATTTTTGGGATGCAGCACTGATTTTCTGCATGAGATGAGGGAAGAGAAAAGTTAGAGTCAATCGATAGGATGAGTGAAGGAATTGACAGGATGCTGGTGATCCTCTATGGAGAAAAGACAGTTATTGAATTCAAGATGATCTGAGTTCACCGTGGAGACATTGATCATTTCTGGGGAATGATGTCAACTCCCTGCACAGAAAGAGGGAGGGAAGACTTCAATTTGGAGACATTGATTTTGGGGGTGAAGGAATGGGACTAGGTCCATCAGTTCTATTTATTGAGTACTTACAGAGGACACTGTATTAGTACATATGATCACGGACCCCAAGGAGCCTCCATTCATCATACCTCATCATTCATCTAGTCCTTTCCTAAGGCATCGCTCAGCCAACATCTCTCCTCTCCTCAACCTCCCCACAGGACAAGTTGTGTCTTTTTACAAGCAACTAAATCTCACCATCGTATTGAAGACTCCACACCCTATGACTGCATTTCACCCCCTTTCCATTGTTCAGCACGAATGCTCAGGTCTCAAAGCAACTTTATAGTTGTTACTCACTATAGATTTTCCCGTTTCCATCCTAACCTGGAACTCCTTCTCTTATCCACTCGAAATCAGAGAGAGCACAGTTCTTTCCGAATTCTGAGCACTTCTAAAATCCCCTCCTCCTTCGCCCAGCTTTCCCGATTCATTTTCCAGCCCTCTAAACCCACGTGACTTACCTCAAGCATGAATTAAGTCATTTCCATCCTCATTTAGTGAAAAAGGCATGGGCCCAGGAATTCCCTTCTTGACTGCGAGCTCCTTGAGGGTTGCATACACATCTACCAGCTCTGTTGTATTGTACTCTCCCAAGCATAGCTTAGTGTGAGTCAGAGGACTTTGGTTCTAATATTGTCTCTGTCCCTTTGCTGCTGTGGGACTTTGGGAAAGTCACTTCACGTCTCTGGGCTCAGTTTCCTCATCTTTAAAATGGCACGCAATAATTGCATGTTCATCTTTCCATTCTTTCTTTCCTTCTAGTGGGGGCAGGGAATGTGTCTGTTAAGGTGTTATGAAGTGGATAGAGCATGGGGCTGGGAGTCAGAAGGAGTCAGAAGGACCTGGGTTCTAATTCCGGCTCCACGTCATGTCTGCTGTATGACCAAGGGAAAGTCATTTGACTTCTCTGACCCTCAGCTACCTCATCTGTAAAATGGGCGTTAGGACTTTGAGCCCCATGTGGAACAAGGACTGTATGCATCCTGTTTAACCTTTATCTACCCCAGCGTTTAAGACAGTGCTTGAGACATAGTAAGAGCTTAACCAGAACTAATATTACTATTCTTACTCTAAATTAGCTTAGTGCACACAATAAGACTCAGTAAATATTATTCAAGATTAATTGATTGATAGTAAATTATACTGTGTAAACCGAGCCCAGTACACTGGAAAGCCCAGGAAGGCAGGGATTACAATGTCCCACTATTTGTCTTCTCCCAACATTTGGGAATAATTCTTACAGGGAGGAATCGCTAACAGTGCCAGTGGCTAGCCAAAGCTAGTCACACTTCTGCACTGGATTCTCGGACCCACTGAAGGAAGAAGTGACTGTCTACAGTGCTGACACTGTGCTGGACCACCGTAGCCTGCTGGGTATTTGGCATGGTAGCTAGGTTTGAGGAGGAAGGAGGAGAGGTGTGTGATGGTTGGGGGTTACTGAACTGGAAAACACCTTCCCTCTTACAAGCGCCCCTGCCCCACTGGGGGCTGCTGCCCTGGTCCGAACCCAAAATTAGGCTCCAGACTGGCTCCATCTCTTCCATCCTCATTCACCTCCCCCTTGCCCCTCCATCCCACTCACCCCCTGTTACTCTCACCGGGGCGACGTGGAGCTGGAGGTCGCTGACCTCTACAGGGCTGGCCTGGTCCCCTCTTTCTCCTCAGACTCTTGTGTTCAGTCATCCAGTAAGGAACAGAGAGGAGAGGAGCCCTTGGTCCCTCTCCGCTCTCCCTCAGACCCTGAGAAGTTCTCCAGATGGGTTACCGTCCCTGTAGATAAAGCAGGAACTGCTCCGAGGGGGATCCCTGGACGATGGCTCCGAGCCCTGGCGAGGGATTTCGTGGCCTGGACAAGCCAAGCACCATCTGTTCACGTGATTCGTGAGGCTCCTGGGGGATAACAGCCTGGTCCCTGCAGCATCAGAGATGGTGCCAGCCCTCGGGGTTCCCGTGGGAACAGCCGCATCTGCATCCCAGCGTCCCAATCGTTCCTGTTTTCGCCGACAGTCTTTAGCCACTGTGAATCATTTCACCTTTTTCTAATCCACAACCTGAAACACTCAATCTGTCAGTCAATCAGCCAATTGTAACTTTTTCTGATGGCCTTTGTGAAGCACTTACTATATATCAGGCACTATTCTATGTGCTGGAATACTTACAAACTAGTCAGTTTGGACAGAGTCCATGCTCCCCTTGGGCCTCACATCTCAATCCCCATTTTATGGATGAGGGAACTGAGGCATGGAGAAATTAAGCGACCCTGCCCAAGGTCACACAGCAGACATGTGGTGGAACCGGGATCAGAACCCAAGTCCACTTGAATGCCAGGCCCGCACTCTACTCACTAGGTAACGCTGCTTCTTCTGACTTATTCTGATTGCAAATCCATTCAAGCTTTGGTCATACTGACTATAGAAACTATACTCTTGAATCAAGGCTTCGTCCACTTTTCCGTCTTTCCCTTCTACTCTATGTAATTCATTCTTTGTCTATCTTCCTCATTAGACCATAATCTCATGGAGAGCAGGAATAATGTATTTTATTTCTTTTCAACTCTCATGCGAGTTTTCTAAAGTGCTTTGTACCTGGGATGTGGTAAAGAAATATGATGGATGGATAGATGGATTGATTGTTGGATTGATGGATGAATGGATAGTTGGGAGACAAGGATTGAACCAGTGAAAAGTGGGTGGGGGAGTTTCCGTGGTTTCTTCCCTTCCCCCTTGTCACTGAGCTATTTTCCGATTTTCATAACCACCAAGAGTGATCTTAAAATTCATATATTGCTCGTTTTTATCTTTATTAGTTATATCAGCACTATAGTAATTGAATTTATCAATACTTTACTTGCTAAATACTGCCAAGCGCTGGAGTAGAACTCAGAAGAGACATATATCCCGGTCCACAGGGGCTCAGTGTGTAAGAGAAAGAGAGAGCACATATTGAATCCCGATTTACAGAGAGGCCCAGAGAGGTTAGGTTGCGGACCAAGGTCGCTCAGCAGGTCATCGGAAGAACTAGGCAAACATCTCAAGTCTAACGACTCCCAGCCACATGCTGATTCCACTAGGTCTTGATGCCCCCCAAGCAATGAATTATCAATTACACACGTCTAACCAGCCTTCCTCCCAGACACTGACAATTCCTCAGTCGCTGGAATTTGTCTTTGGATTTTTAGCCTAGCTGATAAGGAATGGGGCAATCAGTGAAAGGAGCCAGACATTTCATCCCATAGAGGGGGGATTAGGAATTTTCCCTTTAGGATTTTCCCCAGAGAGGACTTCATGTTCCTGGTTCCTCAAACTGTAGAGGAGGGGATTCAGAGCGGGTGGCACGGTGATATAGAAGATGGACACCAATAGATCCAGCAACGAGTGGGTATCTAAAACGGGCTTGAGGTAGGCGACAGTGGCCATAGAGAGAAAGACGGTGACGATGATGAGGTGATGCAAGAAAGTGGAGAAGGCCTTGGACTGGCCGTTGGCGGCTGGCATCCTCAGTTCGGCCCAGAAATGTGGAAGTATGAGACAGTGATGAGAATGAAGCAGATGATGCCTAACGCTACCCTGGCGGTGATGCTCACATCGATGGCGACGTAGTCCTCTGACTAAATGATCTTCATCAAGTAGGGGACATCACAGACAAACATCTGGGACGCTGCTGGACCCACAGAAGGGCAGGGAGAAGATTGAAGGTACAAATAAGACTCCAAACAGGCACCCGCTGATCCAGGAGGCGGCGGCTATCTGCCCACAGGCCCCTCAAGTCATGACGACCTCGTAACTCAGGGGGAGGCAGATGGCAGCATAGCGGCCATAGGATATGGTCGTGAGGATGAACAGCCCTCAGATGGCAAACCATATCAGGAAGACCTGGACAGCACAGCCCACTAGGAAGTTGGATCACCTGATCTCCTGATCCCTCTCAAAATCCTCCCCCTCCAACTCAACCTCCAACTCCATCTTTTTGCACCTTATAAAATCCCTTGCCCCCTTCTTTCTTCCTCACCTTGATCTTTAACAATTCACTTTCCAATAGTTCCTTCCCCACTGCTTTCAAACATACTCATTTATCCTCTATTCTTTATCTACTCCTAATACCTTGGAGAACTCACTGACTACCGTGGCTTCAACTACTATCTCTATGCTGATAATTCCAAATCTATATCACCAGCCCTGGCTTCTCTTCTTCTCTGTGGTCTTGTATTTTCTCCTATCTTCAGGACATCTGTACTTAGATGTCCCACTGATGACTCCAATTTAACACATCCAAAACAGAACTCTCCATTTCCCCACCCAAACCCTGTTTTCTCCCATCATTTCCAACACTGTAGGCAGCACTACTATTCTCCCAGTCTCCCAAGTCCATAACCTTGGTATTATCCTTGTCACATCTCTCTTATCAAGCCCTCACAGTCAATGTCACCAAAACCCGCTGGTTCTAACTTCACAAAATAGCTAAAATCTGCCCTTTCCTTCATTAAGAGTGAAGCAGAGAAGAGCACAATGTGAGCAGAGAAGAGCACAAATGTCAAAGCAACTACCAGTTAGATCATGGCACCTTGGCACTAGGGAAGAAGTGCTACCTATGGGACAAAAAGAACACAGTCCTGGGAGTCAGTGGACTTGGTTTTAATATCTGCCCACCACTTACTCTCTGGGTGACTTTAGCAAGTCACTTCGCTTTTCTGTGTTTCAGTTTCCTCATAAAAACGATCTGGGCAGCTGAGTGAAGTATGGACTGGAGTGTGGAGAAACAGGAGGGAGGGAGGTCAGCAAGGAGGCTGAGACAGCAATCAAGACAGGAGAAGGTAAGTGCTTGGATTAGTGTGGTAGCAGTTGCAATGGAGAGGAAAGGGCAGATTTTAGCTATGTTGTGAAGTTAGAAGCAGCAGGTTTTATAAGGTGCAAAAAGATGGAGTTGGAGGTTGAGTTGGAGGGGGAGGATTTTGAGAGGGGTCAGGAGAACAGGTGATCCAACTCACTAGTGGGCTGTGCCGTCCAGGTCCTCTTTGCAATATGGTGTGCCCCATATGGGACAGGGACTGTGTCAAACCTGATTAACTTATATCTACCTCAGCACTTAGAACAGTGCCTGGCACATAATAAACCTTTTAGCAAATACTATAAATCAAACAAGCAACAACAGCAGGGCTTAACTTAAAGCGAACTGACATTCCGGTGACTGTTCCGTTTCCCAGGGACGCCACCAGGACTGGGCTTGGGGGTGCTCCAGAGACACACACCTGCAAAGCTCTTCGGTGACTCGCCAATAATGAGGTCCCAGTCCCATCCCCCAAGGAGCCCCTTCCACCATGGAATCCTGGCCGATCCTAATAAGGGGAAGTTAGAAGCAGCCGTTGATTCATTTGCCCTTGGTGATCCAAGGTGAGTGGGGACCAAGTGGTCTGGAATGACTGAGGCCACTCCTCCCAGACTGAGCCCCCTCCTTCCTCTCCTCCTCCTCCCCCTCCCCTAAGCACCTGTATATATGTATATATGTTTGTACGTATTTATTACTCCATTAATTCATTTATTTTATTTGTACATATTTATTCTGTTAATGTTATTTTGTTTTGTTCTCTGTCTCCCCCTTATAGACTATGAGCCCACTGTTGGGTAGGAACCGTCTCTATATGTTGCCAACCTGTACTTCCCAAGTGCTTAGTACCGGGCTCTGCACACAGTAAGCGCTCAATAAATATGATTGAATGACTGAATTAATGAATTCCAGCTGAACCTCATGGAAGCAATCAATGGTATTTATTGAGTGCATTTTTTGTACAGAGCACTTTACTAAGATTTTGGGAATGTACAGTATAACAGAGAAGCTTTGCACACAGTAAGTGCTCAATAACTAAGATCGTTTGATAGGAAGCATGGCCTAGTGGATAGATCATGGGGCTGGCAAACAGAAGGACCTGGGTTTTAGTCCTGGCTTCCTCCTTTTCTGCCATGTGACCTTGTGGATTAATGGCGATTAAGACTGAGCCCCGAGTTGGAACAGGGACTACAGTGTCCAACCCAATTAACTTGTATCTACCCCAGTGCGTAGTGAAGTCTCTGGCACATAATAAGCACTTAACGAATGCCATTAAAGAAAAAAAAAAACAGTTGATAGATACGTTTCCTACCCACAAGGCCCCAGGGGGTACCTTGGTCAGAAACTTTGCCCCAGATATGAGACCACATCCTCAGTCCAGTTTCTCAATCAATGAATCAATCTATTTTATTTATTGAGCGCTTACTGTGTACAGAGCACTTTACTAACTAAATGGAGAGTACAATACGACAGAGTTGGTAGACATGTGTAACAAACAATGATCTTACAGTCTAAAGGATCGTTGATTCAAGTTTCCCTTCACCATTCATTGGAATGTCTATTTCAGTGTTCAATATTTCTCACTCTCTCATTGGTCCACCTAGACAGTGGATCTTATTTGCATCAAAAAGAAACAACACACCATCAGTTTTAAAACACTCAATCACCTTGACTCCCCTATCTCTCCTCTCTGCTCTCGTTATATAACACAGCCTGCACACTTCGCTCCTCTAGTGCCAACTCACTGTGCCTCAATCTCACCTACCTCACTGCTGACCCCTTGCCCATGTCCTGCCTCTGACCTAGAACCCCCTCCCTCTTCATATCCGACAGACAATCCCTCTGTTTCATATTCAAAGCCTTTAGAAGACATATTTCCTAACATACTTCTACAACTTGATTGCTGTGTGACCTTGGGCAAGTCACTTAATTTCTCTGGGTCTCAGTTTCCTCAACTGTAAAATGGGGAATTTTACTTCGACTCTGAGGCAAATGTGGGAAAGGGACTGTGTCTAACTTGATTATCCTGTATCTACCCCTGCCACTTAGAACAGTGCTTGACACATAGTAAGTAATTAACAAATATCATTAAAAAATGGAAAAAGGAGGAAGAAGAAGAGGAATCGGCGTGGCCTAGTGGAAAGAGCAAAATCCTGAGAGACAGAGGACCTGGGTTCTTATCCTCACTGTGCCACGTGTCTGATGTTAATCTTCAGCAAGTTACTTAACTTCTCTCTGACTCAGTTACTCATCTGTAAAATTGATATTCAATACCAGTTCTCCCTTTGACTTAGACCGTGAGACACACGTGGGACAGGGACTGTGTCCAACCTGATTATCTTGCTTCTACCCCAGGATTTAGGGCGGTGTTTGACACATGGGAAGCGTTCAATAAAACCCATAATTATTCATGAGGAGGATGAAGATGGGGAATATGGATTTATTTGCCTTTTCTTCCACAAGGAAATGGGAGAGATTCCTATTTTCATTTTCCCCAATCTCAGTTCTCTTGTGAAACTCCCTCTCTGGCCCTCTCTCCCTCTGTACCTCCCATTCAGACTCCCATTCAGGCCTTGGCTTCAGTTTCCGTGTTGGTTCACATCCCTGGCTTCTCCTTTCGAGCCTGGAAACCCGCGGTGAGGAGGAAGAGGCTTTCCAGACCTCTTGGTCCCCACTCACCTTGGATCACCAAGGGCAAAAGAATCAACGGCTGCTTCTAACTTCCCCTTATTAGGATCGGCCAGGATTCCATGGGGGAAGGGACTCCTTGAGGGATGGGACTGGGAGTCACCGAAGAGCTTTGCAGGTGAATTTCTCAGGAGGACCCCTAAGCCCAGTCCTGGTGGCTCCCCTGGGAAACGGAACAGTCATCAGAATGTCATTTCGCTTTAAGTTAAGCCCTGCTGTTGTTGCTTGTTTGGTTTATGGTATTTGCTAAAGGGCTTACTATGTGCCAGGCACTGTACTAAGTGCTGGGGTAGATATAAATTAATCAGGTTGGACACAGTCCCTGTCCCATATGGGGCACAGAGTCCTAATCCCCATTTTACAGATGAGGTAACTGAGGCCCATATTAGTGAAGTGACTTGCCCAAGTTCACTCAGCAGAAAAGTGGTGGAACTCGAATTAGAAGCCAGGTCCTTCTGACTCCCAAACTCGTGTTCTATCCACTAGGCCGTGCTGCTGCGGGTCAGGGGGACAGAACATGTCCCTGGGAATTGAGAGATCCTGAACTAATAATAATAACTGTGGCATTTGTTAAGCACTTACTATGTTCCAGGCATCGAACTAGGCACAGGGGAGATACAAGCAAACTGGGGTGGACACAGTCTCTCTCCCTCAATGAGGCACAAAGTCTTAATCCCCATTTTACATACGAGGTAACTGCAGCACAGAGGAATGAAGTGACTTGCCCAAAGTCACACAGCAGATAAGTGGTCGAGCTGGTATTAGATCACAGGTCCTGCTGACTCCCAGGCCCGGGCTGTATCCACTAGACCAGTTCAAGCACCATCTCTGCCAGCTGGTACTGGACCACTTCTGGGGTAGGTTTCTGATCAATGAATCAGCCTTGTATGAGGAGGGTGGATCCACTAGAAATCCTTCAAAAGAGATGGTTAATGTGGACAGCAAAGATATCGCTGGAAGACTGGAGTACTGGTCCTAGCTTCACCACTCTCTGTTGTGACCTTGGGCATGTCATGTAACTTCCTTGTGCCTCAGGTTGCTCTTCTATAAGATGGGGAGTAAGCACCTCTCCACCTGATTTTTATTGCACCATTAGTCACCCCCTCTAGACTGTAAGCTCATGGGAGAAATGGAACATGTCTACCAGCTTGATTATATTGTTATACTGTATGCTCCCAGGCCTTTAATACAGTGCTCTGCATACAGTAAGCACTCAATAAACGAGACTAAGTTGAAAGGCAATGTGGCCTACTGGAAAGAGCATGATGCTGGGTGTCAAAGAAGGTCATGTGTTCTAATCCTGTCTCCCCGCCACTTGTCTGCTGTGTAATCTTGGGCAAGTCACTTCACTTCTCTGTGCCTCAGCTACCTCATCTGTAAAATAGGGATTGGGACTGTGAGCTCCACATGGGACAGGGACGCTCTCCAAACTGATTTGCTTGCATCTACTCCAGCTGTTAGTACAGTGTCTGTCACACAGGAAGTGATTAACAAATACCATGATTATTATTATTATTATCATTGTCATTATTATTAACCTGGGTTCTAATATTGGCTCTTCCATTTGCCTTCTGTGTGACCTTGAGTAAGTCATTTCACTTGTCTGTGCCTCAGTTGCCTACATACAAAATGGGAATTAAATGTAAATAACAATAATAATAATAATAATAATAATAGTGGTATTTATTAAGCGCTTACTATGTGCAAAGCACTGTTCCAAGGGCTGGGGAGGTTGCAAAGTGATCAGGGTGTCCCAAGGGGGGATCACAGTCTTCATCTCCATTTTACAGATGAGGTAGCTGAGGCACAGAGAAGTGAAGTGACTTGCCCAAAGTCACACAGCACACAGGTGGAGCCGGGATTTGAACCCGTGACCTCTGACTCCCAAGTCCCTGCTCTTTCGGCTAAGCCACGCTGCTTCTCTAATGTGGGCCCTAGGTGGGACAGGGACTGTGTTTGACCTGATTAACTTCTATCTACCCCAACACCTAGTACAGGGTCTGGCACAGAATAAATACTTAACAAATATGATTTGGGAAAAAAATGTTGAGGACTATCTACTGGAGGGCTCTCTTAAATTCATTCATTCATTCAGTCGTATTTATTGAGCGTTTACTGTGTGTAGAGCACTTCTCTAAGCACTTGGGAGAGTACAGTACAACAGTGAATAGACTCATTCCATTCCCACAAACGAGCTTACAGTCTAATGGGAGGGAGACAGACATTAATATAAATAGATAAATTACATATGTGTACATAAGTGCTATGGGGCTGGGTGGGTGCATCAACAAAAGGAGCAAGTCAGGGTTACACAGAAGAGAGTGGGAGAAGAGTAAAGAGGGGTTTAGTCCGGGAAGGCCTCTTGGAGGAGAGGTGACTTCAATAAGTCTTTGAATTGGGGGAGAGTAATTGTCTATCGGATTTGAGGAGGGAGGGCGGTCCAGGCTAGAGGCAGGATGTGGGCGACGGGCCAGCGGCGAGATAGAGGAAATGAAGGTACCGTGAGAAGGTTGGCTATAGTGAGGCGATGTGTGTGGACTGGGTTGTAGTATGAGAGTAGCGAGGTGAGGAGGGGACAAGGTGACTGAGTGCTTTAAAGCCAATGGTGAGGAGTTTTTGTTTGGTGCAGAGGTGGATGGGTAACCACCGGAGTTTTTGGAGGAGCGGGGAAATATGTCCTGAATGTTTCTGTAGAAAAATGATCCAGGCAGCACAGTGACGTACCGACTGGATTGGGGAGAGGGAGGAGGCCGGGAGGTCAGCATGGAGGCTGATGCAGAAATCCTGGAGGGATAAGATGAGTGATTTTATTAACATGGTAGCAATTGGGAGAGGAATGGGTGGATTTTAGCAATGTTGTGAAGGTGGGACCGACATGATATAGTGATGGATTGAATATGTTTTGGGTTGAACGAGAGAGCAGAGTCAAGGATAATGACAATGCTATGGGCTTGTAAGACAGGAACGATGGTGGTGCCATCTACAGTGATGGTAATGTCAGGGGGAGGACAGGGTTTGGGAGGGGGCGATAAGGATTTCCATTTTGGACATGATAAGTTTGAGGTGATGTGAAGACATCCAAGTAGAGATGCCTTGAAGGCAGGAAGAAATGTGATACTGCAGAGAAGGAGATAGATTAGGGCTGGAGATGTAGATTTGGATATCATCCGCATAGAGGTGATATTTAAAGCTATTGGGAGCGAATGAATTCTCCAAGGGAGCGGGTGTAGATGAAGAATAGAAGGGGACCCATAACTAAACCTTGAGGTATCCCAACAAGTAGTGGGTGGGAGACTGAGGAGGAGCCTACAAAAGAGACTGAAAACGAGCGGCCAGAGAAATAAGAGGAGAACCAGAAGAGGACAGTGTCAGTGAAGCCAAGGTTGGATAATGTTTTCAGAAGTAGGGGGTGGTCGACAGTTCTGAAGGCAGCCGAGAGGATTAGAAGGATTAGGATGGATTAGAGGGCGTTGGATTTCGCAAGAAGGAGATCATTTCGTGACCTTTGAGAGGGCAGTTTCTGTGTAGTGAAGGGGATGGAAGGTTTCTGTGCAGTGGAGGGGGTCTAGGAGAGAATTGGAGGAGAGGAATTTGAGACAGTGGGTTTAGACAACTTGCTCCTGGAGTTTGGAGAGCAATGGTAGGCGGGAAATGGAGTGATAACTGGAGGGAACCGTGGTGTCAAGGAAGGCTTCTTTAGGATAGGGGAGAGTTGGGCATGTTTGAAAGCAGTAGGGACAAAGCCAGTGGAGAGTAAACACTTGACGGTGGCTGTTAGGGTGGGAAGAAGGAAGAGGACATGAGTCTTGATAAGGTGTGACGATGCATCTTATCAGATGCACGGGTGGATGTGGTGGATTTGAGAGAAGGAAAGAGATTTCCTCTAGAGATACTCCTAAAAAAGATGGGAGAGTTGAAGAGGGGGCAGGAGAGTGGAGGGACTAAGGAAGGACAGGGGAGATTTTAGGAAGATCATACCTCATATTGTCAATTCTCTTAATAGGTGGCCAGGTCTTTGGGGTCAGGAGATAGGGTAGGTGGTGTGCCAGGGGGCCAGAAGAAAGAGTTAAATGTCTGGAACAACTGAAGAGGGTGATAGGCATATGTGTCAATAAGGGTGGAGAAGAGGGCAGTGTTAAAGCACTCAAGGACAAACCTGAAGTGGACGAAATCGGCCTGATATTTAGATTTCCAACTGTAGCGCTCTGTTCCTCATCCACAAGAGCAAAGGAGGCAGACTGTGCGATCACCCAGGGCTGTGCGTTAGTGGTATGGAAGGGCTAGGGGCCAAATCAATGGGGAAGAGTGGGAAGGATGAGCCTTGCCCTTCCGAAGATCATTAGTGCTGAAATCAGAGTGAATAAAAATCGGACAGAGGGGGGAGGTCATGAGAGTGGAGGCTCACACAATTGATTAGTCATTTATGGACATTATCAGAATGGAAAGAGGAGAGGCTCTAGTGCATGAATGGTGGTGGGGGGGGAATGTGGGTTGGGAATCTATTCAGCCAGTAAAAACCGGAGTGAAGAGACTGAAAGAGAACAGAGTAGCTCCGTGAACCGTAAGCTCTTTGTGGGAAGGAATGGTGTCTACTAATCAAAAAATTGCATTTTTTAGTGCTTACTGTGTGCAAAGCACCGTACTAAGTGCTTGGGAGAGAACAATATCATAGAGTTGGAGACATGTTCCCTGCCCACAGTGAGGTTACAATATACAGGAGGAGACAGATGTTAATATAAATATATAAATTTCAGTTGGAGACATACGTGTGGGTCTGAGGGTTGAGTGCAACTCTGTTGTAATCTTCCAAACAGTACAGTTTTCTGCACACGATAAGCGCTCAGTAAATACAACTGATCTACTGACTGAAACTCATAGGTTGTGAGGTTGTGGTAAATCATGCAAAAAGGAGGGGCCTCCTCGTCTCAGAGATTGATTTCCCCCTTTAGGACCTTCCCCAGGGCGGTCTTTATGTCCCTGTTCCTCAGGCTGTAGATGAGAGGGTTCAGGGCGGGGGGGAATCACCGTGTAGAACACGGATACCAACAGATCCAGGGCCGAGGGGGACTCTGAAGGAGGCGCTAAATAGGAGAAGCAACCAGTAGTGAAAAAAACAGAGATAATGGTGAGGTGGGGCAGGCAGGTGGAAAAATCTATGGACCGTCCCCCTGAATACTGGATCTTTACCACAGTGGAGAAGATATGCACATCCCCGTCCCCCTCTCCCTCCCCTTCCCTCTCCCCTCCCCCTCCCATCCCGTTACTGTAGGAGTTCCTCAATGTTCAGGTCTTGGTCCCCCTCTGTTCTCGATCTACACTCACTCCCTTGGTGACCTCATTCGCTCCCACGGATTCAACTATCATCTGTACGCTGATAACACCCAAATCTACATATCTGCCCCTGCTCTCTCTCCCTCCCTCCAGGCTCGCAGCTCCTCCTGCCTTCAGGACATCTCCATCTGGATGTCTGCCCGCCACCTAAAACTCAACATGTCCAAGACTGAACTCCTTGTCTTCCTTCCCGAACCCTGCCTTCTCCCTGACTTTCCCATCACTGTTGATGGCACTACTATCCCTCCCGTCTCACAAGCCCGCAAACTTGGTGTCATCCGGGACTCTGCTCTCTCGTTCACCCCTCACATCCAAGCCACCACCAAAACCTGCCGGTCTCACCTCTGCAACATTGCCAAGATCTGCCCATTCCTCTCCATCCAAACCGCTTTCCTGCTTTTCAAGCTCTCATCCTATCCCGTCTGGATTACTGTATCAGCCACCTCTCCGATCTCCCATCCTCCTGTCTCTCCCCACTTCAATCCATACTTCACGCTGCTTCCCAGATCATCTTTGTGCAGAAACGCTCTGGGCATGTTATTCACCTCCTCAAAATTCTCCAGTGGCTACCAATCAACCTGCGCATCAGGCAAAAACCCCTCACCCTCGGCTTCAAGGATCTCCATCATCACACCCCCTCCTACCTCACCTCCCTTCTCTCCTTATACAGCCCAGCCCGCACCCTCCGCTCCTTTGCCGCTAATCTCCTCACCGTGCCTCGTTCTCACCTGTCCCGCCGTCGACCCCCGGCACACGTCATCCCCCTGGCCTGGAATGCCCTCCCTCCGCACATCCGCCAAATTAGCTCTCTCCTCCCTACAAGGCCCTACTGAGAGCTCACCTCCTCCAGGAGGCCTTCCAAGACTGAGCCCCCTCCTTTCTCTCTCCCTCCTCCCCCTCCCCCTCCCCCTCACCTTACCTCCTTCCACTCCCCACAGCACCTGTATATATGCATATATGTTTGTACGTATTTATTACTCTATTTGTTTAATTTTATTTGTACATATTTATTCTATTTATTTTATTTTGTTAATATGTTTTGTTTGGTTCTCTGTCTCCCCCTTCTAGACTGTGAGCCCACTGTTGGCTAGGGACCGTCTCTATGCGTTGCCAACTTGTACTTCCCAAGCACTTAGTACAGTGCTCTGCACACAGTAAGCGCTCAATAAATACGATTGAATGAATGAATGAATGAAAGAGACAATGATGGAAACAAAGCAGAACAAAGTCAAACAGAAATCAGTGGCCACAGTCAGATTGAAGGTTGCATGTTCTTCCGAACAAGAGATCTTCAGCCAGGAGGGGACATCACCGAAGAGGTCTTGGATCTCAAGGGACCCACAAATGGACAAGGATAATGCACTAACTGAGTGGGATGCTCCAAGGAGCCATCCGCTGAGCCAGGAAGCGGCCGCCATCTTCCCACAGGTCCCTCAGGCCATGATGACCTCTTAGCACAGGGTGCAGCAGATGGCAGTGTAATGGTCGTAGGACATTGCCTTGAGGATGAACTGCTCTGAAGTGTCAAATAGAAGCACCAGAGGGGCTTTCAAACAACAATTCAGGAAGGAGAAGGAGTAGCAGGTCGTCAGAGAAACCAGGATGGACTTGGGGACGGTGACATAGATGAGGCAGGGGTAGAGGGCGGACAGGTGCCTGAGGAAGGGGTACATGAGGGTGTGGAGGCTCTGGTCAAGGGCGGTGACGGCACCCATAAGGAGATTCCCCGTTATGGCCTCCAGGTAGAGCAGGAGGAACAGCACGGCGTGGACCAGCTGCAGCTCCTGGACCTCTGAGAACTCCAGGAGGGGGAATTCCATCACTGTGGTGTGGTTGACCATGATTTGCCAATGTTAACCAAACATAGAGAAGGGAACCGTCTCAATCAGAACATCTGACATGATGGGATCTCTGAGAACCATAGAATCTACCTCACTCTCACATATCTGGACTACCCACTATTAATAACTGTGGTACTTGTCAAGTACTTACCGTGTGCTGAGCAATGTAGTGAGCATTGGGTTATATAAAAGATGATCAGATCCCACAAGGGGCTCACACTCTAAGTAGTAGAGAGAATAGATATTGAATTTCCATTTTTGCAGATGAGAGAACTGAGGTACAGAGAAGTGACTTGCCCAGGGTCATTCAGAAGGTAAGAGGCAGAGCTGGGATTGAAACCCATATCCCCTTACTGCCAGCCCCGAGCTTCCCAAGAAAAATCATAAACTCGATGGTTCGCTCCCACTTTGAGATATTTACCAGGACAGCTGTTATACAACTTCCCTCACTTCATCGTCATCATCATCATCATCATAAAAAATGATGGCATTTCTTAAGTGCTTACTATGTGCCGAGCACTGTTCTAAGCGCTGGGGTAGATACAAGATAATCAGGTTGTCCCACGTGGGGCTCACAATCTTAATCCCCATTTTCCAGATGAGGTAACTGAGGCACAGAGAAGTCAAGTGACTTCCTCAAAGTCACAGTTGATAGGGGCGGAGCTGGGATTAGAACCCATGACCTCTGACCACCAAGCCCGTGCCCTTTCCACTATGCCTCGCTGCATCTCTTATTATCATCATTAATACCATGTATTGGGGAAATACTTTGTTCAGAACATTCTTCTGAGCTCTTGGAAGAGTGCAAAACGTTTTGAGATATGGTCCCTGACCCTGATGTCTAGCAGAGAAGACAAATACCTAAATCAATTACAGATAAGGGAAGTGTTAGGGTATACAAGGTACAAATAAGTTTTGCAGGAAATGTGAAAAGTCCTTAGGTGGAGTGGAAGGGTTGAGGTTGCAGGCATTGATGCAAGATGGGAAGATTAGAGATTAATTTGGGAAGGACTCCTGGAGACAGTGGGATCAATCAATCAATCAGTAGTATTTATTTTTACTTTTATTTTTATGGTATGTTTTAAGAATTAACTAAATGCTAGACACTGTACAATTCTCTGGGGTAGATACAAGCTAATCAGATTGGACCCAGTGGATTATACTCTCCCAAGTGCTTAGTCCAGTGCTTTGCACACAGTAAGTGCTCAATAAATACGATTGAGTGAATGAATGGGACTTTTCTTATTTTATGTTACTGAGTTATTTCTGACCCATAGCGACTTCATGGACACATCTCTCCCAGAACACCCCAGCTCCATCTGCAATTGATCTGGTAGCGTATCCATAAAGTTTTATTGGTAGAAATACATATGTTGCTTACCATTGCCTCCTTCCATGCAGTAAACCTGAGTCTCCACCCTTGACTCTCTCCTATGCCATTGCTGCCCAGCACAGGTGACCTTTGACTTGTATCAGATTGCCTTCCACTAGCTAGCCACTGTCCAAGCTAAGAATGGAATGGGTAGGCTTCTGCCTGACTCTGCCTCCTGTAGCCAAGATTGGTAGACTACTGGATACTCTCTTGGTGTGATCCTGAGACGGTAATGAATGGGTAGACAGAAGATAATCAGGTCCCACAAGGGGCTCATAGTCTAAGTAGAAGGGAGAACAGGTATTGAATCCCCATTCGGAGATGAGAGAACTGAGGCAATGAGAAGTCAAGTGACTTGCCCAAGGCCACACAGCAGAGAAATGGTGGAGCCAGGGTTAGAATCCAGGTCCTCTGACTCCCAGGCCTATGCTCTTTCTACTGGGGGAGAAGAAGAAGAAGAAAAAAGAAGAAAGAAGAAGAAGAAGAAGAAGAAGAAGAAGAAGAAGAAGAAGAAGAAGAAGAAGAAGAAGAAGAAGAAGAAGAAGAAGAAGAAGAAGAAGAAGAAGAAGAAGAAGAAGAAGAAGAAGAAGAAGAAGAAGGAAAAGGAGGAGGAGGAAGAGGAGGAGAAGGAGAAGGAGAAGAAGAAGGAGAAGGAGAAGGCACAGAGTTTAGGGTGCTTCAATAACGCAGTCATATATATTGAGCTGTTACTGTGTGTAGAACACTGTACTAAGCAGTTGGGAGCGTATAATTTCCTGCCCACAAGAATAAATACTTAATCCCCATTTTGCAGATAATGAACCTAAGGCACAGCGTCTTTAAGTGACTTGCCCAAGGTAGCACAGCAGTCAAGTGATGGAGTTGAGATTGACACCCAGGTCTCCTGACATCCAGACCTATACCCGTGGCTGACAATGACCTGTAAGTTATCTCTTGATAGGCTTGCCTGCCATTTGGCATCGAATAAGAATCATCAGTTGCCCTCTTGAAAGTGTACTAGAAGCTGGTCTCTCTTTTTGCAGTGAGACTAGGAGTCACAGCCTTATAGGAGAAGCAGCATGGCTTAGAGGAAAGAGCACATGCCTCCGAGTGAGCGCAGTATGGTCAGGGAATGTGTCTGCTAAATCTGTTGTACTGTAATCTCCCAAGAGCTTAGAACAGTGCTCTGAACATAGTACGTACTCAATAAAGACAATTAACTGATAGTGCAGGCTCTGCCACTTGTCTGCTGTGTGACCTGGAGCGAGCCCCTCAACTTCTCTGTCCCTCAGGTCCCTCATCTGTAAAATGGAGATTAAATCCTCCTCACTCCGATGTAGGCTGTGAGCCCCATGTGGGACCTGTCACACAATCCCAGATTGTGCCCAATCTGATGAGTTTGTACTTACCCCAGGACTCAGTAGGTTGCTAGGCACTCAGAAAGTGATTGACAAATATAATAAAAAAGATTGGACACCCACAAAGACCTTGTACAAGCTGTGTTCTCCTCCCAAGTGGGTTTCTAGGATGAAAGCAATCTGAATTATCAAAGAACAGCTCCTCTTTTTTCTGTCCCTACCAGAGGGGCCTGGATCACCTCTTCAGACCATGTTAGTTCCAAAGACATCCCAAGTTGTCAAGGATCACTGTGGCTTCCTGTATTTTAGGATGGGCGAGAGATTATGCTCCCTCTCAGGGTCACACCTGGAGAGTTTTCACTACTCTACCAGTCTTGCCTACGGGAGGGAGAGTCAAGCAGAAGCCTACCCATTCCATTCCTAGTTTGGACAGTGGCTAGCGAGTGGAATGCAATCTGCTACAAGTCAAAGCTCACCCATGCTGCGCAGCAGCAGCATGAGAGAGTCGAGGCCGGAGACTCGAGTTTACTATGCAGAAGACGGCAGTTGTAAACCACTTCCGTGCTTGCACCAAGAAAACTCTATGGATACCCTACCAGAATGATTGCAGATAGAGAGAGGGGCTTTCTGGGAGAGATGTGTCCATGGTGTCGCTATGGGTAGAAAATAACTCGATGGCAAGACAAGACAAGAGAGACTATGAATTTAGAGGAATCATAAAGTAGAATCTGTATTGTTAGAGAAGGAGCATGACCGAGAGGAGTGTATGAACCAAATAGTCAGAGGACCTGGGTTCTAATACTGCCTCCACGAGTGTGTGTGTCTTTGGACAAGTCATTTCAATTCTCAGTCCCTCAGTTATCTCAATCTGTAAAGTAGGGATTAACCCTGTGAACGTTCTGTCCAACCAGATTAGTTTATATTCATTAATTTCATTCAATCGTATTTATTGAGCGCTAACTGTGTGCAGAGCACTGTACTAAGCGCTTGGAAAGTACAATTTGGCAACAGATACAGCCCCTACCCAACAACGGGCTCATTTCTCAGAACAATGCCTGGCACATAGTAAGTGCTTAACAAATGCCATTAAAAAACACTCTCGGCTCTGCCACGTAGGTTCTGAATGACCTTAGGCAGGTTAACTTCTCTGTGCCTCACTTACCTCTTCTGAGAAATGGGGATACCTGTTCTTCCTTAGTCGGTCAATCTTAATTATTCGGAACTTTCATTCATTCAGTCAGTCGTATTTATTGAGTGCTTACTGTGTGGAGAACACTGTACTAAGCGCTTGTGAAGTACAAGTTGGCAACATATAGAGACGGTCCCTACACAACAACGGGCTCACAATCTAGAAGGGGGAGACAGACAACAAAACAACATTCATTCAATCATATGTATTGAGCACTTAATATGTGCAAAACACTGTACTAAGAGCCTAGAAGAGTACAATATAACAATATAACAATATCCCTCCTACTTAGACTGCAAGCCCCATGTGGGACATGATTATTTTTTGTCTACCCCAGCACTTACACAGTGCTGGCACAGAGTAAGTGCTTAACAAATACTACAATTACCATTACTCTGCTCAGCATTAATAAAGTGCTTAAAAAATCTCACTGATCAACTGTAAGAATGAAAAGGAGCTGGAACAGGGTAGGAGGGCAGTAGCTGTGTTTCCAATCTTGGTGATTTTCCAGGTCCTGGAACAGAGGGCTAGACTTGACAGAGGGCTGCCCTGGTCATTTTTCTACAGAAATGTTTAGGCCATATTTGTCCACCCCTCAAGAACCTCTAGTGGTTGCCCATCTAACTCTACATCAAACAGAAACTCCTTGCCGTAGACTTTAAAGCAATCAATCACCTTGCTTCTCCTGCCTCATCTCACTGCTCGCCTACTACATCTAGCCTGCACACTTCGTTCCTCTAATGCTAATAATAATAATGATAATAATCATAATGACATTTATTAAGCGCTTACTATCTGCAAAGCACTGTTCCTCCTTCTCATCTTTTAACCTTCTCACTTCCTTTATCTCATCTATCTCGCCACCTAACCCTCTCCAACGTCTTGCCTCTGGCTTGGAACACCCTCCCTTCACATACCAGATAGACAGTTACTCTCCCCTCCTTTAAAGCTTTTTTGAAGGCATATCTCCTCCAAAAGGCCTTCCCTGACTAAGCCCTCCTTTCCTCTTCTACCACTCCCCTCTGATTTCCCTGACTTGCTCCCTTTATTCATACCCTGTCCCAGCCCCACAGCACTTAAGTACATATATGTAATTAATTTATTTATATTACTATCTGTCTTCCCCTGAAGATATGTCCAGGGCAGAGCTCCTTATCGTCCCTCCCAAACCCTGTCCTCTTCCTGACTTTCCCATCACTGTAGATGGCACTGCCACCCTTCCCGTCTCACAAGCCCGCGACCTTGGTGTCATCCTCGACTCTGCTCTCTCATTCACCCCACATATCCAATCGGTCACCAAAACCTTCTGGTCTCACCTCCAAAACATCGCCAAGTTCCGCCATTTCCCCTCCATCCAAACTGCTACGTTGCTGGTTCAATCTCTCATCCCATCCCGACTGGATTACTGCAGAAGCCTCCTTTCTGATCTCCCACCTTCCTGTCTCTCCCTGCTTCAGCCCATACTTTGCTCTGCTGCCCGAATTATCTTTGTACAGAAACGCTCTGGACATGTTACTTCCCTCCTCAAAAATCTTCAGTGATTGCCTATCAACCTTCGAATCAAGTAAATACTCCTCACTCTCGGCTTCAAAGTTCTCTGTCACCTTGCCCCCTCCTACTTCACCTCCCTTCTCTTCTTCTACAGCCCAGCCCGCACCCTCTGCTCCTCTGCCACTAACCTCCTCACTGTGCTTCGTTCTCTCCTGTCACGCAGTCGACCCCTGGCCCATGTCCTACCTCTGGCGTAGAATGCCCTCTGTCCACACATCTGTAAAACTAGCTCTCTTCCTCCCTTCAAAGCCCTACTGGCTCATCTCGTACAGGAAGCCTTCCCAGGCTGAGCCAACCTTTTTCTCTCCTTCTTCTCCCCCTCGCTCCCCCTCCCTCTCTCTGCTCTACCCCTTCCCCTCCCCACAGCACCTATGTATATAAGTGCATATGTATTACTCTATTCCTTTTATTAAGGACGTGTATGTAGCTATACTTCTATTTATTCTGATGGTATTGACACCTGTCTACTTGTTTTGTTTTGCTGTCTGTCTCCCTCTTCTAGACTGTGAGCCAGTTGTTCGGTAGGGACCATCTCTGTATGTTGCCGATTTGTATTTCCCAAGCGCTTAGTACAGTGCTCTGCACACAGTAAGCAATCAATAAATACGAATGAATGAATTAATGACAGTAAGCCCGTACGTTTAACCGCCTTCTCAGGTCCCCTGTTCCTCCCCCTTCTCCATCCCTCAGCCCCAACCATCTGGCATCCTAATTCATTAGTAAAGTTAACTCCATAAGGTCGGAGCTCTCCAAAGGCACCCCTCCCCTTCTCCATCCCCCCCGCTCTCAACCCCCGCTACTCTCCCATCCTTCCCAGAAGTATCTTCAGATGAGATCTCCTCCCTCCTTTAAAGTGCTACTCCATCCACCTGTGCTTCAGACCTCATTCCCTCTCATCTTATGAAAACTCTCGCCCCTTCCCTCCTCACCTCCTTAACTTCCATCTTCAGCCGCTCACTCTCCACTGGTTCCTTCCCTTCTGCCTTCCAACATACCCACGTCTCCCTCATCCTATAAAAAACCCTCTCTTGACCCCACCTCCCCTTTTAGTTATTGCCCCATCTCCCTCCTACCCTTCCTTTCCAAACTCCTTGAACGAATCGTCTATATGCGCTGCCTCGAATTCCTCAACGCAAACCCCCTCCTTGACCTCCTCCATCATTCGGGCTTCTGTCCCCTACACTCCACCGAAACTGCCCTCTCAAAGGTCACCAATGACCTTTTTCTTCCCAAATCTAACGGTTCCTAATCTATCCTAATCCTCCTCGACCTCTCAGCCGCCTTTGACACTGTGGATCACCCCCTTCTCCTCAACATGCTGTCCAACCTTGGCTTCGCAAACTCTGTCCTCTGCTGGTTCCCCTCTTATCTCTCCGGCCATTCATTCTCAGTCTCCTTTAAGGGCTCCTCCTCCCCCTCCCATCCGCTTACTGTAGGGGTTCCTCCAGGGTCAGTTCTTGGTCCCCTTAATAATAATTATAATAATAATGGCATTTATTATGAGCTTACTGTATGGAAAGCACTGTTCTAAGCGCTGGGGAGTTTACAAGGTGATCAGGTTGTCCCACAGGGGGCTCACAGTCTTAATCACCAATCGGATGAGGTAACTGAGGTCCAGAGAAGTTAAGTGGCTTCTCCAAAGTCACACAGCTGACAATTTGCGGAGCTGGGATTTGAACCCATGACCTCTGGCTCCAAAGCCCGTGCCCTTTACACTTAGCCACGCTGCTTCCCTTCCGTTCTCTATCTACACTCACTCCCTTGGTGAACTCATTCGTTTCCAAGGTTTCAACTATCATCTCTACGCTGATGACACCCAAATCTACATCTCTGCCCCTGCTCTCTCTTCCTCCCTCCAAGCTCGTATCTTCTCCTGCCTTCAGGACATCTCCATTGAGATGTCTTCCCTCCATCTAATATTCAATATGTCCAAGACTGAGCTCCTTATGTTCCTTCCCGAACCCTGTCCTCTCCTTTCCTTCACTGTAGACGGGACTTCCATCCTTCCCGTGTCACAATCTCTTTTTCCTCTCCTCCTCCCCATCCCCCCGCCCTACCTCCTTCTCCTCCCCACAGCACTTGTATATAGTTGTACAGATTTATTGCTCTATTTATTTTACTTGTACATATTTACTATTCTATTTATTTTGTTAATGATGTGCATATAGCTATAATTCTATTTATTCTGGCGATTTTGACACGTGTCTACATGTTTTGTTTTGTTGTCTGTCTCCCTCTTCTAGATTGTGGGCCTGTTGTTGGGTAGGGACCGTCCGTATATGTTGCCGACTTGTACTACCCAAGCGCTTAGTACAGTGCTCTGCACAGAGTAAGCGCTCAATAAATACGGTTGAAAGAATGAATGAATGAATGAATGAATAGGCTCCCGTTTGAATAACTGCCCTGCCTTTTCCTAAGGAATCCCATTTCCCTGATATAGGTATCCATGGGCTGCCCAGAACAGTTATTTTACAGAGGGGCTGGCCTTATGCTGCTCTGGACACCAAGGAGAGAAGAAATCCCAGTTAGCACTCACCCCAAATTCTCCCTTTATGCACCCAAGAGAAACAGTGTGGCTTAGTGTAAAGAGCTTAGGACTGGAAGTTAGAGGATCTGGATTCCAGTCTCAGCTTCACTATTTTCACTGTGCATATTTTCAGTGGCCAGAGCAGAACAGAAAATCTTTCAAGTTTATCTTGAGCAGGGAATGTGTCTACCAATTCTTTCCTATTGTACTCTTCCAAATGCTCAGAATAGTGCTCTGCATACAGTACGTGCACAATGAATATGATTGATTGATAGGAATCATTCATTTATGTTAATGTTTATCTCCCTCCCTAGAGTGTAATCTCGTTATGGGCAGGGAAACATGTCTACCAATTCTGTTTTAGAGCAGTCTCTCAAGTGCTAACCACTCAATAAATAACAATGATTGATTATGGGGGGCTTTAGAGATGGGGAGGGCTGTGGCCTGACAGTTTTTCCAGAGACCACGGGGTATGGGGATTTCAGGCTATTTCAGGCACCAGTGACCCCACTAGAATCTCAGTCACCATCTCTCTCCTGTCTTCAGTCTAGATCACCCTTTATTTCTCAAAGCTTCTCTCTAAAACTTTTTTTGAAAAAGCATCATACTCTTTCGCCAAATAATAATAATATTAAGAATGGTACACGCTAAGTGCTATCTATGTGCCAGCATTGTTCTAGACCTTGGGGTGGATACATTCACAGCCATAGATCCATCCTACCACTGGCAGGCCCATCCCCAAACCAAAAGGCAATTCTAATACTTTTTTTCCTTTTTGGGGGAGCACTTACTATGTGTTAGGCAGTGTCCAAAGTTTTGGGGTAGATACAAGATAATCAGGCTGTACACAGTCCTTTTCCTGCAAGGGATTTGCAGTTTCAATCCCCATTTTACAGATGAGGTAACTGAGGCACGGAGAAGTGAAGTGACGTGCCCAGGGTCATATAGCATACAAATTACAGAGCAGGGATTTGAACACAGGGCCTCTGACTCACAGGCATGGGTTCTATCTGCTACACCACACTGCTACTATTCTGTAAAGCAAGACGTAGAGTAAGTAGGCATAAATAGTAAATACTAAAGAAGCAGCAACCTACTAGAAAATAAGCGAGAGGTAAATTATAGATCAAAGTTGTTCAATGAATAGGATTAAATGATTTTTTAAAAATGGTATTTGTTAAGTGCTTACTGTCAGGCTCTCTGTTCTATGCACTGGGGTAGATCAATCAATCAGTTAATTGATTACTATGTGCAAAACACTGTACTAAGTGCTCAGGAGAGTACAATTCAACAGAATTAGAAGACATGATCCCCGCTAACAGTGAGCTTACTGTCTAGAGAGGGAGACTGACATTAATAGGAATAGTAATGCATTTCATTCATTCATTCAATCATATTTATTGAGCGCTTACTGTGTGCAGAGCACTGTAAAAAGAGCTTGGGAAGTACAAGTCGGCAACATATAGAAATGGTCCCTACCCAACAACGGACTCACAGTCTATAAAGCATAGTTTAAAGATGTATACAGAAGTTCTGGGGTTGGGGGTGGGGGTGACTATCAAGTGTTAAAAAGTCACAGACTGAAATTTTAGTAAGCGCTCAATAAATATGATTGAATGAATGAATGCTTCGTCAGTAGTTCCAGAAACTTTATTACAGGACAAAGACCCACATCCTAAGCAAATTCTTTACCCCCTGAAGGCTTCCCCCAGGGCAGTCTTTATGTCCCTGTTCCTCAGGCTTTAGATGACAGGGTTCAGAGTTGGGCGTACTGCGGCATAGAACATGGGGAGGAGGAAGTCCGGAAGAGAAGGGGACTCAGGAACTGGATTGAGATATTCAAACCCACCGGAGGAAAGGAACAAGGTGACGACGACGAGGTGGGGCAGGCAGGTGGAGAAGGCTGCAAAGCTCGGCTCTCTGTGGATGGCATCTTCACCACGGCCCATAAGATGCTGACTTAAGAGCAAACGATTAAAAGAAAAGAGAAAAAAAAGCCACAGTAGTGATGAGGTAGATAACACTCACTTCTCCCGCTGTCTTCAGGGCAGACGAGCTTTAATACCTGGGGGGCATCGGAGAAGAAATGGTGGATCACTGTGGGGCCAAGAAGGTCAAGGAAAAGATATTAGAAGCATGAGGGATCCCCATGAGTTGCCCGCTGAGCCACGAGGCGAGGGCCATCTTCCCACAGGCCCTTGGAGCCATGATAATGTCATAGTGCAGGGGGCAGCAGATGGTCACGTAGCCATCGTAGGACATCGCCGTGAGGATTCCCACCTCCGAATAGCCGCATAAGGTAAAGAAGAGAACCTAAAGATCGCATCCTGCCGGGAAATAGATCTACTGTTAATCACGGCGTTACTAATGGACTTGGGGACGGTAACGGAGATGAGGCAGAGGTCGAGGACCGGCAGGTTCCTGAAGAAGAAGTACATGGGAATATGGAGTTGCCGGTCGAGGGCAGTGACGGTGATGATGAGGAGATTCCCCATCAGAGCGTCCAGGTAGACCAGCAGGAACAGCGCTGCGTGGCCCAGCTGCAGCTACCGGACCTCAGAGAACCCCAGGAGAAGGATATCCATCACGGTGGTGACACTGGCCATGGTCTAGGAGGTGCCTGTGTTGAATAAAACAGGGGAAAAGTAGGCAGTGTTGCCCAAAAGATAGAGCACTGGGTTGCACATAAGATTACCGGGTTCCAGCTCTGCCACTAGCTTGCTCTGTGACGTTAGGAAAGTTTAGTAATCTCTCTGCGCCTCTGTTTCCTCATCTGTAAAATGGGGATCATGGAGATTGTGAGCCCTAGGTCACGACTGTGTCCCTGCTAACAATAGTTATGATACTTACTGAATGCTTATTGTTTGCAGAGCACTGTACTAAGCACTTGGGAGAGCACAATACAGCAGAGTTAGTAGACACATTCATGCCCTCAATGGGTTTACGGTCTAGAGGAATGAATCAATCAGTGGTATTTATTGAGTGCTTACTATGTGCAGACATTGTACTAAGCGCTTGGGAGAGTACAATATAACAGAGTTGGCAGACACATCCTCAAAGCCTCTGGGCTGTGGACCATACCGCCTATAGTCCTGCCTTAGTTTTGTGTGACCTCAACACCATGGCCTCTCAGAAACCAATGGTGCCCACCCAGACTGAGTCAGGACTGTCACGAAGGACAGAAACTTTTTTATGGTATTTGTTAAGTGCTTACAATATGCCAGGCATCGTACTAAGCCCTGAGGTAGATAAAAGCTATTCAGTTTAGACAAAGTTCCTCTCCTACATGGGGCTCACAGTCTTAATCTCCATGTTATAGATGACAGAACTGAGGCCCAGAGAAGTTAAGTCCAAGGTCACACAGCAGGCAAGTGGCAGAGCTAGTATTAGAACTCAGGTCCTTGTGACTCCCAGGCTCGGGATCTATCCACTAGGCCATGCTGTTTCTCATTGTTCATCAATGGCATTTATCATCAATCGTATTTATTGAGCGCTTACTATGTGCAGAGCACTGTACTAAGCGCTTGGGAAGTACAAATTTGCAACATATAGAGACAGTCCCTACCCAACAGTGAGCTCACAGTCATTTATTGAGTGCCTATTAAGAGTTAGGCTTATGATTTAGGAAAAAACAACAGTAACAAGGCATATGTTCTCTGACCTCAAGGAGCTCATTATTATTACTGAAAAATAACTAATAATGATAATAATAATTGTGATGCTTATTAAGAACTCACTGTATGCCAATTATTGTACTAAGTGTTGGGGTAGATAAAAGATAAACAAGTCCCACATTGTGTTTTCAGTCTAATTGGGAGGGAGAACAGAAAAGCAGCATGGTGTAGTGGAAAGATCATGGGCTTGGGACTCAGAGGACATGGGTTCTATTCCTGGCTCTGCCACTTGTCTGCTGTGTGACCTTGGGCAAGTCATTTAACTTCTCTATGCTTCAGTTACCTCATTTGTAAAATGAGGATTAAGACTGTGAACCCCACGTGGGGCAAGCTGATTACTTTGTAGCTACCGCGGGGTTTAGGACAGTACTTGGCACATTGTAAACGCTTAATAAATATTATTATTATTATTATTATTATTATTATTATTATTATTATTATTATTATCATTATCATTAAAAGCAGGTATTGAATCCCCAATTTCAAGATGGGGGAACTGAGATATAGATAGGTGAAGTCGCTTGCCCACATTTATACAACATACAAGGGGTGGAACTGGGATTAGAATCCAGGCCTCTTTCGACTGGGCTTCTCAATCTTCTCAATCTAGATTACAATCTAGAGTACGGGGCCTATATATTGTTTGGACACATCCCCTGGTCCACATGGGACTCACAGTCTAAATAGGGGGAGTAGGACTTAATATACATTTTGCATATGGGGAAACTGAGACAAAGATGATTGACCAAGGTCACGCAGTAAACAGGTGATGGAGCCTTAATTAGAATCCAGGTTGTATGACAACCAGGCCTGTGCTCTTTCCCCCAGGCCATGTTAGGACTCAGCAAAGAAAGAGAGTGCTCAATAAACAATATTGATTGATTGGTTGATTTTAAAATGGGGAGAGCTGTGGTCTGGATTTTCAGGAGAGGAAGTTCTAGACTTGGGTAGGCTAAGGATAGCAAGAGGTATTTACTGAGCACTTCCTGTGTGCAAAACATTCTACTGCAGTTAGGGAGGAGTGAAGACTGAGACCTGGAAAGTAGCATGACAAGAAAGGTGATGGATAGGCTTTGGAAAGCTCATGGAAGGCTTGGAAGCCAAAGGAATTGTCTATCATACCTAATTACTGATCTCCAACTGCACTGTTCTAGACTGTAAGCTCACTGTGGGCAAGGAACATGTCTTCCACATCTGTTGTATTGTACTTTCCCAAATCCTAAGTTTAGTGATCCGCACATGGTAAGCAATCGATCAATCAGCTGTATTCACTGAATGCTTACCATGTGCAACACTGTACTAAACACTAGTGAGAGTACAACACGACACAATAACAAGCGCATTCCCTGCCCACAATGAGTAAGAGCTCAATAAATGCCATTGATTGAGTCATGTCTGTCTGTCTCACCCTCTAGACTGTAAGCTCATTGTGAGCAGGGAAGGTGCATATGAACTATTCCAAGCACTTAGTACTCTGCCTTCAATAAGAAGTCAATAAATGCCATTAGTTGATTGATTCTTCTAACTCCTAACTATATAGAACAAAAGAAAAATGATTTGTCTTGTCACCATGAGCAGGAAAGTTTTCTGCTAATTCTAGTGAACTCTCCCAAGTGCTTAATACAGTGAGCTGCACATAGTAAGTGCTCAATAAATATTCAATCGTATTTCTTGAGCACTTACTGTGTGCAGAGCACTGTACTAAGCGCTTGGGAAGTACAAATTGGCAACAAATAAAATATGGTAATAATAACTATGATAATCATGGTACTATGTGCCGAGCACTGTTTTAAGCACTGAGATAGATACAAGGTAATAAGGTTGTCCCACCGTAGGGTTTACGGTCTTAATCCCCACTTTACAGACGAGGAAATCGGGACACAAAGAAGTTAAGTGGCTTGCCACGGTCACACAGCAGACAAGTGGCAGAGCCGGGATTAGAACTCACGTGCTCTAACTCCCAAACCCGTGATCTTTCCACTGAGCCACACTGCTTCTCTAATGATTATGTAATTGATTATCTAATCAATATGATTGATTGATTGATTAATGTTATGTGTCTTATGCAGGTCGCACACTGTGACACACTGAAATCACAACACTGAAGAATCTGTGGACAGAGAGATCGTCACCATTAAAGGTCCCTGATTACGACTCCCTCATTCTACTACAGCCATTACATTTCCCCTCCATGGGGACTGGGAACGAGACATTCCTTCGGGGTCATTGTTCCTGGATCTCTCTTTTTGTTGCAGAGACAAATATCTCCTCCACCAGAGAGGACCTTACAGACTAGTGTGCTTTGTACGAGCTGTGTGCAAATCACTGCACCAAATGCAGGAACAGAATATATGGATAGGAATTAGGTCCCTGGGTCTCAAGCATATGAGCAGGTAGAGAGGACTGGGAGCAGACGCGTAAGGAGACTCAAAATCAGAAAAGCACGAAAGCATGTTGAAAACCAGTGTCAACTAGTGGAAAAAGCCTAGGCCTGGTAGTCAATCAATCAATAAATAACTGTATTTATTGATCACTTTACTGTATACAGAGCACTGTACTAAGCACTTGGGAGCAAACAATATGACACACACATTCCCTTCCTACAGCGAGTTTAGTTTACAGAGGAATTAGGTTCCAATTCTGGCTCCTCCGCCTACTTGGTATGTGACCTTGGTCAAGTTACTAAACTTCTCTTTGCCTCAGGTTCCTCATCGGCAAGGTGGGGATTCACCTTTTATCCCTCTGCATTGGACTGTGAGTCCTATGTGTGATAGGGACTGTGCCTTGAACCGGTAATTTTGTATCTACCCCCAAAATTATTTCAGTGCTTGGCATATAATAATTCCTTAACTATTATTATTATTATTATTATTATTATTATTATTATTATTATTATTATTATTATTATCATAATCATCATCATCATCATTATCATTATTATCATCATTATCATTATTATCATTATCTTCAGGGGTCTCCCATATGCTTAGCACTCTGCACACAGTAAATGCTCAATATATACCATGGACCGATTGATTATTGATTTTAATATCTGTCTCCCCCTCTAGACTAGAAGCTCATCATGCACAAGGGAACATGTCCTCGAACTCTGCTTTACTCTCCCAAATGCTCAGTATAGTGTTCTGCCCACAGTAAGAGCTCAATAAATACGATCGATTAATTCCTTATTCTAGAAAATTATGGGGATCAATTCAACCAAATTCTGAGTTAATTGATTAATTAATTAATCACATGCATTTGTTATGCCTTTACTATTTGCCAGGCATTAAGCGCTGGGGTAGAGTCAAGCAAATCGAGTTGGACACAGTTTCCATCCCATAAGGGGCTCACAGTCTCAATCTCCATTTTACAGATGACATAACTGAGGCCCAGAGAAGTGAAGTGACACAGCAGACATGTGGCAGAGCAGGCATGAGAGCCCATGACCTTCTGACTCCTAGGCCCATGTTCTATCCACTATGCTGTGATGGGAAAGAGGGGAAATTTATGCCAGACTTCTGGCGTATCCGTGGTCCTTTCCCCTGTCCATGGACGCTACATGCTTTAGTAATGATTGAGAATCAGGATTCAGACAATCTGGTATCCCTGCCTCTTTGGGCTGTATCCTACCTCAGGAGGCAGGGGAGGATCACGATGGTACCTGTAAATCACCCGGGTTTCTGTGGTTCTTCCCCGACTTCTCCAGTGCTCCTCACACACCTTTGCTCTGTGGTCTCAGCGGTCACCAAAGTTGAGCACAGCCAGAGAGCTCCCCAGGCCTGGAGACGACAGTAGCAGCAACTGATACAAACTTTTAGCCTTTTATTCGTGACATCACCAGAGTCCCCTGGGATTCAGAGGCCCCTCAGATTCTACCCCATCTGAGTAGTGAGGATAATCCCATAATTCCATTCATGATGAAGTAAGTGTCCTCGTAGGTGCTAATTAGCAAGTGCTTGGACCAAATGGGAAGTGAGGAGACTGAGACACCGAACAATCTCAGTTTCCATTTTATATAAATGGAAGGGAAGCAGCGTGGCTCAGTGGAAAGAGCACGGGCTTTGGAGTCAGAGGTCATGGATTCGAATCCCTACTCCTCCACATGTCTGCTATGTGACCTTGGGCAAGTCACTTAACTTCTCTGACCCTCAGTTCCCTCATCTGTAAAATGGGGATGAAGACTGTGAGCCCCACGTGGGACACCTTGATCACCTTGTATCCCCCCAGCGCTTAGAATAGTGTTCTGCACATAGTAAGCGCTTAACAAACGCCATTAGTATTATTAGTATTATATAAAGGCCCCCCAGGCTTCCCTCCTCACCGCCCCCCTCCACTGTTTTCACCCAGTTATGATTTGAGGTTCTAACAATCTCTCCCTCTCAGGGGGACACCTCTGGAGATCGGGGAGGCCCCTGGAGACACCGGTGGTGATGTTCACCAGGATAGAGCTGCACACTGGATAGGGATCATATCTACCAACTCTCTCATATATCTCTGCGACGACCTCCCACCCACATCCTGCCTCTGACCTGGAATGCCCTCCCTCCTCATAACCGACAGAAAACTAGTCTCCCTGCCTTCAAAGCCTTACTGAAGGCAAATTTCCTCCAAGAGGCGTTCCCTGGCTAAGCCCTCATTTCCTCTTCTCCCACACCCTGCTGCATCACCCTGACTTACTCCATTTATTCGTCCCCTCTTCAGCCACACAGCACTTAAGTACAGACATGTAATTTATTTATTTATATTGATATCTGTCTCCCCCTCTAGACTGTAAGCGCATTGTGGGAAGGGAATATGACCATTTATTGTTACACTGTACTCTCCCAAGCACTTATTACAGTGTTCTGCACACAGTAAACGCTTAATAAATAGGACTGACTGATTATAGTACTCTCTCAAATCCATAGTACAATGCTCTGCACACAGTAAGTTCTCTATAACGTACGTTCCAGCGCTTAAAACAGTGCTTGACACATAGTAAGCGCTTAATAAATGTCATTATTATTATTATTATTATAAATACGATTGGCTGACTACCTATTGAACTCCCCCAAGTGCTTACTACAATGCTCTGCACACAGTCAGCGCTCAATGCATACCATTGATTCATAAGGATAGGGTAGGAGGAGGAGGGGAGGAGTGGGCTCCAGCACTTGGAATCCCAGGAGAGGGAGAATTTAATAGATACATTCAGTCTTGATTAATTGATTAACCCCTTCGCTAGCCCATCTACAGAGCAGAGAAGCAACCACTCTCCCTACCTTTAAAGTCTTATTAAAACCTCATCTTCTCCATGAGGCTTTCCCCAACTAAGCCCTCATTTCCTCTTCTGTCACTTTCTTCTCTGTCACCCTTGCAGTTGGATTTGAACCCTTTATTCACCCTACCCCCCAGCCCCACAACATCCCTATATTGTAAGCTCACTGGGAGAAGGGAATGTGTCTATTATACTATGTGTTGTTCTCTCCCAAGCTCTTCGGTACAATGCTCTGCACTGTAAGCACGCAATAAATACAACTGATTGATTATGTACATATCTGTAATTTATTTATTCATATTATTAGCTGTCTCCCCCTCTAGACTGTAAGCTCCTGTGGGCAGAGAATGTGTCTACCAAATTCGTTATACTGTACTCTACTATACTGAGAAGCAGCGTGGCTTAGTGGGTAGAACATGGGCCTGGGAGTCGGAAGGACCTTGATTCTAATCCTGGTTCTGCCACATGTATTCTGTGTGACCTTGGCAAGTTACTTAAGTTCTCTATGCCTCAGGTACCTCATCTGCAAAATGGGGACCAAGACGGTGAACCCTATGAGGGACAGGGACTGTGTCCAAGCTGATTAACTCGTATCTACCCCATTGCTTGCACTTAAGTACCATAATAATAATAACTTGTCATTATTATTACTCTCCATAGTACAGTGCTCTGAACATAACAAGTACTCAGTAAGTATTATTGATTGATTTATTGAACCCCCATTTAACAGATGAGGTGATTGAAGCACAGAAAAGTGAAGTGACTTTCTCAAAGTCACAGAGCAGACAAGTCGTGGATCAGGGATTAGAATTCAGATTCATTCATTCATTCATTCATTCAATCATATTTATTGATTGCTTACTGTGTGCAGAGCACTGTACTAAACGCTTGGGAAGTACAAGTTGGTAACATATAGAGACGGTCCCTACCCAACAACGGGCTCACAGTCTAGAAGGGGGAGACAGACAACACAACAAAACATATTAACAAAATAAAATAAATAGAATAGTAAATATGTACAAGTAAAATAAATAAAGTAATACATCTGTACAAACATATATACAGGTGCTGTGGGGAGGGGAAGGAGGTAGGGCGGGGGGGAATGGGGGGAGGAAGGAGGGGACTCAGTCTGGGAAGGTCTCCTGGAGGAGGTGAGCTCTCAGTAAGGCCTTGAAGGGAGGAAGAGAGCTAGCTTGACAGATGTGTGGAGGGAGGGCATTCCAGGCCAGGGGAAGGACGTGGGCCGGGGGTCGACGGTCGGACAGGCGAGAACGAGGCACAGTGAGGAGATTAACAGCAGAGGAGCGGAGGGTGTGGGCTGGGCTATAGAAGGGAAGAAGGGAGGTGAGGTAGGAGGGGGCGAGGTGATGGAGAGCCTTGAAGCCGAGAGTGAGGAGTTTTTGCCTGATAAGTAGGTTGATTGGTAGCCACTCGAGATTTTCGAGGAGAGGAATAACATGCCCAGAGCGTTTCTGCACAAACATGATCCGGGCAGCTGCGTGAAGTATAGATTGAAGTGGGGAGAGATAGGAGAATGGAAGACCAGAGAGGAGGCTGATGCAGTAATCCAGTCGGGATAGGATGAGAGATTGAACCAGCAGGGTAGCGGTTCGGATGGAGAGGAACGGGCGGATCTTGGCGATGTTTTGAGGTGAGACCGGCAGTTTTTGATGACAGATTGGATGTGAGGGGTGAACGAGAGAGCAGAGTCGAGGATGACACCAAGGATGCGGGCTTGTGAGACGGGAAGGATGGTAGTGCTGTCAACAGTGATGGGAAAGTCAGGGAGAGGGCAGGATTTGGGAGGGAAGATAAGGAGTTCAGTCTTGGACATACTGAGTTTTAGATAATAATAATAATAATAATATTAATAAGAATAATAATAATGGCATTTGTTCAGCGCTTACTATGTGCAAAGCACTGTTCTAAGCGCTGGGGGTTACAAGGTGATCAGGTCGTCCCACGTGGGGCTCACAGTCTTAAGCCCCATTTTGCAGATGAGGTAACTGAGGCTCAGAGAAGTTAAGTGACTTGCCCAAGGTCACACAGCAGACATATGGTGGAGCCGGGATTCGAACCCATGACCTCTGACCCCAAAGCCCGTGCTCTTTCCACTGAGACACGCTGCTTCTCCATCTGGATGGCGGGCAGACATCCAGATGGAGATGTCCTGAAGGCAGGAGGAGACCCGGGTCTGAAGGGATGGAGAGAGAGCAGGGGCAGAGATGTAGATTTGGGTGTCATCAGCGTAGAGATGGTAGTTGAAGCCGTGGGAGCGAATGAGTTCACCAAGGGAGTGAGTGTAGATAGAGAACAGAAGGGGACCAAGAACTAACCTTTGAGGAACCCCTACACTAAGGGGATGGGAGGGGGAGGAGGAGCCCGCAAAAGCGACTGAGAATGATCGGCCGGAGAGATAAGAGGAGAACCAGGAGAGGACAGAGTATGTGAAGCAAGTCAGATCCTCTGACTACCAGGCCCGTCCTCTTTCCATTAGGCCATGCTGCTTTGCTTGTGTCCTCCAAATAGTCACATGAGCACTTACGTCCTCAGAGCTACTTACATACATGTACACATTCTCTTGTTGTCACCAGTTGTACCTCTGTTTGTCACCTCCTCAGTGAAAACGACGTTGTGTCTTTCTGGTACCCTCATTAGACTGTAAGATCCTTGAGGACAGGGATCATGTTTTTATTATCATTGTATACTCTTCTAAATGCTTAATACAGTATTCTGAGCACCGTAGACCCTAGATATACTGGGTAGATTGATTGGTAGCAAATGGGGAAGGGGAGCCTGGGTTACCCAAAGAGCTTATAGCCCGCTTGACGGTAAGCTCATTGTGGGCAGGGAATGTGTCTATCAACTCAGTTTTCAATCAATCAATTGTACAGAACACTATACTCAGTGCCTAGGGGAGTACAATACTAAAGATTACCAGACACGTTCCCTGATCATAAAGAGCTAGCAGTCTAGAAGTGTAGGCAGACAGGAATATGAATAAATAAGTCATTCATAACGTGTAATTTAAAGATATATATTGAATCTTTCCTCGCAGTATCTCTAGAGGAGATTTCCTGCCACTTCTCAAAATCCACCTGCACGTCTGACCCCATTCCTTCATGGCTTGTCAAAACACTTGCCCCCTCCTTTCTTCCCTCCCTAAAAGCTGTCTTCAACTGTTCTCTCCCCAACTGCTTCTTCCTCACTGCTTTCAAAGATGCCCATGCCTCCCTACTCTAAATAAATCCTGTCTAGACCCCATGGCTCTGTCCAGTTACCACCCCATTCCCCTCCTACCATTCCTCTCTAAATTCCTTGAACGAGTTACAGTGCTCTGCACACAGTAAGCGCTCAATCAATAAGACTGAATGAATGAATGAATGAGCTGTCTACAAGGGCTACCTCATATTCCTATCCTCCAATTCTCTCCCTGACCCCCTCCAATTTGGCTTCCGTCCCCTTCATTCCACAGAAACTGACCACTCAAAGGTCACCATTCATTCATTCATTCAATCAATCGCATTTATCTAGCGATTACTGTGTGCAGAGCACTGTACTAAGCGCTTGGGAAGTACAAGTTATCAACATATAAAGAAGGTCGCTACCCAACAACGGGCTTACAGTCTAGGAGGGGGAGACAGAAAACAAAACAAAACATGTGAACAGGTGTCAAGTCATCAGAACAAATAGAATTAAAGCTAAATTGCACATAATTAACAAAATAAATAAAATAGTAAATATGTACAAGTAAAATTAATAGAGTAATAAATCTGTACAAACATATATGCAGGTGCTGTGGGGAGGGGAAGGAGGTAGGGCCGGGGAGTGAGATCTCTTTCTTGCCAAATCCAATGGCTTCCACTCCATCCTAATCTGCCTCGACGTGTAAGCTCGTTGTGGGCAGGGAATGTGTCTGTTTATCATTCTATTGTACTCTCCAAGCGCTTAGTACAGTGCTCTGCACACAGTAAGTGCTCAATAAGTGCAATTGACTGACTGACTGACTTTAAGCTGCCTTTGATACTGTCGACCACCCCCCTTCACCTGGAAACATTATCAAACCTCAGCTTCACTGACACTGTCCTCTCCTGGTTCTCAACCTATCTCTCTGGCCACTGATTCTCAGTGTCCTTCTCTGGCTCCTCTTCTGCCTTCCACCCCCTAACTGTGGGGGTCCCTCAAGGTTTAGATCTGGATCCCCTTCTATCCTCCACCTACACCCACTCCCTTGGAGAACTCATTTGCTCCCATGGCTTCAACTTCCACCTCTATGCAGATGACATCCAAATCTATGTCTCCAGCCCTGATGTCTCGCACTCTCTGCAGGCTCTCATTTCATCTTCCCTATAAGACATCTTTACATGGATGTTCTCTCATTACCTGAAGCTTAACATGTCCAAAGCAGAACTCCTTTCTGTCTCTCTCAAACGCTGTCCTTTTCCTGACTTTCCCATCACTGAAGATGACTCCACCATTCTTCTTGTCTCACAAGCCCATAGCCTTGGCGTTATCCTTGACCTCTCTCTCTCTCATTCAACCCACAAATTCAGTCTATCACTAAATCCTCTCGGTACCTCCTTCGTACCATCACTAAAATCATCCCTTTCCCCTCCATTCAAACTACTACCATGTTACTACAATCACTCATCCTATTCCACCTGGATTACTTCATCAGTCTACTTGATGACCTCCCAGCCTGAATCCCCCACCCCACAGCACTTGTGTATATATATTCATATTTATTATTCTATTTATTTTACAAAGGATGTGTATATATCTATAATTCTATTTATTTATATTGACGCTACTGATGCCTGTCTACTTGTCTTGTTTTATTTTGCTGTCTGTCTCCCCCCTTCTAGATTTTGAGGCCATTGTTGGATAGCGATTGTCTCTATTTGTTGCCATATTGTACTTTCCAAGCGCTTAGTACAGTGCTTTGCACACAGGAAGCGCTCAATAAATGTAATTGAATAAATGAATGACAGAGAATCAATTAGGCACTTGGTACAGTGCTCTGCACACAATAAGAGCTCAATAAATGATTGAATGAATGAAAAATACGATTGAATGAATCTATTTGTTTATTGCTGTATTGTACTCTCCCAAGTGCTTAGTACAGTGCTCTGTTCACAGATGTCAATATATTCGATCGATTGTATATATATATATATATATACAGTACATTATATATAATATAGTTGTGTTGTATTCACCCAAGCACTTAGTACAGTGTTCTGCACAGAGTAAATACTCATTAAACAACGTTCATTGATTTATTATGAGCAGGAAGCATGTCTACGAACTCCGTTGTGTTGTACTCTCCCTAGTTCTTGGTACAGTCGTCTGCACCAAGTAAGCACTCCATAGATACCATTAATAGATTGATTCACTTTGGCAAAGGAACATGTCACCAACTATGTTGCATTTTACTCTCCCAAGTACGTAGTTCAGTGTCCTGTACACAGGAGGGTATTGGTCTCCTTAGGAGCACAGTTCTCTCACTGGCATTGAGCCTGGTCCACTCCAAGGGGAGTCCTGCAGGCCAGTTTGGGCTATAGTCTTGATGTATGAGGGTCCTTAAAAAATGAGGATTTTTTAAGAGTGGGGTTGACATGTCTTGAACGTTTCTGTAGAAAGATGATTCAGGCAGCCAAGTGAAGTCTGGACTGGAATGGGGAGAGGCAGGAGATTGGGAGGTCGGCAAGGAGGCTGATGCAGTTATCTATGCGGGATAGGATGAGTGATTTATTAACGTGGTAGCAGTTTGGCTGGAGAGGAAAGGGCAGATATGAGCGATGTTGTGAAAGTGGGACTGACAGGATTCGGTGACGGATTGAATATGTGGGTTGAACGAGAGGGAAGAGTCAATGATAATGCCAAGATTATGGGCTTGTGAGACAGGAAGGATGGTGGTGCCATCTGCAGCGACAGGAAGGTTTGAGGAGACCTCAAACAGGCTTTTTGGACAGGCTTTGGCTGAGAAGATAAGAAGTTCAGATTTGGACATGGCCTCTGAGTCCTCTGACTCCCAGTCCCATGCGCTCCCCACTAGGCCATGGTGCTCCTCACAAGTAGCCACACATGAGACTCACGGTCTAAGTAGGAGGGAGAACAGGTATTGAATCCCCATTTTACAGTTGAGGAAACTGAAGTACAGAGAAGTTTAGTGACTTTCCCGTGCTCACGAAACAGGCAAGTGGCAGTGCTGGGTTTAGAACCCAGGACCTCCGGCACCCAGATCCAAACTCTTTTCACTAGACAAAAACTGTGCCTCTGCAAATATTCATTCATTTATTCATTCAATCGTATTTATTCAGCACTTACTGTATGCAGAATACCGTACTAAGCACTTGGAAAGTACAGTTCAGCAACAAATAGGTGCAATCCCCACCCAACAACGGGTTCACAGTCTAGAAATAAGAACCTCTAGCAGCAGTAAAATTCTGTTTTGCCTCTGCCTTTCTTCTCTACCTCTCCCAGCAGACCACATCTCCACAACAGAGTCCAATGGGGCTAATTGCCTTCATCTCCCCCCATGGGACTTTCTCCATGACTCCTGTCTCCAAAAGCCATATCAGGTGATTGAATATCACCAGTTTCCCTCCGATGCACTGTGACCTGATGTAACGGGTTTGTGCATCAGAGCACTTCAGATGCATATTTGAGTGTCTTTGTGGGTCTCAGGGTGCTTCAATGACAGCAGAAGACCTGGAAAACTAACCATCTCTGTATGGATGGAGATTATTCCTCATGCTGGGTAGTCTGACCGTGAAAATAAGTTCCTTCCACTCTCCACTCTTCGTTCCCATGACGATCCTGAAGCACAGAGAGAGGCTGATACTTACCCAGGGCCTCCCAGAGAGTCAACAAGACAGTTGGGATCGGATCTCAGATTAACCTGTTCCTTCTGACTGTCAGTCAGCCTTCCAGTTTGCCCTTGCCTCAGAAAAAAAATCAACATTTCCGTACGGTAAGCGTCAAGGGACTTTTATGAGTTTGTGAACGCAAACAGATTCAGTAGCCTTTGGTATAATTATCCTGTTGGGGTACAGCAGGAAAGAATCTCAAATCTGCATTTGGGACTAAAATTTTTGTCTGTCTCTCCCATTAGATTGAAAGATCTTTGAGAGAAGGGAACATGTGCCTTGATTTGTTAGATTATATATGTAATGTCTAATTACTGTCTCTCTTGTAACACATTTAAAAACATAGGAAGGTGAGGTCAGTCAAATATTTCTTGAGCCTTGAGTTAGACACTTGAATATTACATGAAAAGGTCACTTGTTTCAATTTTGGTGATTCAGAATGTTGGGGGTTTTTTTCTGCTTGTTCCCACACACTATAGTTTACATTTAAGGAAGAATTTAAAGGGAGTTTGTAGTTGAGAAGCTGTGTGGCCTAGGGGATAGAGCACGGGCTTGGGAGTTAGGAGAACCTGGGTTCTAATTCCAACTCTGTCACTTGTCTTCTCTGTGAACTTGGGCAAGTCGCTTAATTTTTCTGTGCCTCATTTATCTCATTTTAAAAATGAGGACTTATACTGTGAGTCGCGGGTGGGTCATGGGCTGTGTCCAATTTAATTAGCTTGTTTCTATCCCAGTGCTTAGTTCAGTGCCTGTACACTTAACAAATACCATAAAAAATTGAAACTTGTAGGACGTTTCTCCCTGAGATGCTTAAATCGGAAAAATGTGTTTGTCTCTCTCTAGACCACAAGCCCGCTGTGGGCAAGGATTGCTTCTCTTTATTGCTGAATTGTACTTTCCAAGCGCTTAGTACAGTGCTCCGCACATCTTAAGCGTTCAGTAAATACAATTGAATGAATGAATTTATGAACGAATGAATTTGTTAAGCATTTACATTTTGACGGGCACTGTACTAAGCCCAGGGGTAAGGACTTTGAGGTCAGGGAAATATATTTTGCTTCTGTTAATTCTTCCAAGCTCATTGTAGGGAAGGACTGTGTCTACCAATCATATTATATTGTACTCTCTCAATTGTTTAGTACAGTGCCCTGCACACAGTAAACATGATTGATTGATTGATTGAGTGGACATTGAAAGCCAGTTATTCCACTGATTGATTAATACGATTTCAAGGTTTTTTTTGCCCAATCTGATGCAAAATGGGGGAAAATAGTCAAAGATAGAAAACTGATAAGGTTAACTATTTGTCATCCAACAACATATGGACAGAATAGTGGCAGTCTTGTAATGATAATCGTATTTGTTATAATAATGGTATTTGTTAAACATTTACTATGTGTCAAGCCCTGGACTAAGCGCTAGGGTAGATACAAGATGATCAAACATATGAAAAGAATAGAGACTATTGTACTCTCCCAAGTGCTTAGTACAGTGCTCTGCACACAGTAAAGTCTCAATAAATGCCGTTGATTGATTGACTAATTTCTGTAGACTGTAATCTCATTGCAGGAAGGGAATGTGTTTACCAACCCTCTGGTACTGTAGTCTTCCAAGTTCTTAGTGCAGTGCTCTGCGCATAGTAAACGCTCAATAAAATATCACTGATTGATAAGAACTGGTCTTCCTGATGTATGTGACATCTAACCCCTTGACCCACACCCTGGACTCCAGACCATTTCACCTCTAGAAAACACTTGCTTTTCTAGTCCTCCCTTATTGAATCCTTTCACCTTTCACTCTTCAGTGGCTATTGTTCTAGTCTCGAGAAGCAGCATAACCTAGTGCAAGGAGCCTGGGCCTCAGAGAGTAACCCGATTCTAGTCCCAGCTCCATCACCTGTCAGCTGTGTGACCTTGAAGAAGCCACTTTACTTCTCTAGGCCTCCATTCCCTCATCTGTAAAAGGGGGAATCAATACCTAGCTCCCTCCTACTTAGAATGTGAGACCCATGAGGGACCTGATGATCTTGTATCTACACCAGTGCTTAATACATAGTGAGTACTTGACAAATGCCATTATTTCCTCAGACTTCTTGTATCTGATGATCTTATATCTGCTCCAGTGCTTAGTACATAGTGAGTACCTGACAAATATCATTATTTCTTCAGACTTCTTTCAGGGTTGGAAATGCTGTAATGATGAAGATGAAGATGAAGATGATGATGATGATGACGATGACGATGATAGAAATTTGGAGGAAGGTGAGATTTGGAGGTATCAGAGATGTTGCTGGATTAAATCATTAGGGGCAAAGAAATCATCTAAATTTAAAACTTTCAAGGGCTCCAGACCTTCATATAAAGAGAGTTACACTCCTCTACGGAGGGAAATATAGAAATGGCACATCAAGTAGCCCCAGAATTTCATTCCCAAGAACAACAACCTTACTTCACCAATACTTTCTGGTCCATTACTTTATTAAAATTGTATTTGTTAAGCACTTACTAAGTGTCAAGCACTGTTCTAAACGTATGATTAGATACAAGGTAATCGTGTCGAACACAATCCCTAACCCAGAAGGGGCTCACAGTATAAGTATTGAATTTTACAGTTGATGAAACTGAGGCCCAGACAATTGAAGAGACTTGCCGAAAGTCACACAGCAGAGAAGTGGAAAATAAGGGATTAGAACTCGTCCTCTGAATCTATCCCCCTCTGTTCGATCCCTTGAGCTCACTCGCTCCTTATTAATTTTGCATTGTAGAACAGCCCATAGCGACCTTATCACAGGGGACAGTGCGTTCATTTTGTAATCTGAAAGTTCTGAATTTGAGTTGCAGATTGTGGTGGGCACTGTTTCCTTTTACTGGTATTTGTTAAGTGTTTCCTATGTGCAAGGTACTGTACCAAATTCTGGGGTAGATACAAATTAATCCAGTTGGAAACATTCCATGTCCCACATGCGGCTCACAGCTTCACTCCCTATTTCAAAGATGAGGTAACTGAGGCAACAGAGAAGTTATGTGACTTGCCCAAGTCCATACAGCAGGCATGTGGCCGATCTGGGATTAGAACTCAGGTCCTTCTGACTTCCAGGTGTGTGCTTTCTCCACTAGGCCATGCTGCTACCTCAGGAAGGATCCCTCAGTATACAAGACAATCCTGGGAAGGACATAGGTTCCTCTTGGAAATGGAACCTTGTCTTCCTCAAACGGGCCTACCAGAACGTGGCAAGCTTGGAGTTACTGCTTAACAGCAAGAAGGAGCTGACGGTGGCATAACCGTTGACCACAAACATATTCGCATTCGGGAGGGTGATGTTGTTCCTGAGGGAACTTCCAAGAAACAGTGATAGTATGAAGTCCATGAAGTAGAAGGCCCCAAAGCAGCTGACCAGCAACAAGATGGTCAGGTTTGCTCTCGTCTCCTGGGATTTCCAAGGAGGCGGCGTTGGCCATGTAGAAGCCGGCCCTTCTGGCTGTGTCAGAAGAGGAGTCGGACCATATTGCCACTAGAGCATCCCATGATTCCCAAGGAGACGACTTCGCGGAGTGCCATAAGGAAAGGGACAGACCTATGAGGCTGCTGATGGGCTTCACGGAACAGTAGCCATCACTGAATCTGGTCTTGTGGCTGGTCACGCTGGAAGATGCAGCAGTGTTGAACAGGACGTTGATGTCCACGATCGACTTGAAGAGCCACAGGAGGATAAAGGTTGGGAGGGTATTCTTTCTGACCCTGGTTTTGAGCTGTGCCCAGTGAGAGGAATTGGGGCAGATGACGGTACTCAGGAGGCCGGTGGTGCAGATGGAGGGACCGCTGGTCACCCGGTACACATAGGCGAATGTCTAACATCCGATGTCTGTTTTCAGGAGCCGCAGACGCTGCGCTGATGCTGACACAGTAACCACTCTGGTAAGGAGCATCGCAGTGTGTACCAGGGCCAGGGGAATGATGTCCAGGTCCGTTGGCTTCAGCTTGGGCTCCAGGAGGATCGTGGAAACGTGGAGAGTGATGAAGAGGGAGTTTCTCATGACCCCCACTCCGGTCTGGAAGAGAAAACAGATGCTCTGTACCACATCACTGGAGAAAGTCAGCAGTCTCACTTCTCAGGGTTGGTAGGTAGAATCTAAAGAAGAACAGAATATGTAAAGGAAAGTAAGAGATGTTAGGCAATGATCACTAGGAAAAATCTGACAGAACCCAGAACCCAACAGAACTCGGGCACAGGGCCAAAGCCATTTCACCTATCCCTCAATCGATCATATTTACTGAGTGCTTACTGTGTGCAGAGAACTGTAGTATTTGGGAGCATTTGGGAGAGTAATAATGATAATAATAATAGTATTTGTTAAGCCCTTATTACGTGCTAGTCACTGTGCTAAGTGCTGGGGTCGATACAAGGTAATCAGGTTGTTCCACATGGGGCTCACTATCTTAATCCCCATTTTACAAATGAGATAACTAAGGCATTGAGAAGTTAAGTAAGGTACATAAAGTCACACAGCAGACAAGTGGCAGAGCCGGTATTAAAGCCTACAACCTCTGACTCTCAAGCCCGTGCTCTTTCCACTAAGCCACGCAGTGTTGATAGACATGGTCCCTACCCACAACGAGTTTACAGTCTACAAACTGTAGTTATCCGACATTGTACTAGTGATAATCATAATGATAATAATAATCGTATTTCCTAAGCACTTACTACGTGCCAATCCCTGCTCTAAGTGCTGAAATAGATACAACATAATGAGGTTGGACACAGTCCTTGTTCCATATGGGGATCACATTCTAGGAAGTAGGATTTAATTCCCATTTTGCAGATGAGGAAAGCGAGGCACAGAGAAATGAAATGATTTGGCCAAGATCAACACAGGAAACCAGTGGAAGAACCAGAATTATAACCCAGGTCCTCTAAATCCCAGTATTATGCTCTTTCCATTAGGCCAGGCAGGTTCTCATCTCGTCCCAAACAGTGTACCTCAATCTTCCTCCCAAAACTCTATCCCAGACTTTCTCGTTACCGTAGGCAAGATCACCAACTTCCCAATCAATCAATCAATCAATCGTATTTATTGAGCGTTTACTGTGTGCAGAGCACTGTACTAAGCGCTTGGGAAGTACAAGTTGGCAACATATAGAGACGGTCCCTACCCAACGGTGGGCTCACAATCTAGAAGGGGGAGACAGAGAACAAAACAAAACGTATTAACAAAATAAAATAAATAGATTAGATATGTACAAGTAAAATAAATAAATACATAGAGTAATAAATACGTACAAACATATATGCATATATACAGGTGCTGTGGGGAAGGGAAGGAGGTAAGGCGGGGGGTGGAGAGGGGAAGGAGGGGGAGACAAAGAAGGAGGTTCAGTCTGGGAATGCCTCCTGGAGGAGGTGAGGTCTCAGTAGGGTCTTGAAGGGAGGAAGAGAGCTAGCTTGGCGGATGTGGGGAGGGAGATCATTCCAGGCCAGGGGAATGACGTGGGCCGGGGGTCGACGGCGGGACAGGTGAGAGCGAGGCACGGTGAGGAGATTAGCGGCAGAGGAGTGGAGGGTGCGGGCTGGGCTGTAGAAGGAGAGAAGGGAGGTGAGGTAGGAGAGGGCGAGGTGATGGAGAGCCTTAAAGCCGAGAGTGAGGAATTTCGGCCTGATGAGTAGGTTGATTGGTAGCCACTGGAGATTTTTGAGGAGGGGAGTAACATGCCCAGAGCGTTTCTGGACAAAGACAATCCGGGCAGCGGCATGAAGTATGGATTGTAGTGGGGAGAGACAAGAGGATGGGAGATCGGAGAGGAGGCTGATACAGTAGTCCAGAAGGGATAGGATAAGAGCTTGAACGAGCAGGGTAGAGGTTTGGATGGAGAGGAAAGGGCGGAGCTTGGCAATGTTGCAGAGCTTAGACCGGCAGGTTTTGGTGATGGCTTGGTTATGAGGGGTGAACGAGAGAGCGGAGTCGGGGATGGCACCAAGGGTATGGGCTTGTGAGACGGGAAGGATGGTAGTGTCGTCAACAGTGATGGGAAATTCAGGGAGAGGGCAGGGTTTGGGAGAGAAGACAAGGAGTTCAGTCTTGGACATGTTGAGTTTTAGGTGGCGGGCAGGCATCCAGATGGAGATGTCCTGAAGGCGGGAGGAGATGCGAGCCTGGAGGGAGGAGGAGAGAGCAGGGGTAGAGATGTAGATTTGGGTGTCATCAGCGTAGAGATGATAGTTGAAGCCGTAAGAGCGAATGAGTTCACCAAGGGAGTGAGTATAGATCGAGAACAGAAGGGGACCAAGGACTGAACCTTGGGGAACCCCCACAGTAAGGGGATGGGAGGGGGAGGAGGAGCCTGCAAAAGAGACGGAGAATGAACGATCGGAGCGATAAGAGGAGAACCAGGAGAGGATGGAGTCTGTGAAGCCTAGGTGGGATAACGTGTTAAGGAGAAGGGGGTGGTCCACAGTGTCGAAGGCAGCTGAGAGGTCGAGGAGGATTAGGATACAGTATGCGCCGTTGGATTTCGCAAGCAGGAGGTCATTGGTGACTTTTGAGAGGGCGGTTTCCGTGGAATGTATGGGACAGAAGCCAGACTGGGGACTGTCGAGGAGAGAGTTGGTGTTGAGGAATTCGAGGCAGCGTGTGTAGACGACTCTTTCAAGGAGTTTGGAAAGGAATGGTGAGAGGGAGATGGGGCTATAATTAGAAGGTGAGGTGGGGTCAAGAGAGGGTTCTTTTAGGATGGGAGCGACATGGGCATGTTTGAAGGCAGAGGGAAAGGAACCAGTGGAGAGTGAGCTATTGAAGATGGAAGTTAAGGAGGGGAGAAGGGACGGAGCGAGAAATTTAATGAGATGAGAGGGAATGGAATCAGAAGCACAGGTGCACGGAGTAGCATTTGAGAGGAGCGAGGAGGAGAGCTCCTCTGAGGATACTGCTGGGAAGGATGGGAGAGTAGCAGAGAGTGTTGAGAGCCGGGGTTTGGAGAAACGGGGGCAGTGACCTTGGGGAGGTCAGACCTGATGGATTTAATTTTATTAATGAAGTAGGAGGCCAGATCGTTGGGGGTGAGGTCAGTAGGAGGGGGCGGAACCGGGGGCCTGAGAAGGGAGTTGAATGTACGGAAAAGCTGACGGGGATGATGGGCATGGGTGTCAATAAGGGAGGAGAAATGGTTTTGTCTGGCAGAGGAGAGGGCTGCGTTAAGGCAGGAAAGGATAAAATTGAAGTGAACGAGGTTCGCATGGTGTTTAGACTTTCGCCAGCAGCGTTCGGCAGCTCAAACATAAGAGTGAAGGAGGCGGAGAGTGGCAGTGATCCAAGGCTGTGGGTTAGTGGTACAAAAGCGACGAAGGGAAAGGGGAGCGAGTGAGTCTAGCTGAGTATAAAGGGTAGGGTAAAGGGCAGCAATCTGATCATCAAGATTTGGTAGAGAAGAGAGGGAGGCGAGGTGGGGTTTGAGGCGCTCAGAAAGATGGATGGGGTCAAGACAGTGGAGATCTCTGTGAGGGAGTAATATGGATTTACAAGGGAAAGGAGTGTGAGTGAGGAGGCAGGTGAGAAGAGTATGATCAGATTATGATCATTCCTTTGAATCCCACTTTAATAGCCTCTACCACCCGCTCCAGATACTTGTAGCCGTCGTCCACCGCCCCCCCCCCCCCCGGCCTCACCTCCAACTTCATGAACGATTTTGACCCCTTTCTCACCCCCCTTCTCTCCTTTTCCATGCCCACTCTGATCCTCGGAGACTTCAACATCCACATGGATATCCCTGGTGACTCCTCTGCCGCCCGCCTTCTACCTCTCCTTGGCGCTGAAAACCTCCTGCTCCACCCTACCTTGCCCACTCACCAACTCGGTCACACCGTCGACCTCATCATCTCCTATCGCTGCGCTATCTCCACCCTCACCAACTCTGACATCCCTCTCTCTTATCATAACCTTCTCACCTGCCTCTTCACTCATTCTCCTGTCCCCAGTAAATCTATATTACTACCTCACAGAGACTTCCGTTCTCTCGACTCCATCCATCTTTTTGAGCGCCTCACATCCCACCTCGCCCCCGTTTCCTCTCTACCCAACCTTGATAATCAGATTACTGCCCTCAACGCTACCCTCTCTACTCAGCTCGACTTGCTCGCTCCCCTTTCCCATCGCTGCTCTCGTACCAGTAAGCCATAGCCCTGGATCACTGCCACTGTCCGCCCCCTACGCTCTTATGTTCGAGGTGCTGAACGCTGCTGGGGAAAGTCTAAATACCAGGCCAACCTCGTTCATTTCAAGTTTATCCTTTCCTGCCTTAACTCTGCCAGACAAAACTATTTCTCTTCCCTTACTGACACCCATGGCAATCATCTCGGTCAGCTCTTCCATACATTTAACTCCCTTCTCAGGCCCCCTGTTCCTCCCCCTCTTCCTTCCCTCACCCCCAACGATCTGTCCTCGTACTTCATTAGTAAAATTAACTCCATCAGTTCTGAACTCCCCAAAGTCACTTCTCTCCCTTCTCCAACCCCCCGGACTCAACCCTCTCCGCTACTCTCCCATCCTTCCCAGCAGTATCCTCAGATGAGATCCCCTCCCCCCTATCAAGTGCTACTCCGGCCATCTGTGTTTCTGACCCCATTCCCTCTCATCTTATGAAATCTCTCGTCCCTTCCCTCCTCCCACCCTTAACTTCCATCTTGAACCGCTCACCCTCTACTGGTTCCTTCCCCTCTGCCTTCAAACATGCCCATGTCTCCCCAATCCTAAAAAAACCCTCTCGTGATCCCACCTACCCTTCTAGTTATCGCCCTATCTCTCTCCTACCATTCCTTGCCAAACTCCTTGAACGAGTCGTCTACACCGGCTGCCTCGAATTCCTCAACGCCAACTCTCTCCTCGCCCCCCTCCAACCTGGCTTCCATCCCCTACATTCCACTGAAACTGCCCTCTCAAACGTCACCAATGACCTCCTTCTTGCCGAATCCAACCGCTCCGAATCTATCCTAATACTTCTCGACCTCTCAGCTGCCTGCGACACTGTGGACCACCTCCATCTCCTCATCACGCTATCCAACCTTGACTTCTCAGACTCCGTCCTCTCCTGGTTCTCCTTTTATCTCTTCGGCCGTTCATTCTCAGTCTCCTTTGAGGGATCCTCCTCCTGCTCCCATCCCCTTACTGTAGGGGTTCCTCAAGGGTCAGTTCTTTGTCCCCTTCTGTTCTCTATCTACACTCACTCCTTCGGCGAACTGATTCGCTATCACGGCTTCAACTATCATCTGTACGCTGATGACACCCAAATCTACATCTCCGCCTCTGCTCTCTCTCCCTCCCTTCAGGCTCGTGTCTCTTCCTGCCTTCAGGACATCTCCATCTGGATGACTGCCCACCATCTAAAACTCAATATGTCCAAGACTGAAATCATTATCTTCCCTCCCAAACCCTGCCCTGTCCCTGATTTTCCCATCACTGTACACGGCACTACCATCCTTCCCGTCTCACAGGGCCGCAACCTTGGTGTCATCCTCGACTCTGTTCTCTTGTTCACCCGTCACATCCAATCTGTAACCAAAACCTGCCGGTCTCACCTCCGCAACATCGCCAAGATCTGCCCTTTCCTCTCAATCCAAACCGCTACCTTGCTGGTTCAATCTCTCATCCTATCCCTACTGGATTACTGCATCAGCCTCCTCTCTGGTCTTCCATTCTCCTGTCTCTCCCCACTTCAATCTATACTTCACGCTGCTGCCCGTATCATCTTTGTGCAGAAACGCTCTGGGCATGTTACTCCCCTCCTCAAAAATCTCCAGTGGCTACCAGTCAACCTATCCATCAGGCAAAAACTCCTCACTCTCGGCTTCAAGGCTCTCCATCACCTCGCCCCCTCCTACCTCACCTCCCTTCTTTCCTTCTACAGACCAGCCTGCACTCCTCAGCCGCTAACCTCCTCACAGTGCCTCGTTCTAGCTGGTCCCGCCATCGAACCCCGGCCCACGTCCTCCCCCAGGTCTGGAATGCCATCCCTCCACACATCCGCCAAGCTAGCTCTCTTCCTCCCTTCGAAGCCCTACTGAGAGCTCTCCTCCTCCAGGAGGCCTTCCCAGACTGAGCCCCCTTCTTCCTCTTCCCTTCCCCATCTCCCCCTACCCTACCTCCTTCCCCTCCCCACAGCACCTGTATATATTTTTGTACAGATTTATTACTCTATTTATCTTACTTGTACGTATTTACTATTCTATTTATTTAATTTTGTGTATGTTTTGTTTCGTAATGTTGTCTGTCTCCCCCTTCTAGCCTGTGAGCCCGTTGTTGGTTAGGGACTGTCTCTATATGTTGCCAAAATGTACTTCCCAAGCGCTTAGTACAGTGCTCTGCACACAGTAAGCGCTCAATAAATACGATTGAATGAATGAGTGAATGAGTAGGGCCAGTGCCAGCCAGACGACTAGTGACAGGATCGAGCAGAGGAGTAGCCCCACGACCGCACAGAGGAGTAAGTTCAGGAAAAAGTGGAGGAGTAGCGTAAAGATTGGGTGGAGGGGAAGGGCCAGGTCCCAGTAAAAGGACGAGGGCCAGAACCAGTAGGAGGAAGAGGACCAGGACCGGGCGGGGGAGGAGGTCCAGGAAAGGTTGGAGGAGGAGGGCCAAACAGGGCAGAAGAGGAGTCCCAGTAGGAGGCAGAGGAGAACGTCCCCCTCCCCCGGCCTGGAATGCCCTCCCTCCGCACATCCGCCAAGATGTCTCTCTTCTTCCCTTCAAAGCCCTACTGAGAGCTCACCACCTCCAGGATGCCTTCCCAAACTGAGTCCCCTCCTTCCTCTCCCCCCCCCACCCCTCTTTTCTCCTTCCCGTCCCCGAAGCACCTGTATATATGTATATATGTTTGTGCATATTTATCACTCTATTTATTTATTTTACTTGTACATATTAATTCTATTTACATTATTTTGTTAATATGTTTTGTTTTGTCGTCTGTCTCCCCCTTCTAAACTGTGAGCCCTCTGTTGGGTAGGGACCTTCTCTACATGTTGCCAACTTGTACTTCCCAAGGGCTTAGTACAGTGCTCTGTACACAGTGAGCGCTCAATAACTACGATTGAATGAATGAATGAATCCAGGTCCTCTGACTTCCAGTCCAAGACCTGTTCCACTCCACGGATATTTTTTTTTTCTTGAGGGTATTTGTTAAGCACTTACCGTGTACCGGGCACTGTACTAAGCTCTGGGGTAGGTTCAAGATAATAAGACAGGACAGAGTCCCAATCTCCATTTTACAGATGAGGAAACCGAAGCCCAGAGAAGTGGAGCGGCTTGCCCGCGGTCACCCAACAGAAGAGGAGGATTAGCACCCAGGTCCTTCCTGCCCACGGTCGGATCGAGTTAACCGCCCGCGGATGGCAGAGAGAAACGGAACCGGGGTGATAGGCTTCCTTCTGAAGGGACTGTCGGACCGGCCGGAGGTGCTATTCGCGGCCTTCCATGCCATCTACTCGGCTACGCTCCTGGCCAACGGTGCCCTCCTCCTCGCCCTCCGCGGCGACCACCGTCTCCACACGCCCATGTACTTCCTCCTCACCACCCTGTCGTTGCTGGATGTCTTCTGCCCCATGGCCACGGTGCCCAAGATACTGCGGGGCCTCGCCTCTAGAGACCGGCGATATCGTTGCCTGGGTGCGCCCTTCAGCTATATTTCCTGGTGGCCCCGAAGGGTGAGGACGTCTTCCCCCTGGAAGACACGGCCTCTGAGCATCGTTTGGCCGTCCACTGCCCTCTCCACTATGCTGTTCTCATGGACGGGAACGTGTGCGTCGCGCTGGCGGCCGGGGCAGGGCCGGCCCGCTTCCTCAACTCTCCCCTGCACGCGTCCTTCACCTTCAGGATGACCTTCTGCCTCTCCCACCTGGTGGACCAGTACTACTGCGACGTCCCTCCGGTGACGGGCCTGTCCCTCTCTGGCGGTAGGCGGGATCGGCGCCTTCTCTATCACTTTAGGCTCCTACGTACTCGTCGTGGGCGCCACCTTGAAGAGGCGCTCGGCCGAGGGGAAGTGCCGGACCTGGTCCACCTGCACCTCCTGCCTGTCGGCAGTCGGCCGCTTCAACGGCCCTGACATCTTCACCTACATCCGGCCATCTTGCGGTCACTCTCCAGGAAGAGACGGGCTCGTGGACATGGTGTATGGCGTCCTCAACCCCCTCATCGACAGCCTGAGGAATGAGGAGGTCAAGGGGGCCCTCCGGCAGGTGCTGAGACGGACGTTAGGCCCGCCGGGATCTCTTCGGCACCCATAGGACAACTATGGACTGGGCTCCCCCGGGAGTAGGTGCGCTGGACTGAGCGCTCGATAAAACGCTAGAGGAGACTCATTCCCTGTCCACGGGGAGCTTACACTTCTCAGAAGCAGGGTGCCCTAGTAGAAAGCTCACGGAGCTGGGCGTCAGAGGACTTCATTCATGAATGATTCAGTCATTTTCCTTTATTGAGCGCTTCCTTTCATTCCTTCTTCCATTAAATTGTATTTATTGAGTGGTTACTGGGTGCAGAGCACTGCATGCAAGGTACTGTACTAAGCACTCGGGAGAGTACAATATGACAATAAGCAGAACTTTTCCCCGCCTACAACGAGCTCTCAGTGGTTTCTGATCCTGGCCCCGCCGCCTACCTGCTGTGTGACCTTGGGCAAGTCGCTTCATGTCTCTAGACTGCAGTTCAAGAGTATAGCTCTACACTGTAGGCTCGCTGAGGGCAAAGAACGTGTCTGTTTATTGTTACATCGGACTCTCCCAAGCACTTAGTTCAGTGTTCTGCACACGATAAGCATTCAGCAAATATGACTTAAATGAACTCTCTTTGTCTCAGGTCCTTCATCTGCAAAATGGGGGTACAATACCTGTTCTCCCTGCTACTTGGACTGTGCATCCCATGTGGGACCTGATCATCTTGTGTCTACCCCAGTATTTAGTACAGTACTTGGCATATAGTCAGTACTCTTAACAGTGAAACAGATCATAATATACTGAAAGCTGGTGGACCCAGAATAAGGATTAAAGGGACACTGAATCTATAATTTATTTGAATGTCTGTCTTCCCCTGTTGTCTCTAAGCTTATTGTACTCTCCCAGGTGCTTGGTACAGTGCTCTGCAAGGTTAGTACTCAGTAAATATGACTGCTTGATGGCTTGAGTGATAGTCATACATGAATGCATAGACAAGTTAAGACAAACAGTGTGTCCAAGTGGATAGAACACGGGCCTGAAAGTCAGGGGACCTGGATTCTACTCTCAGCTCTGCCACCTGCCTGCTGTGTGACCTTGGGTTCGTCACTTCACTTTTCTGTGCTCCAGTTTCTTGTTCTATAAAATGGAGATTCAAATCATGTTGCCCCTTTTACTTCGAACTGAGCCCCATTTGGGGCAGGGACTGTGTCTGACCTGTTTAGCGTGTGTCTACCACAGTGCTTAGTATAGTGCTTGACACAGAGTAAGTACTTAACGAATACCATAGTGCTGATGCTAATGATGATATTAATACTAATACTGTTAATAATGATATTACGAGTATGTGTGCAAGATGGGAGGGGGAGCTGAGGAAAAGGGGGGCTTAGTCTAGGAAGGCCAGTTCCTGCTGAGACGAAGGCCGATCTGTTTACAGACACACCCTTTACGGTTTCTGATTCTTTCTCCTGTTTCTTGTTGTTGTTGTTAAGCACTTACTATGGACCATACACTGTAGTAAGGGCTGGGATCAATGCAAACTAATCACGTTAATCCTTAATCTCCCAATTTTACAGGTTGGCTAACTGAGGCCCAGAGAAGTTAAATGACATGCCCAAAGTCAGGCAACAGACAAGTGGTGGAGCTGGGATTAGAATCCAGGTCATTCTGATTCTTGCTACATGTCCCTACATCCTCTGATTGATCGATCAATTGATGATGTATATTGAGAATTTACTGGGTGCAGAGAACTGTGGGAAATGGAGCTACAGAGGTTATTACTCATTTGACTGGAACTCCCCGAGGTGTGTGAGTGGGGTGACAAGGAGGGGGGTTCGTATCTTCTAACTCTTCCGTGTTATCCCAAGCACACAATGTTCTGTCCATGATAAATCATATTGATTGGTTACAGGATGGTCAGGTGGAAAGGGCTTGGGCTTTGGGATTCAGAGGATTAGAGTTGTAACTCCAATCCTAGTTCTATGATTTATCTGCTGGGTCACTTTGGGCAAGTTACTTCAATTATTTGTGCCTCAGTTCCCTTATCCGTAAAATGAGGATTAAGACGTTGAGCCACTCGTGAGACAGCGACTATGTCCAAAATGATTAGCCTGAACCTATCCCAGCGCTTAATACAATGCCTGGCACATAGTAAGCGCTTTACAAAACACACACACACACACACACACACACAGACAAAAAGATTAGATCACCCCATTCCTTGTTCCAAGATTACATTTTTATCTTGCACCTATTTCAGCACTTAGCCCCTAGTAGTTGCTTCATAAATATCATTTTTATGCATAGCAGTCATTGTTATATCATTATATATAGTGTAAAGCAATTATTATGGGTATCGCATAGCACTTTTTTTTCCAAAGCCTTTTCAAGTTGTTCATCCCATCTTTGAATTTACAACATCCTTGTGAGCTAGAGGGAGAAATTATCATTTCTAGAGTGGCCTAGTGGGAAAACACGGGCCTGGGAGTCAGAGGGCTGGGTTCTAATTCCAGCTCTGCCTCTTGCCTGCTCTGTGACCTTGGACAAGTCCATTTACTTCTATGTGCACCTGTTTCTTCTTCTGTAAAATGGGGATTTAATACCTGTCCTCCCTCTGTGAGTTCCATATGGGATAGGGACTGTGCCCAACCTAATAACCTTGCATATACTCGAGCACTTAGTGCCGTGCCTGGCGCATAGTAAGCGCTTAACAAATATCATTAAAAAACAACAAAAAAGGCAGCTACTTACATGCGTTCCTCAGGGGCCGTTATTTGAGGTAGGTGGTCCTGCCGCGGGAGAATAACAGAGAATAAGTCAGAGACTCGGTTTCCTCTGCAATCAATCAGGGAGCCCACCTGGCAGGGTGATGGCTTCTCACTCATGTTTAATTAACCGACTGATGTGTTTATCGTGGATGAGAAGTTTCCAGACTGCAGAGGCATAGCTTGATGATGCCCCTGCTGGGCATGGGTCTGGTGCTTCCAGGATGGGCCACAGGAGATAATTAGGAGGTGGGATTATCGGATTCTGCTATGGAATTTCCTCGGTTTCTCGGTTGGCTGTCGACTTACCTTGGTTCCCAGTCCCCAGAGTGGAGGACTCTAGGAAAGGCCGAATGGAGACTGGACCAGAACAGATGACGTGACAATCAAAGCCATTAATAATAATAACTATGGCATTTGCTAAGCGCTTACTACCTGTCAGGCACTGTACTATGCGCTGAGCTGGATAGGAGCAAATTGAGTTGGAAATAGGCCCTGTCCCATATAGGGCTCACAGTTTCATAGAGCTGAGTTTCTCAGCTCCGCAACATTGCCAAGATCCTCCCTTTCCTCTCCATCCAAACCGCTACCCTACTCGTTCAAGCTCTCATCTTATCCCGTCTGGACTACTGTATCAACCTACTCTACGATCTCCCATTCTAGTGTCTCTCCCCACTTCAATCCATACTTCACGCCGCTGCCCGGATTGTCTTTGTCCAGAAAGGCTCTGGGCATGTTAATCCCCTCCTCAAAAATCTCCAGTGGCTACCAATCAATCTGCGCATCAGGCAGAAACTCCTCACCCTGGGCTTCAAGGCTCTCCATCACCTAGTCCCCTCCTACCTCACCTCCTTTCTCTCCTTCTACAGCCCAGCCCGCACCCTCCGCTCCTCTGCCGCTAATCTCCTCACCGTGCCTCGTTCTCGCCTGTCCCGCCGTCGACCCCCGGCCCACGTCATCCCCCTGGCCTGGAATGCCCTCCCTCCCAACATCCGCCAAGCTAGCCCTCTTCCTCCCTTCAAGGCCCTACTGAGAGCTCACATCCTCCAGGAGGCCTTCCCAGACTGAGACCCCTCCTTCCTCTCCCCCGCGTCCCCCTCTCCATCCCCCCCGTCTTACCTCCTTCCCTTCCCCACAGCACCTGCATATATGCATATATGTTTGTACATATTGATTACTCTATTTACTTATTTATTTTACTTGTACATATCTATTCTATTTATTTTATTTTGTTAATATGTTTTGTTTTGTTCTCTGTCTCCCCCTTCTAGACTGTGAGCCCACTGTTGGGTAGGGACCGTCTCTATATGTTGCCAACTTGCACTTCCCAAGCGCTTAGTACAGTGCTCTGCACACAGTAAGCCCTCAATAAATGCGATTGATTGATTGATTGATTGATTGATTTCATGACAAGCCGGAGAGGGTCGAACTCTCACCAGGATGTGATGTCGGTCATTTCCTTACTTTTACCTCTTAAAGTGGTCAGTCAATTAGTCGGCCAATTGTATTTACTGAGTGCTTGCTGTATGCAGAGCACTGCCCTAAGTGCTTGGGAGCATACAATAAACAGTCATATTTCCTGCCAACAACGAGTTTACAGTCTAGAGGGGAAGACAGACATTGATAGAAATAAATCAATTTCAGATATGGACATCAGTGCTGTGGGGCTGGGAGGGTATGAATAAAGGGAACAGGTCAGGGTAATTCAGAAGGGAGTGGGAGAAGATGAAAGGAGAGCTTAGTCAGGGAAGGCTTCTTGGAGGAGATGGGCCTTCCATAAAGCTTTGAAGGAGGGGAGAGTGTTCGTCGGTTGGATATAAAGAGAATCAACGTGTCCCAGTTGCAAGAGCACGGGCTTGGGAGTCAGATGACGTGGGTTCTAATCCCGACTCCCCCACCCGTCTGCTGTGTGACCTTGGGCAAGTCACTTAACTACCCTGTGCTTCAGTTAACCTAGCCTGTAAAATGGAGATTAAGACTGTGAGCTCCATGTGGGACAACTTGATTACCTGGAGCTACGCCAGTTCTTAGAACAGTGCTAGGCCCATAGTAAGCGCTTAATAAATTCTATCATTATTGTTATTATTATTATTATGTGAATAGGAAGATCGTTCCAGGACAGAGGCAGGATGTTGGCAATGACATATGCATTCATTCATTCATCCATTCATTCATTCAGTCAGTCGTATTTATTGAGCGCTTACTGTGTGCACTTGGAAAGTACAATTCGGCAACAGAGACAATCCCTACTCAACAACGGGCTCACAGTCAAGAAAAGGGAGACAGACAGCAAAACAAAACATGTATACTGGCATCAATAGCATCAAAATAGATAAATAGAATTATAGATACATACATACCATTAATAAAATAAATAGAATAATAAATACGTACAAAGCTGGAAGTCCACTGAGAATGTTGGAATTAGAGGAGCCAGTGTGCCGGCTTGGAGTGTAACAGCATTAGCAGGCATCCCGAGTCCTTATAGACTTCTCTTACTCTCACCTCTTACAGTGGGGTTTGTCCCTCAGAAACACCCTCCATACCTTTTCATGACGTCCAGACCTGTGGAGAGTTTAAGTGCTGTTCTTCATGTGGTCAATCGATCCACCAATCTATTGTGGTTATTGGGTGCTTACGGCGTGCAGAGCACGGTACTAAATGCATGGGAGAGGATAATATATCAGAGATGGTGGATATATTCCCTGCCCACAAGGAATCAATCAATCGATAGATCTGTGGTGTTTATTGAGCACTTACTGTACTAGCACATGGAAGAGTACCATACAGCAGAATTGGGAGACACACTCCCTTCCTACGTCGAGCTTACAGTCTACATGGCAATGTAGTAAGGGGGGGAGCTGATGGTCTTTCAGTCACTCAAAGAGTCAGTGGTATTAATTTAGTGCTTACTATGTGCTGAGCACTGTTCTATCGTTGGGAGAGTACGATACAATAGAATTAGCAGACCCATTCCTTGTCCACAATCAGTGACTGAATGAATCAATGGTATTCATTGAGTGCCTACTATGGGCAGACCTCTGTACTAATATTTTCGAGAGTACAATACAATAGAATTAGCAGACATGTTTCCTGCCCACAGTCAATCAATGATATTTACTGAGCAGCGTGGCTTATTGGAAAGAACATGGTTTTGAGAATCAGAGGACGTGGGGTCTAATCCCCGCTCTGCGACATATCAGCTGTGTGACTTTGGGCAGGTCACTTCACTTCTCTGTGCCTCAGTTACCTCATCTGTAAAATGGGGATTAAAAGTGTAAGCCACATGTGGGACAACCTGATTACCCTGTATCTACCCCAGCGCTTAGAACAGTGCTTAGCACATAGTTCGCACTTAACAAATACCATTATTATTATCATTATTGAGTGCCTAATATTTGTCATGTACTATACTAAGCACTTACTTTGATTCATTCATTTTTTCATTGAATCGTATTTATTTCACACTTACTGTGTGCAAAGCACTATAATAAGTGCTTGGGACAGTACGACATAACATTAAATAGACACATTCTCGGCCCACAATGAGCTTATGGTCTAGAGGGTGTGACAGGCATTAATATGAATAAATAAAGAAATTACAGATATGAACATAAGTGCTGAGGGGCTGGGAGAGAAGATGAATAAAGTAAGACCTGGCAGGTCTTACTCTGTGCCAAGCTCTGTGATGATCATAATAATGATAAATGTGGTATTTTTTTAGCGCTTACTATGTGCTAAGCACGGTTCTAAGCCTTGGGGAAGATACAAGATGATCAGGTCGGATTCAGTCCCTGTCCCATCTTGGGGCTCATAGTCGTAATCTCCATTTTTACAGATGAAGTTACTAAGGCCCAGAAAAGTCAAGCTATTTACACCAGGACACACAGAAGACATTTGACAGAGTCAGGATTAAAACCCAGGTCCTTCTGGTTCCCAGGCCCGGTACCAATCAACTAGGTCATGTTACTTCTTAGTGTGGCCTATTGGATAATTTCTGAGCACTTTATGTTTCCAGAGACCTATACGACGTGTTTTGGAGAGTAGAATTGTTGTGGTAGACACAATTCCTGTCCATGAGGTACTTACAATCCGCAGTGGACTGTATGAAGTGCTTGGAAACTAAAACCCAATCTCTGGCCACACTCTACAAAACTGTGGTATTTGTTAAGCCCTTACTACCTATCAAGCACTGTTCATAGTGCTGGGGAAAATACAAGATAATCAGTTCAGACACGGCCCCTGTCCCACGTAGAGCTCACAATTCGAGGGAGAATAGATATTTAATCCCCATTTCATAGATAAAGGAACTGAGGCACAGAAAAGTGAAGTTACTTGCCCAATGTCACCCATCAGGCAAGTGGTTGAACGGATCAGAATCCAGGCCTTCTGATCCGTGCTCTTTCCACTGGGCCTCGCCGCCTCAGTCTAATACCTGTAGTGGGTGTAATGAGCAATAAAACACATTGAATTTGATGATTTTATGTTTCACAAATAGTGCAGAGGGTCAGCGAAATGACACCAAGAAGGTGAAGTGGCAGGTGGTCAACAATTATGTGTGTTGGCCGGTTTCTCCATTCTGCAGGTCCAAAGACTGGGGAGACCCTTCTGCCCATCCTCTGCTTTTTAAATTTTTATGGTGTTTAAATGTTGCCTGTGTGTCAGCCACTGTACTAAGAACCGGGGTACAAACAAGCTACATCAGGTTGGACACAGTCCCTGTCCCAAATGGGGCTCACAGGCTTAATCCCCATTTCATAGATGAGGTAACTGAGGAAGAAAGAAAGAAAGTGACTTGTCCCAGGTCACACAGAAGACAAGTGGCAGAGTTGGGACTAGAATCCATGGCCTTCCAACTCCCTGGCCCGAGCTCTATCCACTAGGCCCTGCTGCTTCTGCTCGTAGGGAGGATGGAGCTAGAGGTGACTGACGAGGATGAAGAGAATCAAGGTCGACATATAGAAAGGAAGGGGATAATGAGGTCAGAGAGAATCATATAGGATGTGTCGTCACGTTACCTTTATTCCTCTCCTTCTACCGGTTTGCTCTCGTGCCCCTGACTAGTGAAGTGGAAGACGTTTGTAGCCTGTGGAAAGTAGGGAGAGATGGAGTCAGGAAGTCAATGACGATAATAATAATAATGATAATGACATTTGTTAAGCGCTTCATATGTGCCAAGCACTGTTCTAAGTACTGGGGTATATACGAGGTAATCGGCTTGTCCCACGAGGGGCTCACAGTCTTCATCCCTATTTTACAGACGAGGTAACTGAGGCACAGAGAAGTTAAGTGACTTGCTTAAAGTCACACAGCTGGTAAGTGGCAGAGCCAGGATTAGAACCCACATCCTCTGACTCCCTAACCCGTGCTCGTTCAACTAAGCCACGCTGCTTCTCTACCAACTTCTAAAGCACTGTGCTAAGCACTGGATGTAGACAGGGAGGCAGCGTGACCCAGTGGAGAGAGCACAGGACAGAGAGTGAGAAAACCTGGGTTCTATGTCTGTCTCCCCCTCTAGACGTCTCATTGAGTGCAGGGAATGTGTCTATTGCATTGTTATGCTGTCCTTTCCCAGGCACTTAGGTGCTCTGCACACAGTAAGCGTTCAATAAACACGATTTATTGACTAATTCCTCTGCTCTGTAAGCTCACTGTGGGGAGGGAATGAATCTATTACTTTACTGCCCTGTGATCTCCCAAGTGCTCTGTTCAGTGCTCTGCTCTCAGTAAGCACTCAATAAATACCATTGATTGATTGAGGTGGCGATGGGGTGATGATTCCGCTGAAGCAGGTGGCCGAAGGGGTATGAGTGGTGTTATAAGTGCTTAATACAGCGCTCTGCACAGAGTAAGCACTCAGTAATTACGATGGAATGAATTTCATCTCGGGTCAGATGAGATGATAAGGCCCGTGGTTTCAACTGGAGGTGTCACCTAAACGTGCAGTCTCAAACGTCAATGACTTTCCCGGTGCCCAGTTGCCTAAACAGGACCACGACCTCTTTAAAAGTTCAATTATGGCGGGATCGGGTTTCATTTCCGGGAAAGACATCGCCTCCTCAGGACCATCCCCAGGGCGGCCTTCAAGTCACGGTTCCTCAGGCTGTAGATGAGGGGGTTCAGGGCGGGGGCACCATGGCTTAGAACACGGACACCAGCAGGCCCGGCGTCAAGGGGGAGAGGGACGGCGGCTTCAAGTGGAAGGAGGAGGCTGTGGTGAAGAAAACAGCGGTGACACCAAGGTGGGGCAAGCAGGTGGAGAAGCCTTCGGCCCGGCTCTCGGCGGCCGGCATCATCAGCACGGTCTGAAAGATGCGCACGTACGGGACGACGATGAAGGCCAAGCACACCACTCGCAGGAAGACACTGCTGGTCATGATCGCGTCAAGAGCAAGAGATAGAGCAAGAGACCTTTACTAAGGAGGGGATATCGCAGAAGAATTGGTGAAGCGCGGTGATCTGCAGAAGAACAGGGAGAAAGTACCAGCTGAGAACAAGCCTCCAAACATTCCCCCGCTGAGCCAGGAGGAGGCGGCCATCTTACCACAGGTCCCGGGGGCCATGACAACCTCGCAGCTCGGGGGAGACAGATGGCGGTGTAGCGGTCGTAGGACATGGCCGTGAGGACGAACAGCTCTGAGCCGGCAAACCAGACCACGGAGAGGACTTGTGTGACAGAGCCCAGGAGGGAGATTTCTCTAGGGTCGGGTGGCCCTGATGGGGAATCTCCTCATCGTCACTGTCACCGTCCTCGACGGTGTACCTCAGGTACCCTACCTGTAAAATGGAGATTGAGACTGTGAGGCCCACGTGGGACAGGGGACTGTGTCCAACCCGATTTGCTTGTATACATTCATTCAATCATATTTATTGAGAGCTTACGGTGTGCAGAGCACTGTACTAAGCGCTTGGGAAATACAAGTAGGCAACATATAGGGTTGGTCCCTACCCAACAACGGGCTCACAGTCGAGAAGGGGGAGACAGACAACAAAACAAAACAGGTAGGCAGGTGTCAATGCTATCAGAATACAGAGAATTATAGCTATATACACATCATTAATAAAATAGAGTAATAAATATATACAAATACACACATGGGCTGTGGGGAGGGGAAGAGGGTAGGGCAGAGGGAGGGAGGAAGGAGAGCGAAGGGTAGCAGAGGAGGAGGAGAGGAAAAGGTAGGCTCAGTCTGGGAAGGTCTCCAGGAGGAGTTGAGCTCTCAGTAGGGCTTTGAAAGGAGGAGAAATGTACCCATTCCAGTGCTTAGTACCGTGCCTGGCACAAAGAAAGCGCTGAAAAATACCATAATAATAATGGTAATAATAATAATAATTATTATTATTGTTGTCATTAACACAGGTGTAAGATACCCTAGAAAGCAATTACAAGATCCCTCTAAATATACTGTTACAAGAATCTGCAGGGGGTAGCTGTATCTAAACCAAGAAGTACAAATTCATGGGCTCCTGATCATAATCATAATTAATTAACATAATCATAATTATCAACATTATCATTATAGTCTTAATTAACCATTTACATGCAAAAGGCTGTAACGAGTCCTGAGTAGAAACAAAATGATCAGCTCAGACAAAGTCCCTGGCCGTAAGAGGCTCAGAATATAAGATAAAGAGAAAGCATGTATCAAATCGTCATGTTACAGACAGACCCAGAGAGGTTAAGTTGGTTACCCAAGGGTTGGGATTAGAACTCAAGTGTCATGGTTCCCAGTGGCATAATCACTCCCCCCTAGACTGTAAGCTCCTACTGCGCAGGAAACGTGCCTACCAAATCTTTTATCTTCCCTTCCAACCCCTTTTCTCCCCTTGATTTTCCCATCACCGCAGATGATCCACCATTCTTCCTGTATCACAAGCCCATAACCTTGGCATTATCCTCGATTTCTCTCTTTCATTCAACCCACAAATTCAATCCATCACTAAATCCTGTCGGTTCCATCTTCACAACATCGCTAAAATCTGCTCTTTCCTCTCCATCTGAACTGCTACCACGTTAATCTAATCCTTTATTCTATCCCATCTTGATGAATTTATCAGCTTCCTTGCTGACATCCCAGGCCTCCTGTCTCTCCCTATTCCAGTCCATTCTTCACTCTGCTGCCCTGATAATCTTTCTATAAAAGCTTTTCAATCCATGTTTCCACACTCCTCGAGAACCTCCCGCGTTTACCCATGCACCTCCACATCAAACGGAAACTCCTCATCACGGCTTTAGAGCACTCAATAACTTGACCCCTCCTACATCACCTCACTACTCTCCTACTACAACCCAGACAGCATGCTTCACTCCTGTAGTAAATGTGATTGATTGACTGGGGATTGAATATCAGCACAAGGAAATGGACATTTCGACCTATAAAGGAATCTGGGGAACTTTCCTTTTTAAGACTGTTCACAGTCCTGGTTCCTCAGGAAGTTCAGGACCGGGGGCATGACAGCGTAGAACACGGACATCAGCAGGTGGAACACCGAGGAAGCGTGTGAAGGCGGCTTGAGACAACCAAACATGCCTGTGAAGAGGAAGACGTTGACGACGACGAGATGGGACAGGCAGGCGCAGAAGGTTTTGGTCTGGCCCTTGGCAGCCGGCGTCCTCAGCACAGCCCAGAAGGTGCGCACATACAAGACGATAATGGGAATGAAGCCTACCGCACTTATGGTTATCCCAAAGGTCATGATCACGTCGATGGCGGAGTGATCAGAGCAGATGATCTTCATCGGGGGGGGGGGGGGGGGACGGGACGTCACAGAAGAAGTGCTGGACAATGTTGGATCCGCAGAAGGGCTAGGAGAAGATCAAAGCTGAAAATAAAACCCCTAACAGCCCTCCTCTGAGCCAGGAGGCGTCAACTATCTTCCCACAAGCCCTTGGTTCCATGAGGAACTCATCGGTCAGGGGGAGACAGATGGCGGCATAGCAGTCGAAGGACATGGCCATGAAGATGAAAAACTCCGAGGTAGCAAGCAGGACGACCAGGTAGAGCTGAGTGGCACTGCTCTAGAAGGAGACGAATCAGCAGTTAGACAGGGAGATGGTGACGGATTTGGGGATGGTGACGGAGATGAAGCAGAGGTCGATGAGGGCCAGGTTCCTGAGGAAGAAGTACATGGGCGTGTGGAGGTGCCCATCGAGGACGGTGACGGCGACGATGAGGAGATTCCCTGTCAGAACCGCCAGGTAGACCAGGAGGAACAGCACGGCGTGGACCAGCTGCAGCCCTCTGATCTCCTAGAATCCGAGCAGCAGGAATTCCCTCATCCTGGAGACGTTGGGCATGTCCGCAAGATGTCCTTGGGCATCATGATAGGACCTGATTTCAGACAGGGATTAAAAACATTCAGGGAGAAACTCACATCGCAAAATAATGCACTTGACCAGAGATGAACCTCAATCAATCCATTAATCAATCAATGATATTTATTGAGCGCTTACTGTGTGCAGAGCACTGTACTAAGTACTTGGGAGAATCCACTACAACAGCGTTGGTCGACACGTTCCCTTCTCACATCCAACTTGCAGTCGAGAAAGGGAAGCTCACCTGGTCATCTCTTCCTGCCTCCTGCCTCAATTCAGGACACAACGGAAAACTTTCCACGTTGATGATGTCTATTTTATTCTGAAACATCAGCAGAGATTGTGTCCAGTTTTCTGCCCACAGTAAGCGCTCAATAAGTTCCACTGATTGATTTGCGCTATGAAAATCTAGAACGCAGGGGTCGTGTAATCGGGAAACGATGTGCTTAAGGAAGGCTGGTGCTCTACAATTCACTTTGTCGGACACTACACGCACAAGGCATTTCTTCCTGCAACACAATACACTGCGTCCAAACAGGCTCGTAGTGTAGAATGGAAGTTTGCAAATTCCTAGCCAAGACACGTTCCAGCAAAAACAGGGATTATGGCAAAATTCTGTCCATCAACAAGTTCTTACTCTCAGGACTTTTTAATGGTATCGGTTGAAAGTGCTTACTATGTGTTGTGCACTGTATTAAGCACTGAAGGGGATAAAAGCAAATCAGGTTGGACAGAGTCCTTGTCCCACACGGGGCTCACAGTCTTAATCCCCATTTTATGGATGAGGTAATTGGGACGCAAAGAAGTGAAGTGACTTGACAAATGTCACACACTAGATCAGTGGCAGAACTGGGATTAAAACCTGGGTCCTCTCGACTCCCGGGCCCATGCTCTTTCCGCAAAACAACAATGCTTTTAATTTAGAGAAATTGTGACTCTGACCCAGATCATCCCAGTTTCCTATTGAAATTTCCCTCACCTTTCCCCTGCTCCTCTCCGGAGTTACGGAGCCGGTCCTGGGCTGGGGAGCATCGACCTCTACTGAAAGAGAGGCTCACTTTATCTCTTTGGTCCTGAACACTGGTAGTGTTGACAGGAAGGTCTGGGTGAGGTGTGAGAGCTGTCAGGATCCTCCCTCAATTTCTCGGCTCTCTGAATGGCTGCACCGTCATCTCAGACGACGGCCGGGTTGTTTCCTGGGGGATTCCCCATCAGAGGACAGGGCTCCGCTGAGCCAGCTGACCGTCCGGGAATCTCGGAATCAATCAATCAATCAATCGTATGTATTGAGCGCTTACTATGTGCAGAGCACTGTACTAAGCGCTTGGGAAGTACAAATTGGCAACACATAGAGACAGTCCCTACCCAACAGTGGGCTCACAGTCTAAAAGGGGGAGACAGAGAACAGAACCAAACATACCAACAAAATAAAATAAATAGGATAGAAATGTACAAGTAAAATAAATAAATAAATAAATAAATAGAGTAATAAATATGTACAACCATATATACATATATACAGGTGCTGTGGGGAAGGGAAGGAGGTAAGATGGGGGGATGGAGAGGGGGACGAGGGGGAGAGGAAGGAAGGGGCTCCGTCTGGGAAGGCCTCCTGGAGGAGGTGAGCTCTCAGCAGGGCCTTGAAGGGAGGAAGAGAGCCAGCTTGGCGGAGGGGCAGAGGGAGGGCATTTCAGGCCCGGGGGAGTCTGGGATGGTGGGGTCACTGCGGCCCCTACCCCTATAACCTAAATAACTTCCTATTCCCGTGTGGTTCCCACTCTGGGACTCCTTTGTCAACATCAACACACTAATCATCATTCCCTTTCTGTGATTAATAATAGTGTTCTGGTTAAGCTCTGCGTTTTGGAACTTCATCCCATGCCAGGGCTTGGGGCCATCTGAAATCTGCAGCAATCCATCTTAGACATTCCCCTCATGACTGTAAACTCAACTTGGGCAGGGAATGTGGCTACCAACCCTATTATATTGTTATATCGTACTCTCCCAAGCGCTTAGCATCAAGGTCTGCACATAATAAGCACTCAATAAAAATGATCGATCAGTTGGTATGAATTATTTTCTCCTACTCAATTTCTATCTGCATTCTCCATTCCTCCCAAGCTCACCATCTCACTGTGCCTCGTTCCCTACTCCTCCAACTCAGATCCCTACCTCACCATCTTTCCTCTGATTGGAATTTGGTCTCCCTTCACATCCACCAGACCATAGGGCTTCCCATATTCAAACCCCCTTCCTGAAACTCTGTTAAATCCACTGGACCTTCCCTGATTATTTTTCATAATGGTACGTGCTAATTGTTTGCTATTTTCCAGGGACCGTTCTAAGCATTGAAGTACATACAAGCTATGGGTGAACAGACAGACAGATGGACGGATGGATGGATGGATGAGTGAATGGATTCGAAGCAAGGATTTGATCAGTCAAATTCATTCATTCATTCATTCAATCGTACTTATTGAGAGCCTACTGTGTACAGAGCACTGTACTAAGCGCTTGTTAAGTATACTTCAGAATAAATAGAGGCAATCCCCGTCCACCCAGGGCTTACATTCACACACGGCTTGTCAGCCTCTGTCCCAGACATTGACAAATCCTCAGGGGCTGGACTTTCTCTTTGGACAGCTCTTTGTATGGTATCCCCACGGTCAGAACCCTGATGAGGAATGAGATAGTCAGTAAAAGGAAACAGACATTTAGTCCCTTAGAGGAGGGAGGAGGAATCTCCCCTTTAGGAGTTTCCCCAAGGCGGCCTTCATTCATTTATTCATTCATTCATTCATTCAATCGTATTTATTGAGCACTTAATGTGTGCAGAGCACTATACTAAGCGCTTGGAAAGTACAAGTTGGCAAAGTATAGAGACGGTCCCTACCCAACAGTGGGCTCACAGTCTAGAAGGGGGAGACAGAGAAGAAAACAAAACATATTAACAAAATAAAATAAATAGAATAAATATGTACAAATAAAATACATAAATAAATAGAGTAATAAATACGTACCAACATATATACATATATACAGGTGTCGTGGGGAGGGGAAGGAGGTAAGGCTGCGGGGATGGGGAGGGGGAGGAGAGGGAGAGGCAGTGTCTCCCTGTCCCATGTCCCGGTTCCTCAGGTTGTAGGTAAGAGGATTTAGGGCTAGGGGCACCACGGTGTAGGTCACGGACACAAGCATGTCCAAAACTGAGGGGACGTCTGACACGGGCTTGGGGTAGGAGATGAAGGTAATAGAGTGGAATATGGTGACGACTGTGAGTTGAGGCAGGTAGGTGGATAAGGCTTTGGCCCGACACTTGGTGGCCGGCATCCTCAGCACGTTCTGGAAGATGTGGACCTAGGAGACGACGATGGAAATGAAGTAGTTGACAGATAACGCTACCCCACCAGTGACGATGACATCGATGGTGAGCCTGGTCCTCGGAGCAGGAGATCGTCAGCAGGAAAGGGACGACACAGAACTGCTGGACGATGTTGGACCCACAGAAGCTCAGGGAAGCTCAGCAGAATACAAGACCCCAAACAGCACCCCGCTGAGCCAGGAGGCGGACACCACTTTTCCACAGGCCCAGTTTTTCATGTTGATCTCATAACACAGGGGGCAGAAGAACGCGGTATAGTGGTTGTTGGACATCTCCGTGAGGATGGCCAGCTCTGAAGTGACCGAAAAGACCACGAAGACTTGGGCGACACAGCCCAGGAGGGCGATGGATCTATGATCGGTCAAGGAGATGACGACCTACTTCGGGACCGTGAGAGAGATGAGGAGGACAGGTTCGAGGAAGAAGGTTCGACAGAGTCGAGGATGGACAGTTTCCTGTGGAAGAAGTACATGGGGGTGTGTAGGTGCCAGTCAAGAGCAATGACAGCAAGGAGGAGGAGATTTCCTGTCAGTGCCACCAGTTAGACCGGGAAGAACATTGTGGTGTGGACCAGCTGCAGCTCCCGGATCTCTGAGAAACCCAGCAGGAGGAATCTCGTCACCTTTGAGACGTTGGGCATATTGGGGAGGCAGCATTGACTTTCTTCATTTGATGAGGGAAGAGTCAAAGTTAGAGTCAATTGATGGGATGAGTGAAGGAAATGACAGGACACTTGCTGGTGATTCTCTATGGAGAGGAGACAGTTATTGAATTCATAATGATCTTTGAGTTCACCGTGGAGACATTGAACATTTCTGGGGAATGATGTTGACTCCCTGCACAGGAAGAGGGATTGAAGACTTCAAATTAGAGACACTGACGGTGGGGTTGAAAGAAAAAGTCTAAGTCAATCAATTATGTTTATTGATTACGTAAAGAGGACACGGTATTAGTACATATGATCACAGCCTCCAAGGAGCTTCCATTCCATTGGAAGCACCAATCCGCTTCAAACTGTAGAAACCGGTTGCACTATGGTAAGAACTCAGACTTGGAGTCAGAGGATCTGGGTTCTTATTCCACCTCTCCCAGATATCTGCTGCACAGCCATGGGACAGTGACTAAATTTCTCAATAGTGAAATGAGGCTTCAATACCTGTTTTTCCTCCTACTTCGTCTGGGAATACCTCGTGGGACACGATCTGTGTTCTACCAGGTTGCCCTGAATCTCCCCCAGCACTAAGTACTTTGCTTGGCACATAGTAAGCACGTAATAAATATCAAGAGAATTATGTTTGGTTGAGGAGGCCGAAACTAAAATGAATGGCGATTAGGAGAGGTCAGAGAACATGAAGATATGTTCATGACTGTTGTGAATTTTTTTCGGTGCTTTTAGAGTCAAACAAGAAGTGACTTTACAAATGAAATCATCCATTTAGTAGAGATAGAATGGGCCTGGTAGACAGAAGGACCCGTATTCTAATTCTGTCTCTGCCCCTTGTCCGCTGTATGACCTGCGGCCAGTCACTTTCCTTTTCTGTGCCTCAGTTACCTCATCAGTAAATTAGGGATTAGGACTGAAAACACTATGTGATGCATGGACTGTGCCCAACCTGATTAGCGTGTACGCATCCCAGTGCTGAGTACACTACCTGACATATAATGAGCACTTAATGATACCATAAAACAAGCAACAAAAATAAAACCCAGGTATACATGAAACTGACTCAATTTGCTCAGTATCTGCATTCACACTTGTACTCACACAAACGCAAGCATATATCATTATTCATCTAGTCCTTTCCTAAAGCATCGCTCCTCTTTTCAATCTCCTCTCAGGACAAGTTGTGTCTTTTCACAAGGAACAAAATCTGACAATAGGCTTGAAGGCTTTCTGCCCTATGACTGCACTTCACCCCCTTTCCATCATTCAAATCGTCTTCTCAGCTCTCAAAAGCAACTTTCTAGTTGTTACTCACGATCGACTCTCCCATTTCCATCCTAGCCTGGAACTCCGTCTCTTATCCACTCAAGATCAGAGAGAGCACAGTACTTTCCGAATTCTGAGCACTGCTAAAATCCCCCGCCCCTCCGACCAGCTACCCCGATTCATTTCCCAGCCCTTTAAACCCACTTCACCTCACACAAGCGAGAATCAACTTATTTCCATCCTCATTTAGTGGGAAAAGCATGTACCCAATGAGTTCTCCTCTTGACAGTGAGCTCCTTGAAGGCAGCATGCACATCTACCAGCTCTATTCTATTGTACTCTCCCAGGTATAGCTTAGTGAGAGTCAGAGGACTTTGGTTCTCATCCTGCCTCTGTCCCTTGGCTGCTGTGGGACCTTGAGCAAGTCGATTCCCTTCTCTGGGCCTCAATTTCATCATACGTAAAATGGCATACAATAATTGCATATTCATCTTTCCATTCTTTTTTCTTCCTTCTAGAAGGAGCAGGGAATGTGTGTGTTATGGTGGTACAAAGTGGATAGAGCACGAGCTTGGGAGTCAGAATGAGTCAGAAGGACGTGAGTTCTAATTCTGGTTCCATCTCATGTCAGCTGTGACCACGGGCAAGTCATTTAACTTCTCTGATCCTCAGTTAGCTCATCTGTAAAATGGGGGTTAAGACTGTGAGCCCCATGTGGATCAAGGACTATATCCAGGCTGCTTAACTATGTCTGCCCAAGCTCTTAGGTCAGTGCTTGGGACATAGTAAGAGCTTAAAAAGTACTAATACTATTATTATTACTCTCAAAGGGCTTAGGGCACACAAGAAGCGCTCAATCAGTATGATTCAAAATTCATTGATTGATAGTAAATTAGACTGTTTCAACCTAGCCCGGTAGGCTGGAAGGCCCACAAGGGCAGGGTTTCCAACCTTTCCCACTATTTGTCTTCTCCCAACATTTGGGAAGAACTCTTCCGTGAAGGAATTGCTGATTGTGCCAGTGGCTGTCCAAAGCTGGTCACAGTCTCTCAGCCCTGTCTTTCATTTACTCTCTGCAAGGGATTCTGGGACCCACTGAAGGCCAAGGTGACTGTCCACAGTGCTGACGCTGTGCCAGAGCACAGTAGCCCGGCGGGTTGTTGGCATGATACCAGGTTCGAGAAGGAAGGAGGAGAGGTATGTGATGGTTGGAGGTTACTGAACTGGAAAACACCTCCTCTCCTGCTAGCACCCCTGCCGTTCTGGGGGCTTTAACCCTGGTCCGAGCCCCAACTTAGGCTCCAGACTGGCTTCATCTCTTCCATTCTCATCCCCGTGCCCCCTCTGCCCCTCTATCCCACTCAAACCAGGGTCACACTCTCGGAGCAGTGTGAGACTGGGCTTCGCTGACTTCTGCAGGGCTGGGCTGGTCCCCTCTTTCCCCTCAGACTCCTAGGTTCGGTCAGCCAGAAAGGAACAGAGCGGAGCCCTTGATCCCTCCGCTCTCCCTCAGTCACCGAGAAGTTTTCCGGTCCGGGCCCCCATCCCTGTTGATAAAGCAGGAGCTGCTCCGAGGGGGATGCCAGGAGGATGGCTCGGGGCCCTTCCAATGAACGTCGTGGCCTGGGCAAGCCAAGCACCCTCTGGTCACGTGGTTCCTGAAGCTCCTGGGAGACAAGGATCCGGTCCCTGCAGCGTCAGTGATGGTGCTGGCCCCCGGGGTTGCTTTGGAAACAGCAACGTCTGAAGCCCAGAGTTCCAACGGTTCCTGTTTTCAACGACAGTCTATAGCCACTGTGAATGCTTTCAACTTTGTCTAATTCATAACCTGTGACACTCAATTTGTCAGTCAATCAGCCAACTGTAATTTTTTCGTATGGCCTTAATGAAGCGTTTAGTATATATCAGGCATAATACTAAGTGCTGGAGCAGATACAAGCTAATCAGATTGGATAGAGTCCGTGTCCCCCCTGGGGCTCACATCTCAAACCCCATTTAACAGATGAGGGAACTGAGGCACAGAGAAGTGAAATGACTTGCCCAAGGTCACATAGCAGACAGGTAGCGGAGCGGAACCGGCATTAGAACCTACGACCTCTGACTACCAAGCCCCTGCTCTGGATGGATGGATTGATGGATGGATGGATAGATGAATGGTTGGAAAGATGGATGGATGGAAGGAAGGAAAGATGGATTGATGAGAGAGGATGGATTTTACAAGAAAGATGGAACTGAAATAATCCTTTCGTCCCTTCTCCCATACCTCTTCCTGTTTTCTAACTTTAATTCCCATCCCCAGAGTCATGCTAAAGAGTGTATCAGTACATTTTCATAGTCATTACTAATAATGACATCCTTGTGGTATTCACTAAGAGGTTGTGTGCCTATGTCGTTCCACTTGCTGGAGTACAAACAAAAGAATCCTTTCAGACACAATTCCTGTCCTACTCGGGCTCAGAGTGTAAGGGGAAGAGAGATCCTAGGAATATTAAGTCACTGCCCCCAGGTCACAAAGCAAGCCAGTAGCAGAGCTGGCAACAGAACTCAAGTCTCAATCAATCAATCATTCGAACATATTTATTGAGCACTTACTCTGGGTCCAGCAGTGTACTAAGGACATGGAAAAGTTCAATATAACAGAGTTGGTAGACATTTTCCCTGCACACAATGAGTTTGTAGTCTAGAGCGATTTCCATTCCTTTAGGCCATGATAATTGTTTTTTTAAATATGGTATTTGTTTAACACTTGCTATGTGCCATTCACTGTTCTAAGCACTGGGGTAATTACAAGGTAATCGGGTTGTCCCACGTGGGGTTCACAGTTTTAATCCCCATTTTAAGATGAGGTAACTGAGGCAGGGAGAAGGTAAATGGCTCGCCCAACTTCACACAGAAGATCAGGAATTAGAACCGCCCCAAACCTGGATTTACTGTACTAAGCATTCATTCATTCATTCATTCATTCAATCGTATTTATTGAGCACTTTCTGTGTGCACAGCACTGTAATAAGCACTTGGGAAGTACAAGCAGCATGGCTCAGTGAAACGAGCACGGGACCTGGAGTCAGAGGTAATGCGTTCAAATCCCGGCTCTGCCATTTGTCAGCTGTATGGCTCTGGGCAAGTCACTTAACTTCTCTGGGCCGCAGTTCCCTCAACTGTAAAATGGGGATTAAGATTGTGAGCGCCCCGTGAGACAACCTGATCACCTTGTAACCTCCCCAGTCCTTAGAACAGTGCTTTGCACATAGTAAGCGCTTAACAAATGCCATTATTTTTATTATTATTATTATCATAACCACCAAGAAGACTGTGACACAGCCCAGTATCTACGGTCGGTCAGGGAGTTGTGGATGGATTTGGGGACGGTGACGAAGATGTAGCAGAGGTCGAGGATGGACAGGTTCCTGAGGAAGAAGTACATGGTGGTGTGGAGATGCCGGTCAAGCGTGGTGATGGTGACGATGAGATGATTCCCCTTCAGGGCCGCCAAGTAGACCGGGTGTGGACCAGCTGCGGCTCCCGGACCTCTGAGAAGCTCAGCAGGAGGAATAACGTTACTGCCATGAGATTGGTCATTTCCTTCCCAGGTATAAGATGTCTTAGCTTTATAGGAGAAGACCATTTTTAACCATTACAAATGTGTCAAATCATCACACTGTAAGCTCTTTGTAAATACTTTTATTACTAGTCCTACTTTCTCCTGATGGGCAAGATCATGGTGACACATATTTGACTCTCTCAAGTGCTTAGTACAGTTTTCTGCACAGGGTCAGCGCTCAGTTCATGCCATTGATTGATGGCTTGATTAATCAACGGCTGCTTCCCCTTCTAGACTATGAATTCCTTGTGGACAAGGAACATGTCAACCAACTCTGTTGTACTACACTTTCCGTAGTGCTTAATATAGTACTCAGCATGTAGTAAGGGATCAATAAATACAATTAATTGAGAGTTAGTGCTCAATAAATACCATTGACTGACCGTTGGATTGGTGACACACAGCCAGTTTGAGGTTACCCATTTTTTATCAGACTGTAAATACCATAATAATAATAATATGTCATATTTACCAGATTTGAATACTACTTGTGGTATTTGTTGACCACATACTATTTTCCAAGCACTGGAATGGATAAAGTCCAATCAGATCAATCATCTTAATAAATGCCACAATAATAATATAGTGAGTGATTAACAAATACCATTATAATAAATGCTGTAGTAATGATATAGTGAGTGCTTAACACATACCATAATAATAATATAGTAAGCGCTTAACAAATGCCTTAATAATAATGTAAGTGCTTAACTAATGCTGTAGTAATGATATAGTTAGTGCTTAACAAATACCATAATAATAATATAGTAAGTGCTTAATAAATACCATAAAAATATAGTGAGTGCTTAACAAATACCATAATAAGAATATAGTAAGTGTTTAACAAATACCATAATAATAATAATGGAGTGAGTGCTTAAGAAATGCCCTAATAACAATATGGTGAGTGCTTAACAAGTGCCATAATGATAATACTATAGTGAGTGCTTAATATGCACCATAATAATGGCAGAGGGAGTGCTAAACAAATACCATAATAATCTGGTGAGTGCTTAACAAATACAACAGTAATGATGATAATTATAATTATTCTAAATCTAAACAGATAAATCTAAGTGGACCCATCTCTCCATGAGTTTTGAGATATTTCTGCTTCTAGACGTTGAACAAAATGGCCCACTGGGAATCCTAGCCTCTGTTAGCAGGTGGAATCCCCAGCGGGTGGGAGAAGATGAGAGTCGTACATTTTTCAGGATTTCATAAAACCGGCTCCTCTGTTTCTGCAGCAGGTTGTTCTGAGAGCATTTGCCACCCATTCTGGGCTCATATGGGAAGACTATCAGAGATCTAGAGCACTTTCTGACGATCGTGAGTGTGGTGGCTAAGACCCGGGTAGTTGTGAGAGCTAAGGAGAGAATCCTTCAATCAGTGGGTGCTTACTGGGTGCAGAGCACTGCATTAAGCGCTTGGGAGAGTACACGAGTACAGAGTGGGTAGACGCGTTCGCTGCCCACTGCCTGTATACGTGTTTTGTTTTTGCCTGTCTACTTGTTTTGGTTTGTTGCCTGTCTCCCCTTTCTAGACTGTGAGCCCGTTGTTGGGTAGGGATTGTTTCTATCTGTTGCCGAATTGTACTTTGCAAACGCTTAGTTCAGTTCTCTGCACACAATAAGCGCTCAATAAATACGATTGAATTAACGAATGGATGAGCTTACAATCTAGAATTAAAGGCAGACGTTGGTCAAACAATCAGTGAAATTATCCAGCGCTCACTGTGTGCAGTGCACTGAACGAGGAATTGGAACAGAGGTAGTGGAAATTATCCCTGCTTCAGCAAGTTTACACTGTAGTTGGGGAAGCAGACATTAGTCAGTGAATCATGCTATTTCTTGAGCGCTTATGTGAAGAACACTGAATTAAGCAACAGGACGAGTACGATATAACAGAATTGGTAATAATAATAATAATAATAATAATAATAGTAATAATCATAATAGTTGTTAAGCACTTACTATGTGTCAAGCACTGTTCTGTAGACACATTCTCTGTCCTCAATGAGGTGACGGTCTAGAGGGAACAACCAAAGCTCTCTCATTTCATTCCAGACCAGATTCTAGAAAGACCCATGAGAAAGGTGAGCTTGATTTTCGTGATTTTAATAATTGCGGTATTAAGCTGAGGAAATTGAGAGAAGCCAAGTGGCTTGCCCAAGGTCACACAGCAGGCAAGTGGCAGAGCTGGGATTATGCTTTTTCTATTAGACCAAACTCAGGGTACTGTTTTCAGGACAGGGGATGATCAGGCTGAGGAGAGACGTTTTGGTCTGAGGCAGGGACCGAGAAGGGAGAAGTTTTCTTTACGGTGATGATGGCATTTGTTAGGCGCTTACTATGTGCCAAGCACCCTTCTAAGTGCTGGAGTAGACACAAGAAAATCAGGTTGTCCCACGTGGGGCTCAAAATCCTCATCCCCATTTTACAGATGAGGAAACTGAGGCACAGGGAAGTGAAGTGATTTGCCCAAAGTCACACAGTTGACAAGTTGTGGAGAAGGGATTAGAACCTATACCCTCTGACTCGCAAGCCCGGGTTCTAACCACTAAACCACGCTGCTTTTATTTGTTAAGTGGTATTTGTTAAGTGCTAACTATAGCATGACCATCATTACTATATCATTATTATGGTATAATATTACTATTATCATTCTAATTTCTGTTCTATTCTACTGCTCTACATTCTGTTCTGTTCCACTATCCTATTGTTACTCTTCTAAGAGCTGGAGTAGATTACAAGTCCATTAGGGTGGATACAGTGCCTGTCCTGCATGGGGCTCACAGTCTAAGTGAGGGAGAGAACAGGAGAACTGAGTCACAGAGAATTTAAGTGACTCATCCAAGGTCACACAGCAAGCAGTTGGCAGAGCCAGAATTAGAACCCAACTCCTCTGACTTCCGGGCCCATGCTCCTTCCACTAGGCCATGTTGCTTCTCCCAGGCTTTTTACTTTGGGGGTCCCTTGGAGCTGCAGAGTCTCTGCCCTGAGAAGTCTTAAGCTGCCTTCCATTCTCCCGTGGCCTGTGATAAGGTGCCTTAAACCGTATTTATTTATTTATATTAATGTCTGTCTCCCCCTCTAGACTGTAGACTCACTGTGGGCAGGAAACATGTCTGAGAATTCTGTGGTATCGTACTCTCCCAAGCATTCAGTATAGTGCTCTGCAAATAGCCAATAAATAGCATTGATCAACTGACTGATTGATTGATTGTGAGAAGCAGTGTAGATTAGTGGAAAGAGCGTGGGCTTGGGAGTCAGAGGTCCTGGGTTCTAAACCCGGTTCTGCCACTTATCAGCTGTGTAACATTGGGAAACTCACTTCACTTCTCTGTGCCTCAGTTATATCATCTGTGAAATGGGGATTAAGACTGTGAACGCCACGTGGGACAACCTGATTACTCGTATTTACCCCAGTGTGTAGAAGAGTGCTTAGCATATAGTAAGCGCTTAACAAATACCATTAGTATTAGTATTGAATGTGGTGGTACTGAAAAGTGGAGGAGCTTGGGTTCAGCTGTAGTTGCAGATTTCCTCGTTTTGGTAAAAAATTAAAGGTGCTTGGATTTTTTTCAAACATTTCCCTGCCAGGACAGCATTTCCTAATCCATCCATTAATCAATAGTATTGATTTAATGTCTCTCATTTGTAGCCGCCACGCCCTGGGTATAGGGGAGCAGAGGAGTAAATGCAAAGGAGGAAAGAGTAGGATTTTATCCTCATTTTACAGTTGAGGTAACTGGGGCCCAGAGAAGTGAAGTAACTTGCCCAAGGACACACAGTAGACATATGGCATAACCGGGATTAAAGCCCAGGTCTTCTGACTCCTAGGCCTGTGAACTAGCCACTAGACTAATCTGTTTGGGTAGCTTAATATTTTCCACTCCATCCATGGAACATGACTCTATTTCCCCACAAGGAAGAAATGGTCAATCACATGGTGGTGATGGAATTCCTCCTCCAGGGAATCTCGGAGATCCGGGAGCTACAGCTTGTCCAGGCCGTATTGTTCCTTTTGGTCTACCTGGCGGCCCTGCAAACAGAGGTGTCCTATGACCACTACACTGCCAGCTGCCGCCCCTTGCATTACGAGATTTGCACGGACCAAGGGGCCTATGGGATGATGACCGCCACCTCCTGGCTCAGCGCGGGGCTGAACAGAGGCATCTACACCGCCGTGACTTTCTTCCTTCTCCTCTGTGACACCAATGCCATCTATCAGTTCTTCTGTGACATCCCTTCCCTCATCTGGCTCTCTCTCCTGCTCCAGACGCTACAGTGAAGAGAACACCGTTCTGGGCCTCAGCCTGTTTCAGTGCCTCAGTAGTTTTATCTCCATCATCGTCTCGTACGCACGCATCTTCCGGGCTGTGCTGAGGGTGCCAGCCGCCGAGGGCTGGGCCAAAACCTTCTCAACCTGCCTGCCTCACCTCGTTGTCATCATCGTGTTTCTCTCTACTGCCTTCTTTGTCCATCTCGAGCCTCCCTCAGACTCCTCCTCGAAGCTGGGCTTGCTGGTGTTCATGCTCTATGCCTTGATGCCCCCCACCCTGAACCCCCTCATCTACAGCCTGAGGAACCGGGATATGAAGGCCGCCCTGGGGAGGGTCCTGAGGTGGAAATTTTTCACATAGAATGGAATGCCTCTAGTCTGTTCAAAAGTGGAAGATCAGCATTGACTCTATCCACCAATCAATCAGCGGTATTTATTGAGTGTTTACTGTATGCAGAACACTCTTCTAAATGCAGATCGATTGGTGGACAGAGATATATGTAATCTGAAGATTTTGGCACCTAGATATTCAATTAATCGTATTTATGGAGTGCTTTCATTTTTCGATGATATTTGTTAAGCACTTACTACGTGCCAGTCTCTGCTCTAAGCACTAGGGTAAATTAAGCTCACAATTTTAATCCCCATTTGACAGATGAGGTAACCAAGGCATGGAGAAGTTAAGTGGTTTGCCCAAATTCTCACAGAAGACAAATTGCAGCGCCGGAATTAGATATCGTCTGTCATATTTACTGAGTGCTTACTTTGTGCCACGTACTGTACTAAAAAAAATCCTCCTGCTAAATTAGGATAGATAGAGGTAGAAGGAATGTATCTATCACCTGTATTGTAATGTCCTCTCCTAAGCTCTTCGTATAGTGCTCTGCACATTAAGCACTTAACAAATACTACTGATTGACTGATTCAAGTAATACAATTTGCCCTCGATCTTGTCTATCTTACTGCCAAACCCTCACCCATATCCTACCTCTGGCCTAGAACACCCACCCTCCCTCTTCGTATCCGACAGACCATCACCCTGCCCACCTTCAAAACTTTATTAAATCCCATCTCCTCCAAGAGACCTTCCCCAACTAAGGCCCCATTTCTCCGGCTCCTTTTCCCTTCTTTCTCATCTATGCGCTTGGATCTGTGACCTTTGGGCATTTGATATTCCTTTGCTCTGTGTTGAGTCCTGGACTAAAACACAGCCTCACACTTCACTCCTCTAACGCCAACCTTCTCATTGTACCTCTACCACGTCTATTGCACCGACGACCTCTCACCCACGTCCTGCCTCTGGCCTGGGACACCCTCCCTCCTCAAATCCAACAGACAATGACCCTCCCCAACTTCAAAGCCTTATTAAAGGGACATTTGCTCCAAGAAGACTTCCCTGATTAAGCCCTCATTTCCTTTTCTCCCTCTCCATTTTGCCTTGCCCTGATTTGCTCCCTTAATTCACCTCTCCCTCAGCCCCGCAGCTCTTATGTCCATATCTGGAATTCATGTATTTATATCAGTGTCTGTCTCCCCTTCTAGTCCGTAAGTTTGTTGGGGGCAGTAAATGTGTGTGTTATTCACAGAAGACGCAGCATGGCCGAGTGGATAAAACAGAGGCATGGGGATAGGAAGGTCATGGGTTGTAATCCCAGCTCTGTCATTTGTCTGCTGTGTAACCTTGGACAAGTCCTTTATCTTCTCTATGCCTCGGTTACCTCATCTGTAAAATGGGGATTGAGACTATGAGCCCCATGTCGGACAAGAGACTGTGTCCAACCCAATTTGCTTCAATCCACTACAGTTTCTGGAACATAGTAAGCGGATAACAAATACCATAATTATTACTATTATTATATTGAACTCTCCCAAGCTCTGCATACTGCAAACACTCAATAAATACGATTGACTGACGGAATGACAAAATGCTTGGGAGAGTACAGTTGAAGAAACTGAGGTATGGAGAGGCTAAATAGCTTGCCCAAAATTATAGCGGGCAAGAAACCAAACTAGGCTTCCCAATCCAGGGAACTTTCCAGTAGACTGCCCCGATGAGACCCTCATTTCCCGCTCCATAAGGTACAAAATCCAGAGTGGCTAATCAGAGTTGGTAACTTCCCCTTCCTCCACCATACCAACTCACCTTACGTCTGTGGTGTTCCGTGGACTACTCAAGGTGGTTATCTTAGGCAAGTCACCTCACTTCTCGGAGCCTCAGTTCCCTCACGTTTAAATGGGGATTAAAATGTGATCCCCATTTGGGACATGGACGGTGCCCAACCTGATTAGTTTGTATCTACCCCAGCACTTAGTACAGTGCTTGGCACGTAGTGAGAACTTAACAAAGACTGTAAAATAACAAAGGACAGCACAGTCACTGTTGCAACACTTTTATCCTCCTCACGCATCCCAACAGCCTGGGAAGTTTGGACCCGGGGGAGATCTGAAAACTGATGTCACCCTTTCCCTTCCCCGGTTTTCCACTACACCATCCTCTAGGGCAACACAGGTATGCATTCTGGGTTCACCCCTTGGTTGCCAACCCCTTTGCCCCTGAAGGCTTCTGGGTAACAAAGCCCAAAGTTTCCCCGCTGTGCCTTGAGGCCCCCAAACAACCAGACACAACTACATGTTGTCCTTCTTCGACTAGTCACCTGTTCAAATGGAGGCTGGAACCTTACAGAATTTACCCAGCAGAAACAGGTGAGTCCAGCAAACTGCATCCAACAGCTATCATTGATCAGTTGGTTGATTTCCGGAGGTTTTAATGTGTACAGAGCACTCTACTAAGCGTCTGGGAAAGTAATAATAATAATTATGGTATTTGTTAAGTGCTTACTCTGTGCCAAGTACTATTCTAGAATATAACAGACTTGTTAAACTTGTCTCCTGCCCACAGAGTGCTTATAGTGTAGAGGGAGAGAAAGACATGAACATAAACAAATCAATTCTAGATGCAATTCATGAATTGTAATTTATTATATGATATAATACAATGTAATGTACTATAACATAGGGAATCTGTGAATATAATGCATTTTATTCACCCCTCCCTCAGCCCCACAGCATTTATGTCCATAGATACAATTTGTATGTTTATAACAATGTCTGTCTCCTAGGGAATGTGTCTACTAACTCTGTTACACTATACTCTTCTAAGGTGCTTAGTACAGGGCTCTGCATACAGTAAAAACTCAATAAACGTGAGTGATTGATTGGAAAGTACATAGGTTCCGACTCAATGACACTTAATAATAAATAATGATAATAATTCCACCACTAGATTGTAAGATTTTTTAAGGAAGCGATCATGTCAACCTGTTCTATTGTACTCTCCCACGGGATTGGTACAGTTCTCTGTACATAGTAAGCACTCAAATACCATTGACTGATGTTGTTAAGCTATCCTAAATGCTTATTTACTAGACCGCTTCTTCCAGGCTGTAGGGGGGTAAGTGCAGAGATCCAGACCACCCTAACCCTAGAGTGATTGCACTCATTTATCATGTCCTTGAAAATGTACCAGCCTAGGTTTTCAGCACTAGTATTGAAATTAAAAATTCAGGACACGTATCGGGAAGCCAGACCATCCGGTCTGAGACACCACTCTAGAACATCTCGTGATAAGCAGAACAACTAAATAGATAGAATAAATAGATATTATGAGATGTCTTCATTATACACTTATGTCACATCATGTTACTTAAGCGGTGTGATCTAGTGGACACACAAAGACAGGGTGGTGAGCTAAGACATATCGGTCAAATGTGGCCTAGTGGAAAGAGCATGGGCTTGGGAATCAGAGGACATGGGTTCTAATCCCGGTTCTGCCACTTGTCTGCTGTGAGACCTTCGGCAAGCCACTTAATTTATCTGTGCCTCAGTTACCTCATCTGTAAAATAGGGATTAAAACTGTGAGCCCCCCGTGGGACAACGTGATTACCTTGTATCTACCCCAGGGCTTAGAACAGTGTTCAGCATATAGTAAGCACTTACAAAAATACCGTCATTATTATTTTTATTATTATTATTTATGCTTACTAAGCTTGGGAGAGTACAATGTAATAGAGTTGGTAGACACAATCAAAGCAATCAATGGTGTTTATTGAGTGCTTGCTTGTGCAGAGCATTGTACTCAGTTCTTGGCAGAGTCCAGTACAACCGAGTTGGTAGACGCAGTCCCTGTCCACGAGAAGTTTCAAGTCTAGATCACAGAGACAGTCATTAAAATAAATTGCATCTATGTACATAAATGCTGTTGAGCTGAAGGTGAGGTGATTCAAATCCAAGTACATAGGTGACACAGAAGAAGGACAGAGAGTCAGGAAAAGAGGGCTTATTTGGGGAAGGACTTTTGGAGGAGATGTGATTTTATTAAAGTTTTGAAAGTGGGGAGAGTGGTGGTCTGGTATATATAGAGAGGGAGGGAGTTCCAGCCTAGCAGGAGGACTTGGAAAAGTTTTCGGTGGTTAGATAGACGATATCTGGGTAAAGTGAGTACGTTGATTCTAGAGTGGAGTGGGAAGGTTGGCCTGTAATAATGATAATAATAATAATAATAATAATAATAATAATAATAATAATAACAATAATAATAATAACAGTAACAATAACAATAACAACAGTGATGGTATTTGTTAAGTGCTTACTATGTGCCAAGCACTGTTCTAAGCGCAGAGGTAGATACAAGGAAATCAGGTTGTCCCACGTGCGGCCCACAATCTTAACCACCACTTTACAGATGAGGGAACTGAGGCCCAGAGAAATTAAGTGACTTGCCCAATGTCACCCCGCTGATAGGTTGGAGAGCAGGGATTAGAACCCATGACCTCTGACTCCCAAGCACAGGTGAGGTAATATCAGGAATTGTCTAGTACCTCAGAAGGCACTGTTACCTTCTGAGGTGAGAAGGGAAGAATAAATAATGTGTTAGTGCCTATGAAGACCGGGATATTACTTGAAAAAGACTTCCACTTTCCTTCTCGCTTCCCACTACCGTCTCATCCTACCAGGCTGGATAAAGCTATCTTCCAGGAGGAAATGGCCAATCTCAAGGAAGTTTCGGAATTCCTCCCGCTGGGTTTCTCGGAGGTCCGGGAGTTGCAGCTTGTCCAAGCCACACTGTTCCTTCTGGTCTACCTGGTGGCTCTGACGGGGAATCTCCTCATTGTCACCATCACCGCCCTCGACCGGCATCTTCACATCCCCATGTACTTCTTCCTCAGGAACCTATCCATCCTCGACCTCTGCCTCATCTCCATCACTGTCTCCTAGTCCGCCCACAACTCCTTGATCGACAGTAGAGAAATCTCCTCCCTGGGCTGTGCTTTCCAAGTGTTTGCTTTCCCACTCTGAGCTTGTGCAGAGACTCCCTTGCTCATGGCGATGTCCTTTGACCACTAGGTGGTCCTCTGCCTCCCCTTGTGCTACGGGGTCATCATGAATGATGGCGCCTGTGGGGAGATGGCGGCTGCTTCTTTGGCTCACTGAGCTCCATGACGCACACAATCCCCAGCTTCCCCGTCCCCCTCTGGAGGTCCAACGTCCTCCCTCAGTTTTTCTGTGACATCCCTCAGCTCAGAAATCACGAGGGACCCAGTGGAAACCTCCAGGAATTTGTGAAAAAAAAGCCATCTCAGTGGGCCTCACCTTCGGTTATTTCCTCACCATCGTCATCTCGTATGCATGCATCTTCCAGACCATGGTGAGGATGCCGCCAGCCGAGGGCCAGGCCAAAGCCTTCTCCACCTGCCTGCCTCACCTCGCCATCGTGACTTTATTCGTAGCAATTTGCGCCTTCGCCTACCTCAAGCCCATGTCTGACTCCCGCTCGGCTCTGGACCTGCTGGTATCTGTGTTCTACACTGTGGTGCCCCCCTCCCAGAGCCCCCTCATCGACAGCCTGAGGAGCTGGCACATGAAGGCCGCACTGGAGAGAATGATTTCGGGGACATGTCTCTAAAATGGCAGTAGAACATCCTTTTCCATGGATCCATGGGCCCTTTGAGCCCGAATAATGCCGGGTCCCCACCCCTTGGCATCAGACCCACAGAAGTCAACGGTGATGAGGAAGTCTCCTGTGAAGAAAGATGGCTGGCCTGGGTACTGGTTACTGAGACCTCAGGATCAGGTCCTCCATGCCTGGATTAATTACAACTCCAGTCGTCTACAGACCTGGGTGGCTGTGGAGATTGGCTATTTGTATGTAATATTTGTAAAGCTCTTAATACCAATCAATCAATCAATCATATTTATTGAGCAATTATTGTGTGCAGAGTACTGTATTAAGCACTTGGGAGAGTACATTATAACCATAAGCAGACATTCCCTGCCCACTATAAGTTTACAGTCTGGAGGGGAGGCAGACACTTCTATAAATGAGCAAATTACGGAAATGAACATAAGTGCAGCGGGGTGAGATCGGGATGTATAAACGGTGCACATCCAAGTGCAAGGATAACGCAGAAAGCAGTAGAAGAAGAGGAAATGGGAGTTTAATCGGAGAAGGGCCCCTGAGAACAGGTGCTCTTAATTAATCTCTAAGAGTGGAGAGAATGACAATTCAGAGGAGAGTCATATAACTAGTCAGCTTGCCAGAGTCTCGTTCATTATCAGAATGTCTCTACATTATAAATCCATTGTGAGCGGTGACTTTATTTATTGTTGTATTCTACTTCCCCAAGCGCTTACTACAGTGCTTCGCACACGCCAAACAAAGACGATTGATTGAAAATGTGACCATGGACATTCTCGTGGGTGAGGGAGGTAATATTCGTGGGACAAACTGAGACCTGCTGAACGTCGGGGATAATGTCACTTCTGGGCTCCTGAGTCTTCGAGTTAACGAGTCTCTCAGGGCGATGCTGGGGCTGGTCCTTCCAGGGGAACCCCTTCCCTCCGTCCCGCCCACAACGGCGACTGCTGTCTCCGAGGAGCCCAGAGCACTGGTTTTATGCCAGACTCTTTCCCGTCACGGCCACAAACCCGCATGAGGAGACGAGGAGGAGAAATTCAGCATTCCCAACCCTGGACCGCCCCGGTGAGTCAAAGTCAATCTCTCAATCCACCCATCGTAGTAATTGAACACTTACTGGGTGCAGAGAACTTTACTGATACAGTTGAGTTGATAGACAGGATCTATGCCCACAGAGACCTTACAACTGACTGTGTTCAGAGCACTGTACTAAGTGCTTGGGAGTGTCCAGTACAATCACGTGTCAGTCCTCAAGAAGCTTACAGTCTAGTGTGAGAAATAGATATTGAAATGAATTACAAATAGTGTCAACATCAGAGTAGAAGAATATGTCCATGTGTGAGAAGCAGCTGAAAATTAGGGTAGCCTAGAGGGAACACCACAGGCCTGGAAGCTAGAGGACATGGCTTCTAATCACAGCTCCACCAGTTATTTGCTTTGTAAACTTGAGCAAGCCACTTCATTTCTCTCTGCCTCTATTACCTCATCTGTAACATGAGGATTAAGACTGTGACCCTCATGTAGAACATGGACTGTGTCCACCCTGATTAGCCTGTATCTACCCCAGCACTAAGGATAGTGTCTGGACCATAATAGCCGCTTAACAAGTACCACCAAAAAAAAAGGTAGGTGGTGGAGCTGGGATTAGAAGGCAGGTCCTCTGTCTCCCATGCCCGTATGCTTTCCACTTCATTTCTTCATTCAGCCGTATTCGTTGAGCACTTACTGTGTTCTGAGCACTGTACCAAGGGCTTGGAAAGTACAATTCGGCAACATATAGAGACAGTCCCTACCCCAGTACATATAGAGACAACCCCTACCCTACAACGGGCTCACAGCAACGGGCTCACAATAATAATAATAATAATAATAATAATAGCATTTATTAAGCGCTTACTATGTGCAAAGCAGTGTTCTAAGCGCTGGGGAAGTTAACAAGGTAATCAGGTTGTCCCACGGGGGGCTCACAGTCTTCATCCCCATTTTACAGATGAGGTAACTGAGGCCCAGAGAAGTGAAGTGACTTGCCCAAAGTCACACAGCTGACAAGTGGTGGAGCCGGGATCTGAACCCATGACCTCCGACTCCAAAGCCCGTGCTCTTTCCACTGAGCCACGCTGCTCCTCCACAATCTAGAAGGGGGAAACAGAGAGCAAAACAGAACAAGTTGACGGATGTCAATGCCATCAAAATACATAGAATTATATATCTATATATGTATATATATAGATATATAATGATAGAGTAATAAATATGTACAAATATACACAAGTGCTTTGGGGAGGGGATGGAGGTAGGGCAGAGGGAGCGAGGGGGGCAATGGCGTGGGGAGGAGGAGGAGGAGATTAAAAAAATGGCGCTCAGTTTGGGAAGGTCTCCTGGAGGAGGTGAGCTCTCAGTAGGGCTTTGAAGAGAGGAAGAGAGCTACCTTGGCGGACGTGTGGAGGGAGGGCATTTCAGTCCAGGGGAAGGACGTGGGCTGGGGGTCGATGGCGGGAAATGCGAGAACGAGGCACAGTGAGGAGGTTAGTGGCAAAGGAGTGCGGGCTGGGCTGTAGTAGGAGAGAAGGGAGGTTAGGTAAGAGGGGGCTAGGTGTTGGAGAGCCCTGAAGCGGAGAGAGGGGAGTTTTTGCTTGATTCGAAGGTTGACAGACAATCACTGGAGATTTTTGAGGAGGGGAGTGACATGCCCAGAGCGTTTCTGTACAAAGATCATCCCGGCAGCAGAGTGAAGTATAGACTGAAGCAGAGAGAGACTGGAGGATAGGAGATCAGAAAGGAGGCTGATGCAGTAATCCAGTCGGGTTGGGATGAGAGATTGAACCAGAAAGGTAGCGGTTTGGACTGTCAGTAAAGGGCGGATCTTGGCGATGTTGTGGAGATGAGACCGGCAGGTTTTGGTGACGGATTGGATATGTGGGGTGAATGAAACAGCTGAGTCAAGGATGACACTAAGGTTGCGGGCTTGAGAGACAGGAAGCATGGTATTGCCGTCCCCACTGACGAGAAAATAGGAAGAGGACAGAGTTTTTAAGTGAAGATAAGGAGTTCAGTCTTTGACATGTTGAGTTTTAGATGGCAGACAGAGAGCCAGGTGGAGATGTCCTGAACGCAGCAGGAGATACGAGCCTGGAGCGAGGGAGAGAGAACAGGGGTGGAGATGTAGATTTCTATGTCATCAGTGTAGAGATGATAGTTGAAGCTGTGGGAGCGAATGAGTTCACCAAGGGAGTGAGTATAGATGGAGAACAGAAGGGGACCAACAACTGACCCTTGAGGGCCCTACAGTAAGGGGAAGGGAGGGGGCAGAGGAGCCCGCGTAGGAGACTGAGAATTAGCGGCCAGAGAGATAAAAGGAGAACCAGGAGAGGACGGAATCAGCGCTTAAAACAATGCTTGGCCCATAGTAAGTGCTTAACAAGAACCATAATAATGACAACAATAATAATAATAAATGGATGCAGGAGGGGCAGTGGGGCTGATGGAGAACATTGAATGGAGCTGTGAGTAGGAGGGTGGAGAGAAGTGAGGGCGGTGGCAGTTGACAGAGGGAGCGTAATCAGAGAGGACAGGGAGGTTAACAAGTGGGATCAAGAGTGGGAGGGTTAGAGTGAGGTCTGTAGGAGGGAGGACTGGGACATCCAAACCACTATAAAATGGCCGTCCAACAACCTTGAAGTGAATGAAGCTGGTGGGCTACTGACAAAAAACCAAGATGGATTCGTCATTGTAATTTCCGCAGTTCCTCTGGAGGTTCTCCCCGTGTGACGCACACCAGTGTGACGGATCACAGTGTCCTAAGCTGGGTTGTCACGTGGGGCAGGGCGACTACCCCACCCAAGGTCCCCAAGTTCCCCAACGGTGCCGGACCCCCGGGGGAGCCAGGCCCGAACAGGACATAATGAGGCCCCTCAGCCCAGCCTGGCACCCGTCCCCGGGGTGGAGTCCCGCAGGGAGCTTTTCCAGAAAGGCCCAGCTTCACTGAGGCCCCGACGTGCTCCAAGAAAGACGCCAGAAGATTCAGGACCCCGCCCAGATCCCGGAGATCCTCCCGTGGCCGACGTCCGGGAACTGAGGTGACAGGGAATGGTGGAAAGACAACAGAGACCAGAGCCCGTTTTCTTCAGCCTGTCCAGTGAGTCTAGGTTAGGGAGTACAGGGATGAGTTGGGGTCTGACAGGGGAGCTGCCGGTGACAGAGAACTAGAATCCTCTCACGTCTCCATGCGTAAAACCGATCTCTCCCCCCGGCATCTCCATGGCTCTCCATCCCCTGGATCTACTGGGTGGGTGGCGGGGATGGAAGGGGATGGATAGGGGACAAACGTTCTTGATGGACGATCTATCATATTTATTGAGAACTTACTGTGTGGAGAACACCGTACTAAGTGCTGGGGAGAGTAAAGTGTAAGATTGGCAGACATATTCCCTGTTCGTAAGGAGCTTACAATCTAGAAGGGGAGACAAACATCACTAGAAATATATAAATTATGGATCTACACATAAGCGTTGTGGAATCGACAGAGTGGTGCATAAAAGGAAAATTCAAATGAAGGGCGACACGAAAGGGAATGGAAGAAGAGGAAATCGGGACTTAGTCGGGGAAGGCCTCTTGGAGGAGACATGATTTTAACAAGGCTTTGAAGGTGGGGGAGTTAACATCTGTTGGCTACGAAGAGGGAGGGCATTCCGGGCAAGAGACGGGACGTAGATGAGAGGTCGTTGGCGGGAGAGACGAGATGGAGGTACGGCGAATAGGTTGGCATTAGAGGAGCGAAGTGTACGGGATGGCTTGTAGTAGGAGAGTAGCGAGACGGGATAGGAGGGAGGGAGGTGATTGAGAGTTTTGAAGATGATGCTGAGAAGTTTCTGTTTGACACAGAGGTGGTCAGACAACCACTGGAGGATCTTGAGGAGTGGGGAAGCATGATCAGAGCTGTCAACGTCTGCTGTCTCAGTGGTGTTTAGCAAGCACCTACTATGTGAAGAGCACCATGCTTAATTCTGAGGAATAGAACGATGGTGACTACATTAGACACGGTTTTTCGAGAGAGCAGTCACTGACAACTAGATGAGGGTTAAGCTCACATGGGAGAAAAGGCTCTACTACCCCAGATTTGCCATGAAACAAGAGACAACATCTGGTGAGGGGTCATTTATTTGGCTGTGCTCCACACACTGCCCTACACATAGTAAGTGGTCAAAATATTTGATCGATTGATTTATTGGCTTACTTATTCCTGAAGTTTGAAGGTTAAGGGGGCAGTTTGTCATGGTCACCCAGCCTACACATCTGGCTGGGCTAAAACCAACCTACTCACTGCATTTTGGTCTCATTTATCCCGCTACTGATGCCGGCCCATGGCCTTCCATTGGCCTGATGGTGGTCAGACGGATGGGTGGATGGATGAACGAATGGATTTGAGGCAAGCATTTGATCAGTCACATTCATTCATTCATTGGTTCCATCGCATTTATTGAGCGCTTACGGTGTGCAGAACACTGGACTAAGCGCTTGGAAAGTACAGTTCAGCGACAAATAGAGATCATTTCTGCCCACAATGGGCTCCCAGTCTAGAAGAGGGGAGACAGGCATCAAAACAAGTTAAAACAGGCAGTCAAATGGGGGAAAGGTTTCCAAGACTGTGTCCCTTCTCCATTGTCACCCTCCGGTTTTCTGATTTTCAAAGCCGCCAAGAGTGATCTTAAAATTCATAGAATTACCGTTACTATCAGTAGTAGTATCAACATTATCATTACTGAATTTATGAAGAATTTATCTGCAAAAGACTGCCAATGCTAGAGTAGGAACATACTAATCAGATCTGACACATTTCCTGACCCACAGGGGATCAGATAGTAAGAGAAAAAGAATGCACATATTAAACCCCGATTTTACAGAGAGGCCCAGAGAGGTTACGTAGCTGGACCGAAGTGATCAGCAGGCCGGTGGCAGAACTGGGCAGACATTTCTAATCTCATGACTCCCAGCCACATGCTCATTCCAGTAAACCAGGATGCAGCCCAAACAATCACTTGTCATTCATTCATTCATTCATTCCATCATATTTATTGAGTGCTAACCGTGTGCAGAGCACCATACTAAGCGTTTTGAAAGTACCATTCAGAATAAAGAGAGACAATCCCTCCCCACACCGGGCTTACAGTCACACACGTTTTATCAGCTCATGAGCTATGAGTTCACGGTGGAGACACTGAACATTTCTGGGGAATGATGTCGACTCCCTGCACAGGAAGAGGGAGGACTTCAATTCAGATACATTAATGTTGGGGGGGAGGGTGAAGGAATAGGACTAAGTCAATCAGTTCTATTTACTGATTACCCACAGACGACATGGTATTAATACATATAATCAGAGTCCCCAGGGAGCTTCCATTCTATTGGAAGCACCAAGCTGCGAACTGTGTAGAAGCAGGGTGCTAATGGTAAGAACACGGGCCTGGGAGTCTGAGGACCTGGGTTCTAATCCCACCTCTACCAGTTCTCTGCTGCAAAGCCACGGGAAAGTGACTTAATTTCTCTCTGCCTCAGTTTTCTCAATAGTAAAAAGAGGATTCGATACCTGTTTTCCCTCCTACTTAGTCTGTGAATCCCTCGTGAGGCACGGACTGTGTTCTACCAGATGGTGCCGAATCTCCCCCAGCACTTAATACTTCGTTGGAACGTAGTAAGCACTTAATAAATATCAAGATTATTATTTTTGCTTGAGGAGATTGAAACTAAAATGAATAGCGGATAGGAGAGGTCAGAGAACATAGATATGAACATGACTGTAGTGAATTTTTTTCGGTGGTTTTAGAGTCAAACAAGGAGGGCCTTTAGATATGAATTAATCCATTTAGTGGAGAGAGAATAAGCCTGGTAGAGAGAAAGACCTGGATTCTAATCCTGTCTCCACCCCTTGTCCGCTGTGTGACCTGGGGCCAGTCACTTACCTTCTCTGTGCCTCAGTTACCTCATCTGTAAATTGGGGATTATGACTGAAATCACCAAGTGGGGCTTGGACTGTGTCCAACCTGATGAGTTTGTATCCTTCCCAGTGTTTATTACAGTACCTGGCATATAATAAGTACTTAACGACACCATATAATAAACAACTAAAATAAAACCCACGTATACATCAAACTGATTCCGTTTGCTCAATATCTGCATTCACACTTGAACTCAAACAAACACAAGCATACCTCATCTTTCATCTAGTCCTTTTCTAATGCATCCCTCAGACTGCATCTCTCCTCTCCCTAGCCTAGTCTCGTGACAAGTTGGGTCTAGCCACAAGGAACAAAAACTCACAATCGGCTTGAAGTCTTTCCTCCCTATGACTGTACTTCACCCCCTTTCCATCGTCCAAAACGTCTTCTCAGCTCTGAAAGCAACTTTCTAGTAGTTACTCGCGATTGACTCTCCCGTTTCCATCATAACCTGGAACTCCCTCTCTTATCGGCTCAAAATCAGAGAGAGCACAGTTCTTTCCGAATTCTGAGCACTGCTAAAATCCCCCCCTCTTCCAACCAGCCTCCCCGATTCGTTTCCCAGCTCTCTAATACCACTTCACCTACCTCAAGCGCTAATCAATTTATTTCCATCCTCATGTAGTGGAAAAAGCATGGGCCCTGGAGTTTTATCCTTGACTGTGAGCTCCTTGAGGGGACCATACACATCTACCAGATCTGTTCTATTGTACTCTCCCAAACATACCTTAGCGGGAGTTAACGGATTTGGGTTCTAATCCTGACTCTATCCCTTTGCTGCTGTGGGACCTTGGACAAGTCGCTTCACTTCTCTGGGCCTCAGGTTCCTCATCTGTAAAATGGCAAACAATAATTGCATATTCATCTTTCCATTCTTTCTTTCCTTCTAGAAGGGCAGGTAATATGTCTGTAATGGTGTTCTAAAGTGGATAGGGCAAGGGCTTGGGAGTCAGAAGGACCTAGGTTCTAATTCCAGCTTTGCCTCATGTCTGCTGTATGACCATGGGTACGTCATTCAACTTCTCTGAGCCTCAGGTACCTCATCTATAAAATGGGGGTTAAGACTGTGAGCCCGATGTGGAACAAGGACTAATCCAACCTGTTTTACCGGTATATATACCCCAGTGCTTAGGACAGTGTTTGGGACATAATAAGAGCTTAACAAATACTACTATTATTGTTACTCTCCAAGTGCTTACTGCACATAATAAACGCTCAATAAATATTTTTCAAGATTAATTGATAGACAATAAATTATTCCGTGTCAACCTAGCCCAGTAGGCTGGAAAGTCCTTGAAGGCAGCGATTATTGCCCAGAGTCACATAGTTGACAAGTGGCGAAGCCGGGATTATAACCCAAGACCTCTGAGTCCCAAACCCCGGCTCTTTCCACTAAGCCGCGCTGCTTCTCCATTAGGAGAATAATGAGGCTGGGATCCCAGGTTTACCAGCCGCACCCTGTCAAAGCTGTGTTGCTTGGAATGTCTATCGCTGACCTGATGACATCAGCCAGGTCCGAAGGAGGAAGCTAGGAAAAACAGCGTGGCTCAGTGGAAAGAGCATGGGCTTGGGAGTCAGAGATCATGGGTTCTAAACCCAACTCCGCCACTTGTTGGCTGTGTGACTTTGGGCAAGTCATTTAATTTCTCGGGGCCTCAGTTACCTCATCAGTAAAATGGGGATTAAGACTGTGAGCCCAACTGATTACCTTGTATCCCCCCCAGTGCTTAGAACAGTGCTTGGCACATAGTAAGTGCCTACCAAATGCCATCAGTAATATTAGTATTCTTAGGAAAGTGGAAAAGAACCCTCAGTCCTCCCCCAGTTCTTCTTCAACTTTGCTGGCCGGGTCCTCCTCGGCCTCCCATCCTATAACCCTGGGAGTCGCTCAAGGTTCAGTTCTGGGTCTCCTTCTTCATTGACTGGTTGATTGATATCCTCCCAGTCTCTCTCTTTCTCTCTCCCCTCCCAAATCGTCCCCCACAGCATCTCCATAATCTGCCCTTCCTTCTCCACCCAACCTGGATTTATGCTGGTGCAAACATTGATCGTGTCCCATCTCGACTACTGCATCTGCCGCCTCTCCGACCTCCCTGCCATCAGTTTCTCACCTCTCCAGTTCATACCAAGCCCTGTTGTTTGGATCATTTTTCTAAAACATCGTACTGTATATATCTCTCTCCACCCCCGTGAAATTCTCACTGGCTGTCCATTCCCAACTGCAGGAACTTATGATCATCAGTTCTTTCTCCACACTTCATCTTCTGCCATCCCAAGAACGACTCTTTACTACTCTCAATTTAATCTGCTCACTGTGGCTTATTCTCATCTCTTTCATTACCTGTTGCTTTCCCATACACTTCCTTTTTGCCTGCCCCTCCCCTACCCCCAACTCCCACATCAGTACTTCCCTGTCACCCTAAGTACTTGGATACCGACAATCTCCCTTATTGTTCTTATATACGTATCATTATACTGTTTTGCTTTCCCCCACCTGCATTTTATTTTATTAAGTCCACCACTAGATTATAAACTCTTTGAGAACAAGGCTCACGCCTACCAACTCTGTCATACTTTTCCATGAGCTCGGTATAGTGCTCTGCACACAGCAACCACTCAATAAGTGCTACTGATTGGTTGACTGAGATTCAGACGAGGAGTGTTCATTTTTAAGCATCTGAGGGGACTGTCAGGTCCAGGTGGTTGCTAGAAAACGAGTAGATCGGGAAAGAAATAATCATTCATTCATTCAATCCATCGTGTTTATTGAGTGCTTATTGGGTACCTTGCATTTCTCCCATGCAGATCTAACAGGGATCGAGGGAAGATCTCTAAATCCTGATCATGAAGAAGGGCCTTCTCAGCCACAGCAGCATGCATCGGTAAACCGTCCCTGTCAGAACTCTGTCTTTAGAGCCGGAGGACGGCTGTAAATCTGGACAAACCCGTGGACAATCCCTCTGACAACGGGTGGGATCAGTGGCACGACACTTAATGCCAGAGAGGGAGCTGGGAGAGTGTACCCTTTAGGACCCTCCCCAGGGCAGATTTCACATCTTTATTCCACAGGCTGTAGATGAGGGGGTTGAGGGTAGGGGGCACCGCGGTGTAGAACGTGGACGGCAGCAGGTCCAGCGTCGAGCGGGAGTCCGAGGGCTGTTTGAGGTAGGCGAAAGACCCGGTAGAGAAAAAAGCAATGACGACAGCAAGATGGGGCAGGCATGTGGAGAAGGCCTTGGCCCGGCCCTCGGTGGTCGGCATCCTCAGCACAGCACAGAAAATGCGGATGTACGAGACGACGATGAACACGAAGCAGACGACGGCAACCACTACCCCTATAGTCATGCTCACGTCCGTGGCGACGTGGTCCTCGGAGCAAGAGATCTTCAGCAGAGCGGGGACGTCACAGAAGAACGGGGGGATGGCTTTGTACCCGCAGAAGGACATGGAGAAGGTCGAAGTTGAAAATACGACCCCTAACAACCCTCCGCAGAGCCAGGAGTCGGCGACCATCTTCCCACAGGCCCTTCGATCCATGATGACCTCGTAGCGCAGCGGGAGGCAGATGGCGGCATAGCGGTCGTAGGACATCACCGTGAGGACGAAATACTCAGAACTCGCAAACAAGATGAACAGAAAGAGCTGAGCAATGCAGCCTCGGAAGGAGATGGAGTTATTATTTGTCAAGGAGTTGTGGATGGACTCGGGGTCGATGACGGAGATGAGGCAGAGGTCGAGGACAGACAGATTCCTGAGGAAGAGGTACATGGGGGTGTGGAGGCGCCGGTCGAGGGTGATAACTGTGACGATGAGGAGATTCTCCATCAGGGCCCCCAGGTAGACCGGGAGGAACACTGCGGTGGGGACCAGCTGCAGCTCCCGGACCTCCGAGAATCCCAGGAGCAGGAATTCTATCTTCACGGTGACACTGGTCATTTTCTGGGAATTGACACTGACCGCCTAAGGATATTTAGAAAAGAGAAGTAGATTCAAATAAGGACGAGAATGATCCAGAGAAAAGTGCACAGAGGAGGAGAAATTCTTCGGGTTGGAGGGAATCTCGGGGGCTTTCTATCGTAATTTTTCACACTCACTATGTCCCAGACACTGTATTAAACACTGGAGTAGAGAGAAGCTAATCAGGTTGTTCATCTCCTCCAATCAACCTGCCCTGGTTCAGGACGGCACTGAAACCATTCCTGACTCCTAGAAGCCTATTCCAAACATCTGCAAGTATTGTGGTCACATAATTCTACATAATTGGCGAAGCAGCATAGCTAAATTGAAAGAGGATGGTCCTGGGAGACTAAGGGATCTTGCCCCTTAATGCTCACTCTGCAACCTACCTTCTGGGCCACCTCAGGCAAGTCACTTAACGTTTCTGTTCCTCGGTTCCCTCATCTGTAAAATGGAGTTTAAGACAATGAGCCCCATGTAGGACAGGGACACTGTCCAATCTGATTATACCTACTCTAGCACTGAGTATGATGTTTGGCTCATGGTAAGCACTAAACAAATACCACAATTGTTATTATTAAGAAAGAACAGGAAAATTCCTGTTATTTCCTGGGCTTATATTAAAATTTCCCTTCCTTGCCCCTCACCTTTCCCCTGCTTCTTTCCAGAGTCACCGGGCCTGTCCTGGGCTGGGGAGCTCTGATCTCTGCTAAGAGAGGCTCACTCCATCTCGTCGGTCTGGACGCGGCTGGCGATGGCAGGAAGGTCTGTGCGATGGGTGAGAGCTGTCAGGATCCTCCCTCCCGCTCCCGGCTCTCCAGCTGGCTGAGCCGTCCCCTCAGACGACAGCCGGGTTATTTTCTGGGGCATACCCCTTGGGAGGACGGGCTCGGGGCTCCGCCGAGACGGCTGACTGTCCGGGGATCTCGGAAGGCCGGGATCCTGGGCTTCCTGCACTCCCGACCCTCATAACCTAAATAACTGCCTCTTCCCATGAGGTTCCCACTCTGGGACTCCTTCTTGGTATGACGTCAACGGACTAATGATCACTCCACAGGTGGACCTGAATAGAAACTCACAATAATAATATTAATAATTATGGCATTTGTTAAGCACTTACTATGTGCCAGGCACTGTTCTAAGCGCTGGGGTAGATTCAAGGTAATCAGGTTGTCGCACGTGGGGCTCATAGTCTTCATCCCCATTTTATAGATGAGGTAACTGAGGCCCAGAGAAGTTAAGTGACTTGCCCAAAGTCACATAGCTGACAAGTGGCGAAGCCGGGATTCGAACCCACGACCTCTGACTCCCAAGCCCCGGCTCTTTCCGCTAAGCCACGCTGATTCTCCATGAGGAGAATAATGAGGCCAGGGTCCCAGGCTGACCAGCCGCACCCAGCCAAAGCTGCTTTGCATGCTGATGACAGCAGCGAAGTCCGAGGGAGGAATCTACGAAAATCAGCGTGGCTCAGTGGAAAGAGCACGCACTTTGGAATCAGAGGTCATGGGTTCTAATCCCGGCTCCGTTAATTGTCAACTGTGTGACTTTGGCCAAGTCACTTCATTTCTCTGTGCATCAGTTCCCTCATCTGTAAAATGGGGATCAAGACTGTGAGCCACCCCGTGGGACAACCCGATCAACCTGTTACCCCCCATCGCTTGGAACAGTGCTTTGCACATAGTAAGCACTTAATAAATGCCAGCATTGTCATTATTATTATTACCTCTTCTGTAAAATGGGGATGAAGACTGTGAGCCCCACGTGGGACAATCTGATTACCTTGTATGCCTCAACTACGCTTAGAACAGTGCTTGGCACATAGGAAGGGCTTAACAAATGCCATCATTACTATTATTATTAGGAAAGTAGAAAAGAATCCTCTGTCCTCCACCAGTTCTTCTCCAATTTTGCTGGCCAGGTCCTCCTCGGCCTTCCATCCTGTAACCCTGGGGGTCCCTCCAGCTTCAGTTTTGGGTCCTCCTCTTCGTTGACTGGTTGAATGATTTCCTCCCAATCTCTCTCTCTCTCTTTCTCTCTCCCCTCCCAAATCTTCCCCCACAGCATCTCCATAATCTCCCCTTCCTTCTCCATCCAAACTGGCTTCCTGCTGGTGCAAATACTGATCGTGTCCCCTCTCGACTACTGCATCAGCCTCCTCTCCGACCTCCCTGCCACCAGTTTCTCACCTCTCCAGTTCATACCTAGCCCTGTTGTTTGGATCATTTCTTCTAAACATCGTACTGCATATAGCTCTCTCCACCCCCGTGAAATTCTCACTGGCTGTCCATTCCCAACTGCAGGAACTTATGATCATCAGTTCTTTCTCCACAGTTCATCCTCTGCCTCCCCCACTACATCCCAAGAACCACACTTTACTACTCTCAATTTAATCTGCTCACTGTGACTTATTCTCATCTCTTTCATTACCTGTTGCTTTCCCACACACTCCCTTTTGCCTGCCCCTCCCCTGCCCCCAACTACCACATCGTTACTTCCCTGTCACCCTAAGCACTTGGAAACCTACAATCCCCTTCATTGTTCTTATATACGTATCATTATAATGTTTTGCTTTCCCCCACCTGCATTTCATTTTAGTGTTTAAATCCACCACTAGATTGCAAACTCCTTGAGGGCGGAGCTCACACCTACCAACTCTATCATACTTTTCCATGAGCTTGGTATAGTGCTCCTCATAGAGTAGCCACTCAATAAATACTACTGATTGGTTGATTGAGATTCAGTGGCGGGGGTGTTGATTTTAAGGATCTGAGAGTACTGTAATGTGCAGGTGGTTGCTAGGAAACGAGTGGATTGGGAAGGAAATAATCATTTATTCATTTAATCCATCGTATTTATTGAGTGCTTATTGGGTACCTTGCATTTCTACCATGAAACTCTACAGGGATCGAGGAAAGATATCTAAATCCTGATCATGAAGAACGGCCTTCTCAGTCACAGCAGCTGTAAATCTGGGCAAATACGTGGACAATCCCTATGACAGTGGCTGGGATCATTGGCACGACACAATGCCAGAGAGGGAGCTGGAAGAGTGTACCCTTTAAGACTCTCCCCAGGGCAGATTTCACATCTTTATTCCTCAGGCTGTAGATGAGGGGTTGAGGATCGGGGCCACCACGGTGTAGAACGTGGACGGCAGCAGGTCCAGCGTCGAGCGGGAGTGCGAGGGCAGCTTGAGGTAGGAGAAAGACCCGGTAGAGAAAAAATCAATGACGACGGCGAGATGGGGCAGGCAGGTGGCGAAGGCTTTGGCCCGGCCCTCGGTGATCGGCATCCTCAGCACAGCCCAGAAAATGCGGATGTACGAGACGACGATGAACACGAAGCAGACGACGGCAACCACTACCCCTATAGTCATGTTCCACGTCCGTGGCGACGTGGTCCTCGGAGCAAGAGATTTTCAGCAGAGTGGGGACATCACAGAAGAACTTGGGGATGATATTGTACCCGCAGAAGGGCATGGATAACGTCGAAGCTGAAAACAAGAACCCAATCAGCCCTCCGCAGAGCCAGGAGTCGGCCGCCATCTTCCCACAGGCCCCTCGATCCATAATGACCTCTCAGCGCAGGGGGAGGCAGATGGCGGCGTAGTGGTCTCAGGACATCACCGTGAGGATGAAATACTCAGAACCCGCAAACATGATCCACATAAAGAGCTGAGCGATGCAGCCTAGGAAGGAGTTGGAGTTATTATTGGTCAAGGAATTGTTGATGGTGTTGGGGACGATGATGGAGATGGAACAGAGGTCGAGGACGGACAGATTCCTGAGGACGAAGTACATGGGGGTGTCGAGGTCCCGGTTGAGTGCAGTGACGGAGACGATGAGGAGATTCTCCATCAGGGCTGCCAGGTAGGCCAGGAGGAACACCGCAGCATGGACCAGCTGCAGCTTCCGGATTTTCGAGAATCCCCAGGAACAGGAATTCTGTCTTCATGGTGACATTGGTCATTTTCTGGGAATTGACACTGACTAAGGACGTTAAGAAAAGAGAAGTAATTTCAAATGTGGACGAGAATGATCCAGAGAAAAGTGCACAGAAGAGGAGAAAATCTTTGGGTTGGAAAGAATCTCGTGGTTTTCTTTATAGCATTTGTTAGATTCTTACTATGTACTTAGCAGTGTATTAAGCTCTAGGGTAGCTAGAAGCTAATCGCACTGTTCATCTCCCTAATTGAGAAGCAGCCTGGCTCAGTGGAAAGAGCACGGGTTTGGGAGTCAGAGGTCATGGGTTCGAATCCCGGCTCCGCCGCTTGTCAGCTGTGTGACTTTGGGCAAGTCACTTAACTTCTCTGTGCCTCAGTTACCTCATCTGTAAAATGTGGATTCAAATTGTGAGCCCCACATGGGCCAACCCGATCACCTTGCATCCTCCCTAGCGCTTAGAACAGTGCTTTGCACATAGTAAGCGCTTAACACATAAAATTATTATTACTTCTAGACTGTGAGCCCATTGTTCGGTAGGGACCGTCTCTATATGTTGCCAACTTGTACTTCCCGAGCGCTTAGTACAGTGCTCTGCACACAGTAAGCACTCAATAAATACGATTGAATGAATGAATGAATGAAGTTCACCTGCCTCTTATCAGGCCAGCACAGAAACCATTCCTGACTCCTTGGTGTCTATTCCAGCTGTAATTCTATTTATTCTGACAGTTTTGATACCTGTTTTACATGTTCGTTTTGTTGTCTGTCTCCCTCTTCTAGACTGTGAGCCCGTTGTTGTGTAGGGACCGTCTCTATATGTTGCCGACTTGTACTTTCCAAGCGCTTAGTACAGTTCTCTGCACACAGTAAGTGCTCAGTAAATACGACTGAATGAATGAATGAAATATCTGCAAGGATCGTATTCACATAATCCCACATCATTTGAGAAGCAACACAGCCTATAGGAAAGAGCTCAGACCTGGGAATCAGAGGACCTGGCTTTTAATCCCCGCTCTGCCATTTACCTGCTGTGTGATGTTGGGCAAATCAATTCACCTCTCTGGGCCTCAGTTCCCATATTTGCAAAATGGGGATTCAGTAACTGTTTTCCCTCCTATTTAGACTGTGGGGTCCATAAGGGGCCTGATTATCTCGTATCTACCCCAGAACTTAGTACAGTACTTGCCACATAATACGTGCTTACAAAATACCACTAATATTCTATTATTAGTATTATGAACCATTCAAATCTCTTCTTATCCTTTTATTCCTATTCAATAGCCCCTTTACCTTTCATTTCTATTGGCCTCACCTTCTATTCCCCAACATATCATTTTAATTCATCCCTGACTAATCTTCTTGCTTTGCTTCACTCTCATTACTCCTACACCTTTCCTCTCTCTTGGGCTGTTCCCCCATCTTAGAACTTTCACCCCTTCAAATAACAATTTCAGTATGTGCTAAGCGCTCACTATTGCTAAGCGCTCACTATGTGTGAGTCAGTGTACTAAGCGCTAGGGCGGATACAGGAAAATCTTGTTGGTCCCACGCGGGGCTCACAGTCTCAACCTCCATTTCTCAGTTGAGGTAACAGAGGCCCAGAGAAATGAAGTCACTTGCCCAAGGTCACACAGCAGAAACGTAGCGAATCTGGGATTAGAACCCATGACCTTCTGACTCCCAGACGCGTGATTTATCCACTCCATCATGCTGCTGCTCCTGACAGACCATACCTCTCCCACGTTCCAATTCCCACACAAATGCCCTTCTCCTCCAAACAGCTTTTCCCGGTTAACTCTCAGGCAGACAAATCCATCCACCATCTCTACCCATTATGGACCGACTGGTACTCTTTCTTGGCATGTATATTATTTTACTCTATGGCACAGCCGACTCTCTACATTGCTCTGCTGTAAATGCTTCTATGTCTATCTCCCCTTTCCTTTATTTTTATTAATGTCTGTCTCCCCCTTTCGACTTTAAGCTCGTGGACAGGTAACATGCCTACCAGCTCTGCTCTATTGTATTCTCCCAAGTGCTTAGAACAGTACTCTGCACCCGGTCAGCGCTCAATAAATGCCATTGATTGATTGATTGATCAGAGTCTCAGCTCTTTCTGGGAAGGGAATGTGCCATTATTGGTCGTATGCTTCCCATGGGCCAACACTTAATTATGACTTCTTCCTCATCCCTAAACCAGTCTTATACCAGAAGAAAGCCATAACCAATCAGTGATAATTATTGAGCATTTACAGGGCAGAACATCATACTAAGCACTTGGGAGAGTACAATACAACATGGTTGGCAGACAACTTCCCCGCCCACAATCAAACTATTAATCAATCAATGGCACTTATTGAGCACTTACTGTGTGCAGATCACTGAACTAAGTGGCTGGGAGAATACTATATAACAGACACGTTCCCTGCCCACATTCAATCAGTCGATAGCATTCATTGAGTGCTTACTGTGTGCAGAGCACTGTACTAAGCGCTTGGGAGAGGATAATGTAATAGAATTGGTTGATTTCCCTACCTACAATGAGCTCTGTCTAGAGACCAGTTTAACTTAATTCTATCTCTCACCCTAGGCTCAAACCTTCCCCTTTTCCTTACCTTACAATTTGCAAATCAGTAAGATGCCTAGAGGATTTTATAAGGACTATAATAAGAATATATATGTATATATACATTAATATATGACATAGATGATATAATAACAATAATTGTGGTATTTGTTAAGCATGTACTACATGTCAACCATTATATTAATTCCTGGGGTAGATGCAAGATAATCAGGTCCCTTTTAGGGCTCCCAGTCTCGGTATGAGGGAGACATGATGTTGAATCCCCATTTTGCTCCTACTGTATGCTAAGCAATCGGATAGGTATGTTGAACACAGTATCTGGCATGCCTGAGGCTTACAGTCTAAGAGAGAGGGAGAGCAAAGATAATATTCTTGCCTTCGAGGAGTTTACAATATATTGGATTGTTGGATCTCTGCCCAATGATATCTAGTGAGCACTTAACGGGTATTAGGCACTGTACTAAGCACTTAGCCGACAAGGAAACTGGAGTACGGAGAGATTAAGCGGTTTTCCCGAGGTCACACAGCAGGCCAGTGGCAGAGATGGGGGTCTTCTGAGTCTCAAAACGTGGCTCAGCCACTGACAACTGATTGGTGGCTGCGTTCTCTTCACTCACAAAGATCCCCGCCCCCTCATCTGGCCCTGGTGGGGGTACTAACTGGAATGGTTCATTTCTCCTCAGGGAAGTAACGTGAAAGAATTGGAGAAATTCTAACTTTGATCCTCTTATTCTGAGTTCACATTGAAAATTCCCTTCCATGGCCCGCACCTTTCTCATGCTCCTCTCCGGATTCACCGGGCCTGTCCTGGGCTGGGGTGCACTGACCTTTACTGAGAGAGAGGCTCACTTCATCTCATCGGTCCTAGACTCGGGTGGGGGTGACAGGTACGTCTGGGCGAGGGGTGGGGGCTGTCAGGATCCTCCCTTCCCCTCTCTGCTCTCCAGATGGCTGCGCCATCCCCTCAGATGACGGCCGGGTTATTTCCTGGGAGATTCCCCTTGGCGGGGAGGAGCCCAGGGCTCCACTGAGATGGCTGATGTCTGGGAATCTCGGAAGGCCGGGATCGTGGGTTCTTTGTGGTCCCGATCCTCATAACCTAAATAAACCCCCAGTCTGACGTGGTTCCCACTTTGGGACTCCTTCCTAGAACAACTTCAACGGACTCATCGTTCTCTTTGCATGACTAATAATAGCTTTCTGTTTCAACTCTGGGGATTGTAGAGATATCGTGGTAGGGAGAATAGTCACCCTAGCCCATTTGGTTAGTCATGGTTGAATCCAATATTCAGATTGGCTTGACAAAAACAAAAAGTAAAGGACCCCAAGATCTCATTCCATTTTTATCACTGAATGACTGGAGGTCGCAGGCACTTGTAACGTTTTTGAAAGGTGTATGCTCTATGAGTGCAAAGAATGTATCTTGGCCTTCTGTTGTACTTCAATTTGTTTGATTGAATTAATACTTAAATATCGAAGTTTATTATACAATAAATGACAATAGTAGCAACAGTAAGAGTAGGAGGAGAAATCAGTGGTTTTTATTGAATGACAACTGAGAGCAATTAGTGGTTGGAAAAATTCAACCTCTTCTCCTGCTCCTGGTTTCTGGGGCAGATTTGAATATCAAAATTAAGCCTAAAACACACTTCAGCACCTACCGCTTCAATTTTTATTAACGGTATTTGTTAAGTACTTACTGTATTCCAGGCACTGTTACTGGGGTAGATACAAGCTAATTAGGGTGGACACAGTCCATGTCCCACATGGGGCCAACAATATAAATCCCCATTTTACAGATGAGGGAACTGAGACTTAGAGCAGTGAGGTGACTTACCCAAGGTCATACAGCAGACAAGTGGCAGAGACAGGAATAGAACCCAGAGCTTTCAGACTCCCAGGCCCGGGCTTTTCCCTCTGGTGGTGATGAATTAAGGGGGTGAATCCAGGTGCAGGGATCCATGCCCAGGAATGGGAATTAGATTTAAACACCAGTCAAGAACAGCTGGATAAAAACTCTTCTACCAAACTAGTCAAAGCCACTGATAATAGGCAGCCAGGAAAGGTCTCTAATGACAAATATCTCAGATCTTTGCAGGCCGCCCATGTCTGTATAGAGTCAATCCACGAGGAGAGAAATAACAGGTCAGAGCGTGAAGTGAAATTTTCTACCTCTGGAGAAAAGGCTCCCAACAAGGACCCTCCCGATCGCCATCTTCACGTCCTTGTTCCTCAGGCTGTAGATGAGAGGGTTCAGGGCAGGAGACACCACCATGTAGAACACGGACACCAGCAGGTCCAGAGCTGAGGAGGAGCATGAGGTTGGATGTAAGGTACCGAAGGCAGCCGAGGTGAAAAATACGGTCGTGACGGTGAGGTGGGGCACACAGGTGGAGAAGGCTTTGAGTCGGCCCCCGGAGGTCGGCATCCTCAGCACGGCCCGGAAGATGCGTACAAGATGACGCAGACGAAGCAGAAGACACCCCAAAGGGCCCCGGTGACTTCAATCACAGCAATGACGAGGTGTTTTACGGAACAGGAGGGGATATCACAGTAAAACTGTGGGATCAGGAAGGACCCGCAGAAGGGTAGTAAGAACGACCCAGAGGATTACATCATTGCAAACACCACCACCCCCACGCTGAGTCATGAGGTGGCCGCCATCTTCCCACAGGTCCCTCGGTCTATGAGGATCTCGTAGCTCAGGGGGAGGCATATGGCGACGTAGTGGTCGTAGGACATCGCTGTGAGGAGGAACAGCTCGAACCCGGAAAACAGGACCACCGAGAAGAGCTGAGTGGCACGGCCCAGGAAGGAAATGAATCTCTTGTTGGTCAGGGAGTTGTGGATGGATTTGGGGACGGTGATGGATATGTAGCAGAGGTCGAGGACGGAAAGGTTCCTGAGGAAGAAGTACATGGGGTTGTGGAGGCGCTGGTCGAGGACCGTGACAGTGACGATGAGGAGATTCTCCATCAGGGCCACCAGGTAGACCAGGAGGAACAGCGCGGCATGGAGCAGCTGCAGCTCCCGGACCTCCAAGAATTCCAGCAGCAGGAATTCCCTCAAGGCCGTGTAGTTCACCATTTCCTCAGGATTGCTGAGACCACCTACAAAAACAATGAGGCAGAAGCTATTTCAGAACCTCAACAGACAATGATAGTCAAATCAATCCATCAGTTGTATTTATTGAGCACTTTCTTTGTACAGAGCACTGTAGTACGCGATTGGGAGAGTGTAACATAGAAGGGTTGGCAGACGTATTTGCCGCCCACGAAGAGCTTACAGGTTAAAAGGGGAAACATATATTGAAAGAAATTTAACGTATGTACATACGTGCTGTGGGGATGAGGGTGGGGAGAATAAGGGGTGCAAATCCAAGTGCAAGGGCAAGGCAGAAGGTAGATAATGTAGGGAAAATGAGGGCTTATTCGGGGAAGGCCTCTTGAAGGAGATGTGATTTAAAGAAGTTTCTGAAAGTAAGGAGAGCAATGGTCTGTCAGAGTAGACAGCGAGGCCTAGTGGAAAGAGCAAGGGTCTGAGAATCTTAAGGACCTGGGTTCCAGTCCAGGCTCTGCCACCTACCCAGTCCAGGCTCTGCCACCTACCTGCTGTGTGAATTTGTACATATTCAGTATTCTCTTGTACATATTTACTATTCTGTTTAGTTTGTTAATTATGTGTATCTAGCTTTACTTCTATTTATTCTGATGACTTGACACCTGTCCACGTGTTCAGTTTTGTTGCCTGTCGCTCTCTCTTATAGACTGTGAGCCTGTTGTTGGGTAGTGACCTTCTCTATATGTTGCCAACTTGTACTTCGAAACGTTTAATACAGTGCTCTGCACACAGTAAGCTCTCAATAAATACGATTGAATGAATGAATGAAAGTCACTTCATTCATTCATTCATTCATTCAATGGTATTTATTGAGTGCTTTTATGTACAGAGCACTGTACTAAGCGCTTGGAAAGTACAATTCGGCAACAGAGAGAGGCAATCCCTACCCAACAATGGGCTCACAGTCTAGAAGGGGGAGACAGACCAAACAAAGCAAGTAGACAGGCGTCAATACCATTAAAATAGATAAATAAAATTATAGATAGATAAACGTCATTAATAAAATAGAGTAATAATTATGTACAAATATACACAAATGCTGTGGGAAAGGGAAGGGGGGTAGAGCAGAGGGAGGGAGTAGGAGCAATGGGGGGGAGGAGGAGCAGAGGAAAACGGGAGCTCAGTCTGGGAAGGCCTCCTGGAGGAAGTGAGCTCTCAGTAGGGTTTTGAAAAGAGAAAGAAAGCTAGTTTTGCCGATATGAGGAGAGAGAGCATTTCAGGCCAGAGGTAGGACGTGGGCCAGGGGTCGACGACGGGACAGGCGAGAACGAGGCATCGAGAAGAGGTTGGCGGCGGCAGAGGAGAGGAGGGTGCGTGCTGGACTGTAGAAGGAGAGAAGGGAGGTGAGGTCGGAGCGGGCGAGGTGATGGACAGCCTTGAAGCCGGGAGTGAGGAGTTTTTGCATGATGTGTAGGTTACAGTTCACAGTCTTAATATCCATTTTCCAGAGGAGTCAACTGAGACCCAAAGACGTTAAGTGGCTTGCCCAAGTTCACACAGCAGAAATGTGGGGGAGGCGGGATTAGAACCCACCTCCTCTGACCCCCAAGCCCGGGTTCTTGCTACTAAGCCATGCGGCTTCTCATGCTACCTCTCTGGGTTGATTCCTGCAAACCAGTCCTGGGGAGGGTTTTAGGCTGGATTTAGAGTCATTTATCGTTCTCTCCAAATTTGCAATCAGACGACATCAAAAAATACAACTAATTAAGTGAGCGATTGATTGTTTGAGGTCGTGAACAAGATGAACAAGATGAAATTGAGAGAAGCAGTGTGGACTAGTCGATAGAGCATGGACCTGGGAGCCAGAATGACCTGGCTTTACTACCAGAATAACATGGCTTTACTTTTCTCGGCTTTACTACCTTTTTGCTCTGAGATCTTGGGCAAGTATCTTCACTTCTTTGGGCTTCAGTTACCTCGTCTGGAAAATGGGGTTGAGACTGTGAGCCCCATGTGGAACAGGGACTTAGACTAACCTGATTAGCTTGTATCGAATCCCAGGACTTAGTACAGTGCCTGGCACATAGTAAGTGCTTAACAGGTATCACTGAAGAAAAATGAAAGAAGCTGAAGCGCCCACCGTTGACCCAAATGGTCACTAACAGCAGGAACCATTACGATGTCGTTGCCATGGGAACCCTGCAGACAAGTGCCATCACCGGATCCTCATCCCTGTGGGGACTCAAAGACTGTGTGGACGAGCCACCGTGATCCGGTCCTCCAGGAACCCCCCCTCAGTGCATTCGTGGCTTCATCTAAGGTGACGGGGGCCCTGTCTGGAAAGCAGGTCTCAATGCCCGCGGGAGAGAAGAGAGGGGCTGATGGCTCCTCGCCGTCCTTCAGGATGGGACATCCAGGGGTCCGAGGAGAGAGGGGGGACAAGCCCAGCCCAGAGAGGTTCAGGGCTCACCCAGCCCCACGCTGGCCCAGTGAGTGTAATTAAGTATGAGGAGGGACAAGTAGGGACCATCAGGCTAATCAATGTGTGTGTGACTGTCACTCTGGGAAGACGTTCATACCCGTGTCCAGGCTGGAGTTGGAACCAGGACTATGTACACAAGCAGAGAGAAAACATTTCCCCCTATGGTAGCTCGCTGACCCCCTCCATACACCTCCCAAACCCCCGCTACCATGGCTGCTGGACTAGGACTTTATGACATGGGGTCAGCCCCGGGCCATGGTGACTTCAACCATCAGCTCAACCCTCCGGGCAGGGACAAGAGGGTATGACTGAGATTGCACCGGCCAAATGCTTCAACACCAATTCCTCCTCACAGGACTTCCCCCCCAAATCTTGGGCGGATGAAAGAGAGAAACAGTTCGGCCCAGTGGATTCAGTGTGGGCTACGAGTCAGGGGCCTTGGGTTCTAATAGGGGCTCTCCCTCTTTTTTATTTTTAATTGTATTTGTTGTGCGCTTACTATGTGTCAAACATTGTTCTAGGGACTGGACAAGTTGATCAGGTTGGACAAATCCCTGAACCTCATGGGGCTCACAGTCTGAGCAGGAAGAAGTGAGGCACAAATAAGATAAGTGACTTGCCCAAGGGCACACAACATGCAATTGGCAGAGCTGGAATTAGAGCCCAGGCCCATGCTCTTTCCACTGGGCCAGGCTGCTTCTCTTCTGAGTGATTTCGGGCAAGTCACTTTGCTTCTCTGGGCCTCTGTTACCTCAACTGTAAAATGGGAATTAAGACTGTGAGCCCCACGTGGGACAATCTGATTACCTTCTATCCCCCCCAACAATTAGAACAGTGCTTGGCATAGAGTAAGCGTTTAACAAATGCTATCATTTTATTACTGCTTGATAATTACATTTTTGCATGCTTAAAATGCAGATGCATTAAGTCTGGAGATGGTCACTGACAGATAGTGGGTACACGTGAATTAGCTAAATCGTCCTTGAGAAGGGAGAATTCCAGAGGGTTTTCGACGGTGGGATATTTTCGGGCAGGGGAATTTAAAAGGGTTGATTTCTAGGCTAAAGGGAGGCTGGGAGCCAGAGGTGGGAGGAGGAAGCGCCGAAAATGAGTCACGGTAAGAAGGTTCTTTTCAGAGGGTTGGTTGAAGAGAGCGGATAATGAGGAGGGTTAGAACAGGTGGATGGCACTAAAGTCAGTGAAATCAACCCAACCAGAATCCGTTATTCCTCTAGATTGTAAACTCGTTGTGGGCAGGGACTGTGACTGTTTATTATTCTATTGTATTCTCCGCAGCTTTTCGTACAGTGCTCTGCACACAGTATGTGCTCAATTTAACTACGATTGATCTTATTCATTTTCCACCTTACTGGAGCTGATGTAATCAGGCTCCCTGTGCTAGAAGCTGTGTGTGAATGTGTGTGCACACAACGTATTGGGTAGTGGAAGCAGCGAAAAAGTTCAGGCAGTGGGGAAGGTTGAGGACGAAGATAGATAAAGATCTCCCTCCAGATTGTAAACTCAATGTGGGCAGGGAATGTTTCATCCAATTCTGTTGGGGTGGCAGAGAGGAGGTAATCTCAGGAATTCCCTTTCCATTGACCAAAATAACGTGAAAATCTGAATCTTTCTTTATCTCTGCTGGATATGAAACTCAAAGATCATTTTGAATTCAATAACTGTCTCCTTTCCATAGAGAATCACTAACAAATGTCTTGTCAGGTTCTTCACTCATCCCATCAATGGATTCTAACTTTGACTCTTCCCTCATCCACTGCAAAAACTCAATGGTGCCTCCCCAAAATGCCTAACGTCTCCACGGTGACGAGATTCCTCCTGGTGGGATTCTCGGAAGTCCAGGAGGTACAGCTAGTTCACACCGCGCTGTTCCTCCTGGTCTACCTGGCGGCCCTAACGGGGAATCTCCTCATCGTCGCCGTCACTGCCCTCGACCGGTGCCTCTACACTTCCATGTACTTCTTCCTCAGTAACCTGTCTGTCCTCGACCTCTGCCTCATCTCCGTTACCGTCCCCAAATCTGTCACCATCTTCTTGACTAATAACGCTCCATCTCCTTCCTGGGCTGTGTGGCCCAGCTCTTACTGGTGATCTTATTTGTCGCTTCGGAGTATTTTGTCCTCACGGCGATGTCCTACGACCGCTACGCCGCCATCTGTCTCCCCCTGCACTACGAGGCCATCATGGACCAAGAGGCATGTGAGACGATGGCTGCCACCTCCTGGCTCAGCGGAGGGTTGTTAGGGGTCCTATTTTCAGCTTCGACCTTCTCTCTGTCCTTCTGCGTGTCCAACGTCGTTCAGACGTTTTTCGGTGACCTCCCCTCCATCCTGCAGATCTCCTGCTCCGAGGACCACGTCGCCATCGATGTGAGCGTGACCGTCGGGATAGCGTTAGACGTTGTCTGCTTCGTCTCTATAGTCGTCTTGTACATGCGCATCTTCCAGGCCATGCTGAGGATGCCGGTCACCGAGTGCCGGGCCAATGCCTTCTTCACCTGCCTGCCTGACCTACATGTCATCACTCTCTTCATCATGACTTGTTTCTGTGCTTACCTGAAGCCTCTGCCAGGTTCCCTCTTGACGCTGGACCTACTGGTATCCGTGCCGGGGTTCCCTCCGCCCTGAACCCTCTCATCTGCAACCTGAGGAACGGGGACATGAAGGCCGCCATCGGGAGAGTCATGAACGGGAGATTTTCCCACCATTTCCTCTGGAAAAAAACAGTCTTCTTGTGTTGATATTGCCATAGCTCACCTCATTAAGACACCCTACAGAGGAATGCATGTGAACAGTTGTCTTTTCTGGCTGAAAGGAGGCTTTCTCAGGGTCCGGAGGGACGTCTGATACAATCAGTGTGTGATGGACAATCCCACCTAAGAGGGCAGTGCGCTGGGATAGATACAAGCTAACAGGTTGGACACAGTTTATATCCCACAGTGGGCTCAATCTTCATGGCACTAAAACCACAGAGAAGTCAAGTGACCTGTCCAAGGTCCTACAGTAGACAAGTGGCAGAGCCGGGATCATCGCCCAGGACATTCTGATTCCCAGGCCTGAACCCTATCCACTTGTCTAAACTGCTTCTCTTGGGTAAGTCATTTAGCCTTCATAATTAACAAACATATTTTTTCCTTCCCAGACCACTGAAACTCTCCAAAATCTATCAGTCTCACATTATGTGGAAAATTTCCCACTTTGTGTTGCATTCCTTAATATCGTTGTCTTCTTCTGAATAAAGTTTATCTGTCCGACTTGCTACTTTTCCTTTCTGAGAGTGAACATGTTATCAGTGCTGTGACTTGTGAAGTAGGGTGATCTAGTGAAAACAGCATGGGCCTAAGAGCCATTCATTCATTCAATCAATCGTTTTATTGAGCGCTTACTGTGTGCAGAACACCATCAGAGCGCCTGAGTAGACTGTAAACTCATCCAAACTGCCAAGGCTGTGCCACAGTGCCACAGCTCGGCAGGCGGCTGCCTGGGAGCCATGATTGGACATTGGATAATAATAATAAAATAGTAATAATAATAATAATAATAATAATAATAATAATAATAATAACAGTATTTGTTAGGCTCTTACTATGTGCTCGGTACTATACTAAGCAATGGGGTGGATACAAGCCAATCAGGATGGAGGGGCTTGTGATGGTTGGGGTCATTGCAGTGGACAATGCCGCTCTCCTGCAAGCCCCCTCATCGGTAGGGGGACGCAGCCCTGTTCTGAACCCTAACATAACTCCCGAGTGTGAGCACCTCCCTATCCGCCTCCTTATCCCTCCCTGTCCATCCACCCCCTTCCACAAAGGTCAAACTCACTGGGGCAGCCTGGGTCTGAGGGGCCCTGACCTCCATCTCCCCTTAGTCTTCTGGGTGGGGCAGGTCACGAAATCTCCAGAAAGCTGGCTACCACACTTGGCACACAGGATGTGCTCATTAAATTGCTTTGATGGACTACTGAATGGATGAATAAATGGATGAATGGATTGACGGTTGGATAAGAGGAGATGGATCTGAGCAGTTGGATGGGATCTGTATCCGCCTTTTACTCCTCTTCCTCCAACGGTCGCACCTATCGTAAGAGTGTGTCTTATTCTCCACCTCTTCAAATCTTTACTGAAGGACGACTCCTCCAAGAGGCCTTCCCTAACCATGCCCTCTTTTCCGTTTCTTCCACTCCCTTCTGTGTCACTCTGACTTTCTCTCTTCATTCACCCTCCTCCCAGCCCCACATCACTTATGCCCATATCCATAATTTATTCATATTAATGCCTGCTCCCACTCCAGAATGTAAGTTCATTGTGGGCAGAGAACGGGTCTGTTATATTGTTATACTATACTCTCCCAAGTGCTTAGTATGGTGCTCTGCAGACTGTAAGCACTCGGTAAATACGATTGATTGACTCCTAAATTATTTTTATTAATCATCATCATCCTCAGTCAAAAGTATTTATTGAGCACTTATTATGTGTACAGCACTCTACTAAAATCTTGGGAGAGTACGATACAACAAAATCAGCCAGCACGTTCCCTGTCCATAACAGACTACTGTCTAGAGAACACAGTGTGGCTCAGTGGAAAGAACACGGGCTTGGGAGTCAGAGGTCATGGGTTCTAATCCCGGCTCTGCCACCTGTCAGCTGTGTGAGTTTGGGCAAGTCATTTAACGTCTCTGGGCCTCAATTACTACATCTGTAAAAATGGGTATTAAGACTGCGAGCCCCACATGGGACAACCTGATCACCTTTTATCCTCCTCAGCGATAAGAAGAGTGCTTGGCACACAGTAAGCGCTTAACAAATGCCATTATCATTATTATTATTATTATTAGAAGACCATCTAATTGAATATTTGGTCAGCACGCTGGATAAAATCACCCATACCTGGGACAGTTAGAAGGCTGAACTGTCTCGAATATTAGATCAGGATTCCACAGATGAATGGCTATCCCTCCTACCTCCAATACTTTAGGAAAAATCAAAGCAATACAGGGAATCATTGTGGTCCATCCATCCGAATTCTAATCCCGGCTGTGCCACTAGTCTGCTGTTTGACCTAGGACAAGACCCTTCACTTCTCTGGGCCTCAGTTACCTCATCTGTAAAATTGGAATTGAGACTGGAAACCCCACGTGGAACAGGGGGCCGTGTCCAAACCGATTTGCTGTGTCCATCCCAGTGCTTAGTACAGTGCCTGGCACTTTGTTAAGAAAGTGCTTAACAAATACCACAATAATAATAGTTATAATAATGATAGCTATTATTATTATTATCAATGAACCTGGAAGATATCCAAGAAAACAATTACAAAATCCCGCTAAATATACTGTTGCCAGGCTCTGCAGGTGGTAGTTGGATCAACCCCAGGAGGTATAGATTCATGGGCTCCTGATCATAATCATAATTAATTATCATAATTCTAATTATCAACATTATCGTTGTAGTCCTTATTAGCAGTTTACATGCAAAAGGCTGTAACACGTGCTGGGTAGAATCAAAATGATTAGCTCGGAATAAATCCCTCACCGCAAGAGGCTCAAAATATAAGAGAAAGTATGTATCAAATCCTCATGTTACACAAAGGCCCAGCCCAGAGAGGTTAAGTTGGTCACCTAAGATCACACAGCTGGTCAGTGTCAGGGTTGGTGTTAGAACTCGTGTAATGGCTCCCGGTGGCCTGATCAATCTCCTCTAGACTGTAAACTCCTTGTGCGCAGGAAACGTGCCTACCAAATCTTTTCTTTATCTTCCCCTCCAAGCCCCATCCCCCCCTTGAATTTCCCATCACCGTAGATAACCTACCATTCTTCCTGTCTTACAAGCTCATAACCTTGGCATTATCCTCGACTCCTCTCTCTCATTCAACCCACAGATCAATCCACCACAAAATCCTATCAGTCCCACCTTCACAACATTGCTAAAATCTGCCCTTTTCTCTCCATCCGAACTGCTAATACGTTAATCGAATCCCTTATTCTACCCCACCTTACTTTATTAGCCTCCTTGCTGACCTCCTGTCTCTCCCCACTCCAGCCCGTAGTTCATTCTAATTCCCAGATCATTTTTCTATAAAAACTTTCAGTCCATATTTCCCCACCCCTCGAGAACCTCCAGCGTCTGCCCATCCACCTCTGCATCGAACGGAAACTCCTCACCCCTAGCTGTAAAGCCCTCTATAACATGCCCCCTCCTATCTCACCTCCCTACTCTCCTACTACAACCTAGAAATCACGCTTCGGTCCTGTAGTAAATATGATTGATTAACTGAAGGATTGAATATCAGCACGAGAAAATGGACATTTCGGCCTATAGAGGAGTCCCGGGGGAATCTCCTTTTTAAGACTGTCCACAGAGCAGCTTTCAAATCCCGGTTCCCCAGGCTGTAGATGAGGGAGTTCAGGTCCGGGGGCACCACGGCATAGAACACGGACATCAGCAGGTCGAACACCAAGGAAGAGTGTGAGGGAGGCTTGAGATAGCCAAACACGCCTGTGGAGAAGAAGACGATGAAGACGATGAGATGGGGCAGGCAGGTGGAGAAGGCTTTGACCCGGACCTCAGCGGCCAGCATACTCATAACGCCCCGGAAGATGCGCAGGTACGAGGCAACGTTGGAAATGGAGCTTACGGCACCTGTGGTTAGCGCAAAGGTCACGCTCATGTTGATGGACAAGTGGTCTTCAGAGCACGTGATCCTGAGCAGGGAGCGGACATCACAGAAGAAATGCTGGACAAAGGTGGATCCGCAGAAGGACAAGGAGATGGTCGAAACTGTAAACAAGACCCCGAACGGCCCTCCGCTGAGCCAGGAGGCGGCCGCCATCTTCCCATAGGCCCCTGGTTTCATGACGACCTTGTAGCGCAAGGGGAGACAAATGCCGTGAGGACGAAAAACTCCGAGGCAGGAAACAGGGCCACCAGGAAGAGCTGAATGGCACAGCTCAAGAAGGAGATGGATCAGCAGTTAGTCAAGGAGAGGGTAACAGATTTGGAGACGGTGACGTAGATGTAGCAAATGTCTATGAGGGCAAGGTTCCTGAGTAAGAAGTACATGGGAGTGAGGAGGCCCTGGTCGAGGGCGATGATGACAACGATGAGGAGATTTCCCATCAGGGTCACCAGGTAGACCACGAGGAACATCACAGCGTGGACCAACTGCAGCTCCCGGACCTCCGAGAATCCTAGCAGAATGAATTCCCTCACTGTGGAGATGTTGGCCATATCTGGGTGAAAATGTCGACTTCCTGCCCAGGAAGAGGGAAGACGTCAATTTACAGACCTTGATGGCATCCATAAAGGAATCCACATTAATTGCCGAAGGAGTAAATCAATCATTTGTACGTACTGGACAGCTACAGAGTTCAGTAGCATTAATACAAATGATCCCTGCTGCCAAGGAATTCCAAGCTCACAGTCTCGTAGGAGTGGAATAGTGCATTGGAAAAGGCACAGTCCTTGGAGTCAGATGACTTGGGTTCTAATTCTGGCTCTAGCACTTTCCTGCTGTGTGACCTTGGGCAGCATACCTAACTTCTCTGATCCTCAGATTCCTCACCTATAAAATGGAAATCTGAAGCCTGCTTTCCCCGCTACTGAAACTGTGAGCCCCTTGTGGGGTAGAGATAGTGTCCTACATGATTACTTTGCAACTACCCCTGTACATACTACTGTGCTTGGTGTACAATTAGCATTTAACAAGAGCCGCAAGTATCATTATTATTTGGGGAGACAGAAACTAAACTAAATTGCATATAGGAGACTACCAGAGAGGATAAAGACGTGAACTTGGCTGATGTGAAATGCTATAGGTCAGTCAATCTATTTATTGAGCAGTGACTGTGTGCAGAGCACTATACCTAATGTTCAGGAGAGTCCAACATAATGGAGTTGGTAGGTATGTTCCCTGCCTCCGACGATCTTATAGTCTAGAAACGATTTTATACTCAAACTAATATCCTCAGCCCCCCTCAGGATCGCGCCTGGAGAGTTTCCAGTCCTCTACCAGTCTCGACTACCGGAGGGAAAGTCAACCAAAGGCGTACCCATTCAATTCCTAGCTTGGGTAGTGGCTAGCGAGTGGAAGGTAGTCTGCTAAAAGTCAAAACTCACCTGTGCTGGGCAGCAACGGCGCGGGAGAGAGTAGAGTGTGGAGACTCAAGTTTACCACATGGAAGAAGGCAATGATAAATCACTGCCATGTGTTTACCAACAAGTCTTTATGGATAAACTACCAGTAGTCATTCTGGTATGTGTATCTATAGAGTTTTCTTGGTAAACATAAAGTGGTTACCATTGCCTCCTTTTGCGCAGTGAAATCCTTAGCCTCAACCGTTGTCTTTGATCCACATTTTGATCATTTGCCCATCTGCCTTTGACTCTTTCCCATGCCATTGCTGCCCAGCACAGGTAAATCAACTTCGTCTGACGCTTCCGCTTAGACGTTTCCATTATAGGTAACCTTAGTAAGAGTATCTCTCAGTGGCATAGTTCTAAGCCTCATTGGTGTTCGCAAACTCTCCGGCCACGGTAAAGCATTGATTCATAGGAGAACTTTGGCTCAGAAGAATTGATGATGGTACCGGGGTTTTTCCCAGAATCAAGCACGCTCTCTCATTCCTGACAATCACGTTCCCGCTGAAAATGTTCTTGACATACAGGAACCACTGACAGCCGAAGTGACTGCAGCATGGGGCCGATGCTTGGTTGTAGCATTCGAGCCTGGCAGACAGTTGCCATGGTAGCCAGGGTGGGGATGCTTGAGGGAGGATACCTGTGTCGGCGTTGGGGTCATTGGTGAATAGAGCACGGCCCTGGGAGTAAGAAGGATGTGGGTTCTAACCCCAGCTCCCTCACAAGTCTGTTGTGTGACCTTGGGCGTGTCACTTCACGTCCTTGTGCCTTGGTTACCTCATCTGTAAAATGGGGATGAGTGTGAGCCCCAAGATGGACAGGGACTATGTCCTACCTGATTAACTTGTATCTAACCCAGTGCTTAGAATAATGCTTGGCACACAGTAAGCGCTTAACATGTACCAAGATTATTGATGATTTATTATTGCTGGCAGGCCATTCCCCTCCTACAAGACTGCCCTTTTTGGGGTACGGTCTTCGTCTGAACTGATCTAGACTGTGAGCCCGTTGTGGGCAAGGTTTGTCTCTATTTGTTGCTGAATTGTACTTTCCAAGTGCCTAGTACAATGCTCAGCACATAAGCGCTCAATAAATACAACTGAATGAATGAATGAACTCTGTTCTCCGAGTGCGAGAATCTCCCCAGAATGGCTCCTTCTCTGGATTCTTCGTTCTGGTTCCATCCTACCTCTCTGCACTTCCGGTCACTCTCACCAGTGCAGCTGGGGCTGGCAGGGGTCACTGACCTCCTATGGACTGGGCTGGTCTCCTGTTTCTCCTCGGATTCCTGGGTTCGGTCAACAACAAAGGGACAGACAGGAGCCCTCAGCCACTCTCTGCTCTCCATGGATGCCGACCTGTTCTCCAGGCGGGCCCCGTCCCCGAGGATAAAGCAGTCACTGCTCTGAGCAGATCCCTGGAGGACCGGTCTGGGCCCCTGTGGAGGGATCCTGTGAGCCAGGCGATACAAGAACCCTCTGGAGATAGGGACCTGGCACTCCAACTGCAGCAACGGTCCTGGCCCGTGATGTTCACATGGCAACAACAACATCTTCTGCCACATAAGTATACCCGTATCCAGAGAGAGAGAGACAGAGAGAGAATGGTATTCTTCTGAATAGGAAAAGCAGCATGATTTAGTGGAAAGAACTTGGGCAAGAGAGTTCCAGCTCTCCCGAATGCTTCCCGGGTGACCTTGGGCAAGTCACTTCACTTCTCTGCGACTCATTTTCCTCAGCTGTAAAATGGAGATGCAATACAAGTTCTCCCTCCTACATAGACTGTGACCCTTATGAGGGACAGCGATTGTGTGTAACCTGATTGATTTGTATCTATCCCTGCGCTAAAACAGTGCTTGACACGAAGTAAGTGCTTACGAAATACCATATCAAAAAGAGAATATATCCTCATATCCTCATTGGGGGAGTACAATTGGTTACTCAGAGTCACCAGTGGAGAATAAGAGCCCTCAGCACAGAGGTAGAGAGAGACAGATTGGCAAGTTTAGTTAGTGTCTGGGGACCTTCCTTCCTTCATTCAATCGTATTTATTGACTGCTTACTATGTGCAGAGCACTGTACTAAGCTCTTGGGAAGTACAATTCAGCAAAAAATAGAGACAATCCCTGCCCACAACGTGCTCACAGTCTAGAAGGGGAGAGACAGGCATCAAGTAAAGTAAACAAGTAAACAATTAAACAGGCAGTCAAATATGGGGAACAGTTTCCATGAATGCATCACTTCTCCCTTGTCACTCTCTGATTTTCATAACCACTAAGAGTGATCTTAAAATTCGCAGAATTACTGTTCTTATCAGTAGTAGTATCAATATTACCATTATCGAATTTATTAAGAATTTACTTGCAAAAGACCGCCAAGTGCTGGAGTAGGAAAAAATCTAATCAGATTGGACACGTTTCCTGACCCACAGGGACTCAGATTTTAAGAGAAAGGGAGAGCACATATTGAACCCCGATTTTACAGAGAGGCCCAGAGAGGTTACATGACTGGACCAAGGCCATACAGCAGGCCGATGGTCCAACTGGGCAGAGATTTCAAATCTCATGTTTCCCAGCCTCATGCTCATTCCATTAGACCATGTTGCCGCCCCAACAATCTTTTGTCAGTCATTTATTCATTCATTCAGTCATATTAATTGAGCGCTTACCATTTACAGAGCATCTTACTAAGCACTTGGAATGTACAATACATAATGAAGATCCCTGCCCACACCTGGCTTACAGTCACACACGGCTTATCAACTTCTGTCCCAGACATTGACAAGTCCTCAGGCTCTGGACTTTCTCTTTTGACAGCTCTTTATATGGATACCCCCCAGAGTCAGAACCATGATGAAGAATGGGATAGTCAGCAAAAGGAAACAGGCATTCTGTCCCTAAGAGAAGGGAGGAGGAATCTCCCCTTATGGACTCTCCCCAGGGCGACCTTCATGTCTTGATTCCTCAGGCTGTAGATGACGGGGTTCAGGACAGGGGGCATCATAGTGTAGGGCATGGACACCAGCAGGTCTAGGGTCGAGGGGTAGTCTGACACGGGCTTGATGCCGGCGAAGGTTCCTGTCAAGAAGAAGACAAAGCGACAGCGAGGTGAGGCAGGCAGGTGGAGAAGGCAGGTGGAGAAGGCCTGGAAGTTGCGCACATAGGAGACAACGATGGAGACGAAGCAGATGGCACATCCTGTGCTCAATACATAAGCACACATCAGTGATGATGTGGTCCTCGCAGCAGGAGATCTTCAGCAGGGAGGGGACGTCACAGAAGAACGGCTGGATGATGTTGGACCCACGGAAGCTCAGGGAGAAAGTCCAAGCTGCATACCAGACCCCAAACATCACCCCGGTGAGCCAGGAGGCGGCCGCCCTCTTTCCACAGGCCGTGTTGATCATGCTGAGTTCATAGCACAGTGGGAGACAGATGGCGATGTAGCGGTCACTACATCGCCATGAGGACGATCAGCTCTGAAGTGGCCAAAACCACCACCAGGAAGACCTGGGCGGCACAGCCGAGGAGGGAGATGGATCTCTGATCGGTCAGAGAGATAGCGGCAGACTTGGGGACGGTGATGGAGATGTAGCAATGGTCGATGATGGATAGGTTCCTGTGGAAGACTTACATGGGGGTGTGGAGGCGCCAGTCGTGGGTGGTGACAGAAACGATGAGGAGATTCCCCATCAGCGACTCCAGGTAGACCAGGAGGAACAGCGCGGAGCAGACCAGCTGCAGCTCCCGGATCTCCGAGAAACCCAGCAAGATTAATTCCTTCACCGTGGAGACGTTGGGCATTTTGGGGAGGCACCATTGACTTTCTGCATGTGATGAGGGAAGAGCCAAAGTTAGAATCAATTGATGGGATGAGTGAAGGAACTGACAGGACACTTGCTGGTGATTCTCTGTGGAGAAGAGAGAGTTATTTGATTCAAAATGATCTCTGAGTTCACGGTGGGGACATTGAACATTTCTGGGGAACGATGTCGACTCCCTGCACAGGAAGAGGGAAGACTTCAATTTGGAGACACTGATGTTGGGGGTGAAGGAATAGGACTAATTCAGTCAATTTTATTTATTGAATACCTACAGAGGACACGGTATTAATACATATAATCACTACCCCCAGGGAGCGTTCATTCTATTCGAAACATCAAGCTTCGAATTGTATAGAAGCAGAGTGCTATTTATTCATTCATTCAATCACATTTATTGAGCGCTTACTGTGTGCAGAGCACTGTACTAAGCGCTTAAATACTACTTTGAGCTAGGCACTGTACCAAGCACTGTAATGGATACAGGCAAATAGTGTTGGACACAGTCTCTGTCCCACGTGGGGCTCAGTCTCAATCCCCATTTGACAGATGAGGTCACTGAGGCCCAGAGAATTGAAGTGAATTGACTGGTCCAAGGTCACCGAGCAGACAGGTGGCGGAGCCTGGTTCTAACCTATGACCTTCTGACTTCCAGGACCGGGCTCTACCCACTAGACAACGTGAGAGGACGGGCCTGGGGATACACTGAGACAGCTGACTCTCCGGGAATCTCGGAAGGCCAGGATGGTGGGCTCCCTGTGGTTCCGGCCCCACAAACTAAATAACTGTCCATTCCCATGTGGTTCCCAGGTGTTGGAGGCGGAATTAGAAACCCAGGTCTCTGACTCCAAGTTCCATGGCCTATCAACTAGGCTATGATGCTTCCGGGTGTTTCCCTGTCTCAGGATGCTTAATTGTCTCCGTGTGGGCCCGTGTAAAAAGCCACCCTCCCCATCCTTAATAATAATCATAACAATAATAATATTTGTGGTATTTGATAAATGTTTATTATGTGCCGGGCACTGTTCTAAGTGCTGGAGTGGATAAAAGCAAATTGGGTCAGACAAGTCCCTGTCCCACGTGGGGTCCACAATCTTCATCCCCATTTTACAGATGTGGTAACTGAGGCCCAGAGAAGTGAAGTGTCTTTTCGAAGGTCACACAACAGACGAGTGGGGGAGCCGGGATTAGAACCCAGGTCCTTCCGTACTCTATCCAGTACGCCACACAGCTTCTCTTGGCTTTCTGGGATCAAGATACCAGGTCTCTTTACCCGAGAGGGACTTAACTGGGCTGGAGGCCAGGCAGCCTCCCTGGGAATCTATGGAAAATCTATGTTAGAAACAGGTGATTCAAGATTGCGCTTATCTTCCTGTAGCTCTGAACAATCAAAAACGGACAGACGATCGGACAGGTAAACCCTAATCCCATTTGGCATTTCACCAGCGGAGGAGATTTTTCTTTCACGTTGAGTATACACTCATCATGATGGACTGCCACCCGGAAAGGAGGACATGGAGGGCGGCCAGGGCCACCACCTTCTTGGCCACCCTGACCTCGGATATCGCCCTGGGAGGGTACTAATTATAATAGTAATGGCATTTGTTAAGCGCTTACTGTGTGCAAAGTACTGTTCAAAACTCTGGGGGGATGCTAGGTGATCAGACTGTCCCACGTGGGGCTCAGTCTTCATCCCCATTTTACAGATGAGGTAACTGAGACATAGAGAAGTTAAATAACTTGCCCAAAGTCATACAGATGAAAGTTGGCAGAGTGGGGATTTGAACCCGTGACCTCTGCCTCCCAAGACCGTGCTCCTTCCATTGAGCCACGCTGCTTCATCAGGTTCCACACGGGGCTCACAGTATAAGTGGGGGGAGGAGGAACAGGAGGTGCTTAGAACAGTGTTTGGTACAAAATAAGCGCTTAACAAATACCATAATAATAATAATAATTATCGTTGAATCCCCATTTTACAGATGAGGAAACGGAGGAATGGAGAAATGAAATGACTTGTCCAAGGTCACACAGCAGGCAATTGGAAGAGTTAGGATGAGAACCCAGATCCTCTGACTTCTGGGCCCCTGCTCTTTCCACTAGGCCATGCTGCCTCGCCGATCTTTTCATGTAGTTTGAGAGTTAGTCCTGAACAGTGAGTGATGCTGGCAGAACTCTGCTTCAGAAGGTGTGGGTGGTGCCTGGATGGCTTAGTGTCTAGAGCTCGGGCCTGGGAGTCAGAAATTCATAGGTTCTAACCCCAGCTCTAATCTGCCACTTGTCTGCTATGTGATCTTGGGCAAGTCACCTCACTTCTCTGGGCCTCAGTTACCTCATCTGGAAAATGGGGACTACAACCATGAACCCCAGGAGGGGCAGGGACTGTGTCCAACCTGATTACCTTGTATCTACCCAAGTATTTAGTGCAGTGCCTGTCACATAGTAAGGGCTTTATAAATACCAGTTAGAAAAAACCAACACAAGAAAGCATGGATTGATTAGTTGATCACTCTGAGCGCCAGTAAAAAGACTTTTGTCTTTTCAATTAATTAATTACTCTGGGGAAATATTACTTTTGTTTGAGTCATACTGTGCACGCACATACAGTCACGCGCGCGCGCACACACACACACACACTTAGACATGAAACATTCTAAAGAAATGCAAAAATAGGAGACAGGTACATTCTGCAACTTGGTAATTGGGCCGTGTAAAGTTTAGAAGTTTCAGGTGAGGTTCCACAGCACGGGCATGAGTCACTTCAGGAGCTAATCCCCCACCAATGACATTATTTCCCGGAGAAAATCAGTTCCGACTGACAAAGGTACGAGTTTGAGTGTCAGCTTCCGTTAAGACTTGTGCCCTCCTTCGAACGGTGGCCTTTAGCTTAGAAGGCAGAAGAAGAATCCAGTCTGACCCAGTCTGTCCGTGGAAACGAGGAGCGTGATCTAAATAAGTGCTATCTATAGATGGTTTTCCCTTCCCCTCGGGTGGTCTGTGGGTGTAACACACAAAGATCTGGTCTCTGAAAGATGCTAGGTTCATTCACTTTGGCCATGTTAACTCCAGCAGGCAAAGAATGGTGGCTTCACGTCCCCAAGATGGAAGCCACCCCCTGCCTAGTCCCTTCCCTATGGCGGCCTTCACGTCCCTGTTCCTCAGGCTGTAGATGAGGGGGTTCAGGGCGGGGGGCACAACGGTATAGAACAAGGACACCAGCAGGTCCAGTAATGAAGGGGAATCTGAGGGTGGCTTCAGGTAAGCAAATAAACAAGTCATGACAAAGAGAGTGACGACGCCGAGGTGGGGCAGGCAGGTGGAGAAGGCTTTGGCCCGT